>NC_087352.1:40832288-41457288 GCF_030014295.1 Loxodonta africana
TCAAGGTTCCCCTGCTGGGACGCTGCACTCCCGACTCCAAAATCAGTAGCTGCCTCCCGGGGACTTCTCGTCCCGCCAGCAGCATCGCCGCGCGGTCCCCGCGGACTGGCTCGGCCCCCTCCCAGGGTTAGTTCAGGGGAGTGGAGCTGATGCCCGTGTTTGCGCTGTGACAGAGCCCAGTCAAAAGCCCGGCAGCAAGATTCCCCGGCTGTGACGCTGCTCTCCCAGCTCCAAGACCAGTCACTGCCTCCCGGGGACTTCTCCCACTGGCTGCGTCACCACACCGCCTGCGCAGACCGGCTGGGCCCCCTCCCAGGGTGAGTTCAGGGGGGTAGGGCTGCGTCCCTTGTTTGTATGGTCAGCTCCCCTGGGCCCTGACCTAAACCAGGCGCCAAGGTTACCTGACTGGGACGCTGGCTCCAGGCTCTGAAAACAGTCGCTGCTTCCCTGTATTTGTTCATTTTCCGTCTCTAAATCTGTGTTTGTTGTTCAGGGTTCGTAGATTGTTATGTATGTGATTGATTCATTTGTTTTTCCGAGTCTTGTTGCAAGAGGGATCCGAGGTAGCATCTACCTAGTCCTCCATCTTGGCCCCGCCTCCCTATTTCTTATTTTGATTCGGGTATAGTGCATCCATGGATTTTGGTATCCCAGGAGGTCCTGGAACCAGTCCCCCATGGTGACCGAGGGAAGACTGAAGAAAAAATAACAACAACAAAAAAAACTCTGCTATGGAGTGAATTCCAGCTCACAGTGACCCTGTAAGACAGAGGAGAATTGCCCCCTAGGGTTTCTAAGGCCATAAATCTTTATGGAAGCAGATTGTCACATCTTTCTCATGTGGAGTGGGTGGTGGGTTCAAACCACCAGTCTTTGGTTAGCAGCTGAGTGCTTAACCACTGGACCACCAGGGCTTCTAAAGGGTAAGGGATGACTGTATTCACATAAAGAACATGTTGATACATTTTATTACACTTTTGCTTTTGGATCTTCTATTGAAAGTGACATTTTCCCCACACAGCTCTGTTGTCCCTGTACTTCTGGGGTAAATGGAAATGGAATTTTGACTAGAGCAGTTAACATAATACTTGTATTGCCAGAAGGAAAACCTGAATGTGGAAGTGAAATCTTGCTAGGAAAAACTAATGCCAGCAACACAGAAACAGACGAGGTGCAGAACTATATGCAAATTAACACTTATGAAGGATTCAAATAGTAGTGTTAACGAATGGGTAAAGATCTTGTAAATTCCATCATATTTCCTGTTTCCCTCTAAAATTATCTAATATCATATTTCACGATTTCAGTTGATAAACTAGGCCTTACCAGAATAAAAATCAGCTAAACTTGGGAAAGATATCTGTTTGTATATAACAGTTTAAGAAAATGCAGTTGTCAAAATAAAAATGTTGAACAGCAATATTAGTCAAGCTGCAGTTAATATGGATTTATCCCCCACATTTGACTCTGCGTATTTTCTATTGATTTATTTCATATTCATGCAGAGACCTTGAAAAGTGATTCATTTTGCTGATGGATGTAGGGGGTGGAGCTGCATCATTGCACAGAAAATGTATTAACTGATATGATAACACAGTCATAAACGTAATAGGATTCATTACAACCAAGAAGTAGTGCTGTGAGGCTTATAAAACTTTTCCTCTGGTTTCTAAAAATGTATGTTAAATAATAATTTCATCAAGATTTTAAACCTATAGTGATTCAGATTACAGTCAATAAATATACTGAAGTTAATCATTTCAAAAGGCAAGGAATCATTTCTGCTCTGTTCTACACAGTATCTTTTTATCCCTTTCATGATTAAGTTGTACAACAAAACAAAGTATGTGTGTACGTGTATGTGTACACACATACATCTATTAACTATCTATAGCCAAAAAAAACCTCCATACAATATTTGGCATTGCACAGATGTCCATACAATGTTTGGTTTTGCACAGAATAGGAACTATTCCATTGGAAAACTCTGAACTACATTAAAAAGCCATGGGCCAGTTTTACTAACCACAGAAGCTGCAAGAATGCCCAGGCTTTCTCACTTTCTCACCATAGGTTTTGGCGTGTTCATGACTTTCTCCACGAAGGTTTTCCTTTTTGCCTGATATTTTATTCTTTATCCAACTTATATAACCCTATAGTCTTTACTAACTCCACGTTAGCAATGATTTCACTATTTTTATTTCCTATTTGCTTCTCTGTGTCCCTTAGAAAATATAGGTTTATTGGTGATAATGGTGAGAATCATAATGTTGTTGATGATAACTAACATTTACTAAGAGTTTGCCATGTGTATGGCTTAACTCAATACTGTAAAGTTATGAAAGGATAATAGAAATCCAAATTATTTCCATTTACGCTTTCAGGATTCCAGATTTCACATATTTTTATAGTTTGTCAATCCCACCTAATAAAATCTTTTACATTTTCCTAAGAGGAAATTCTTACCAGTCACCAAAAAGAAATGTCATTTCGAACAACAATTTTGGGGTTGCAACCAATTCAAGGCCAAATGAGGAGATTTTTAAAACAGTTTAAGATGATTAAAATGGAAGCTACTAGTCATTTGGTGGCTCTCATTTCATTTAATTAAAAACAAATGATATCATGAGTTCTTCAAATTTATACTCTTAATTACCTGTCTCAGAACTATTTTACTTTTTGATGTGCAGACTTTCTTTCTACAATTATTTCCCTGAGATAAATTTTTTACAGATTGCTTCTGCATGCACCTGTTCCCTGGTGGTGCAATGATTAAGTGCTCTATTGCTAACTGAAAGGCCGGCAGTTCAAACCCACCAGCCTCTCAGTATGAGAAAGACCTGGCAATATACTCCCTTAAAGATCACAGCCTAGGACACTCAGTGGGACAGTTCTACTCTATCCTATAGGGTCACTTTGGATTAGAATCGACTCGATGGCATACACCAACAAAAACAACACTTGGGTTAAACACAGTTATTGTTTTTACGTATATTGTCCCCTTTTATTTGTAAGATAGATTTTCTGGACATTACATTCAGACAAGGCATTTAATTTATCTCAGCACTTTGAAAGTATTATACTGCTATTTTCTGACTATAAATTTTCTTTTGAGAAATACATCTTTCTTATCATCTTGCCTTTGTATTTATTATTTTCCCTCTGGTAGCTTTAGGCTTTTAATGATTTGTCTTCAGTGTTCGCAGTTTAAATGCAATGCGTCTAGTTCTACAATTTATCCATCTTAATTAGGACAGCTTGTGCCTTCTGGGTCTGTGGAATCATGTCTTTCTTCAGTTCTGAAAATTATCATCCATCTATTTTTCACCTGTTATCTCATTCCAGTTCTTTCTTCTCTCCTGCTTTAATTCCATTCTTTTGTATGTTAGACCTGCTTTTCCCACCCAGCCCTTATTATTGAGAGTTGCTTGGGAGTTCAATCTGTAAGGAATTGTCTCAGGATCACCTCCCCACTCTACAAGGCCCAAGGGCTGCTGGTTTTTAGCTCATTGCTCCACATTAATTCCCCAAATCTCTAGCTTCCTTTTGCCAATAGCCATAGATTCCCCTTTCACTCACCACTTGTTTACAATTATTTGTGTGTTTGTCTGCACCTGCATGCGTAGAGTAGATTTTCTGTTCTTTACTTTGAACTTCAAACTCATATAAAAGAATCTTTAATGCAATTTATCCGCCACCAGATAATTTATTGTGCCAGAAGAACACTTAAGAAATTTTAACTTTGCGTCCTGTCAGAAGCAGTACTCAGCTACACAATTCCACCTTTGTTGTGATGGTTGTGATTGTGCTTTTCCAACTGTTTTATCTCCATTGATACACACAGTACCTGAACCATAGTGTATGCTATATAAGCACTTTTGAATGTATGAATAAGTGCACAAATGAGCAAAGGAATGCATCACTTTTTTTCTAGTAATACAGTAGTATGTGTACTTTGAGAAACCCTGGTGGCATAGTGGTTAAGGGCTATGGCTGCTAATGAAAAGGTCAGCAGTTCAAATCCACCAAGTGCTCTTCGGAAACTCTGTGGGCGAGTTCTACTCTGTCCTATAGGGTCACTATGAGTCAGAATCAACTCTATGGCAACGGGTTTTGTTTTGTTTTTTGTGTGTGTGCTTTGAGAAGAATGTTGCTTACATAGGAAGGAAATTGATTAATTACCATACATAAAATATGTTTAAAAAATATGCAGGCAACAACATCTGGTGGTTTTACTTTTTCAAAGGTGATAATTTACATTATTCTTAGCATACCAATTCAGCTGCTAACTAAAAGGTCAGTAGTTCAAATCCACCAGCCGCTAGTTGGAAACCCGATGGGGGCAGTTCTATTGGGTCTCTGTGAGTCCGAATTGAATGGAAGGTAATGGGTTTGGTTTTTTTTTTTATACTAATTTTACAGTCCACCAAAAAAACCCCTAATTTTTGACATTTTTAAGTTAATAATATGATTAAAAAATAATAATAATATGATTAGCATTGCTTATTGAAAACTCTAAATATATCTTCTGTCTCTACCCTTATTTAAAATGAAATATGCAAAAAGATGATAAGGAAAATATTAAGCTGATATTTCAAAATTCTTGGAAAATTATTATTTTTATAGTTTCTGTTAATTGCTGTCATAAATAGTGTTAAGATATCCTTTAAGGAGCAATATCTGGGCCTTGTAGTTATGCAGGCCAGAGTAAAAAAAATATATATGTATATATCTTAGGTTGTTTGGTCAATGTCAGACTCTCTATTTGTGTACAACTCATTCTGTCCTATATTTTCTAATCATTTTTTACTGGAATAAGATTTGGCTTTTATCTCTTACTCAGGCATACTGATGCCGGTGTTAATGTGTATTGTAGCCAAAGTTTCTGTTTAAGGAACAATATCACTTTATTAGCCCCTCCGAGAGTATCTGAACAAGGATGGGCACCTGGTGTGACACAACAGAGGCACTTATTTAAGTCAAAGCGGAGAAAACTCTTTCTACCAAGAAAAACGAATTTTCCTCACACTCCTTTCAAACTAACCAAAAAGAAAATAGGAGATGAACTGAATTTTTAACCTTCTTTGTGAAATGCATTTCAAATTACTCATCCTTACTTATACATTGAGCTTATTTTCTTTCTTTCTTGTTTCAGTCAATACACACATCATTGTAGCGGAATTCACAAATTTTGTTTCTAGCAAATATATTCTATGTACAACTACAAGAACGCTTATACGTGAGGCCAACTTGATTATGAATCAGGTAATGGTATGCTGTCTGCTCTCTACCATGGAAAATCACAGAAGCTTTAATTTGGAAACGGATGAGTGGTTACCTCATTTAATCTTTCATTATTGGGAGTATTTTTTTAAAGATTTTTTACAAGTTATCATTCAGCCGACACTTCAAGTGAAATATACATGATAATGCAATAAATACCAACCAACCAATACTCTCACAAAACATCTGCTTCGTATTTTTTGGGTGCTTCTAGCCAAATTAAGCCATGATGTAGGCATTTTGTCAGTCGGTGATTTTAGTAATAGTATATAAATTTCTCTCCAGCTTTAAGTATTTAATAAACTTAAAATCAGGACATTAAACATTGCTATCCAACAAGGGATATAATTATGGATTTATTATGAAAGCACACACTATCTTTGTGCAACTCCTTTTCCAGATATCTTTAAAGTAATAGATACGCATCATTTGATTTAACGTTAAAGTATCCACTACACTTACAACAAACTGATCATTCAGTCCTGTAAAGCCATCTAAATAAATTATGACTATAGTTTCTTTTTGTTTTTGTTTTGTATTTTGGTGACTCACCCTCCCCACTTTTTATGTATGTTTTACCCAAACTTATTCTAAAACTGAATAAGGCCAAAAACTATTTCCAAACTCATTTATAACATTAAGAAACATCTTTAGTGTGTCTTTCATAGGGATTCAATTTTCATTGGCCTACCTGTAAATTGGATCCCTGATGGCATAGTGGTTAAGCATTTGGCTACTAACCAAATGGGTGGCAGTTCTAATCCATCAGCCATTCCTTGGAAACTCTACGGGGCAGTTCTAGTCTGTCTTATAGGGTCACTAAGAGTCAGAATCGACTCAGGGGCAACAAATTTTTGTTTGTTTGTTTCTTAGTTTTTTAGCTAACGGGTCCCTGGGTAGGCCTGGCAATCTGCTTCTGTAAAGATTACAGCCGAGAAAACCCAATGGAACAGTTCTACTCTGTAACACATGGGGTTGCCATGAGTTGGAATCAACAGGTTTGTTTTTTGGGGGGTTATTAATTAACGAAGAATTACTGAAGGTTCTTTAGAGTTGCTGAAGGCTTTATTTTTTCGTTAGAAAAACTAGGCATTTTAACTACAAGCCCATCGCTGCTTACACAGGAGCGTTATCTCTTCATTCTAAATTGTTTGAAAATTTAAAGTAGATACAATTTGAGTAAGTTGATGAGAAACACATGTGATGTAAAATGGACCTCCCTCCCCTCCTTACTACAGCAAACGGCAAGTAAGTATTTTCCAGGTCTGGGGGTGGTAGCACATCAAGTAGCTTAAAGTCATATTGTTTTTGTTTAAAAAAACTTCCAGTGACAGGCCCATTAAAGATAGACATAGAAAAGATTCACAATCATTCAAAAATTGCTTTTATATTGGTGTGAATTAGTGATGCCTGATACAGTGTTCACTGAGAGCCCAAATCGACTCTACTGTAATGGGTTTTTTTTTTTTTTGATACAGTGTTGGAGATTTGAATGGCTTCTTTCTTTAAAATCTACTTAATAAACATAGCACAAGTTTCAAAACTTAGCTTTCAAAACTTCACAGCATATTGAGATCAGAGGAAATCAATTACAGAACATACAATTTCACATTAGAAACCCTACTATAGCATATTTATTTTCTAAAAATATATCTGTTGATGGCAAATGGGAGAATAGCATTGTTGAAACATCAAATATATTTTTTACTGTATTAGTGGTTAAAGAGTTCAGCTGTTAACCAAAAAAGTCAGCAGTTCAAATCCACCAGCCACTCCTTGGAAACCCTATGGGGCAGTTCTACTCTGGGTCATGTGAGTCAGAATCAACTCAACAGCAATGGGTTTTAATAATAATTTATAGAGTTCATTACCGAAAAAGTCAAATAGAATTGATTTTTTTTTTAACTCTTGTTTATGCCAAGGGTGGGATACCACATGTTTATCAGTACTCTATCAAAAAAAAAAAAAAAAAAAGTGTTAACAGAAGAAGTGTAAAGATAGCAACAAAAAAGAACGCACAGTAATACAGATAAACCATAAAATGGAGTCATTCACAGACTCAAATGATGAATTTATGGAATACATAAAGCACAGTAGGTCAAATTGACAGCATAATTAAGCAGAGTTGAGTGTTATTTCATTCTAGAAAATCAACAGAGATTATCTCTGGTAAAGAATTTACAAAAGGAACACTGAAATTGTCTGTAAATTCAGGACAAGTGCCTCAAAGAAGAACACTATGGAATATCTAGCCGAATAATTCAAAAACAAAAACAAGGTACTATCTACACAAACTACCTAATTCAGATTTGATGGGATTCTGCAGTTTGCCTCAGGATAATGGCATGTATAACCAAAAAAATAAAAAATAAAAAAACCATTGTCATCTAGTTGTTTCTGACTCATAGCCTCCCTATAGGACAGAATAGAACTGCCCCATAGGGTTTCCAAGGAGCAGCTGGTGGTTTCAAGCTGCCGACCTCTTGGTTAGCAGCTGAGCTCTTAACCACTATACCAGCAGGGCTCCAATGGCATGGGTCTTTAAATCAGAAAATCTTACGAGTGAGATTTTCAATATAAACACAAAAGGGAGATTTACTCAGGTAACCCAGTTTTCTGAGGGATTATAGGTTTTTTTTTTTTTTTTTATAGGCACCATTATAAACAAAAAGCCTAAACCCGTTGCCTTCAAGTGGATTCTGACTCATAGCTACCCAGTTATAGGCACTGTTATACCCACCTACTGCCTGAAGTCCATTCTGGCTCATAGCAGCCCCATAGGTTTTCCAAGGCTATAAATCTCTATGGAAGCAGACTGCCAGATTTTTCTCCCATGGAACTGCTGGTGGTTTTGAACTGTCTACCTTTCAGTTAGCACTCCATTTTTTTAACCGCTGTGCCAATAGGGCTCCTTAGACACAATTATAGGAAAGAAAAATCACAGACACATGTTGATGGGAATCCCAATCAGTACAAATTTCTTCCCTTCTTTCTCACTCACCAGGATTAGGACAACATCATCATCTTGCACTCAGTGATGGCCCATGAGTCGAAACAAAATTCTTACATGGGGAGAAGAAATAAACTCAGATTACCAAAAATTATTCATCTAGCTGTCATTCTTAAATTCGACTAAAAACTTCTACTATGAAAAGCAGTATGTATACCCTTGAAAACTGAAAAGAAAATTCATTAATAAAAAAGGAAGAAAACTAATTATCATCATAATGTCAGGAGGAAACCTTTTAGCTGGGGTCACTTTCAGCTTCCAATTTAGAGTAAATATCATTTTCCTGGTGGAACTTTTATGCACTGCATTTGCTAAACTAGTGGTCCAGAGCCTTGAGTTTGGAACCAGGCATTTTGAAAGTAGATAATTGGGCATAATTATCTAAAGTGTAACACCTCTCCTTAGTCACAGGAACCATGTTCCTTGACTGTAGTTAAAATAACACAAATTAGCTGCTAGCTCAGGACATGACCAGTAGCCTGCGAGTCAGCATATATTTAGAATTATAATTGGGATTTAAAAGTGTATTCTTTCTTCTAGAAGGCCAGCTGGTTCTATGTTGTGACATGCTTGTGAGGAGGAAACACAATCATGACAGTCCATTTCCTACCTTATTTGGCTGTGAAGTAAGTTCCTTGATTTTGGGTGAATAATGTTCAGCTACTAACTGAAAGGTTGGCAGTTCGAACCTACCAGCACCTCTGCAGGAAAAAGGCCTGGTGATCTGCTCCCATAAAGATTACAGCCTAGACAACCCTGTGGAACAGTTCTACCCTGTCACATGAAGTCACTATCAGGATCAACTCGATGGCACACAACAACAACAACAACAACCATGAGGTTGGAGAAAGTCATAGTGAATCTGTGGTAATAATATTGGCAGAGGTAGCTGGCAGTGAAATAATATATGAATGTGCAGTGAACAACTGTTCCGGTGATGAAAAAATGTGTATTTGCTATACAAGTAATACACAATTATACGGCTCCTTGTTGTTTGATGCCCAGCATGTAAAGCCTCTCCTTTTGTTTAGGAATCCTATAGAGCAATACTATCTAAGAGAACATTGTGTGGTAAGCGGTTCAAGTCCACCCAGAGACACCTCAGGAAATGAGCCTTGGTGATCTACTTTTGAAAGATCACAGCCTTTGAAAACCCTATGGAGCGCAGTTCTACTCTGACACACTTGGCTTTGCCATGAGTCAGAATCGATTCCACAGAAACTAAAAAAAAAAAAGAAAAATTAAATCTGTTTTGATTTAAAGTATTTAATTAAATCACCCCGAAATAGTCTATGACAGTTATAGGCATGATCTAGTTTATAGAATAGAAACAAATATATAGATACATCTTTCTTTATTTGTGGAAACCCTGGTGGTGTAGTGGTTAAGTGCTATGGCTGCTAACCAAAAGGTTGGCAGTTCAAATCCACCAGGTGCTCCTTGGAAACTCTATGGGGCAGTTCTACTCTGTCCTACAGGGTTGCTATGAGTTGGAATCGACTGGATGGCAGTGGGTTTGGTTTTGATTTTTGGTTCTTTATTTGTGCTGTTCCTGTTTCATTGTCATTGTTTTATTTTAGTACAGACATTTTTCTGCCCACCCCCTAGCTTTCCATAGCTCTGATACTACATTAAGGGTTCATTTAATTTAGTTTTTAGATCATACAACTATTCATTCTCAAAATTAAAGAACTGCATCTAAGATTTCCACCTCCTCTCGGTGTTGCTTGTACAGCACCTGGCTTATGTTCTTCACTGTTCCACAATTATCTGTATCTGCATTCACCTGTGCAGTGGTCTATAATTAGCTTTGATTTAAAATGACGCGAGAAAGTTAAATTTAGCATTGGATAACTGTAGGATATGTAGTGAGTCTCTATAGGAAGTATTTCAATGCATTATGGTCTTTGATAAATCATCATTACTTTTAAATATTATTTTTGCACCATCCATAACAAAATGGCAGAAATCTAGCTAAAAATTACCCACGATTAAACCATCTTTAAAATTGCTCTTCATTTCATTTCATGTTAACAACTCCTCTGTAATGAACTCCTTACAATATATAGAACTGTCCTAAAAGTCTTGGTGTGCCACTTAATTTTTTCTTATAAGCCTTTTTCTTGGAAATATTTAGAAAATAAGGTACAGTTTTTGGAATTCGACTCATCTGAGTTTTAAAATCAGTCCCCTCCAATCACCAACTGTTAGACATTGGTGAGTAATTTCTCTATCTCAATTATCTCATGTTAAAAGAGAGAAAATAAGATCCACCTTTTAGAGTTATTATGTCTCTAGTTCTCTGGTTGCTGTTGAGTGGATTTCAGCTCATGGCCCCCCATGTGCGTCCGAGTAGAATTGTACTCCACAGGGTTCTCAGTGGCTGATTTTTCAGTAGATTGCCAGAAATGTCGTCCAAGGCACCTTTAGATGGACTCGTATCTCCAACCTTTTGGGTAGCAGACAAGCACGTTAACCATTTGCACCAACCAATGACTCCAGAGTTACTGTGCTCATTAAGTTAAAAGAAATAAGTTATTAAACAATTGTGCAAAGATATTAAAATATCTAGGATTGGCATGCATCGTGTTTTTGGTATCATTTGTAACAGTTGTACATAAGATCACCACAAAAGGCCAACTGCCGCCAAAACTATGTTTTTGCCAGAATAAATACATCTGGCTTTCCTTAAAGTTCTGTTCATTATTGTCTAACCTTAGAGTAAAAGAAAACTAAGTTGTACCCTAACTATACTGGATATTTCTTTAAACCTTGTGGCATTTTTCCCTGAAATTAAAAAAAAAATAGTGACTTGAGGCTAACTGAGTCTATTACTGAAAATATTTACATAGCATAGTTTGGGGCTGAATATGGTTTGGGTATAAAATATCTAAAACAGTTTCTTCTTTGATAGCCAGGAAGTTGGGATGGATATGGGGTAGTCTTAGGGGATCAAAAAGCCCTATGAAAGTTGGAATACAGCTCACAGGCCAGGACTGATTCTGTTGAATTCTTCACATAGAAGTGTTTCCCTGAGACCTAAGCTATTTGCAGGACAGGGAAGGAGAAGACCAACCCAGCTAAGCTACAATGTCATGCATAGCCACTGAATTTTGTCAATGGCCACCAAATACCACCATGAGCATACTGGTAACCTAATCCAGGTGGATTTATTCCTTGCTGCAGCAAAGGAAATTATGTGAATTCTTGTGTTAGAAGAAGCTTGTTTGGGCTTATGTTAGATGGTTTGGGGGTGGCCTCAAAGAAGCAGGGGTTTGCTCTGTATTGAGTGCTCAAGAAGCAGGTGTAAACTCTCTAGCTGGGTAATGTAATGATTTTATTTTAGGAGACGAGGAATGGAATGAGGTTAAAGCTTTAATTGGTAAAGGAGCACAATCACTCATGTTGACTGGAAGAGGGGGAAGGCTTGGCCAGTTGTATAGTTTGCCCCATGTTCTTGTTTTTTCAGGTTTTTGTCTATGTGTATGATTAACTCATGGTGTTATAGTCTTGTTTTTATCTTATTCTTTTGTGCTCAAAAGATAGTCTCATCTGATGTTGGTGTTCTGTGAAATTGTTCATGTTATGTATAAAGCACCTTGGCTCAGCGACGGCACACAACCACAAGCTGACAGCTTCAGGGTTACTTTTCTTTTCCATTTCATTCTAATTTCTTAGCTTCCATTAACCACATCAGTTAAGAGCTCGGCTGCTAACCAAAAGGTTGACGGTTTGAAGCCATCAGCTCCTCCTTAGAAACTCTATGGGGCAGTTTTACTCTGCCCTGTATGGTCGATATGAGTTGGAATTGACTCAGGGCAATGAGCTTTCCCAAGAAGAGGTGTACTCATATGTGAGGGTTGTCATGGAATTGTTGCTGTCTGTTCTTTTTTTTTTTTTTTTTTCATTGCATTTAGATAATACTTGATATAACATGTATATGGCTGGCTGCTATGGTTGTGGCCATTCTTTATCTCTGGGACTGAAGGTGGGAGGTTCTAACACTAGAGCATATCTAGGTAAGAGATACATTTCTTAGGAGTATATTGTGTACTGTCTGGGAGGGACTGTCTGGCAGCAACACTCTTTGGCATACAGGACATTTTGCATATGTATCTGTGCATTTTATTTATTTATATATTTATTTATTTGCTCATTTACACATTACTTTTTTATCATGTACTAGTTTTAAATTCTTCTCGTAGTTTTTGTTAGGGCACTCAATTCCCGGTGACTCACTAGAGTAAGGGAGATTGCAGTGGGAGTTGTTATTGTGGGAGTTGTTGAGTGGATCCTAACTTGGAGCGACCCCATGTGACAGAGCAGAACTGCCTCATAGGGTTTCCTAGGCTCTAATCTTTATGGCAGAGCCCTGGTGGCATAGTGGTTAAAGCACTGGGCTGCTAACCAAAAGGTCAACAGCTCCACGGAAGAAAGATGTGGCAGTCTGTGTGGCAGTCTACTTCCATAAAGACTGAGTTGGAATCAACTTGGTGGCAGAGGGCAATCTTTACGGGAGCAGATCACCAGGCCTTTTCTCCTGGGGACCTCTGGTAAGTCAACGGGAGAGGGCTGTGCTCTCTGGCCTCCTGGTGACTTGCCTTTTTACTTCAGTGCCCCATGAGGTAAAAAGCATCACTTTACCTAAGGAAGAACCTGCAGGGAAGCGATGATGGGTGTTTCAATGTCATCCTGTCGGTGATGTAAGGGAGTTATTTCAAGGCTCATTCTCCATCTGCTTGACATAGGATAATAATAATTCTGCTGAGATGCATGCTAAACAGAGGAAAAAGAAAAAGCAAGTAAAGGCAGATAAAATATCCAAAATAGCAAGGGAAAATGAGATTTACCAGTACAATTATATGTACAGGTACTTAGATAATTCACACCTCTTTAGAAAGGATTATATTTCTAACTGATCTCGAGACTTAGGTAAACAGCTCATCTTAGAAAACAAGCATAAACTGCTGGTTTTCCCTTCACCTAGACAGATTATGTATAAATTCTCTACTAATAAAAAAATAATGTCATTTAAATTCAGAACAGAAACCATCTAAAATGATTAAGACTCCCAATATGTCAAAATGGATGGATGCTGGTGGCTGTAAAATTGGAGGGGATGAAATGGAGCTGAGAATGAAAAAATAAAGCTAAAATGTAATAGCAACAACAACAAAAGGAAAACTGTGCGCATTGGTGACTTTTTTGGTATGGGTGCATTTGACAGACTCGCTGGGATTGTTGCTGTTGTCAGAGGAAGTGAACCATAATCACCATATTTGTGCACCCAAATTTAAATGTATTTAAAGCATTCAAGAGGATCTGATACTTTTTAACATCTGAAGGTGGACCTGTAAAAAGTTTAATTGGCTAAGTATGCAATCCAGGTTTAGATATTTTGGAACATCTTTTTTTTTTTTTTCATATTTGTGCATTTACGTATGTACATATGCAGGTATGGAAGTATGTTTGAATATTGAGATTTCGTTAAACCAGCAATAATTTTACCATTGGACAAATTATAAAAAAGAGCAAACATAACTATTTATGAATAGGGACCAATCCCTGGAAAAAGACGTCATGCTTCACAAAGTCAAGGGTGAGGGAAAAAGAGGAAGACCCTCAATGAGATGGATTGACACAGTGGCTGCAATAACGGGCTCAAAGATCCCTACTATTGTGGGGATGGCACAGGACTGGGCAGCATTTGACTCTGTTATACATGGGTCTGTATGAGTCAAAACTGACTCGACAGCACCTAACAACAACAATTTACGAATTATTCTTAAAAAAATATTTTTTCACATGAGAACACGTGAATCCTGCCCCTGATTTAGGTTCCAATGATTATAACACGCTCTTTACTTTATATTGCTGTATAGAAATAGCCACCAGCAACAGACTCTCAACACAAAATGATACATTTATGTCTCCCATTTAAAACCCCTTCCCCCAGTCGTTGGTCCCATCACTCTTTTTCAGTCTACTCCCATAAATGCCACTTCCTTAAGTGGGACCTCATCAAAGGAAAACATCTTTTAAAATTCATGTTTTAATGGTAAAAAAAAAAATAGAAGACATTCATCGGGTAGGTCCCTGAGGGGAAATTTTAAGCACTGAAAGGAGAATTTTATGATGGCTGTGCTAATAAAGCGGGAGACCTTGGGTGCTGCAAATGGTGAATGCACTCAGCTGCTAACCAAAATGGTGGAAGTTTGGGCCCACCCGGAGACACTTGGAAGAAAGACCTGGAGATCTAGCTCCAAAAGACCATAACCATTGAAAACTCTATGGAGCACAGTTCTACTTTGAAATACATGGGGCCATCTGAGTCAAAACTGACTCTAAGGCAACTGGTTTGGTTTCGATTTTGATGCTAATTAAGTATGGGGAACTAGCACTTGGGATAAGACATAATTAATTGTTGGGGAAACCCTGGTGGCGTAGTGGTTAAGTGCTACAGCTGCTAACCACAAGGTCAGGAGTTCAAATCCACCAAGTGCTCCTTGGAAACTCTATGGGGCAGTTCTGCTCTGTCCTATGGGTTGCCTGAGTTGGAATCCACTAGAGGGCAATGGGTTTGTTTTTGTTGTTTGTTGTTTGTTTATGCACAATTGGAAACCCCTATGGCTTTAGTGGTTAAGAGCTATGGCTGCTAACCAAAAGGTTGGCAGTTTGAATCCACCAGGCGCTCCTTGGAAACCCTATGGGGCAGTTCTACTCTGACCTTTAGGGTCATTATAAGTTGGAACCCACTCGCCAGCTCCTAACAATAACAATGCACAGTTTGTTCAAACAAACCTTATTGCTCCTTGGATAGGAAAGTGTCTTAATTAAGTCCAGGAAATATCTGGCATCCTGGGGTTGCTGTAAGTTCACAGTTCTTAAATTCATTTGATTAGAACCTGTGGTGAGGAAACATAACAGTTTGATATCTCCTGGGCAAGAGCTGCTGTGATTGGGAAATTTTACTTTATAATCCCCAGCCTTCGAAAAGCAGTAAAAGAAAAATAAAGACATGTTTCATAAGTTTTTCTTTTATATTTTGATTCATTTCACAAAGGAAAAAAAAATAAGTGAGCTCTGTTTTGGACTCAGGGAGATGCTATGTACTTAGAGGGAGAAAACCAACGAGCTGATTGGAGACATATGGACATTCGTGACGATGATGATAATGATGATGATGATGGTGGTGGTGGTAGTTTCTCTGGCACATGCTGAGTGATAAGCATTTTCTGATATCTTTGCATATGTTGACTCATTTTGTCCTTGGAGCAACCTTGTGAATGAAGTACTGTTGTTTTCTCTATTTTGTGGATCACGAAACCAAGGCGCAGCCATGCTGGGTTACTCCCCCAGGTATGTACAGCTGGTGAATGACATGGACAATGCATTAAATCTAATTATATTGAAAAAAGGAGGATGCAACCTGTATTCTAGGGCTGACAGCTTATTAGTAAATCACCCAAGTTATTATCATAATAATAATAATACCATGAGTTCATCTGTATGTTGGATTAATACTGAAAACATATCATTTAAACTCTCTTGAAAATGTAATCCAAAGAGACTCTCCATGCTAAATTTGTACGCAAATCTGTACGTAATACACGTATAAAATGATGAAAAGGGACTAATTATAAGAAAAGATTAAAATTTTATTTTACTTATGCTGGTTCCTATGCTACCATTTTTAACGGAGTACATTTTCTTTAAACTATGTCTCTAAATATTTCTTTTTATGGGAAAATGTTGCCTAGAAAATTTATCACTTATATAACTAATGATGTTCAAAGAATTAAATATATATATATATATATATATATATATATATTTAGAAACTAGAAATGTTTCTCTTCTTATGGTAATACCTCTCCAAGTGGAAAATCAACAGTATTAAGCTGAGGTCTGAAAAGTCATTGGTCATGTGTACAAAAAGTTATTTCTTAGAAAGACATAAAAATGATCAATATCTGTATTACCTGGACTACATAAAGCAGAAATTCTGAATTAACGCATATGAGAAATTGATACCAACAAAAGTATCATCATTTTTAGAGTGATCTCTGACCCTTAGTATAAAAAAAAAAAAAACCCACTGCCTTCGAGTCGATTCCGACTCATAGCGACCCTATAGGACAGAGTAGAACTGCCCCTAGAGTTTCCGAGGAGCGCCTGGCGGATTTGAACTGCCGACCTCTTGGTTAGCAGCTGTAGCACTTTAACCACTACTCCGATCCTTAATATAGCAACCTAAAAATATTTGAGATAATTTGACTAATGGTTTGACTTTTCGATTTCAAATCCAGTTCTTTTATAGGTAAAAATGGTCTTCTTAGCTAAGAAAAATGAACCTAACCTCACTCCCAAACTCACCAACATTTCATGACTTATAGGAAAAGATTGTTTAGGTCAGTTTGGTGTCTTGCTCGTGGCCATGTCTTCTGCGGTTTCTGGACTGGAAAGGAAGTAGGTATAGAAGGTAGTAGATGCTGCGTACTCCCCCCCCCTTTTTTTTTAATAAAGCAGACTTTGATTAGACATTAATAATCAGAAAATAATTATCAGCAAACTTATTTAATAAAGTGTCAGGAATCTGGGTGAATGCAGGAGAGAGAACATTTTCAAGCAGGTGCAGCAGGAAAAGGGAGGTGCCTGAATCCCAACCAGATGGTGTGTCTACAATTCCTGCTCATGCACAGCCCAAAGGGAATCAGAAATGGGAGAAAATCCAAAAAAATCTGGGGAACACCCAGCTGAAAGAGATAACTGAGGGAATCAGATAGGGTCTATTGAAGTAGAAATTGACCTGTTGAATGGGACAGGAATGATCTGGCTAAATGCGCTTAAAATTAAAAGTTTCAAAGAAGAATAGTTAAGCTCTGCCCTGATCTTTATGGATATGACAAACATGTTTTTGTCTCTTTACTAGGGAAGCAGTTCAGCAGCTCTCTGGAATTTGAAAGTATATGCCTAGATATGAGATCATATGTGTTATCAGATGGCATTTTCTTACCCCCAAACGATGCTGCTTCATAAACAACATGAAAACACACCCAAAGAAATTGTCATCCTACAATTGCTCAGTGAAATTGCTCAACAAAAGCCCATCCAGTTAAAAAAAAAAAAAAAAAATTACTGGCCTCTTACCAGGCTATTTTTAAATTTTGATTTTAGAAAAATTAAAAAAAACAAATAGAGGAAATTTGTTGCCACTGGATCTGCCTCGGAAGAAATGTTAAATTCTTCAGGGAGAAGAAAAGCGATATCGGTCAGAAACTCAGAACTTCGCAAAGAAAGGAAGAGTGTTCCAGAAGGAATGAATGAAGGTAAAATAAAAGGTTTTAATTTTCTTGTTCTTAACTGATCTAACAGATAACAGTTTGCTTAAAATAATAACAATGCATTGGATGATTACAGCTTATGGATAAGTGACATTTATGACAGCAACGTTACAAGGGATAGGAAGGAAGAACTGGGAATACTCTGCTAAGAGGTACCTGTACTATCTGTGAAGCAGTATAGTGTTATCTGAAAGTGGACTTAGATTAGTTGTAAAAGTATATTGAGAAATCTAGGACAATCACTAAACATTTTTAAAAAATAAATACAATTGATAGGCTAAGACAGCATGGAGAGCTGTGAAATGGAGGAACACCGAAAGCATATGTTAAGTGAATAAGGCCAGTTTGAAAAAACTGCCTACTGTAAGATTCTAACTATATGATGATCTGAAAAAGGTAAACTACAGAGATAGTGAAAATATCAGTGGTTGCTAGTGGTTCAGGAGTCGGGGGTTGGGGTGATGGGGAAGAATATGTGCAACGCAGGGCATTTTAGGACAGTGAAATTACTCTGCGTGGTACTGCAGTGGTGAATACGTGGCATTGTGAATTTGTCAAAACCTGTAGGATTCTACAGCTAAAAGAGTGACCTATTTGTCTACTTATCTATTTATTGATGTCCTGCTGGTTTTGAAGAATGTACAAAAGTTTGACATGCAGTTGTTGGAAATGGCTGGAAGGATAAAAATATTCTCGACTCAAATAACACTTGATTCCTGCTTGTAGGACTACCTAAGATCTAGAGAGAAAGGTCCCTTGAGTATTTAAGACTAGGAAATTTTTGGTTAAATGAGTTGATATGCTTAGCATATTAATGAGCAAATGAACGAACAAATCTGTCTCGGAAGAAGTACAACCAGAATGCTCCTTAGAGGCAAGGATGGCAAGACTACTTCTCACATACTTGGACACATTATTAGGAGGGATCAGTCCCTGGAGAAGGACATCATGCTAGGTAAAAGAGAAGGTCATGGAAAAAGAAGAAAACCCTCAATGAAATGCATTGACATAGTCGCTGCAGCAACTATGTCATAGCCTCAAGCATAGCAACAATCGTAAGGATGGTGCAGGACCGGACAGTGTTTCACTCTGTTGTGCATAGGGCCACTATGAGTTGGAACCGGCTCCACAACACCTAACAACAATAATGCTTAGCCCAGCAGAGCCAAAGGAGAAATCCTGAAGTGGGACCCTGGGCTATGTCTACATTTTCTGCTACCCAGGTTTATTTATAATGTTAACTATTCCCATGATATTCCAAAGCCAGTCTATCAAGATTTAGAAGGCAGAACATTACCACCTGGTTCTCTTACCCACCCCTCCATTAATCTGGCTTCTAATAGAGAGGAGTGCAGATGCAAGGGGTAGGAAAGTTGCCTTTGTTTCTTTTATTTCTGTCAACACTAAATTGGAAAAACATACTACAGATCAGCCATCAACTTTGGTTTCCTTTTCTTCTCAATTCCTTCTGTTTCTAGTAATCACTAATAGGACCAGCAGACATTGAATAAACTACAAGGAGAATCAAGAGATTAAGCAGCACTCAAGTACAAAGCACAGGCTGGAGAAGAGGGAAATGGTAGGAAGAGAGACTAGAAAGTAAAGACCTGTGTATGACAAGCACAAAGCTTGTACCCAATCCTGCAAGCAATGAGACAGCCACTAAAAAGTTCTAAGAAGATTTGTCTTCCTATTTCTTTTATAAGCGTGAAGCATATATTAGGAGTGGGGCTAAGAAAGGTTAAGGTATTACTTCATGCTAAATAGCCTCTTAAGACTACCTAGAAACCTAGTGCCGTCAAGTCTAAGCAATTGAATAAGAAAAATTGCTTGACCGAGAGAAACTGACGTTATTTTTATAAACACAACAACCTAACATGAATGTGAAACTTAGAACGAAAGAACCTTGCCAGAAATTTTTGCATGATATTCTCATGAGGGGATATATAAGTTTAGCAGAATTTGTTACTATGTGTGCTTTTAATTTGAAGACACAATTAATATTATTAATCAATATTATTTAGACTGACCTTGGAAAACCAAGCGCCGTAACTATTTGGGGAAAAATTTTGCTAAGTGGTCTAAATTGTCCCGTTGTCCTAAGAAGAAAACCAGCGCATCTCACTTATAAATATGGTAATGATTATTATTACCACTAATATTATTAAGCACAGAAATTTAGATGGCTTACAAAAGAAATAAGAGAGATAATTGGGTAGTTAACTGTAAGACTGAGTACCAACTACTTGAAATCTATTTTCCTGGAAGTGGACAGTGGCATTACAGCTGTCGTGTTCTGTCATTTCTTCTGCTCTGAACCACCCCATTGCTTGAAAAGCTCCCTTGAAAGTGAGCTCGGCTTAAGGTTTCCATCTGTAAAGATGCTTTCTATGCAGCGGATTTGGATTAGCCGATTTACAGTCTTTAATTTTCAGCTCTATTATCTACAAAAGCAATAATTTCAATTGAATATTTTTAAATGAAGCCAGAAAATGACTTTGTATGCTTTCATTACTGAATCTGCATAATTCTGATCCTTCTGAGACAACCGTCAAAGACTTACCAAATTGACACCATCCTAAAAAAAAAAGGCAAAGGCTTTGCTACTGCTAATTTACCCTTGTAATGGAAATCTATTTGTAGGTTAGCTAGCAGCTGTGTGTTACTCAAAAGGGAGCATTGCTTCCATAATTGACTTATTAGGTGTTTATACTATACAGAAGGCTCCGTAGTTGGAAGTTTAAGTATTGGGTGAGTGTAGGTGTGTGTGTAATGAAAACATACCTAAACAAATTCCATGGGTAGTAAGATTTGCTGAGTGAAGTACATCTGCTCCGCATTTATTGACATGGTTAGGTTCCAAAGACCAGGTTGTTATGCAAAAATTAGCGTTATGCAATAATAAGGATGACCAGATCAGATCACAAAATGTAGAATGACTACATCATTATACAATTGCCAGATTACATCATTACATAACTGCCAAACCACTGAGAATCATGGCCCAGCCAAGGTGACACAGAACTTTAATGATCACAGCCAGCATTACTCTTCCCTCATACTTCAATGCCCATTACTGCCAGACGTATGCTGTTAATACACAAAATAGTCAGATGGTAAATTTTTTACTGTTGTTGTAAATGCGAAATGTTGAATAACAAGGAAGTTAGTAAATGAGGGGTAACATTTATTCTGTAGAAATTTATTCAAGTATCTCTAAGGTGCAGCTCATCTGTAATTTTTAATTGAAAAGATGCTCACAGAATACTGTACTGGGGAAACAAAGCATGATGTCATGTTTGCGTTATTGTATAGTCCATCTGTTAACCGAGTTGTTAAGATTACTTTAATTATGGGCATAGTAATGGAGGTTTGAATCAGTCTGTTTTGTTATTTCAGAAAAATAGAGGTCATTACTGCCCTCTTTACTGCATTATCAAGTCACAGTGGTCTGTAATTGTCAGGGTGCAGGCTGGCTAAGCCTGGCAGGTGGGCACACAGTTGGGGAGCCTGGGGCCCATTTGCCAGCCAGGTGTTTTGGGGCCTTGATTGTGCAGTCTGTGTGAAAAGGTGTAGGGCGCAGGTTGCTAAGACTGGCAGGTGGCCATGCAGAGACAGTTAGACTGTTGGGATCCTGCTTGTTGCCACTCCTGGCATAGGGTGCACAGTGTCCACGTTGGAGGTATGTGAAAGGTAGACCCCAAAGAAACAACTTCCAGATTCCCATTGTGCAAACTCTGTAAAGTGAACAAAATCCCACCTACATAGCGATATTACCTGCTGGAATCTTTCCTCATGGAAACTGTGTCTCTTCCTCCTCAACCTCTATTTGTTTTTCATGAAAAGTTATTGTTTACAACTTGGTACTTCATATTGCCAGAGATCACAGGCTTTGATGACACCTTTCATATTAGAGTTTAATGGTGGGAACTCACTTTTCAATTGTGTTGTCAAAAATAACGTAACTGTTATGAATGTTCCATAAAGATCTATCATGCTTCACCCTCAATGATAAAGCTCTTGACATAAGATGTTATATTGTAGCACCCTGACAATGCCTTCCCTGACAGCACCTTTAGAATTGATGAGGTGACCAGTGCTATTTGTGGCTGTGTGAACAAGGGAAAAAGCACCCTTCCCTGTCTCCTT
This sequence comes from Loxodonta africana, assembly GCF_030014295.1. Classification (NCBI taxonomy): domain Eukaryota; kingdom Metazoa; phylum Chordata; class Mammalia; order Proboscidea; family Elephantidae; genus Loxodonta; species Loxodonta africana. Next base: position 40,854,075 of record NC_087352.1, read on the forward strand.
CCAACATGAGAAACATTGCAGTGAAGCTTTTTTTGTCAATATTGACCAAAAAAAAAAAAAAAAACAGTAGCTTCTGAGGCTGCGTATGTACAACCGAAAACCTCATGGGATTTGGTACCGTGGTTTGAGGTTTAGGGTTATGGTTTCATGGGACATCCCAGTTAATTGGCCTAATAATATATTTAGTGCTTCTGTTCTAACTCCTAGTTCATCATGTAGTGCCTGGGGCCTTAAAATACAAGCGGCCATACAAGGCATGACAATTGGTTTTTATTCATCTGAGCAACAGTGGAAGGAAAGTTAGGCATGGGAGGAGGATATAAATTGTGTGGCTAATTGCCTCCATGAACAATTGCCTCCTTTGCCATGAGACCAGAACTGGATGGTGCCCGGCTACCTTTACTCAATATTTTGGTCGACAATTCCATAGAAGAATCCTAATCAAAAAGGGGGAAAATGCAGAACATAATTCCAAATGTGCATGAACTCCAGACTTGAGCCATGGAGGCTGGATGAACCCCTGAAACTATTGCCTTGAGATAATCTTTAATCCTTAAACCAAAAATATCCTATGAAATCTTCTTAAAACCAAACAGTCCAGTTTAGTAAAAAAAAAAAAAAAGGTCTACATTGAGCATTGTGCTCTTTTAAGATCTATCTATATGGGGTCAAATTGACAACAGCAACTTGAAAGATTGGATAGGAAACTTAGGGGGTAGAGTGTTTAGGTTATAATGGGAAAGAAACAACGCAGAAAAAGACGGCGAGAATGGTTGCCGAACTCGAACAATATAGTCAGTGTCACTGAATTGTACATATAGAAACTGTTGAATTGGTGTATTTTGCTGTGTATATGCTCAACAACAACAACAAAATAAATTTAAAAATGAAAATTATAAAAAGGAGGGGAAAAGTATCTGTAGCATATCTGTGCTCTGTGTTTATCACTTCTGGATTATTGAAATCATTAATGATGATAGCACTAATTGGTTTCCTTCTGACTCAGCTGCTCTAGGCAGATATTGAGAAAGCAAAAAAAAAAAAAAAAAAGTTGTGTGTGTGTATGAAACCAAAACCAAACCCATTGCCATCAACTTGATTCTGATTCATAGCAACCCTGTAGGACAGAGTAGGACTGCCCCACAGGGTTTTCAAGGAGCAGCTGGTAGATTGCAGCTGCAGATATTTTGGTTAACACCCTAGCCCTTAAACACTGTGTCACCAAGGCTCTCTCTCTCTATGTATATATCCCTTAATGATGTACTAAGAAGTTCCATATACATTTTAGGCAAGTATTGAAAGCTGAACCCTGAAAGAAGATATGAATAGAGATTTTTGAGACCTGGATTCAATTTTGCCTTGCATATATAACCTTGAATTAGCCATTAACAACTCAGCACATTAATATTCTCATTTCTAAATTGGACTTGAGGATTTTTGGAAATACAAAGAATATAAAATTTAATAACTCTATGCACCATTTTATGTAAATATTTGTGAGAAGAAGAACTTAATTAGGGAAAACTTTAAGAAACAAACACCCACTACCACAAGTATATAAATTCAGTATCTTTTGTTTCCCTGAAATTTACATGGAAATACTATCAAAATTTAGGTATAAATACACTTTTTTAACTATGTTAAACCGTTTAGTAGAACAGAAACTGGGTTAAGCTGAATTGCTGACAGCTAAGTTGAGAAGGGAACAAAGACAAACTTAATATTCAAGTCTATCAGGGACTTCAAGGTCAACTGCCTACCAGTTGTTGGCAACACTGTGAGGAGCAGTTGTTACTTGATAGAGTTATTTTGGCCTTTGCAAAAAATGTTCTGAGCTGTTAAATTTTTTTGCTTGTACAATCATTTATGTTATATAGTTTGTTCATAGCTAATCTGTGTGCCTTATTTGTTATTTGTTCACTGTGGTCTTTATGACTACACGTTCATGTTTATAGGCAGATTATTATGCTAACAACAAAAAGAGATAATGAGGCACAAAGATGTTAAATGACTTGACTGAATTTATGCAACTGATATAAGGGGCTAAAGGAGACCCACTATAACATTAGCTATTAGGAGTTCAAACCTTGAGTGGAAATAAACCAAGGTTTGGGCTCTGACTAGCCAATAAACTGTAAGATAAGTGGTAAGTTACTTAAATTTAAGTCCCAGAATTTTGCTCTTAAAAAAAAAAAGATCATGATAATAGAAGGTAGGCCATAAGGTTGTTGTGGAGAGTAAGTAGGATATTGGGTAGGGGTGCCATTGGAAATGTCAGCAAAGAGTAGGATTAGTTGCTGATTACATCCTTTAAATATTAAGGTTGATATGCTCATCTATTTGACAAGACACACAGATACTTAATTGTGCCACAAGAACACAGTACACTATGCTGTGGAAGAGTTAGGTACTGGTACTCCAAGTGGGAAGAACAAGCATAGAAAATTATACTGTGCTCTTGAAAGCATTCTCCTTCAGCTAGACACATCCACAGTACAGGAAGGAACAAAGGTGGCTTAATATATACAATTAGCTGTATGACCAAAGACAAGTCAATATCTTCTTTGCACCTCCCATTTTTATAATTTAATGTGGATAATAAAACTACCTTCCCCGCAACATTATGAAGATTGAAGGAGCTAATACATTTCTTAGCTCTTTGAAAATGTGAAGGGCCATAAGTTGTGTTGATGATGTGTTCACAGTCAAATGTGTTCATCTTTCTTGCCATTAACTTCAGAAATACTCTTAGCCTCATTAGAAGATATCATCTTATCTGAATTTGACACTTTTGTTGATCTTCCTATTTTCTCCAATCAGAGTGAACATTTTTAACATTTTTGTTATCTGTGTTGCATTACATGTTGGCTGCAATAGTATGATATGCATCTATCATTTTACCTGGAATTATAGTTACTTGTTTATAAGGGCTTTTCCACCGCTAGATGATACCTTGCTATAGAGACCAGATCATACTTACATTTTCATTTAGCACATTAATTAGAACTTTGTGTGACACATGGGGTTGATGTCCCATTAATGTTGTTGAATTGAATGCCTAAATGAATATAGGATCATAAATACTGACTCTGACTCTAAGGATTAGAGTCAATTCTATTAATGCCTCGACCTATATCAATTTCCTAGATCTTTAAGTATGACCATTTGAATTTCTGAAAATAGTGATAAAGATCAGATAAATAATGTAATGGACACCAAGAAAATTGGAATTATTGGACAAAAGATGAAGAAAGGGGAATTTAACAATGTTAAGAAAAGTAAGTCTGGCATAAATGCTGTTATAATAACCTGTCCTGAGTGCATGAATTTGGACTATGGCACATACATCATCCAGTAATTAAACACAGTTGCCAATTTAAAACTGACAATAAAAAAGGAATTTATTATAAATAATTAAAAGTTATTTACACTGTAATAAGCCAATTATTCTTTGCCATAGAAATGTACTGAGCTTCAATGGAGGACGATTAAAATTATAGTCCCAGGGAAGCTAGGATGATGAGTTTTTCCTTTGTAATTTTTTAAAATGTATTTTAGAAATTATTGAGTTTTTTATATTGCTGTTATAATATTAGTGGTTGACAATTACAGTTTTATAATGTTAATAAAGATCCATATAGAAAACATATATACTAGAATGTACTGGTTAAGATTGTGGACTCAGAGTCATTCTATCTAGTTTTGTAACTCAATTATGCAAGTTTTTGCTCTGTAACATAGAAAGTAGCATATCATTGCTGTGCCTCAACTTTCTCATCTACAAAATGGGAATAGTAATTTTAACTCCTTGATAGGACATTTGAGAGAATTAAATGCAAAGTTTTGTAACAGTGTCTTACATTAATTAGAATTCAATAAATAATAATTATATATAAAATGAAAAGGGACAAATAAAAATACCAGAAAACGTCAGAAATTTCCGTAAGTATTAAAGCCAAAATATTCAAATTGTAGGAAAAGATTATAAGATCATAATCACTGAATATTCAACAAAGAAAAAGGAACAGTATACTTTAGCATTCAGTGAAGGGCTATTATAAGAAAGGAAAAGAACATCCACTAAATCCAGAACTTAAGGGACTGGTGATATGGATGGATCACGGACAGGTAGTGAGTAGTAAACCAAAAGATTGTATTTCAGAATCTACTTAATGGCGTTAGGTGTGGTCGAGTTGGTTCCGATTCATAGCTACTGTATGTCGCTGCCTCATCTTGCACCATCCTCACATAATTTGCTGTTTGAGCCCATTCTGGTAGCCACTGTGCCAACCCATCTCATTGATGGTCCTCTATTTCTTTTTTTTTTTTTTGCCAGTCCCCTCTTTTACCATTCATGATGTCCTTCTCCAGGGACTGTTCCCTCCTTTAATGTGTCCAAAACAACCAATACAAATTCTTACCATCCTTGCTTCTATGGAACATGCTGCCTGTACTTCTTCTAAGACAGATTTGTTCATTCTTCTGGCAGTCCATGGTATATTCAATATTCTTCACCAACACCATAATTCGAATGCATCAATTCTTCTTCAGTCTTCCTTAGTCATTGTCCAGCATTCACATGCATATGAGGTGACTGAAAACATCATGGCGTGGGTCAGGTATACCTTAGTCATCAAAGTGACATCTGCTTTTTAACACTTTAAAGAGATCTTTTACAGCAGATTTGCCCAATGCAATACAGGTACTCCCTGACTTACAATGGGTTTCCATTCCAATGACTCCATTTTAAGTTGGTTCTAACGTAAGTTCAACATCTAAATTTTTTTAGACTTCATTATTATTGACTTTTATTAACAGTATCTTTATAAATCCAATTTTTATTTGTCTTTGGGCGTTAGAAACATTTCACAGAAACTTAAAGATATATTTTAACATTGCAAGTAGTACATATTGCTAACGATAAGATGTACACATACACAAAAAACGGTAGTCGTAAGCGTGGTCATAGTAACTTGAATACATCAGAAGTCGGAGACTACCTGTATATCATTTGATTTCTTGACTGCTGCTTCCATGGGCATTGATTGTTGATCCAAGTAAAATGACACCCTTGACAGCTTCAGTATTTTCTGTCTATTATGATGTTGCTTCTTTTTTTTAAATTGAAAGAGAATCTACTCAAGGACCCACAAATGTGGGTTACAATAACCTTTCCCTGTTCCCACTTTGATTATCTTTCACTGGTCACCAATTGTGATATTAAGCATATCTAAATGACCAAAGAGAGAAGAAAGTCTACACTATACAACTAAAAATATAAAATAAATTCCAAGATAGTTGAATCCTGGCATAGAATAAAACCTGTTAGCATTTGGGGAGAAATACACTTTGGCAGTTATTGTGGTTGTCTTCTCAAAACAGACTAGTCAAGCACAAAGATTCAAAGAGTGATTTCATATGATTGTTAGATTGTCATTAGCTTTTGGTGAAAAATCACTATTTTTTCAGCCATTCCGTGTACTGTTAACACCAGAAAAACACTTTCTTTTATCTCTAAACCCAGGGATGCTCAATGGAGCACAGTGCTGGCCTCAAATCTGCGATACCTAAACATGGCTTTAGTAGCAAAATCCACCTTGCCTATGTAATTTCTTACAAAGTCTTTTATTTTATGCACCCTGTTTCTAATTTCCCTCCTGGTTTCATTTTTCAGTCTGATCTTCAAAGCTCTTCTGAGAATAAAATCACTAAACACCCTTCACTCATCACTCTTCTGGGGGGTCTGATCTGTCACTGGCTTATGTACTTTCTCATTGAGCACTGACTTTGATTTATGCCTTAGAATGCCAGAGTCTGAAAGTCCCATCCCACTTCTACTTTTCAAAGCCAGTTTAATATCAACTTATAATTGAGTGAAAAGTATTTAATATGGTTCTTCTGCAGGAGGTAGTATTCTTTTACCCCATGGTTCTCTGTCTTATAATTGGCCAAGTGAATGCTGACTAAGGAAAAATTTTTTTCTTTGTTTTGTTTGTTTTTTCCCCTGCTACCACTTTAACTTGGATTAAGAAAAAAAGAGATTCACAAGTTTAATCACCACACTAACCAAAAACACAGGCAATTTTAAGAACCGTTATTAGTGTTTTAAATGTAACTGAGTTTAATTAAAGAAAATAATGAATGCAAGTTGTATTTTTTATAGAGTAATTCAAAATAAATTAAAGGGGATATATATTTGCAATTTAAATATTTACTTAGAGCTTATAATATTTGATTAATTTTCCATGATTATTATTGGCCAAATTTGAATACCAAATTTTAACAACAAATAATAAAAAAAAAAAGCCTTTGTAAATAAACACATTTGTTAACTTTCATATCAGCTCCGCCTGACAAACAAGGGCCTGTATTTGGTATATGACAATTTAATTATTATCATCCACACTCAGAAATTCTGAAGTATATATTACTACAGCTTGGCAAAATGTCTTCAGCTTCTCTTCAACTCCACCAAAAACACAGCTGCAAAATAGGTGAAGAAAAAATCATGTGATAAAACTAAAATGAGAAACAGACACACCCACAATTATAGTTGGAGCCCTTAAAACCATTTTCTTAAGAGCTAAGATAACTAGACTGGTAATAAACATGAATATTGAAAATTCTAGCAACGAAATCAACCAACAGACTCTGTTTGGTATTTACAGAACACTTCCAACAATAACAACAACAAAAAAATAGAATGCGTCTTTTTATCAAGTGCCCTTGGAACATATACCAAGATAGACTATATTCTAGGTCATAAAATAAACTTCATCAAATTTGAAAAAATTTAAATCGTATATTGTGTGTTCTCCAACCACAATGGAATCAAACTAGAAATCAACAACAAAAAGATGATGAGAAATCCTTCAAATACAAGGTGTCAAGATACAAGTTAAACATACAAAAATCAGCTGCATTTTTCCATACTAGCAGTGAGCAGTGAACCTGTGGGCACAGATATTTAAATGACAATACCCTTAACTCTCACTGAAAAATGAAATAACTTGGTGTAAATCTAGCAAAATAAGCACAGGATTTGCATGCAAAAAAACTACAAAACCTGATGAAAGAATTAAAAAATACCTAAATAAATAGATATGCCAGTAGCATAACACCTTCAAATTTCTCTCTGTTCCTCTGCTTCTGTGATTACATTGCCTTTTACCTCTCTGATCGCCTGCCTCCTTCTCATAAGAACACCTGTGATTGCATCCAGCCCACCTGGATAATCTAGGTGAATCACATCTGCAAAGTCCCTTTTGTCATATAATGTAACATTCACAGGTTCTGGGGATTCGAACACAGACTTTATGGGGGGCCTTTATCCAGCCTACCACACCAGCTAATAATAAATTATCAGAATTTTTATAGATGAGGCCATGGCCTGTGTTGTCAAAGATTACTAGAAGCTGAATTAAAAGGCTAAAATGTACATACGGCTCTTATAGTGATTAATAGCACATAGAATGAGAAAAGAATCTTCTGAATAAGTTAATAGGTGACTGCTAAGTATTTAAAAACATCAGTAATAAGTTAAAGGAGCTGTTACATTATTGTGAACTGAAACCAGGTTTAAAATACAAGACATCCATACATTGCCACTTTATTACAAAAAAATACTGATCATTTTCATGAGAAAAAATTAAAAGCATATTTTACTAGTTAAGTGTGCTTCTGAATTTTCAATGCTTTGGTTTAATTAGCTATGGGGGTTTCCAGAGAAAAAAGAAGTTTGCAGATTTGAAAGATAAAGCCTGTCTTACCTTAACTTATACATACTGTAAAAGAAAATAATAAGAAACCCTCCAAGGAAAATATAATTACTTTGATAAACAACCTTTACTGAAAATATGTGAAGGAATTTTTCTTCCTGATACAGTATATTTAAAGTGTAATTTAATGGAATTAATTAAAGCTCTGTTTCAGACCCCTTACCTAGTTCACTGAGTCATTTGTTGTCCATGGCAAAATCTAATAGAGTATAAAAACAGAATCAATTTGTCTGTCAGTAGAGTCATGTAAATTTGCAATTTTTTAGAGTTGTGTAAATTTGCAATTAGTTGAAAAATACTCTGCTAATTTGCTTTGTATAGTGGAGAATACAAGAGGTTTTAAGTTGTGCCTAAGTATTAAAAAATCTGGATGCTATGAACAAAATTGTATTCTGGCATGTTCGCTTTCAGGAGCTCTGGCGGTGCAGTGGTTAAACTCAGGGCTGCTAACTGAAAGGTCAGTGGTTTGAACCCACCAGTTGCTCCACAGAAGAAAGATGTGGCAGTCTGCTCCCTTAAAGATTTACAGCCTTGGAAGCCCTGTGGGGCAGTTCTACTCTGTTCTATAGGGTCACTATGAGTTGGAAATGACTCGATGGCAATGGGTTTTGGTGGTTGGATGTTTGCTTTCTAAGATTGTTGTCTGTATAATTAATTTTATTTTCTGTGGTATAAGTCAAAAATATTCTTTTGGATATCTACTGATACCATCAAATGTGAATAATACAAAAGCAATACAGAGATATCTAACATAGGTGGGCATATCTGCCTTTAGTAAATGTTTCTTATTACTGTCCATTTTTTACTTCACTGCAGTCAATAGACTATTTTATCAAGCTTGAGCCTTCTCAAGTCCTTTGTTTTTCTGTTTTTTCCTGTCTTCCCAGTATTGAGCCAATTCACTGGTAATCTGTTAATGAGAAAAATAATTAGCAAAATGTTAACTGTGTTATTGTAATATTTGCTCTTCTAGTGAAAATAAATAAACTGATATTTAAAAAGAATTTTCAATGAAAATTAATTAAATCCATGGGTATCCTTTTGGTAGTATATTTGGATTTGCTTCCACAAAATAACAGCAAAGCTCATGCAGACAAATGAATAGCAAAGTAACCCACAGCTATATTACACAATATAGTTATATGCATTTTTGAGTATATAGTTTGAAATGCTTACCTGCTTAAAAAGTTCTAAACTAATTAAAGTATTAATTTTGGAAAGGGGATAAAAGAAGATATACGGTTGTCTTAGTTATCTAGTGCTGCTATAACAGAAATATCACAAGTAGATGGCTTCACCAAATAGAAGTTTATTTTCACACAGTCTAGTAGGCTAGAAGTCCAAATTCAGGGTGTCAGCTCCAGGGGAAACCTTTCTTTCTCTGTTGGCTCTGGAGGAAGGTCCTTGTCATCAAGCTCCTGTCCTAGGAGCTTCTTAGCACAGGAACCCCAGGTCTAAAGGACACTCTCTGCTCCTGGCACTACTTTTTTGGTGGTCTGAGGTCCCCATGTCTCTCTGCTGGCTTCTCTCTTTTGTATCTCAAAAAGATCTGACTAAAACACAACCTAATCTTGTAGATTGAGAACTTCTTCATTAACATAACGGCCTCTAATCCTGCCTCATTAACATCATAGAGGTAGGGTTTACGACATATAGGAAAATCACATCAGATGACAAAATGGTGGACAAGCACCCAACACTGGGAATCGTGGCCTAGTCAAGTTGACACACACTTTTGGGGGACACAATTCAATCCATGATAATAGTTGTTATATTTATTATATGCAAAACATTTGAGATATGAGCAAATTTAATTACCATTTCATCTATTTACTGTTTGTCAGATATTGTTCTATATGTTGTGATTACTGAAGGGGAGAAAATACAAAGCTTCTGCTGGGAAGAGAGACAAATATGCACACGAAGACATAAAATGTCAGGATTGATATGTGTAATCAATAAATACAAGGCCCTGAAAAGAAAAAAGAATGACACTTGGGTTATTTTATGTAGGGTTATATAAGATGTATGATATAGTGAAAATAGAATAGAACTAAAGGGCATTAGGGTGTGGACTAGGTATTTATATGGGAGAAGAACATTTCTAGCTGAAAGAATAACACATACAAAAACTACGAGGCAGTTCTGTGCTCTCTATCTCTGAGAAACAGAAAGAAAACCAGTGTGAGAAGAGTGGGTGAACAGTTTGGGAGGGCATGTGTGAGGGATGAATCATAGAATTAACTGGGGACACATCAAAGGTAACCTCATAGGTCATCATACATTTTCCCTAGTGAGATGAGAAGCCACTGGAAGGGTTTCACCTGAGGAGTAACAGTAGAACCATGTGTAGTAGACTACGAAGGAATCAGTGAAGAGCTGTTGAGCAGCTATTAGATGAGAGAGGCCTGAGGCTTCTCCAGCATGGCGATTGAGGAAATGAGAAGGAATATTCAGATTTGGCAAATACTTCAAAAGTAGAACCTAACTGGTAGTAAGAGAAAAAGAGAACTCAAGAATGCCTTCAAAGATTTTTGGTCTTAGTAACTGAAGGATTGAGAAACCATTTACTGCAACTGGAAGACAGACAGACCATCTGAAGAATAAAAATTAGAAATTCTATTTTGGATAACTTAGTTTGACATGCCAACGGTGAGCCCTCCCATATTGGCTCTTAAGAAATGATTGTTACATGATCCAGCAATCCCACTCCTCGGAATATATCCTAGAGAAATAAGAGTCTTTACATGAACAGATATATGCACACCCGTGTTTATTGCAGCTCTGTTTACAATAGCAAAAAATGGGCACAACCAAGATGCCCATCAACGGATGAATGGATAAATAAATTATGGTATATTCACACAATGGAATACTACGCATTGATAAAGAACAGTGCGGAATCTGTGAAACATTTCATAACATGGAGGAACCTGGAAGGCATTATGCTGAGTGAAATTAGTCAGTTGCAAAAGGACAGATATTGTATAAGACCACTATTACAAGAACTCGAGAAATAGTTTAAACTGAGAAGAAAACATTCTTTTGTGGTCACGAAGGGGGGAGGGAGGGAGGGTGGGAGAGGAGTATTTACCAATTAGATAGTAGATAAGAACTATTTTAGGTGGAGGGAAAGACAACACACAATACAGGGGAGGTCAGCACAACTGGACTAAGCCAAAAGCAAAGAAGTTTCCTGAAGGAACTGAATGCTCCGAAGGCCAGCGTAGCAGGGGCAGGGGTTTGGGGACCATGGTTTCAGGGGACATCTAAGTCAATTGGCATAATAAAATCTATTAAGAAAACATTCTGCATCCCACTTTGAGGAGTGGTGTCTGGGGTCTTAAACACTAGCAAGCAGCCATCTAAGATGCATCAGTTGGTCTCAACCCACCTGGATCAAAGGAGAATGAAGAACATCAAGGACACAAGGTGATTACGAGCCCAAGAGACAGAAAGGGCCACATGAACCAGAGACAACATCATCCTGAGACCAGAAGAACTAGATGATACCCAGCTACAACCGATGACTGCCCTGGCAGGGAACACAATAGAGAACCCCTGAGGGAGCAGGAGAACAGTGGGATGGAGACCCCAAATTCTCATAAAAAGACCAGACTTAATGGTCTGACTGAGACTAGAAGGACCCTGGTGGTCATGGCCCCCAGACCTTTTGTTGGCCCAGGACAGGAACCATTCCCGAAGCCAACTCTTCAGACAGGGATTGGACTGGACAATGGGTTGGAGAGGGATGCTGGTGAGGAGTGAGCTTCTTGGACCAAGTGGACACTTGAGACTATGTTGGCATCTCCTGCCTGCAGGGGTGATGGGAGGGTAGAGGGGGTTAGAAGCTGGTGAAATGGACACCAAAATAGAGCACGGAGGGAAGGAGTGGGCTGTCCCATTAGGCGGAGAGTAATTGGGAGTGTGTAGCAAGGTGTATATGGGTTTTTGTGTGAGAGACTGACTTGATTTGTAAATTTTCACTTAAAGCACAATAAAAATTATATAAAAAAGAAATGATCGTTAATTTACAGGAATTTTGCAGGCCAGTTGTCAAAAACAGCCATTATTAAAAATCAAATTATATTAAACTATAATTAAATGAATTATATTAAAAATAAAGTTTATAAATACTCAAAACTCAGTATTTCCAAATTATTTTAATACATTTTACTTTTATCTGTGCTATTGAGATTTAGATCGATTACATGGGTGTGGTACAAGTGCTATGTAATAATGTGCTACTGTGCATAATGTCCCAACCCCATCATTGGTATCATGTTGAAAGTTCAAAAAGGCCATGGTAGAAGTATTTAAACTTTTCCAATAAAACCAAACCCACGGCCATCCAGTCGATTCCTACTCATGGTGATACTATGTATAACAGAATAGAACTGCTCCGAAGGGTTTCCTTGTTTGTAATCTTTATGAAAGCAGATTTCCAGTTCTTTCTTCCACGGCATCAGTGGGTGGGTTCTAACAGCTTACGTTTAGGTTAGCAGCCTACCACAAACCACTTGTGTCACCAAGGCACTTATGTGCTTTAGCTGTAGAACTCTTCAAATGCTACCAGTCAGGGCCTATTTAAGCCCCTGCATGTTTAGAAATAGGAAATTGATGAGAAATACACTAATAATACAGATTAAACTTAAAAGTCATCATGTCCATAGCTGCTACATTGTGAATGGCACTAAAATATCAAGAGATTACTCTTTCAGTATTCCAAAACTATAATCCAGTTCAGCCAAGAAGTCTCTCACAGTATTGCTGTATGAAAGAAATATCTTTGTTGTTTTATTTTCATCTCTTCCTTTAACATAAATGAAAATATCCAGCAATGTTCATGCCAGAACTACACTCCATGTGATGTGAGTGACTGCTGAATTGGACAGTAATCAAGCCTTTATTCATAGTCTAATTTTGTCAAATCATAGTGAATTCCAACCACAAGTTGTCTATAGATAGAGGAATTCATCTCTATGAACATATTCTGTGAGCATCAACTGGCTACATGGAATTTACAAGTATTGTAAATTGTATGTTGAGTATTGTATATTTTACTATCATTTTTAAATTTTGTGTTACACATACTTCATATCAATGACATTTATGATTAATTTATGTTTACTGTATATACATTTTCTTTTCCATGAACTTGTGAGGTATCAAGGAGGAAATTTCGAGTAGGCAGTTGTGTACATCTGAACTGAGGTGGAGCCCAGTCGATTCTCTGAGTGCAGAAGGACAAGCTGAGAGCTTGGGTGGACCAAGGCAGCTAGAGGTGACAGGAAAGAGCAGTAGAGAGGAGAGCACTGCTTAGAGAGCTCTCCAGAGTGCCACAGAGAGTCCTCCTTGAGGATTCAGCTACATGCAATAAGTACATACGTGTGTGGAAACTATTCAAGACTGAAGAAATAATAATCAAAAAGAATATTTTGAATAGTTAGGTTTTGGCTGACTTATATCATTATTTATTGTTATTTATTCCTGATATTGTACCTGTGAAAACTCTTGGTGATTTCAATTTTCACACAAGTGACCCTAAATACCCTGGCATCTATTTTCTGACCTTCAATCCACCAATGACCTTTTCCCCCACACATTCTTAGGCATTAGCTCCCATGATTAGAGCTAGAATTTGGTATTACCAATAATTGTAATCCCTCTGTAATCTCCACCTACTAATATTTCAGTTTACCTTTTATTGAACTCCAACTCCTAGAGTCATTTAAATCTGCTGGTATCTACACTCCAGTGATATTTTCAAAGTTTCTCAATGTTCTTCTGTCCTCACTTCCTTCCTTAACGAGGTGAAATCCCTAAGTAAATTAGCATAATCGCTCTTTGCAGGCATCGACAACTCCTTCACCTCATCCTGACTCTCTCATACTGGCTTGGAAAAACAACAACCTTTTTTTTTTTAGTTTTATCTATCACTGTTTGTATGTGTATGTTTAAGCCCATGCAGCTACAATTAACTGAAGGGAAATACGAAAATATTTGTAATCAACAATATAAAGTGAGATCTCATTGATTCCAAATAACCATCCTATATTTTAATAGTCATATTCATTGTTATTGGAGTCCCTGGGTGGGCAAATGATGAATGTGCTCAATAACTAACTGAAAGGTTGGAAGTTCTAGTCTACCCAGAGGCACTTCAGAAGAAAGGCCTGGTGATGTACTTCTGAAAAACTAGCCATTGAAAACTCTATGGACTGCTCGTCTACTCTGGTACACATGGAGTTGCCATGAGTCAGAGTTGGCACAATGGCAACTCCCCACCATCTGTCTGTCAGTTTGTTGTACTGTGGTGGCTTGCCTGTGCCTATGATGTTGGAAGCTATGTTACCAGTATTTCAAATAAAAGTAGAGTCACCCATGATGGACGGGTTTTAGTAGAGCTTCTAGACTAAAACAGACTAGGAAAGAAAGTCCTGACAATATACTTCCAAAAATTAGCCAATGGAAACCTTATAGCTCACAACTGAACATCATCTGATTCATTTGCTTTGAACACGTCATGGGGAGGGATCAATCGCTAGAGGAATATATCATGTATGGTGAAATGTAGAGGGCCAACAAAGGTGTAGGAGACCCTCGGTGAGCTGGATTGGCACAAAAGCCACAAAAATGTACTCACATACTAGCAATTGTGAAAATGATGCAGGGCCTGACAATATTCTGTTCTGTTGTGCATAAATTCACCATAAAACAGAACCGATGCAACAGTAGCTAAGAACAAGAGAAAACCATTTGAAAACAATTAGAAAATATTGAAGATATATTGTACTCTATTTATTACTATTAGTTGTCAAATTCTGAGAATGGCTTTTCACAGAATCAGCATCTGGCAAATTGACTCCTAGAGAAATATGGTGACTTCCAGTGATTACTATGTAAGTGAGTTCAATAGAAGGAAAGATTCAGGTTGCCTGAGGAATATTAAGGACTGTATTAAAGTGTTGGTAAAATAAATCTCTATGAAATAACGTAATATTTCTTGTCTATTTTTATGCTTTATTGAAAACCATAAGGTTGAAGCTTATTACCTGTTGTTGTTGTTAGTTGTGTTGAGTCGATTCCAACTCAAGGTGACCCCATGAGTGCATAGTAGAACAGATGACCAGGCCTGTCTTCTGAGGTGCTTCTGAGTGGATTTGAACTGCCAACCCTTCTGTTTGTAGTTGAGTATTTAACCATTTCCACCCCCATGGACTCTATTATCTATTAAGACACATGAATATTCAAATATTTTCTTCACAAATCACATATTTTTTTTCTTTGAACTTTCCCTAGGAAGTAAGAATAACATAGCATTATTTTCATCCTATCTTCTTATTGTAAGAAGAATCAACGAAGAATAAAACAAAACAAAACTGGAGGCTACTTCTATTGCACAGTCCTTTCTTGGTAGATACTGTGTTTCAGTGTGAGAAAAGATAGGCCCTCCCTTTTTATCTTTACACTATAATTTAAACTGTTAGTTCACCAAAGTAGCAAAGTATTGGCAAAAGTATTTTTCCATGCTGGTTTCTTTTCTGCAGTGAAAGCATTTTGCCCATGTGGAAACAAAAGCAGTATTTTTCATTATCTAAAATGTCATAATGTATAATGGTAATAGTGATGTTTCTATGAGTGAACTACTGTATTATTTCAACAGTGTGTGACATATTGAGTTCTAGTTCAATAAATTGCACTTCTGGTCCAATTTTATGAAATACTGGATACATTAGCTGGAAGAGAAAGGGCTACTGAGTTACTAATAATATGAATTAAAACAGAACTTTAGGCAGCCTTATATGCATCTGAGTATTTTTATTATTTTCTTTCTTTCCCCCCAAAAATTCGCATCCAAGCTTAATCCACAGATTAAAAGGACATGGTTTGGTATT
Organism: Loxodonta africana; assembly: GCF_030014295.1. NCBI lineage: Eukaryota > Metazoa > Chordata > Mammalia > Proboscidea > Elephantidae > Loxodonta > Loxodonta africana. Next base: position 40,869,751 of record NC_087352.1, read on the forward strand.
TCAGTATACTTAGGCCTGACCCAATAGTCAATCATAAGCATTTTTTATTCTACATTATTTTAATATCTATCCTTACATGTAAACCTTGACTTTAAATCTTCAATTTTGGGGGGAAAAAAAAACCTCTGGGCATTATGTGTGTACCATGCTAATTAAATATTACTATATTTTACCTAAATTTATTCAAACAGGGTTTCGACAGATTTAGCAATGCTAAATAATTCAATTTAGAGACTCTTTTTACTGTAATATTTTTACTTTAGTATCACTGTAGCTGGGCACAAATCAAAATAACAAGAAGATAAATAGACAGTATCCAGTTATCCTTTTTCTCTGCTTCCTTAAAGATTACAGCCTTGAAAATCCTATGGGGCAGTTCTAATCTGTCCTATTGGGTCACTATTAGTTGGAATCGACTCAATGGCATACAACATCAACAACATTCTTGTTCTGAAATAAAATTACTGGTGTCAAATAATAAAATTATGGGTCTCGTGGCATTAGTATTCAGTAGACATATTTCAAGCTCAGCAAACCTTCTATTAACTGAGTGATTTAAAACATAATAATAAGAAAGCCCTAGGACTTGGTGAGTTGTGCATGTTTTTGATGAAGCAAATAACATGGCTGTAGACAGAGCAATATGACACTCACTTATAATGATGTTGACTGATGTCTTATATTTATGCCCACAACTACACACCTATGAAGTTATCTATAAGAAGATTTGGAGATTTAAGGATGCGAGATAAATACCTAATATTTTATACAAAGTTTTTATTCAGCATATCTTAAAAGACTAAGCACTTGAAATTTTTGGAAGTTATCTTGCACTTTTTAACTCAGACAAGTTTTTGTCCACTTGTTTTTCTACTGTAAATTAGTAAAATTTGTTCTTACAGAATCTGGTATAAACACTTATATAGTCTCTTAAATTTGCTGAAGACATTTGCAGTAAAATCCATAACCTTATTTTCTTCAATATTCATATTGCCTCACAAAAGAGAATAAGGGCTCATAAGTTTGTAACAATCTTCTGGAAGAGGTGGTTTGAATGAATACCAATCCAGCTGATAAATTAACCCTAGAGATATGGTTAACCCGTATCCCATATGCTGATGACTTATTTATTCTTTTATAAAATACTTGCTGATTTTTTTAGTTGTTTTGATCATGCACTGTTTATCAAAGAGCCATATTCTAGGACAAGAATTTGCATACACACTAGTAATAATAGTGTTTGCTGAATTAAAAAAAAAAACTATTAAGGGAGCTGACACTAGTGTTTCACTTGATAATTTTTATGGTACCATGGTTCCAGAACACTTAATTGTGCTCAAGAGGATCATGTACATAGACCAAGAGGCATAGACCAAAAGGGAATACTAAAAAAAAAAAATGTTTCACTTGATAATTTTTATGGTACCATGGTTCCAGAACACTTAATTGTGCTCAAGAGGATCATGTACATAGACCAAGAGGCATAGACCAAAAGGGAATACTACTTGGTTTAAAATCAGAAAACGTGTGTATCAAGGTTGTATCTTTTCACCATACTTATTCAGTCTGCATGCTGAGCAAATAATCTGAGAAGTGGGAATATATGAAGAATAAGGCCACATCAGGATTGGAGAACTTATTTACAACTTGTGATAAGCAGATGACACAAACTTGCTTGTTGACAGTGCTCACTTGTCTTGGCCAAGAAATTTGGAAGACAACTACCTGGCCGACTGACTGGAAGAGGTCCATATTTGTACCCATTTCACAGAAAGAGGATCCAACAGAAGACTGAAATCATTCAACAGTGTTGTGAACATCACATGCAAGGAAAATTTTGCTGAGGATCATTCAAATGCAGTTGCAGTAGTACCTCAATCAACACGGAATTGCCAGAAAGTCAAGCCGGATTCAGAAGAGGATGTGAAATGAGGGCTATGATTGCTGATGTCAGATGAATCTTGGCTGAAAGCAGAGAATACCAGACAGAGGTTTACCTGTGTTTTATTGAGTGTGTAAACACATTTCACTGAGTGGATCATAACAAATTATGGATAACATTGCAAAGAATAGAAATATCAGAACACTTAATCGTGCTCATAAGAAATCTGTAGGTATAGACCAAGAGGCAGTTGTTCAATCACAACAAGAGGATACTTCATGGTTTGGGATCAGGAAAGGTGTGTGTCAGGGTTCTATCCTTTCACCACACTTATGCAATCTGTATGCTGAGCAAATATTTCAAGAAACTGGACTATATGAAGAAGAATGGGGTGTCAGGATTGGAGGAAGTCTCATTAACAACCTGTGATATACAGATGACACAACCTTGCTTACTGGAAGTGAAGAAGACTTGAAGCACTTATTTAGGTGAAGTTCAGACTATGTCCTTCTGTATGGCATATACCTCAACATAAAGAAAGCAAAAATCCTCATAACTGGACCAGTAGGCAACATCATGATAAATGGAAAAAAGATTAAAGTTGTCGAGGATTTCATTTCACTTGAATCAACAATCAAGGTACATGGAAGCGGCAGTCAGGAAATCTAATGACATATTGCACTGGTCAAATCTACTGCAAAAGACCCCTTTAAAAAGTATTAAAAAGCAAAGTTGTCACTTTGATGACTAAGGGGTGCCTCACCAAAGTCGTGGTATTTTCAGCTGCCTTATATACATGTGAAAGCTGGAAAATGAAAAATAAAGACTGAAGAGGAATAAACACATTTAAATTATGATTTGAAAATTTTGAAATTTGAAATTTGAAAATATCGAATGTACCATGGACTGCCAGAAAAACAAATCAGTCTTGGTGAAAGCCAGAATGCTCCATAGAAGAAGGATAAGGACGGTGAGACTTTGTTTTGCTTACTTTGGGCATGTTGTCAGGAAGAACCAGGCCCTGGAGAAGGAAATGATGCTTGTTAAAGTAGAAGGCAAGCAAAAGAGAGAAAGACCCTCAATAAGATGGACTGACAGAGCAAGGTTTGTGAGGATGGCACATGACTGGGCAATGTTTTGTTCTGTTATACACAGAGTGGTTATGAGTTAGAACTGACACAGTGACACCTGTCTTGATTATCTAGTGCTGCTGTTACAGAAATACCACAAGTGGGTGCTTGAAAAAGCACAAATTTATGTATTCATAATTTGGGAGGCTAAAACTCTGAATTTAGGACGACAGCTCTCGGAAAAGTCTTTCTCTCAGTGTCGGTTCTGGGGGAATGTCCTTGTTCCTTGGCTCCTTTGTGATCTTCATGTGCCATGGAATCTATCTTCCACCAACTCTGCTTGCTTCTCTGTCCTAATATGCTCTTTTTATATCTCAAAAGTGACTGGCTTAAAATGTACCCTACCCTGATATGGTCTCTTAACACAACAAAGAAAAGCTATTCCCAAAGGGGATTATAATCACAGGTATAGAGGTTAGGATTTACAACACTTGTTGCGGGGAAGGCGGGATGGACACAATTCAATCCATAACAGCACCTAACAACAACAGGATGGTTAAATAGAACTTATTCTAGGCTACTATATTGGCAAGACCAAGCAGAACTGTTATCCAGATACCTATTTTTTGAAGATGGGTGCAGAGAACTGTATTTCTTAATATGAAGTAATTAATGCTCCTTATTCATTTTTTTTTTTTATTCAATTAGTAGAGATTTTTTTTTTCTGGATACTGATTTTCTTCTAGATTTAGGGTCAATGAAATATATTTAAGATCATCTAGTATACTCCTAATTTCATTATTCTTAGACACATCTGGCTTCTTACTATACATCAAAGAGAAAATTTAAAAAAAATTTAGGCAAATTGTAACAAATCCCTCTGTTTTCTCATTGACCAAAATGATTTTAGTGAATTTTGTTCTCTTTTTTCAAGACCCAACCCAGTGCTGTCGAGTTTTTCAAGACAATCACATAGTGTGTGAAGCAAGACATTGATTAATATTGTAAATATAGTCTTTGAATCTCAATGTAAAATAACCTTCACAAAGAATATATTGGATCACTTGAAAGTCAGATTGGCATGAGTTACATGAGCAAAAGAGTACAATTTTTAAAATAATAGATTACTGAATCATCTTAATTGTCTAATTTTATTTACATGAAACATTACTGGATTCTCCCTATTGGCTCAAACTTTTGACTTTGTCTATGAATTTTCACTATCGTTGGTGTCAAAGTGTAGCTATTGAAATTATCTTTCACTGTGTCTGACGTGAGAGAAAAAAATTAATTTCCACATCTTTAATGTCATATTCTAGAAAACAATGATGTTCATTTGACTTGCAGCAGAAAGTTTCCAAAGTGGTAGACACTCTGTACTAAGCAGACTAAAAGGACGTGAAGATCAACTCAGCAGTATTCCAGTGAAAATGTTTTATGAAGGCATCATCTCTCCTACCAAGAACATAATGCTGGACTACTGTGATGAGTTAAAAACATATATCCCCCAAATAGTGCCATCAGGCATCCGGAAAGAACAGAACACGAAGCATTTGAATCATAATGCAGGTGGAACTTGACATTAACTGCAGTCTTCTTTTCTCCTACTCATATTAAGGATTTTCTTTTCACATTATAAACAGGTTTTCACAAAGTGTGGGTGTCTGAATGTATGTTAAGAGAAAACATCTAGCCAAAGATAAACTGCCATGGTGTAAAATGAATGATTAAGCATTTGATCCACTTCTGTTAACAAAGCTTTTTTTTTTTTCAGGCTCTGTACTATTAGCCTATGATTTCCAACATATATTAAAGTTTAACTTTCCCCTTCTATGGAATGTTTTCTCTTAATTCTAGTCATTTTCTTCTAGGATGCCATTAGACAAATTAATAAAAACCTTATTAACTTCACAAATAAATGTTTTTTTTCCTTTCTTTATTATAAATCCTAGTTCATTTAAATACTAAGTATGACAAGGAATATCACCTAAAGTGCCAAAAAGCACTGAGAACTTTTGGACACCCTTTTTTTTTCTTCCAATTTTGAACATGGCTTATAATTCAGAAAATCAGTCTTTTTTTTTTTTTTTTGTAGGTTCTAGTTATGTCCCAACAAAGCAATGGGTACCAAATTAATATAGCATAAACAATTTCAGAATCTGGATATACACTTTTTTAGTTAGCTTTATTCAAGCTATCTAAATGTTCAGCAATCATATAACAAAACCTGCCCTCATGATGACTACATAATTAGGTACCTCCACCCACCCTACTCAACTTGAATTGGATTAAGTGCAGTGGCAAGATTTATTCCATGTTATCATGTTACATATAGAAAATGGATTTTTAATTGTTATACAACTTTTCCACCACTCGTTTGCCAGTTTGTCATTCTGTGGTGGCTTGTGTGTTGCTGTGATACTGGACGCTATGCCACCAGTATTTCGAATACTAGCAGGATTACTCATGATGGACAGGTTTCAGTGCAGCTAACACACTAAGACAGACTAGGAAGAAGGACCTGGAGGTCAACACCTAAAAAACTGGCCAGTGAAAACCTTGTGAATAGCAGCAAAACATTGTCTGATATAGACCTCTTTCAAGACCCAATAATTTTCTGCTTTGAATCTTTTTTTTTTTTTTTTTGATATCATATGTTTTCATTAATGGAAGCTTGCTGAATCATGGAGTGTGTTTAAATTTTTGGTTGATAATATAAATTTTGAGAAGTATTACCTGGGAATACATGGTTTCCACACTCAAGGGGGTTCTTAGGTATCATGCTTGGTGGGTGCTCATCTGTCCCTCTGGTCATGAAAGACAGGATATATTGTCGGCATTCTCCATTAGATAACATGGAGGAACCTCTGATTTTCCAAATATGACACACAAAAACCAAAACCAAACCCACCAGGCTCCCTAACTATCACACAGGAAACCATAAATATGCTTAAAAGGGTTATGTAACAGTACAAACAAGGACTCTCTAGCTGTACAAAAGTTTTACTCAATCATACTTTTACTAAATCACATCTCCATTTAAGCCTGACACCCCCGTTATTTTTCTTCAAGCAATGTTTCTTTCACCTTTGACCATTACACAAGTCCCCACTGAAGGGCAGCAAATACTTTCGGCGGAAAAAATAGAGTCCCAAGAAACCTCCAAGCCAGAAAAAGTGGTTGGGCAACCACATATCTCAATGGTCTTGAAAGGGATAGTGCCAGAAGATGAGACCCTCAGGTTGGATGACACTCAAAATACAACTGGGAAAGAGCCAAACGTCTTAGGCTAGGTTCTCTAGAGAAGCAAAACTAGTGGAGAGAGATAGATTTATCTAAAGGAAATGATTCACGAAGTTGTGGAGGCCAGCAAGTCCCTAAGTCTTTGGGTCTGGCATCAGCTGGAGGCTTCTCCTGACTCACAATGTTGCAGGGGCTGACAAATTCAGAATCAGCAGGTCAGATGGCAGGCCACTGGCTTACAGGTGTGCTGAGCTCTCAAATCCCAAAGTCAGCAGGTCAGGTGACAAGCTTCTGTCTCACAGAACTGCGGAGCTGGTGAATCCCAGTCAGCAGGTCAGAAGACAAGCTGCTGGCTCAAATCCCAAGAACAAGCTGTCAGATTATGAGGCTGGAAACAAGATCCAGAGCAAGCAAAAAGCAGAGAAGAATAAAGGAGAGTCAACCTTAAAGACATGGATAGAGTAAAGCTTTCAAGACCTTCACTTACTGATGTTGCAAGTTTCAAAATTAGAAGAAACAGGTGCAAACATCCATTAATAATTGGAACATGGAATGCACAAGAAAGAATCTAGGAAAATTGGAAGTGGTCAAAATGTGAGCTGAAATGGACTTCTATTGGCCATTTTGAATGGAACAATCATATGGAATACTACACTGGAAATGACAAATCGAAGAGGAATGGCACTGGATTCATTGTTGAAAAGAATATATGAAGATCTATCCTGAAGTACCATGCTGTCAGTGATAGGATAATATCCATACACCTACAAGGATGACTAGTTGGTGCAACTATTATTCAAATATACATACCAAACACTGAAGACAAAGATAAGGAAATTGAAGATTTTTACAAACTTCTGCAGTCTGATATTGATCAAACAAGAATCAAGATGCATTGATGATTATTGGTGATTAGAATGTAAAATTTGGAAACAAAGAAGAAGTATCAGTAGTTGGAAAATATGGCCTTGGTAGTAGAAATGACACTGGATATCACATGATAGAATTTTGCAAGACTAATCACTTATTCATTGCGAATACTTTTTTCAACAACATATACTGTGACTATGCACGTGGACTCACTGGATGGAACATACAGGAATCAAATCGACTACATGTGTGGAAAGAGGTGATGGAGAAGCTCAATATCATCAGTCAGAACAAGGCCAGAGGCCAACTGGGGAACAGACCATCAATTGCTTATGTGCAAGTTCAAGTTGAAGCTGAAGAAAATTAAAACAAGTCCATGAGAACCAAAGTACAAACTTGAGCTGTCCCACCTGAATTTAGAGACCATCTCAAGAATAGATTTGACGTGTTGAACACTAATGGCCAGATCAGTTGTGGGATGACATTAAGGACATCATACATTAAGGAAGAAAGACCAAAATGAATGTCAGAAGAGACTGCAACTTGCTGGATTATATCTAAAAAGCTGGACTATGTGAAGAATAACAGCACCAGGATTGGAGAAAGTCTCATTAACAAACTGAGATATGCAAATGGCACAACCTTGCTTGCTGAAAGTGAAGAGGACTACAAGCATTACTGATGAATTTCAAAGACTACAGCCTTCAGTATGGCATATGCCTCAACATAAATAAAACAAAAATCCTCACAACTGGACCAATAAGCAACATCATGATAAATGGAGAAAATATTAAAATTGTCAAGGATTTCATTTTGATTGGATATCAAATCATCACCCATGGAAACAGCAGTCAAGAAATCAAAGAACGTATTTCATTGGGCAAATCTGCTGCAAAAGACCTTTTTAAATTGTAAAAAAATAAATATGTCCCTTTGAGGTCTATGGTGGGCCTGACCCAAGCCATGGTACTTTCAATCCTCATATGCATGCAAAAGCTGGTCAATGAATAAGGAAGAGCAAAGAAGAATTGATGCCTTTGAATTATGACGTTGGTAAAAACATTGACTATATCATGGACTGCCAGAAGAACGAAGAAATCTGTCTTGGAAGAGTATAGCCAGAATGCTCCTTAGAAGCAAGGATGGTGAGACTTTGACTCCTACATTTTGGACATGTTATCAGGAGGGACCAGTCCCTGGAGAATGACATCAGTCTTGATAAAACAGAGGGTCAGCAAAGGAGAGGAAGACCTTCAATGAGATGGACTGGCACAGTGGCAGCACTCTGGGGCACAAGCATACCAATGATTGTGAGGATGGCTCGGAACCAGGCGGCATTTCATTCTGTTGTACATAGGGCCGCTATGAGTTGGAATCAATTATAGGGCACCTAACAGCAACATAACATTTGTTAGACATACCTTTGTTATTTAAAAGAAAAGGAAAGGAAAGTTCGGGAGAGAGGAGGAAAAGATAGTAAGAAAATAATCCCTACGAATTACATTTCTTTTAGCAGTAATTTTTTTTAGGAATAAATGAAAGTTGAGAAGGCTTTTCAAAAAATAATTCTAACTTCAAATTAGAAGTTTCTTCTAAACCAAAAAACCAAACCCAGTGCCTTCGAGTGGATTCCGACTCATACAGACCCTATAGGACAGAGAAGAACTGCCCCGTAGAGTTTCCAAGGAGAGCCTGGCGAATTCAAACTGTTGACCGTTTGGTTAGCAGCCATAGCACTTAACCACTACCCACCAGGGTTTCTGAAGTTTCTTCTAGGAATGGTAAATCCTACCTGGAACAAGCTAATAAAAGTGATATATCTTTGATCCAGGTACTTAAATGAATAATCACAAGCCATTCTCTTTATTTGTGTGTGATTTTGTAATTACCCTATGTAAAAAAAAATCAAAATATAAACAGCAAAAACATGTCCCCTGCTTTTAGTCTCATCTCCTTAATAATTTTAGCAGGAAGCTACTGCTAAAATTATTACTTGGGTGTGTATCACAGGAATAAAGCAGTAAGTCTAATCACATAAAGTAAGGAAGTGGGAGTTACATAGAAAATTACAGTTCTACTGGGGAGAATTTATGAATACAGAGTGAGTCTTCGGAGCAGAGTCTGGTATGACTGGATGTTACAAAAATGAGACACCATGAAAGCTGAAAGCCCAGGAAAGTTGCTTATGTTTGGGTTGAGCAGGCAAATATACTTACGTGTATACAAATGAAGAAAAAGAGAACATAATTGCCTTAAGAAAGACACCAGAGAAAAAGAACACCTATTTTTTTTAATTCTACTAAAACTACTATGTAGACTATCACAAGAATTCAACATAGCCTGTGCATTTGATGAACATTTTACCAATTCAAAATATTAAATTTTCCATTGGGTATCTCCATTAAAATGAGTCAGAGACTTCACATTCATTATTTCAAAAAAGAACAATCATCTCAGTCTATTAGTTAATTTGCTTTCTTCCAATAAGGCAAGCTTTTCTTCAAATTACTTCATTTCTTTTTTCTTTAAATAAAATTAATCCTAGACAATGTTTTCAAATTTATGATGCATACTTTATTGGTTCTTTTATGTAAGAATCCATTGGTTTTTTTTTTTAATATACTAGTTGCTCAAATACTATTTCATCTACTCAGCAAATATTTTGAGTGGCTACTGTTTACCAGGGAAAATACAATGTACTGGGGCTATCATAATGAACGACATACAATACACAGTGTCTAAGCTGGAGCATCAAAATTCTATTGGATCAATGAATACACATTAATGTTTTGTTTTTGCCACTTCAACTCTTGTTTCATTTTTATTCCTTTATCCTATGGTTTATTTTAATAATTAAAAAAAAATACATCTTCCATCTAATTGATTCCATATGTTAAACACTTAAAATGACTTTTGGAAATATTTTCCTTTCCTTTAGTTTTTTTCTTCTTCTTTTTATTATTATTATTTTGCAGATATTGCCCATAAGTTTTCAGTCTTACTTTTCTTTATAGATCTACAGAAACTATGTTTCAGTCACATTTTTCTACTCATAATTATTATCGCCTTTACTGTCTTATCTCCCTATCTTCCTGAGGCAGTTTTCTGCATACTGAATAACTCTCTAACATAGAAATACAATAATTTAAAAAATAATACTTCTTTAATGTTCATTACAAATGCTTCCAGCTCAATGAGACTTCTTCCACTTGATTTTTTTTAATTCGCTCTCCTTATAATTCTCTCAAGCTTTATTTTTACTAATTTATTTAAATTGCTTTTAAAGCGTCATATTCCACTAGAAGATAGTAAACTTCAGGATGGGAAGAATTTGATATCCTATACGCATGTGTTTGTATTTAATTATTTAATTCATGGAGTTCAACGAAGTTTGTTGTTTTAAATTAAACAGGGTATAATCTACTAATTATCCAGGATATATAGTGCAATTGTCAGGCATTCTTTAGAAATAATTTTTATACCCATATTGTATTTAATACCTATTTTTATTTTTCATGTAAAATTTCCCAAAACCGTATACGTTAAATCAGTGTACATGGAGACTCATACAATTAACGGCTTCCTTTGGAAAGCATGCTAACCTTATACGGTGAAGAAACTATTTCGTTTTGCACTTTGAGTGTCATTCCCACAGAAGATTAGCATAAAATAGGATTCTTCCTAAAGTGCAGATGATAACACTGAGTACTGAAACCCTTTATAATTTCAAGATCTAGCTATATGCGACTTCTAGGATTTTTTTTTTTTTTTTTTTTTTTTTAGCTATATATAGGCTTATAGCTGTATCTGGGAATCTCTGAAGCTTTTCCCAAGGAGCAGTGAATTTTTCAACATTTAATTTTCTAAAATATAATTTGTCCCATAGCTGTTTGTATATTGCCTTAAGCTTTAACTCAGGTATCTTCTCCTTCAAAAGACCTTTTGCAAACTTGGCTGAAAGCCTGTCATCTGTTTCTTTAGAGCTCGGTGCCAAATGTTAGCAAAAAAAAAGAAGGAATTAAAAAGAAAAGATATGTTGAGAAGTATGTCTTTCTAATAGTTGTAAGCAGTGGGAAGATCGTTATCTAGCTGTCTATTCCCTAGACATATCCAGGAATTTGGCACAGAGTACAAAATAAATGAATGTTTGTGGCTGAAGTGACTCTTCAATTATATTCTATCTAATTCCTGACTTCCAGGCTTGAGTTAGGTTTAGATGATATAAAAGCTCTTAATTTGCCTTATGTTCTCAGTCATACCAGAAATATGCACACTATTCACAGAATATTGTACAGTTGTTCAATTTCTTTTACACTAGATTTTCAACTGCTTAAGTGAAAGTTTATTGAATAAAGGCAAGTGTATGTTAGTGAGTTGATTAAACTGTGTTTCTCATAATGGACTCTGTATCATTTTTAGAACAATGCAATTCATCTTTGCATTCTCCATGCAAAACATAAAAACTGCAATTATCTGTTGAAATAATACAATACTTATAGTGATCATAAATTGCCATAAGTGGGAATGAACCTCCAAAGTCAGGCTTTTCAGGAGGCAGGAAGTGAAATTTAAAGGGAACTCAGTGTCCGAGTTAGAATTACTAACCCAAAACCCACTACAGTCAAGTCGATTCTTACTCATGGCGACCCTGTAGTGAGAATAGAATTGTCCCACGGGGTATCCAAAGCTGTAGATCTTTACAGAAGCAGACTGCCACATCTTTCTCCTGCAGAGAGACTGTTGGGTTTGAACTATCTGAGTACTTAACCACTGCACCACCAGTGCTACAGAATTTGCAAAAACTTCTATTTAAGGAGAGAGAAAAAAAAAATTATGAAGCAAGGGAAAGAATCCTCAAGTAAAATAAACAAACAAAAAAACATAACTTGTACATCCCTTATCCCTCTGACTTCTTTAATGGTATTATTTATAATGCAACACGTATACAGATTGTTTTTTGTTATACCTTACTCATAAAAAGAGAGAAAATATATTTAATGCTGTTGGGCTTTTCTGTTTCTTAATATTTTTCACAAAATAAAAGGTAAAAACCATTGGTTTTGAAAACTGGTGTTTGAGTCAAGTAGGATTAGTCATTTAGCAACAGTAAACTGACCACATATAAGGATCGATACGCCTTATGATATGTAAGCACATGTCTACTTGAATTTGTTGTTGGTATTGAATGTCGACTACAATCAACTGGTGGTAGTTTTTTGTAAAAAAAAAAAAAAAAAGAAAGAAAACTGTAAAATATCATCCATAAATTTGATAATGTTTTCCTTGTTGTGTTCAAAAACATACTTGATTCTACTCATTCTACTCATTGTATCTTTTGATTTTATAAACAGAAATGTGAAATGGGACATTAATATCATTATTATGGTAGAAGTAAGACAATTCGGAGTGAATAATTTTAGAAATCAAGCTTGTCTTTTTCAAATGATCTTATGTCTGGCAGCAAATCCATAAAACTGATGTTTTTATGTCACTGCTGTGGCTTCTTGACCTTTAAATCTCAACATTAGCACTTGTGGGTCAATAAATCTAAGTCATATCCTTAATTAAAGTCTCTATGTCCTTATTATGCTTACAAGAAAACCAGCACAAACGGTTTTCTGTGACAGCTGTCTATGTGAATGGAAGTGTTTTGCCTTATTCATAAAATGGCCATTCTCTGCGCAGATGCTAATGGGAGTCAAGGCGATGACTCAAACCAAGTTAGAAAACAAACACCTTATACAGAGGTGCAAACTAGATGGAATTCTAGCATTTTGCCTTTGCCGAGATGCACAGTGAAATTTTATTTGGTTTCACAGAGAGCTACCAGTAAATACATATGTAATCATAATACCAATAATACATGTATTTATGAAATAAAGAACTCAAACTTCTTACTTTTGGACATCCAAGATGTACCCATTCATTCAACTAATATATAAAGAACTCCAATTATTTGACGAGCAATATATTAGGCCATTGGGAATAAAGATGAATAAACCATGCCCACTGGCTTAAAAAATTCATGGAATCCTGAACTACCCATTATATAAACTAACCGGTATAATACAATATGATATGGGCTGTGTTATGGATTGGATTGTGTCCCCCAAAATATGTGTTGTAAATCCTAACCTGTACACCTGTGGTTGAAGATCTGGTGGCATAATGGTTAAGTGCTATGGCTGCTAACCAAAAGGTTGGCAGTTGGAATCACCAGCCACTCCTTGGAAACCCTAAGGGAAAGTTCTACTCTGTCCTATAAGGCTTCTATGAGTCAGAATTGATGGGACAGCAACTAGTTTAGTTTGTTTATTCTGGCTATACCTCTGGTTACAATCCCATTTGGGAATGAGTTTTCTTTGTTATGTTAATAAGACAGTATTAGTAAAGGTATGTTTTGAGTCAATCTTTTTTGACATGTAAAAGAAGCAGATTAAGCAAGGGGGAAGAGAGATGCCATGCTACATGAAGATCACCATGGAGCCAAGGAAAAGAAGCTGAAGAGTCAAAGACCTTCCCCCAGAGCTGAAACAGAGAGAAAGCCTTTTCCTAGAGCAAGTGCCCTGAATTCCGGTTTCCTGCCTCCTAAATTATGAGAAAATACATTTCTGTTTCTTAAAGCAATCCACTTGTGGCATTTCTGTTACAGTAACAGTAGATAACTAAGAAAGGCTATATCAGGATTTTTTTAAGTTCCTGTGGAATCACAGAGGAAGAGGAGATTTTGTCAATCTGTAAAGATCCAATAAGGAGTCACCAAGGAAATGACTCAAAGAAGACAAAAACAAATAAGATATCAAGGAACTCAGGATAGAGGGGTAGTGAAGAGGATATGTTGTTACTTGCTCTTGAGTAGGTTGTGATTCATGGCGACCCATCTGTTACAGAGTAGAACTGCTCCATGGTGTTTTCTCAGCTGTAATCTTAATAGAAGCAGATTGTCAGGCCTATCTTCTGTGGTGCCACTGGGTGGGTTTGAACCTAAAGGTTAGCAGTCCAGTGGAGCCCTGTTGGTACAGTTGTTTAAGCATTCAGCTGCTAACAAAAAGGCCAGCAATTCAAATCCACCAGTCGCTCCATGGGAACTCCCTGGGGTAGTTCTACTCTGTCCTATGCAGTTGCTATGAGTCAGAATCAACTTGATGGCAATAGGTTGGGGCAAATGGTTTATGCCACCTAGGGTGTATATAAGGCAAAAGTTCATGTCAGAATATGATATGTTCCTTAGAAACCAAGAGCTATTCAGGATTGTGAAACGTGGCAGAACTCAAGTTTGAAACAGAGTGGAATGTTCAATGGTATTGTTATTGGTCTGCTAGAGAATACCCTAAAATATAGATACACTGTATAGTAAATTATCTATAGAGTCTAAAGAGTATAGCAAAGATGGCTGACTAGGTAGAAGGTACCTCGGATCCCTCTTGCAACAAAGACTCAGAAAAACAAGTGAATCGATCACATACATGACAATCTACGAGCCCTGACCATCAAACACAGATCTAAAGAGTTGACCTGAGTGACAGAGACTGAGAACGAGCAACCACGGGGAAGCAATGACTGTTTTCAGAGCCTGGAGCCAGAGTCCCAGTCAGAAAACCTTGGCGCTGGGCTTTGGACTGGGCGCAGGGGAGCTGTGCATGGCATCCTGAGACAGCCCAAACACGGGATGCAGCCCTAGCCCCCAGAAGTGACCTCGGGGCGAGCCCAGCCAGTGCACGCAAGCAGGCAGCACAGTGATGCAGCTGACAGGAGGAGAAGTCACTGGGAAGCAGCAACTGGTTTTGGAGCCTAAAAAGCGGTGTCCCAGCCAGGGAACCTTGGTGCTGGGCTATGCACTGGGAGCGGAGGAACTGACCACGGCTTCTGAGACAGCACAAGCACAGGACGCGGGCCTGACCCTCGGGGGCAATCTCGACCCAGCCAACGCACACAGGCTACACACCCCTCGGGAATCGCAGATAAAACAGTCATCTCCAAGCAAGATAAGTAACTTTGTCTATATTCTGGGGTGCTACTCTCTCCTATCTATCTGAGCTCTCCCCTCCCCTTCCCAGGTGGCTTCATTAACATTGGAATTTCCTGAGCCAGAGAGTGAAGTGCTCTGCAGTTTTTTTTTTTTTTTTTTTTTGGTCTTTTCCTAACCCATTCTCCTGGCCTGAGAGAAGCAGCTACAAAAATCCCGGGGACCAAAAATCCTTCCCTGACTTCCAGAAATTGTTCTAAAAATACAGAACCAGCTCCAGCCAAGCATATGAGATCCACAGTCTTGGGCTTTCATCCCTACAGGAAACAAGGTGGCTATTATAATGCAAAGGCAATTATGATAGGGATCTGACTATAATTGTTTTAGCAGATTACTGGAAAGACAAGTTTCCCAGGTCTGATAACTCTGCATATTAAACAGAGCCCTCACTGACCCACAATGGGGAACTGAGGGCTGAAGCTCCCCCTAGACCACCTAGCCTCCTGCCTTAGGGGTCTAAGGATGGTGACACTTACCAATCTGTAGAGGTACATGCGTTGGGTGCCTAAGGTACAGCTGCAGAGCCCACCCACCAAAGTGCTTTAGGAATAGAGACACACCTACCTCACTGGCACTTGGGGGAACCCTGTCAGCATCCTGCCCCCCCGAAGTGTGACCCCCTGCTGCTACTAGATTCTGGCGCACACAACTATCACCACTACTCCTCTAGGTGGACAGGTGACAGTCTGCACCACACACTTGGTGACCCAAAATCAGATTCTACTCAAGAATAGTGAATGGGCTATTAGGCTTATATTTCTGGTAACGGCCCAAACCAGCTAGTAAGAGGACATAAGTGATTCAAAGGCTACAACAATCAAGACAGTGCAATCTAGTAGCCCATCTACGTATACTGAAAGAAAACAAAACAAGATAAGACTTAATGAGTGAATATAAATCATTACAATATCTTATAGATGGCTTGGAGACAGCAGTCAATATCAAACCAAATAAAGAAGCAGACCGTGATTGCTTCTACAACTCCCCAAATTAAAGAATCAAAATCTTTCCCAAATGAAGATACAATACTGGAATTGCCAGATGCAGAATATAAAAAAACTAATATACAGAATGCTTCAAGACATCAGGGATGACCTCATAAATGAAATAAGGCAATCTACAGAAAAAGTCAAGGAACAGACTGATAAAGCAGTTGAAGAAACCAAAAAGATTATTCAAGAACATAGTGGAAAAATTAATAAGTTGCAAGAATCCATAGAGAGACAGCATTCAGAAATCCAAAAGATTAACAGTAAAATTACAGAATTAGACAACTCAATAGGAAGTCAGAGGAGCAGAATCGAGCATTTGGAATACAGAGTGGGGACCTGGAGGATAAGGGAATTGACACAAATACAAATATAGCTGAAAAAAAATCAGATAAAAGAATTAAAAAAAATGAAGAAACCCTAAGAATCATGTGGGACTCCATCAAGAAGAATAACTTGTGTGTGATTGGAGTTCCAGAACAGGGAGGGATTACAGAAAACAGAGAGAGAATAGTTGAAGATCTGTTGGCAGAAAAGTTCCCTGACATCATGAAAGACGAAAGGATATCTATCCGAGATGCTCATCGAACCCCATATAAGACTGATCCAAAAAGAAAATCACCAAGACATATTATCAAACTTGCCAAAACCAAAGATAAAGAGAAAAAATTTAAAGCAGCCAGGGATAAAAGAAAGGTCTGCTACAAAGGAGAATCAATAAGAATAAGTTCAGACTACTCAGCAGAAACCATGCAGTCAAGAAGGCAATGGGATGACATATATAGAGCACTGAAGAAGAAAAACTGCCAGCCAAGGATCATATATCCAGCAAGACTCTCTCTCAAATATGAAGGTGAAATTAAAACATTTACAGATAAACACAAGCTTAGAGAATTTGCAAAAACCAAACCAAAGCTACAAGAAATACTAAAGGAAATTGTTTGGTCAGAAAATCAATAATATCACATACCAGCACAACACAACACCACAGAACATAACATCCTGATATCAACTCAAATAGGGAAATCACAAAAACAAATTAAGATCAATTTGAAAAAGAAAAAAGTGCTCAAAACAGGGAATCATTGAAGTCAATATGTAAAAGATCACAATAATCAAAAAGAGGGACTAAATACAGGTGGCATAGAACTGCCACATGGAGAGGAAAGCAAGGCAATATAGGACAATACAAGTTAGGTTTTTACTTAGAAAAATAGGGATACATATTAAGGTAGCCACAAAGAGGTCTAACAATTACATAACTCAAAATAAAAACCAAGAAAAACATAATGAGTCAGCAAACATAAATTCAACTACTATGAAAATGAGAAACACACAATTTACAAAGAAAAACATCTCAGCACAAAAAAGTAAGTGGAAAAATGAAATTGTCAACAACACACACAAAAAAGCATCAAAATGACAGCACTAAACACATACTTATCTATAATAACGCTGAATGTAAATGGACTAAATGCACCAATAAAGAGACAGAGAGTCTCAGACTGGATAAAGAAACACGATCCGTCTATATGCTGCCTACAAGAGACACAGCTTAGACTTAGAGACACAAACAAACTAAAACTCAAAGGAAGGAAAAAAATATATCAAGCAAACAACAAGCAAAAAAAGAGCAGGAGTAGCAATATTAATTTCTGACAAAATAGACTTTAAAGTTAAATCCACCACAAAGAATAAAGAAGGACACTACATAATGATTAAAGGGACAATTGATCAGGAAGACATAACCATATTAAATATTTATGCACCCAATGACAGGGCTGCAAGATACATAAAACAAACTTTAACAGAACTGAAAAGTGAGATAGACACCTCCACAATTATAGTAGTAGACTTCAACACACCACTTTCGGAGAAGGATAGGACTTCCAGTAAGAAGCTCAATAGAGACACGGAAGACCTAATTACAACAATCAACCAACTTGACCTCATAGACTTATACAGAACACTCGACCCAACAGCTGCAAAGTATATTTTTTTTTCTAGTGCACATGGAACATTCTCTAAATAGATCACATATTAGGTCATAAAACAAACCTTTGCAGAATCCAAAACATCGAAATATTACAAAACATCTTCTCAGATCACAATGCCATAAAAGTGGAAATCAATAACAGAAAAACTAGGGAAAAGAAATCAAATACTTGGAAGCTGAACAACTGAAAAAAGACTGGGTTATAGAAGACATTAAAGAGGGAATAAAGAAATTCATAGAATGCAATGAGAATGAAAACACTTCCGATCAAAACCTCTGGGACACAGCAAAAGTTGTGCTCAGAGGTCAATTTATATTGATAAATGCACACACACGTAAAGAAGAAAGAGCCAAAATCAGAGAACTGTCCCTACAACTTGAACGAATAGAAAGTGAGCAACTAAAGAATCCATCAGACACCAGAAGAAAACAAATAATAAAAATTAGAGCTGAACTAAATGAATTAGAGAACAGAAAAACAATTGAAAGAATTAACAAAGCCAAAAGCTGGTTCTTTGAAAAAATTAACAAAATTGATAAACCATTGGCCAGATTGACTAAAGAAATACAGGAAAGGAAACAAATAACCCAAATAAGAAACGAGATGGGCCGCATCATAACAGACCCAACTGAAATTAAAAGAATCATGTCAGATTATTACGAAAAGTTGTACTCTAACAAATTTGCAAGCGTAGAAGAAATGGATGAATTCCTAGAAAAACACTACCTACCTAAAATAACTCAATCAGAAGTAGAACAACTAAATAGACCCATAACAAAAAAAGAGATTGAAAAGGTAATCAAAAAACTCCCAACAAAAAAAAGCCCTGGCCCGGACGGCTTCACTGCACAGTTCTACAAAACTTTCAGAGAAGAGTTAACACCACTACTACTAAAGGTATTTCAGAGCATAGAAAATGATGGAATACTACCTAACTCATTCTATGAAGCCACCATATCCCTGATACCAAAACCAGGCAAAGACACCACAAAAAAAGAAAATTACAGACCTATTTTTTTTTATATACCCTCATGAACATGGATGCAAAAATCCTCAACAAAATTCTAACCAATAGAATTGAACAACATATCAAAAAAATAATCCACCAGGATCAAGTGGGATTTATACCAGGTATGCAATTTTTTTTTTTTTATGCAAGGCTGGCTTAATATTAGAAAAACCATTAATGTAATCCACCATATAAATAAAAGAAAAGACAAAAACCACATGATCTTATCAATTGATGCAGAAAAGGCATTTGACAAAGTTCAACATCCATTCATGATAAAAACCCTCAGCAAAATAGGAATTGAAGGAAAATTCCTCAACATACTAAAGGGCATCTATACAAAGCCAACAGCCAACATCACCCTAAATGGAGAGAGCCTGAAAGCATTTCCCTTGAGAACGGGAACCAGACAAGGATTCCCTTTATCACCACTGTTTTCAACATTGTGCTGGAGGTCCTAGCCAGAGCAATTAGGCTAGACAAAGAAATAAAGGGCATCCGGATTGGCAAGGAGGAAGTAAAATTATCTCTATTTGCAGATGACATGATCTTATACACAGAAAACCCTAAGGAATCCTCCAGAAAACCACTGAAACTAATAGAAGAGTTTGGCAGAGTCTCAGGTTATAAGATAAACATACAAAAATCACTTGGATTCCTCTACATCAACAAAAAGAACATCGAAGAGGAAATAACCAAATCAATACCACTCACAGTAGCCCCTAAGAAGATAAAATACTTAGGAATAAATCTTGCCAAAGATGTAAAAGACCTATACAAAGAAAACTATGAAGTACTAGTGCAAGAAACAAAAAAGGACCTATATAAGTGGAAAAACATACCTTGCTCATGGACAGGAAGACTTAACACAGTAAAAATGTCTATTCTACCAAAAGCCATCTATACATATAATGCACTTCCGATCCAAATTCCAATGCCACTTTTCAATGTGATGGAGAAACAAATCACCAACTTCATATGGAAGGGAAAGAAGCCCTGGATAAGTAAAGCATTACTGAAAAAGAAGAAGAAAGTGGGAGGCCTCACTCTACCTGATTTCAGAACATATACAGCCACAGTAGTCAAAACAGCCTGGTACTGGTACAACAACAGACACATAGACCAATGGAACAGAATTGAGAACCCAGATATAAATCCATCCACATATGAACAGCTGATATTTGACAAAGGCCCAGTGTCAGTTAAGTGGGGAAAAGATAGTCTTTTTAACAAATGGTGCTGGCATAACTGGATATCCATTTGCAAAAGAATGAAACAGGACCCATACCTCACACCATGCACAAAAACTAACTCCAAGTGGATCAAAGACCTAAACATAAAGACTAAAACGATAAAGATCATGGAAGAAAAAATAGGGACAACCTTAGGAGCCCTAATACAAGGCATAAACAGAATACAAAACATTACCAAAAATGACGAAGAGAAACCAGATAACTGGGAGCTCCTAAAAATCAAACACCTATGCTCATCTAAAGACTTCACCAAAAGAGTAAAAAGACCACCTACAGATTGGGAAAAAATTTTCAGCTATGACATCTCTGACCAGCGCCTGATCTCTAAAATCTATATGATTATGTTCAAACTTAACCACAAAAAGACAAACAACCCAATCAAAAAGTGGGCAAAGGGTATGAATACGCACTTCACTAAAGAAGATATTTGGGCAGCTAACAGATACATGAGAAAATGCTCTCGATCATTAGCCATTAGAGAAATGCAAATGAAAACTACGGTGAGATTCCATCTCAGTCCAACAAGGCTGGCATTAATCCAAAAAACACAAAATAATAAATATTGGAGAGGCTGCGGAGAGATTGGAACTCTTATACACTGCTGGTGGGAATGTAAAATGGTACAACCACTTTGGAAATCTATCTGGCGTTATCTTAAACAGTTAGAAATTGAACTACCATACAACCCAGAAATCCCACTCCTCAGAATATACCCTAGAGAAATAAGAGCCTTCACATGAACAAATATATGCACACCCATGTTTATTGCAGCTCTGTTTACGATAGCAAAACGCTGGAAGTAACCAAGGTGTCCATCAATGGAAGAATGGTTAAATAAGTTATGGTATAGTCACACAATGGAATACTAAAAAAAAAATCAATAAAGAACAGTGACGAATCTGTGAAACATTTCATAACATGGAGGAACCTGGAAGGCATTATGCTGAGTGAAATTGGATGCAAAAGGACACATATGGTATAAGACCACTATTATAAGATCTTGAGAAATAGTATAAACTGAGAAGAACACATACTTTTGTGGTTACGAAGGGGGGAGGGAGGGAGGGTGGGAGAGGGTTATTTACTGATTAGTTAGTAGATAAGAACTACTTTAGGTGAAAGGAAGGGCAATACTCAATAAAGGGAAGGTCAGCTTAACTGGGCTGGACCAAAAGCAAAGAATTTTCCGGGGTAAACTGAATGCTTCGAAGGTCAGCAGAGGAAGGGCGGGGGTTTGGGGACTATGGCTTAAGGGGACTACTAAGTCAATTGGCAAAATAATTCTATTATGAAAACCTTCTCCATCCTACTTTGAAGTGTGGCGTCTGGGGTCTTAAATGCTAACAAGCGGCCATCTAAGATGCATCAATCGGCCTCAACCCACCTGGATCAAAGGAGAATGAAGAACACCAAGGTCACACGATAATTATGAGCTCAAGAGACAGAAAGGACCACATGAACCAGAGACTTACATCATCCTGAGACCAGAAGAACTAGATGGTGCCTGGCCACAACCGATGACTGCCCTGACAGGGAGCACAACAGAGAACCCTTGAGGGAGCAGGAGAACAGGGATGCAGACCACAAATTCTCTTAAAAAGACCAGACTTAATGGTCTGACTGAGACTAGAAGAATCCCGGCAGTCATGGTCCCCAAACGTTCTGTTGGTCCAGGACAGGAATCATTCCCGAAGTCAACTCATCAGACATGGAAGGGACTGGACAATGGGTTGGAGAGAGATGCTGATGAAGAATGAGCTACTTGTATCCGGTGGACACTTGAAACTGTGTTGGTGTCTCCTGTCTGGAGGGGAGATGGGAGGGTAGAGAGGGTTAGAAACTGGCAAAACTGTCACGAAAGGAAAGACTGGAAGGAGGGAGCAGGCTGACTCATTAGGGTGAGAGTAAGTGGGAGTATGGAGTAAGGTGTATATAAGCTTGTATGTCACAGACTTGACTTGTAAACTTTCACTTAAAGCACGATAAAAATTATTAAAAAAAAAGAGTACGGCCTTTGAATAAGAGAGAGTGGAAACTGCCCAGCATGAAAAGAAGCATCACGTTGTAGTTAAAATCAAAGGCACTTCCTGTGTACAAATCTGGACTCTATCATTTCCTAGAAGTGTGGTTTTTCATAAATTAGGAAACACGTGTATCTTCTGAGCATGAATTGCTCCTTCCAATCTATCAAATGGAGATAGTAATAAGAGTACTGTAGGCAATTGTATTGTGGTAGCCCTTTCTTCTTGCAGCGTTTTGAAAAAATAGGTGTGATTCATAAAAAGGAAAAGCCACCATCAGTCCACAAGTGACAAGTAAACTAAGGGGAAAAGATTGACCCCAAAAGTCAAGAAAAATTGAACGCTTTGGGTTAAAAAGGAATTCTCACATGATATTAGAGTCAATCCCCTCACTTTTTACAAATTTTCTCTGATTACAGTGGTTGGCCTTAGATAAATCTGCCTGCAGCCTCAATGATCATTCTTTTTGTACTCTGGTTATTTTATTTATCAGGTCTGTTTAAACTCATGTCTCAATGATTTATCTGTTGTTTTTTCCCCCTACTTAAAACTCCTATTTTTGCTTTTAGAATTACCAGAAAGACTTTTTGCATCAGCCTCCTAACAGTTTGGTGAGAAAAAAAGACTTTGAAAAGTATCTGAGAAATGCTATTTATATGGGGTAATAGTTAAGTGTAATGGGTACAATGGCATGTGACTTGAATATGTAAGAATACTTCTAAGTCACACAAGATGAATCAATATGAACTCTCTCAGAAAGTCAAGTTATAATCACCTGATTAAAAATATGAAATAATATAATTACAACTATTTTAATCGTATGATAATACTGCAGCTTAAGAAAAAAAAAAAAAAAAAACCTGTTGCCATCGATTAGATTCCAGCTCATAGCAACCCTGTAGGACAGAGTAGAACTGCCTCACAGGGTTTCCAAGGAGGGAGCTGGTGGATTCAAACTGCTGACCTTTTGGTTAGCAGCTGAGCTCTTAACTACTGCACCACCAGAACTCCACCTAAGAAAACATGGTGCATTATTTTGTTGAAAAATAGATAGAGATTAGATCTGTGTATTAAATCATTTGTGCTTATGCAAATCAAATCCCATGTAAAACCTCCTTCAGTACAGTGAAGTAAAATGTTAGTTTGCTTTTTAACACATAAAAATGTATGCTCCATGAAATTTATTTCAAGTTTTTTGATTCCTCTTCATATTCTGTGATTGTTGAATACACGTAATTTTCCTATGAAAATGGAAAGCTGTCTTTATGGTGGGTATTAGGATGATTAGTCGTTGGCAAGCAGGTGTGAAATTTCAAATTGTAATGATCTGATTCAGGAGAAATGCTGTCTGACGATGGTCTATCTGTGCACGTTGAAATAGTTTCTGAGGATATAGCTATAGTCTTATACTGTCAATCACAGTATCTTCATCAGTAAAGTCTAGTAGTGGAACTGCAAGTTCATCAATAAGATTATAAAGGATTGTATCTGTTACAATTAATGTTGGCTTTCAAACCTATTGAGATTTTTCAGAATTCTCTGGCACAATCCAAAATTTACAACAGTAATAAAAGTATGCAGAAGGATACATTTTCTAACATATGGGAAGTACATTAGGGAGACTCTCAACATTTATTGCAACAAGCTTAAGGACCATATGACTTACTGATTGTAAAAAGGTAATCCAACAAACTCAGTGCTTCTAATCAATATTCTTATTTGACAGTACCACTGTTAAGATGTTGCAGTATATGTTGTGCCATACATTTAAAAGATGTCTCTCATATCGTAAAAAAGAAAAAAAAAAAAAACCCTGAAATTCTATTAATTGAATAAAATGAATGCCTTTTAATTCATTATTTACTCTCTCTAATGTCCTTTTTATGTTTTTTATGGCATTTTATGGTGTCAAAATATAGTATGACATCATGTGTACCACTGGAAATAAATAATTTCCCATACATCCCTAATGTACAGCTTAAGCAATACTAAGAGCACAGAACTATTTAAGAAACCAGTTTTGCCCTCCTGTGTTACTAACTTATATGTAGGAAATGCTGTACAGTAGGAAATGTATTTGAGAATACAGTGAACTTTGCTCCTGTGACTTCCTTACTTTTTAGGACTACTGGAAACACCATATTGACAATGTTTTATGTATAATTACATGAGCCTATTTTTTTTTTATTGTTAATATAGGCCATTATAAATCACTTAAATATGGATTATAAATAATGCTGGCAGCTTTTACTTCTCAATAACTAAAACTAAAAATAGTTCATTTTCAGAAATCAATACCAAGGTAACTTCACTGAAAAGATCACCCATCTATTAACATTGGATAATGTCCAAAACAGCTCCACCAATTGGTTTGCCAGCCATGACTTCCCAAAGAAATCTGACTGAATTGAAAGGAAGAAGGATTGAAATAAATGAAGGAAGAGGTGAACTATCTGTGTTTAATCTCCAGTTTCATCAGAAATCGATTAACTAGCTGACTTTGGGTCCAAAAGAATTAATTATACTCAGTCTCCAGTATAATTAACAACACTATGGCCATCTCCCAAAATATTCATTAAACAGTCAGGAACAATATGAAATTCAAATTAAAATTGGAAAAGAGATTAAATAGAAGTAGTCATCTCTAAAAAGAATCATACTACATCTGAGATGAAATCATTTGAGCAATACAAAATATGGAAATACATTTTGTGTTACATTTAATTATCATTAATTCTAGCACTGCAAGCTGGCAGCTATTTTAGGCTCATTACAAGGACTAAAATGGGCTAGAATGTTAATATGAATCTATCCTCATTGGAATAATGGGAATATGCTCCAAAGTTAAAGAAGGTTTAGAAATAAAGTTCAGAGTTTCAGTTAATTTCTTGCATTTTCTATTAGAAATATGCATTTTACAAAAACTACTGAAAATACATTGATTACAATTCAGGAAAAAAAAATTGGGGAGGGAAGTTATTTGGTTAAATTATAGCCTGTTAAAATATCAAGGTCTTAAAAAAAAAAAGGTCTTAGTGTTAGTAATTTCTCTATCTGACTGTAAGTACATTTTTTTAAATAAATATTATAATAGAAGGCTATGATTCATGCATATATATGTAGTTATATATAAGATACTCCAATGGCAGCCACAGTGGGTCGGAATACATTGTGTAAAATTTTAATTTATGGAAAAATACTTACTATTTTAATGTATTGTATACTTTGATACACTATGTTTATTTATGTTGTCTATAAGGATTAGTTTCCAATTGTCCAAGTTGTTAGCATGGGACTAGCTGTTCAATACATGACAGAAAAAAATTTAAAAATATATTTAAAAAAGAAAAAAATAATTTTGCGATAATTTTGTAATAAACGCAGTCCTTTAAAATGTATTTCTTATTGCATCTCAAAATGAGTTGAAATGGAGTTAACTGAAAAACATCACAGAAAAACTTAAGGCAGTTTCAAAAGTGGGGTTGTGAAAGCAAAGTGTAACAAACAACAACTAGTGTAAAAAAATAGTTAAAGTCGTTTTGAAATCTGAAGAGACTGAAAAGAACATACGAGTTAAATGTAAAAAGAATTCTACACAAATAAGCAAAAAAAAAATTAAGCTAAACTGAATATATATAGTTTAAAGGAAATTTATAAAGAAGTGAAAATGGAATCAGTCTACAGTCCAGAAGGAAAATATATACTATCACGAATTCGATGCACTGAGCAAAAAAAAAAAAAAAAAACAAGAAACTCATTATGAAATTCCTATCCTCACCTGTGTTCCATGTTATATTGTATAATGGGCTCAAGGATATCTTAGATTCATCAAAGCAAAGGGTTATTTTTCTATCAGAGTATTGATTAGATAGGCTTAAGAATATCATACCCTGTTCAAACAGGACAGTTGGAGCATTTATGCAGTTTTCTGAAAGCGTCCTTAAAAAATTGCCTTCCTCTTAGATTTTACTTTCTTTTTGGTTGTTTTTCAGTTATAAACACATTTCTCTGCTTTGTTTTTCAAAAGGAACTCCAAAAAGTCACTCTAGTTCGAAAAGATGACTTGAAGAGATACGTAAAATATCATTGTTGTTTTTCTAGCCCCGTTTTCTTCTATACTCTGAGATCTATCTACCATGCCATCCCAATACCAAGGGCACTGAGCATATAATCACCCTATTTTTAAAAAATAAACAATATGTGCCAAAGATTGTAATGAAGAATGCATATTTTCATCAAGTAGTTGGTGGCTAAATGCATCTGCTGGCATCAGCTACCGTTGCTAGGGAAATTGTTAAAATTTTAATTTAGGAATTGGTTTCTGCACTTAGACAAATTTATTATGCTGTTGAGTTAGCTGAATTATCTCTCTTTTTTTTTTTTCCAGTTTTAACCACAGTTGTATTAAGTAGTTAAGTCACACAGTAAATGAAGTTATAGAATATATGAAATATAGAAATGTTTCATTTATAATCTAATCTGCATTTTGAATTAATATACATATACAAATATATAAATTTATCATGCATTAAACTAGAAGAAATTACGTAAGAGCTTCTCAATATACCAGAAGACCACTTTTTGACCATGCTGTAGTTACCAAAATGACCTGTTTTCAATGAAATCTAGAACTAGCAAGTGACAGCCACATGTGAACAGACATAATTTTGATGGCATAAAATAAGTGAAAGACATATTCTTTGCAATAAAAGGAAGTCAACCACTATTTCACTATATAATACAAATAATTTGCTAAATTTATTTGAATAACCTAAATTTCTAAACACCTTTGAAATTACAAAGAGATGGCATCTTAGGAAACTATGCTACATAATTATAAAATATCCATTTCATGTCATAGTTTGTAGACTCTGCTCTAAGTTTGACTGAATCCTTTTCTTAGATTGACAATTTCTTTTGTGTACATAAGGTATTTGAATTATGGTGTAGGTGAAGAATGTTGAATATACCATGAACTGCCAGAAGAACAAACAAACCTGTCTTAGAGGAAATACAGCAAGAATGGTCCTTAGAAGTGAGGATGACGAGACTTCACTTTGCTTTCTTTGGACAAGTTATCAGGACAGACCAGTCCCTATAGCAGAAAACATGCTTGGTAATGTAGAGGGTCAGTGAAAAAAGAGGAAGACCCTCAACAAGATGGATTGACATAGTGGCTGCAACAATGATCTCAGGTATACACATTATTGTGAGGATGGTGCAGAATCGGACATTTCCTTCTTTTATACATGGGCTCACTATGAGTCAGAGTCGATTTGACCACACCTAACAACAACATAAGGCTTATCTCCAAAGGGAGTCCATGGATGGATACTTCAAACTAAAAAAAAAAAAAAATCATTGACAAAGAAACTTGAAGTTTATCAAATAAAGTGCCATGATAAAATGAGTGAGATAATTACCAAACATTAATAGAGTTGTAACATAGAAATGTGAAAATTACAGTAAATTGGAGTTTGAGTCCAGCAGTCAAAACATTATAAACAAATAAGTATGAGTTTGTTTGGCTGGTGGAAAATAAATCTGAGTCAAATACCCAAATATCAGAATCAGAACATCAATGTATTGGGGTGAGGGAAACAGATATTACAAACTGAAAGAAAAAAAAGAAAAGGTTTAAGACATCACAGTTCTAGGAAAACAGGAGCAGAGGCAAAAATCTGTCTCAACTGGCTTTTACATTTTAAAATCACTACACATCTTCTAAAACGAGTTGAGGTCACCAGGCGACTACTCCCAAGTCCCCAAATGAGTGAATCATATTGTCAGCACACCACAAATATCAGTTTGCAGAGTCAGCCACTTTCTTTGGAGTATCCTCAATGTTCCATAAACTCAGCTTATGCCAAGCTGTCTATATAAAACTTTGGTGCAATCAAACCCCTCAATCCCTTTAGAAAAGCAAGGTAGACATCATCCTATAAAAGTGATAACAACAACCACGCATCTGATTCCAAGAAGAGCTTTTATTTACATCTGATAACCAGCTTGATATCCAGTTAATATCTTGTTGTTCTTGTTATCCTCAATGGACATTAACCTTTTAGGGTCGTTGGGATTTTTTTTTTTCAATCATGTACTTCTTCTTAGGATACCTGAGACATTAAATAAAGCCAAGGTTGTTAGAGACAAGACATAATGTAGACGAGCGGCTCTCAAGCTACAAGTAATGTTCCTGTTTTTGGAAATACAGTTTGTCAGGTTTCTCTACTGTTTTGTTTTCCCCCTTTTCATAGTGTATAACACGCATTTAAGAGCTGGGAGTTATGCTACCCCTCGTTGATGGTGGAATATCTATATAAATTATTTGAATTTTTCTGCAATTATTTGAAATTTTCTGCAAGGGAGATTTGTCCATTCTATATTCAATAATTCATTATGTCATAGTTTCTGATGAGAAGTCCATTGTAATTGTTATCCTTGTTCCACTATAGGCGAGTCATTTTCCATCCCACTTTCACACCCAGGTTTCTTTCAAGATATTCTGAAAGTCTTTTTCTTCTGCAATTTAAATATGATACGCTTAGGTGTTAACTTTTTTATATTTATCCTTCTTGGGTTATCTAAGCTTCTTGGATCTGAGGTTTGGTTTCTACAATTAATTTTGGAAAATCCTCCCCATTATTACTTCGAACATTTTTTATGCTCTGATTTCTCTGTTGTTTTCACTATTGGCGTTTCAATTTACATGTGTCACACTTTTAAAAATTGTACCATGGTTCTTGTATATTCTATTTCTTTTTTAATTTTGTTTTTTTTTTCTCTTTGCTTTTCAGTTCAGGAAGTTCTAGTGACATATCTTCAAACTCACTGATTTTTTCTTAGCTATGCCTTGTCTAGTTGCATTGTCCATCAAAAACATTTTGCATTGCTGTTACAGTGTTATTGTTCTTTGTAATTTAATTTAAACACTTTCTTTTTATTCTTTCTCAGAATTTCCATCTATCTGCTTATATTACACATATGCTCTTGCATGTCATCTGCTTTTCCCATTAAAGTCTGAAACATATTACACATATTTATTTTAAATTCCCTTCTGATAATCTAAAATCTGTGTCATATCTAAATTTCTGCTTTCTTTCTTAAGACTGTGTTCTTTCATGCTTTTAGCATACAATAAAATGTAACTCTTATTCAAGATGTTCGGGAAATAACAATACTAACAATAAAAAAAAAACTATTTGAAGACATAAGGAAATGTAACTCAATCAAGAAGCAAAACAGTCAATAGAGAACCTAAGGTGATCCGATGTGGGAATTAATAAACACAAATTTTAAAGCAGCTATGAAAAATATTTCCAGGAAATAAGAAGAGGAAGAGATGGTGGTTCTAAGCAAACAGACAGGAATTCTCAGTAGAAAAAAAAAAAAAAAGAGAAACTAAAAATGTAAAAGATAAAAGGATGGATATTCTAAAACTAAAATATCTGAATTTAAAAATAAACACTAATGGGCTTTGCAGGAGTCTGAAGTTAATAACAGAAAAGGTCCATGAACTTGAGACACATCCATATAAATCATCTAAACCAAACTCTTCTGTAAAAATAATTTAAAAAAGTTGTGTAGCTATTCCTTTTTTAAACTCAGAACGGTGAAAACTTTTCTGACAGAACTTAGAAACTCTGGAGAAAAAAAAATTACTGCTCAGTAATAACAAAAACTTTTACTTTGCAAGAAATATAAGACAGGCAAAGTGAAAAAAAAATAACAGTAAGTTCAGAAAATTATAACCTTTAGCTTGAATGTTACTACAAATCAATAAGGAAAACAACTTAGTAGAAATATTGACAAAGATGTGGGTAGACAAATCATACATTGGCTCTTAAATTTTGTTCATAATAAGGGAAATTTAAATTAAAGCTACACTAAGAAACAGTTTTTTCACCTATTGGCTTGTCATAAAAATTTTTTTTAAAGTTTGGTAACACAGCTAAAGCTGTAGCAAAATGCTCTCCTACATTCCTAGTGAGAATGATATTGATATATTCTCTATAAGTGACTATTTGGTATGTACGAGTCAGAATCAACTCGACAAAAATGGGTTTGGTTTTTTGGTTTATTAAAAAGAAATGATGAAGTAAAAGAGCTGAACAGAAGACTTCAAAGGGCAGCTCAAGAAAACAAAGTATTATGATGACATGTGCAAAGACCTGGAGATAGAAAACCAAAAGGGAAGAACATGCTCGGCATTTCTTAACCTGAAAGAACTGAAGCAAAAATTTAAGCCTCAAGTTGAGATACTGAAGGATTCTGCAGGGGAAATTATTAAATGACATGGGAAGCATCAAAATAAGATGGAAGGGATGCACAGAGTCACTAAACCAAAAAGAATTTGTCAAAGTTCAATGATTTCAGGAGATGGCATGTGATCAAGAACCAAGGGTAATGAAGGAAGAAGTCCAAGCTGCAATGAAGGCACTGGTGAAAACAAGGCTCTAGGAATTGATGGGATACCAGTTCAGATGTTTCAACAGATGCAGCCATGGAAGTGCTCAGTCATCTATGCCAAGAAATTTGGAAGACAGTTACCTGGCCAACTGACTGGAAGAGATCCATATTTACACCTATTCCCCAAAAACGTTATTCAACTGAATGTGAAAATTATCAAACAATATCATTAATATCACACACAAGTAAAATTTTGCTGAAGATTATTCAAAAGTGGCTACAGTGGTGTATCAACAGTGAACTACCAGAAATTCAAGCTGGATTCAAAACAGGATGTGGAACTAGGGATATCATTGCTAATATCAGATGGAACCTGGTTGAAAGTAGAGAATGCCAGAAAGATGTACCTGTGTTCTATTAAATACACAAAGGCTTTCAACTGTGTGGATCATAACAAATAATGGGCATTTCAGAACACTTAATTGTGCTCATGAGGAAACTGTACATAGATCAAGAGGCAGTCATTGAACAGAACCAGAGGATACTGAGTGGTTTAAAAGTCAGGAAAGTTGTGTGTCAGGATTGTAACCTTTCACTATACCTATGCAATCTGTATGCTGAGCAAATAATTAGAGAAACTGGAATGTCTGGAGAAGAACCGAGCATTGGGATTGGAGGAAAACTCATTAACAACCTGCATTATGGAGAAAACACAACCTTGCTTGCTGAAAGTGAAGAGGACTTGAAGCACTACTGATGAAGATGAAAGACCACAGCCTTCGGTATGGATTACACCTCAACATCAAGAAAATAAAAATCCTCACAAATGACCAATAAGCAACATCTAGATAAATGGAGAAAAGATTGAAGTTGTCAAGGATTTCATTTTATTTGCATTCACAATCAACACCTATGGAAGCAGCAGTGAAGGAATCAAAAGACTCATTACATTGGGCAAATCTGCAGCAAAAAACCTCTTTCATGTATTGAAAAGCCAAGATGTCACCTTGAAGAATAAGGGACGCTTGACCCAAGTCATAGTATCTTCAGTCACCTTATATGCATGTGAAAGGTGGATGATGAATAACGAAGACCGAAGAAGAACAGACAGCTTTGAATTGTGGCATTGATGAAGAATATTGACTATATCATGGACTGTTAAAAGAATGAACAAATCTGTCTTGGAAGAAGTTCAATCAGAATGCTCCTTAGAAGGAAAGATGGTGAGAACAGTCTCACATATTTGGGACATGTTATCAGGATGGACCAGTCCCTGAAGAAGGACATCATTCTTGATCAATCAGAGGATCAGTGAAAAAGAGGAACACTTTCAATGTGATGTACTGACACAGTGGCTGCAAGAAAGAGTTCAAGCACAACAATGATTGTGAGGATGGCACAAGACCAGGCAATGTTTCATTTTGTTGTACATAGGGTTGATATCAGTTGGAAGTGACTCAATGGGACCTAACAACAACAACAACTAAGTATACAAATGCATATATTCCTTGATCGAACAATTTCTTTTTTGGTATTCATCTTGTTTGCACACAAGCAACATAAGATGTAATTAAGTTAATACTTTAATGTCAAAATTGCTTTACTAATTGCATCATAGTCAAAAGATTAGAATTAATTTCAATTTTATTAGCGATGAACCGATAGAATCAGTTATGGTATATCCAAAACAAAACAAAAAAAAATCAAACCTGCTACTACAGACTCTATCCTGACTCATAGCGATGCTGTAGGACAGAGTAGAACTGCCCCATAGGGTTTCCAAGGCTGTAAATCTTTATGGAATCAGACTGCCACATCTTTCTCCCGTGGAGCTGATGGTGGGTTTGAACTGGCAGCCAAGCATTTAACCACTTCGCCACCAGTACTCCTCCTGGTATATCCACACAATGTAATAAAATGAAGCTATTTAAAACCATTCTCTTTTTTATGTTCTTATTTGGAAAGGTCTCAAAGATACATGGATAATAAAAGCAATTGTTATGGATTGAATTGTGTCCTCCAGAAATATGTGTAGTAAATCCTAGCTTCTATCTGTGGTTATAATCCCATCTTGGAATGTGTTGTCTTTGTTATATTAATAAAGTAGCATTAGTGTAGGGTGTGTCTTGATTCAATCTTTTCTGAGATATAAAAGAGATTGAACAACCAAGTGAGAGAAGCAGAGATGGGGGAAGAGAGATGCCAAGACACATGTAGATTGCCTAGGAGCACACTCTCAGAAGAGATAACAACATTCCTCCAGGGCTGACAGAGAGAGAAAACATTCCCCAAGAACCTGCACCCTGAATTTGGACTTCTACCCTTCTAAACTGTGAGAAAATAAATTTCTGTTTGTTAAAGCCACCCACTTGTGGTATTTTGGTTATAGCAGTCCTAGATAACTACAACGGTGATGCAAAGCAATGTGTGGTGTAATACAATGTGCTTAAATAACGTATTTTGTATTTTCATGAACAAACTATAAAATAATACAATAAGCTGATCTTTCTTTCTCTGTGTGTGGGTGTGTGTTTGTTGGGTGAGTCAGGGGTTGGGGATTTATTGGGAACTGGGTGAGAGGACAGAAATCCTGATAAAAATACTCCTCGTTGTACATGCTTTTAAATTTTTATTTCATAATGAGAATTTTTACCTATTTATAAAATAAATTCAATTAAAAAATGTAATAGTACTCACATCATGGTATTACATGCAGATAAAATGACTTAATTGTATAACATTTTGTTACGCAAGTAACACATGGTTTTTACATTGTTTGCCAAATGCTTCACCTCCCCTCCCCCCGGGTGTTCTGGTAAGTGCACTATACTAATTTTTTTTCACAATCAAATTAAAAAAAATAATGGCATAGGGGTGCATATGAAAATACCTCAAGGCAGGAGGGAACTCTTGGCAAACAAAAGCAGAAGGTATATGTTAATTTTGTAAAAATATGATAGTTATCATTATCACCGTCATTACTACATTGAGTAGATCACAGAAATGGATATATCGGATGGCCTGGAAATCTAGGTGACTGGGGTTAGCCAAAATCATGGCCACAGGGGCAGTCTGTGAGGTTAATGAGGGTACTGCTGGCACTGTTGCTGACACTGCCATTGTTGTTGTCACTGCTACTTGAAATCTCCAACACTAAACTTTAGATTTTGTTGCCAATACTATGAGTAATTTTGTGTTATACCTCTCCCTTTGCATCAGTCTTTCAAGATTCAAAATAATTGTGTACATGGCTGAGTGATTGAGTCTTGGTCATTTGCTATCCTCTGGTCAGGGAATATTCAATGAGATAAACTTTCTACTTTGACTTCCACTTTGGGACAGTTAATATTTCAAAAAGTGGACACCAAGGACTTATGGCAGGTTGCAAAAATGGCCCCAATACTTTACTCTCCCCTGTATATAGTCCCTGTGCCCCATAACTTCCTAGTTCCCCTTTTCTCTGACTTTGGCCTTAGCCAAGAGACTTGCATTGGTCAATGGGATGCTAGCAGAAATAAAGCAAGCAGAGGCTGGAAAAGGTCTTGAACTTTGGAGCTTGTTTGCTGTGCTATCATCATACAAAGGGCAAGCTGAGGCTAGCCAGCTGGTCCTACTTGAGGTTGAAAGATTTGTGGATCAGAGCAAAACCACAGATCAATGGATTAGCCTGTTGACTGAATCTCAGAAACAAGAGTGAGTCCAGCTAAGATCTGACAAGCCCAACTTAGATCAACTACACCTTGCAGATATGTGAGCAATAAACATTGCTGTTTGCTACTGAGGTTTTGTCAGTGTTTGTTAGGCATCACTTTTGTGGCAATTGATACAGGCCAATACCCAATACAGGGCTATTCTTACCAAATAGTAAACTGGTTCAAATTTTATGTGATCAAAAATATAACGTGATAACAAATGTAAATATGCCAATCAAATTTGTAACATAAAATCGATGGCATGTGTTTAAAGAGAATAAAATGAAGATATTATATTTAGAGGCGTGGGCAATGTCATGAAAACCAGTGAGAGACGATGAGGAACCTGGGAATTCGTAGAACAGAAAGCAGTTATAACCTCTAGGTTTAAAATGGAGGCAATGGTGTTACAGGAACTAGGTGCTAGAGCCATGGAAGACAGCCCCCCAATATGAACTATAACCACAAGCGAAGGGCAAGATTTTACAGAAGCAGAAGGAAGCAGAGAAAGAAAAATACCCAAACCTCTTCCTTTTCCACTGGTGGTTTCCACTGGGACCAAACGCAGTTTCCCTGCTCTCTACCTTCAAGTTGGGTCCCAGTGTAAGATCATCCTCCACAGCACAAAGTGGAAAAGGGGTAGGGATAGGTCAGGTTTGGCACATTCTTCCTCATTAACTATATACACTTACTGAATAGTTCTGTATTATTTAAGATATCCTCTGTTGCAACGTAACCCACTTAAGTAAACAGAAGGAATTTACTATCAAATTAGGGAGAGATGTACAACCCAAAGTCAGGGATACTTCCAATCCCCAAGAGTGTACTAGAACTAGAAGATAGACAAGTTTCTGGCATTCTTTATTTCTTTACAATTTCTCTCTGTTCCCCTCTGCACATCTACTTCACCTTTCCTCACAGACCTTCCCTGGTGGGTCACCACAGTTATCCCTAGTTTATACATGACAGAAACACAAAGACCCAGAATATTTCTTAGTTCCGGCTCTAAATTTCTAGAGAAGTAGTTCTGTGTGATCCAATCTGGTTGATTGGTCTATGTGTCAACTTTTCCTCCAAGAATCTCTTGATAGGCAAGGGGTGGCTTTATACAACACTTTATATGATAGACTAGTGGTCCACCTCTTCGGTCATGTGCGTTAGGGGCCTGTGGGACAAATTCTAGGCAAAGAAGAAGTTACAATGCATTAGGCACATATTCTACCTGCCCACCAAATGCTTAAATGGGCCTGATCACATTTTGGTGAACTTTAAATCTCCTCTTATTAAAAGAGGCAGAACAAGTATGTGTCTAGAAACATGCTAGGATCTCATGATGAAAATGACTTAAATCATAAATAAAGTTTTATGTAATTAGATCTGGTATGCAATGTAGGGCAAATGGTGAATCAGGCTAAATAAGGTGGTTCAGACTGGAGCATTGGTAAGAATGATGCTGAGTTTATTTTCGTTATGCTTTATCCCAAAGCTATTAATACATTATGTGAGGGATGCCTACCAGATAAGTACTGTATGTGAAAACAATTGAAGGTTTAGAATTTCTGGTGAATAATTTTTTAGAGGATATAACTTTCTTTGTATTGGGAAAATTGGAGATAATTTTATTACTGAAACAATAAATGAATAATGATAACATAGACTTCAATCTACTTTGTTGAACTTTCAGCCAGAAAATTTTTGTTTTATTATAATTGCATCAGCTAATCTGTAATTATCATTATACATGAATTTCAATTATTTGTTAAATAATCACAATCTTTATTCAATGCAATTTTAAGCAAAAACACATGAAGAAATAAAATATCTGTTCTGATTTGTGCATTCACCGTAAGACTCTTAGTTCACTTTTGTATCCCACACCCAGTGCCGTACCACTGGATAATAGGAAAGATTGTATTGAACCTTTAAGGTACAAAGATAGATATTTGCATTCTAGAGTAATTTCAACAAGAATATAGATATCTGGTAAACAGTAAAACTTATAGCTATTTGCTGGACTTTTTAAAAACATTAATTTTTTGAAGGTGAAAGGGATAATTCCATCATAGTTAACCTCAGTCAGTTTTTATCACTCACTGCATGAATTATGTCAATCAATGCAGACTGCCCTGCATTAAGGCAAAAGTGCTGTTGACTAAACTCTAATCATTTTGATTCACTTTATACAACTGGTCTCAACCTGAAAAACAAATAAAAAACCCAATAATTCACTAACTCTAATATCACTTATGACATTTTGTGAAATATCTAAATATTTGTCAGAGAGGTTTAGATATTTATCATGTATAAATAATTCTGTACCTTAAGAAAGCCCTAATGAAATTGTATATTTGTATAATTTACGTGAGTTAAAATATAAAAAGAAAACCAAAAAAAAAAAAAAAAAAAGAATTTGGAACACTGATTTTTTTGTTAAATAGATATCCTTTTTTTTTTTAAGAGCAGTTTTAGGTTTACAGAAAACTTTCTCAGTTCCTACATACCCCTCTCTCCTCTGGACACAATATCTCTAATTATTAACATCTTTCATTAGTGTAGTGCATTTTGTTACAGTTAACAAATCAATATTGATACATAATTATTAATGAAGTACATTATTGTTAATATACACTAATGTTTTATATTAGGGTTCACTCTGTATGGGGGCAGTTCTACTCTGTCCTATAGGGTCACTATGAGTCGGACTCAAAGGCAACGGGTTTTTTGGGGCTGTGTTGTAGAGTTCTCTGGGTTTGACAGAGGCCTGGTCTTATGCATCCACCATTAAATTATCTTGAATAATAGTTTCACTGCCCTTAAAAAGCCCAAATTAACCAAAAAGCCAGATCCAGATGGACCCACAGCTTGAAACAGGCTCCAAACTGAGTTCAGCCTAAATAATCTAACCCCAACCAGCCCAAAATAGCATGAGTGACAAAAAGTTGTTTTTAAGAACACAGAATTTTGAGGTGGTTTGTTAAACAGAAGAAGCTAGCTAATATAGAAATCGGTACCTGGGAATGGGGTGCAGCTGTAACAGAAATCTAAATTTGTGGCAATAGTTTTGGAACTGGGTGTTAAGAGGTAAACAAATTTATAGAAAGCAGGAAAATGACAGTGGGATTTCATTAGATGTTTGGGGAGATGGTGAACCAAAACACTTGGGAAAACTGTCACCTGCAATTTTTCAAAAAAAATGTTTCGGAATATAAAAATGTGCCTAGTGTACATTTAGCCTAAGTAAAGGTAATTAATAGCTACAGGTTGAGAGGATGAACACTGTGGATCGTACCTGAACACAAACCTGAGTGAGGTGCCAAGCCCTGCCAGACTGAGGTCTGTGGAAGAGCTGTCAGCTCAGCCCAGTCAAATGAGCCGTGGTTGACCCAGAGGTTTGTCAGCAACAGAGGGTGGTGTTCTTGTGAACCGCTTGTGGTGGATTACTCACTTTTGTGTATGTTCTTTCTAGCTGTGGTCTTGTAACTCCCAACAACATAATTGGGCAGGACTGAGTGTTAGAGTAATTGTGGCCTACAGAGGGATTGGTCAGCTTTGCCTTAAAAGAGAGCCAATTCCAGAGCAGAGAGGAGGATCCTACTACCACCAAGGAAGAACAGTCAGGAGAGAACAGACAGCGTGTTCTTTAGACCCAGGATCCCCGTGCTGAGAAGCTCCTGGAAGCAGGAGACCGAGAAAGAGAAAGCTATAACCCTGAAGACAGTGAGAAGCAGTAGGCAGGAGAGACCCATCAGCAGGATACAGTGAGGTGGGCTTCCTTGCCCATGGAGAGAGAAAGTTGAGTGCCCTTGGGGAGAGGCCTAGGGCCAGGGAGAGCCGTGACGGCCAGCAAGGTTGGGATGAGGCTGTCCTGATTGAAGAACTGTACCCTGAGTGTTCCTGAGCCTGAATTGAAACTGTTACTTCCCTAATACACCCCATAAGCATGAATATGGTCTGTGAGTTCTGTGTGACCATTGCAATGAATTATCAAACCCAGCAGAGAAATAGAGAGTGCTGTGTGAGGGATGGTTGGTGTCCGAATTAGTAAAGATGGCTTAGAGTGGAGGCTTGTCTGGACTCTGCCTCTTGGGAGTCAGCTTTGTAACAGCACAAAGCTGTTGATCTTGGTTCTCCATCCCCCCAGTTGGGTTGGAGATGGTCAGACACCACCACCACCCCGTTTTTAAACCAATGGATTCTGGGGTAGTTCGTTAGACGGCAAAAGCTAAATAAACCCTATTACAAATTAGTCATGGTTTCTCATTAAGTGATGTTTCATTTAAAAATCATTATATTCTAGAGTTGTAAGAGAGGTTTGAGAATAAGGGGAAAATTATGAGAAAAAAATGTAAAAGAGTAAAGACTTAGGAAATGACAGTTGACAGACCAGGATGGGTTGAGGAGAATGTTACCAAAAATTATGAGATGATTTGAGGTGAGAACTAAGGAAGAACTGACTGTGGAGTGAGGAGGTATTGGGGCACAAGAAAGTTGTGTGCATAGCAATGGACAGTGGCAAGAAAGACAGAGGAGAACAATGAATGCTATTAGCATTCTATAAATTTAAGGTTGGATAAATCAACTTAATCATATTCTGAAATATTATAGGAAAATTATATTGCAACACAGATTGGAGTATGTGAACTTTTGGAGCACTTAGATTTTTGTAAAATACTATGCCTGGTCTCAGAAAGGTAAAAACTAATTTCTTCTCTAAATCTAAAACATATATTTACAAGACATATCCCCAATATTAAACTCAAATAACAAAATGGTCAGTGATGTCTAAAATAAATATATATATTTCCCCAATGTTGTTCTGTTTATTCCTAAATATATGAATTTTTGGCATAGTGGTAACTTTCATCAGGATCCCTGGTGGTGCAGTGGTTAAGAGCTCAGGCTGCTAACCAAAAGGTCAGCAGTTCAAATCCTCCAGGTGCTCCTTGGAAACCATATGAGGCAGTTCTACTCTGTCCTACAGGGTCGCTATGAGTTGGAATCAACTGGATGGCAATGGGTATGGGAACCTCCATCATAAGCAATTTCTACTATACCTGAAAAAAAGAAAACACAACTCAATTTTCCTGTCTTCTGTTTGTTAGAAAATTCATTCTCTCTCTCTGGCTTTTGCCTTCCTTTCTTCCCTCCACAATAAAATAAACCTGATGTTGGATGTGCTCTAAATTTAGATTAAACAATGGTGTGCAGCCCTGATTGCTCATTTTTTTAAAAGTTGTGTAAAGGATTATGTATGTATTACCAACATCTTGCTTTCTGTGGACTGTGATGCTTTCCAATGAAGTTTAAAAATAAATAACAAGAAAACTAAATAACAAGGAAACTTTTAAAAATGCATTGGCCTATTGCTTTGGGGTTTGGAGTAATCATAGCAAAAATGCTTTGTTGGCTGATTTCACATGGTAGACTGGACTTTTGTCTCCAAGCACAGTCATAAAATTGCTTTGCCATTTTTTTCAATTACCGATAAAACCTGTCAAGGAGCCATGTTCAAAAGTGAGTCGTTAGCTGAAGTCAGCTCTTTTATTTATATTTAGTGGACCCACAGTACTTCCTGCATTTAATATTCCCACCACACTGTAAGCATCCAAACAAGTACCTATTACCCTAATGTCACATAAGGTTTTAAATATTTTTATTCATCTGTTTCCAGTGTAATCCATTTAGACATATTCTAATGAGAGAAGTACTAATCTTTTTCCATCACAGATGTTATCCTAGGGAAAATATCTGTGTGGCAACAAATTACCATAATGTCTGAAAAAAAAATTTTTTTTTGAAGCACAGCATATAATGTAAGCATCTGTCAGTCTAACCAAACCATTTCTTAAGATCCTTATAAGACTTTATAGTGGGTTCAGTGGAGTGAAGTTGGGTATGGGCTGCTGTATAAGGTATAAAATTTTTAATTGCAAACCTGAGCCTATACAACATCTGCTCTCAGTCATTGGTGTTGGTGGCAGAAATGTCACCCATGACCTGCAGCATTTTTCAGCATCAAATAATGATGGAAAGAACAGGGAAGAATAGTGCTTGATAAAGGAATGACTCTATAGAGGACAAAACCTAATGTTTAGTCATTTACAGAATTAAAGCGTACAAGCGATGGTGGCACAGAGCCTAGCTGATTTCCACACTGAAAGAACAACTCGTAAAGTGCATTGATCAGCGTCCTTGTCTATTGCATATATATCCCAACAGGCCTATGATGACAAAGCACACCTTCTGCTTCCCTGTGGATTTCATGGAATCAGAGACTGCTGGAAGAGGGCAGAGGCTTGACATCTAATAAGCTTATTTTGTAGACGGGGTGGCGAAATAATATGCTTGTTTACACCATCTGTTTCAGGCATTTATACTGGTGACCTGTGATTATGTGAAAGCATGAAGATCCAGGAAGCCAAAAAATATGCTATATAAATATCATTTAAAAGCAAGGCAGCTTTCCATCGCTGTGCATGATTAGGTCTCCATCTGCACTGGCACAGCTCTGCTTTTGTGTGCCATTCGTACAAGTCAATGAATGCACAGTGGTTTAGTGAAAAGAGTAGGCTTTGGAGCAAGGCAGAGCAAGTACAAACCATCAGCCACTTTTAGGCGATGCAGTTTTTTTCTTCATCACTGAAATAAAGCCAACAGTATATGTTTTACAGGAATCTTGGGTGGAAGAAAGACAATGATGTAGAAATAACTTGCATACTTTCTAGAAAAATTGTTGGTTCCTTTCCCCTTTTCTAAGTGCCTTGTACAACATGAAGATAATGAATCTTCTACCTGCTGTTTCTGATTGTAAGATTGAGATAAAGATGCCCTTGATTTAGTAACTGGCTCTGGAATTCCTATGAGGTTTAGAACTTTCTTCTTTGTTTTTTTCTTTTTTTAATTGTTGAATAATATCCTACTGCATGGATACACCATAGTGTATTTGCCAGTTCATTTACTGAAGGGCATCTTGGTTGTTTCCAGTTTTTGTTGATCATGAATAAAGTTCTATAAACATTCAAATACAGGTTTTTGTGTGAAAATAAGTTGAAAAATTAGTTGGGCAAATAGGAGCACAATTGCTGGATCATATGGTAAAACTATTTTTAGCTTTGTATGAAACAGTGAAACTGTCTTCCAAGTGATTGTCTCATTTTGCATTCCCACCGGCAGTGAAGGAAATTTCTTTTGCTCCGTATCACATCAACCTTTAGTATTGTCACGTGTTTGAATTTTGCTCTTCTAATAATTGTGTTTTTTTTTTTTAAATAGTTGTGTTGTGGTAACTCGTTGTCTTAATTCGCAATTATCTTTTGGCAATGATGTTGAGCAACCGCTACAGCCGAGAATGACCTAGGGAAATATGATGCCTAAATGTAATATGGAATCTTGGATGAGATTCTTGAACAGAAAAAAGACACTAGATTAAAAGCTAAGGAAATCTACAAAAAAAAAAAAAAAAAACTTTAACTGATAATATTGTATCATTATTGCTTCATTAATTGTAATGAATACGCTATACTAATGCAATGTTTATAATAGGGTGACCAGAGTTTTGGATATGTGGGAAGTCTGTACTATCTTCACAAATTATTTTGTAAAACTCCAAAAAAAAAATTTTTTTTCTTTTTCAATTGCTCTAAAATTAAAAAAAAAAAAGTTTATAAAACAACAACAACAACAACTTTACTTGATGATTGTAGGTTGGATAATTTCCTGAAATAACGCAAACCTAGACTAGTCTCATATAAATTTTTTTTTTTTATTATATTATAAAATGAGGTCTACCCTTCTTATCCCTGAGGCTCAGCATAATTTATTTCACTCAGTTTATAAAACGCTGAACAAGCCTCTATCCTTGCCTTCTAGGAACTCACAATATAGGAAAAAAAATTGTATAAATTTCATTCAAACTTTAAATCCCATGATACAGACATGTCAAGGTTGCTATAGAAGCAGAGAATGGAGATCTTAGCTCAAATTCTGGGGCCAGGGGGACTTTCTGGAGTAGAAGTTTTCTGATTTGACTCTTGAAAATAGGTACAAATTACTCAGACTAAGAAGGGGAGAAAGGGCATTACAAGAGAAATCAGGAGAGATAAAAAGAGTGTTAAAAAATATTGCAACTAGAAGGCCTTCTGTTTAGTGGACTATTGTATCTGTAGAGATTCTAAATGTGTGTGTAGGAGTTAGGTTATGGGGTGGTTCTACATACTGTGAAGCCCCCTGGGTGGCTCAAACAACTACTAGCCTAAATGTTGGCAGTTTCAACCCAGCCAGCAATGCTTCAGAAGAAAGACCTGGCAATCTGCTTCTGTAAAAATTACAGTCAAGAAAACCCTGTGGAGCAGTTCTACTCTGTAACACGTGGGTTCACCATGAGTCACAATCCAATTGACGGCAATGGGCTTGGTTGTTGGATTTTCTATATGTCATGTTAAGTGACTTGCATTTACCTCTATATTCAAATTGATCTTCTCTTTAAATGTGTGAGTCAGCTCTACCTATGTTCTATTATGAATTACTTTTATTCCAAAAGTTGTCATAAAGATAAAAATACTTATTCTTCCTGTTCTGATTTTACGCACTTATTTAGCATGAACAGTTTAGGGTAGAGTTTGGCTAACATCTGGATATTATTGCAAATTTGCCTTCAGGGCTGTCTTTCAGAATGGTTGCTATGAAGAACAGATATATAATTTTCCTCATATGAAATAACATGCTAGTTTTTTTTTTTCTGAATAGAGAAAAAAATCAGAACACAATAGAATGAGGCACATGTCACTTATTACTCATCAAATGTGGTCTTAACTACTAAGTTTTCCTAAGAATGGGGAAATATGGAAAGTTGTTTTTCATATATATATAGTCTCATAAATGTCTCATATGTTCATATATATCATATATATATTTATTCCTATACATCGTATACATCCCAGTGAACCCAGTGCCATCGAGTCGTTTCCGACTCATAGCGACCCTATAGGACATATACATACGCCTTTAAAATTCATAAAGCTCACTTATGGTTAGATATTTTAAAAATCTTTCAGGCATTGATTTCTGGCGTGCACAGAATACTGAAGACAACGAGA
Source organism: Loxodonta africana (assembly GCF_030014295.1). Lineage (NCBI taxonomy): Eukaryota > Metazoa > Chordata > Mammalia > Proboscidea > Elephantidae > Loxodonta > Loxodonta africana. The sequence continues at coordinate 40,913,307 of NC_087352.1, forward strand.
ACACCCTGAACAATAACGAAAGGACCAGCTGTTGGTTTTGTAACCCAAAAAGGTTTACATAGACAATAGGCTGTCATCACACACGCTCACTCTCCCATGACTTCCTCTGTGTGTTCAAATAAGTGTTCGATGCATTGCTTTTTTTCTAATTGTAATTTCTTAATTAAGTTAATACAGACAAGCTCTGTGGATGCGCATCTCATGGTGTGAAGAAAATATCACCCACCAAGTAACACATCTCCTACCGAGGTGATTAAATTAACAGAACTGTAATTAAATGAACAAGAACTATTGGTTTCAGAAGCTTCCTCTGAAGTAGTATTTCATAAAGTGATTAAACTGAAAGGCCCCCTTAAGCCTAGAGCTTCTACTGCCTCAGTATTGGATAAACTCTACAATAAATGTTATTTTGTTAACTTTTATTTATGTATGTTATGGTGACTGCTCCAAAAACTCTCCTCAGAAATAAGCCAGGCTTATTTATATTGTTATATGCTAGAAATATGTATCATATATAGTATACATATTGTTGTTGTTGTTAGGTACCATTGAGTCAGTTCCGACTCATGGAGACCATATGTACCACAGAACAAAACACTGCTCCCTGTCCTGCACCATCCTCACAATCGTTGTTATGCTTGAGTCCATTGTTGCAGCCACTGTGTCAGTTCATCTCATTGAGGGTCTTTCTCTTTTCCGCTGACCCTCTACTTTACCAAACATGATGTTCTTCTCCAGGGTCTGATCCTTCCTGACAACATGTCCAAAATATGTAAGATATAGTCTCGCCATCCTTCCTTATAAGGAGCATTCTGGTTGTATTTCTTTCAAGACAGATTTGTTTGTTCTTTTGGCAGTCCATGGTATATTCAATATTCTTTGCCAACATCACCTTTTGAAGGTGCCAATTCTTCTTCGGTCTTCCTTATTCATTGTCCAGGTTTTGCATGCATACGATGTGATTAAAAATACTGTGGCTTGGTATTCGTCTTCAAGGTGACATCTTTGCTTTTCACACTTTAAAGACCCCCATGTTTTTGTCGTACTATAGGGGCTTGTGTGTTGCTGTGATGCTGGAAGCTATGCCACCGGTATTCAGACACCAGCAGGGTCACCCATGGAGGACAGGCTTCAGCTGAGATTCCAGCCTAAGACAGACTAGGAAGAAGGACCCGACAGCCTACTTCTGAAAAGCATTAGCCAGTGAAAACCTTATAATAGCAGAGGAACATTGTCTGATATAGTGCTGGAAGATGAGCCTCCCAGGTTGAAAGGCTCTCAAAAGATGACTGGGGAAGAACTGTCTCCTCAAAGTAGAGTCGACCTTAATGATATGGATGGAGTAAAGCTTTCAGAACCTTCATTTGCTGATGTGGCATGACTCAAAATGAAAAGAAATAGCTGCAAACATCCAGTATACATATAATATTACATATATTTATACTGTCTGGTATCAATAGTTACAACATGAACTGGTAAATTTTTTGAATTTGTGTACTTTTTTGAATATTTTTAAATATTTTTTTCCAAAGTACATATTTCATAATTTTGCAAACTACAGTGTTTAACTATAACCTTTCTTGATAACAGTGCATTGAGGCATGTTAATAGAGGGGTGTATAAAGTTGTAAGTATGGGTGTTTACAGAGCTTATGGAACTGATGAAGTCAGAATCTTTTTGGTAAAGAGAGGAAATTGGTTCACTGCCTGAGAGCACAGGCTATTTACCAACCCATAGGCCCACAGAGAATCTCCTCTTGAGATCCTGTATGGGGATTAGCATTTGTGAACAGCCCCCAGTGCGATTGTCAAGGGCTGCATCCCTTTGTATCGTGACCTAGTCATTCAGTTAGTTACAATAGTGTTGGCACTAGTCACTCTTCACTGGGAGCAGCCAATGCGAAGAGAGGACCTGTTTTTGTGTATACTGCTTCTGTTTGTCCCGTGCCTCTTACGGTCTTCCAGAGTGGCAGTTATGCTTTTAGTTAAGAGCATGTTGGGTTTGCTGATTATCAGTTGGGCAAACTTTGGTAAATCGTTTGATCTACCTGAAACTTGGTTTTACCATATGTAAAATTCTATAACAATTATGTCCTAATTTGGGTTCCCCAAAATGAAAAAAATACAAAAAGAAGACTTTACATCAGGAATTTTGTTTGGGAATTAATCACTGGACAAGGTAATGAGAGAGTAAGGAGAGTGAAATGTAGAATGAAGAAGAGCCAATAGAAGATGCCATAATCTCATTGAGCTCAATTCCACAAGACATCCATGAAACTTAGAGTGCCTTCTAGAATTGTCCATCTGAAGAATGGGAAGCTGGGGATTTATTCATTATCTCTTTTACCCCTAAAAGAGTAATCAGCTGCTGTCAAGTCGATTCTGAATCATGGTGACTCCAAAAGTGTCAGAGTAGAGCTTTGATTGCTAAGGTTTTCAATGGCTGATTTTTCAGAAGTAAAACACCAGGCCTTTCTTCTGAGGTGCCTCTGGGTGGACCCTTCCACACCTGGCTAAGTTAAACCCCCAGACTTCTGTGTCCAGAGAAGGCTTGAGGCAGTAAGATGCAAATGCTCAGGGTGTCCTGAAGACAGAACCTGTCAGTGTGGGTCTGAGCTCCGGGACCTGGCCACTAGCTGCAGCTGAAGGTAATACAGCATGAAGGACAGCTGCTGTACATTTCTAGTTTATGGGATTATTTATAAGTTTAAATATAAAAAAATCTGTGAAGCATTTAGAAGAGTCCTGGGAATTTGTAGCAGGCATACAATAAATGGTAGCTCTCATTACTGTCATTTTTATTGTCATAATTATGACAATGCTCATTTTTATGATTCTGAGATGAATTGCACGTTTTAAGCTGGTTCTCATCTTCTACTCATTCTCTCACATGGATTGAAAATAAAAGAGTGCTAATCTGCTGGTTTATAGCCTATTTCACACATACACTGCGGAGGATGTGATGGGGTAGTAATCAACTGCATTAAATTAGTCTCATCAAATTTAAATAGCAACATACAGTCCTGCCTGTCCAAATACCTGTAGTATAGGAAGCTCTCTTATTCCTGAATAAAGCTCTCTCTCTCTCTTCCCCATCCACTTGATTCGTGGGATTTTGTATATTTCCCAATTCCACTATCATTAAGTGTTGTTTCTGTAACCTTACATTATATATTCCAGTTTGGTTTTCAGTCTTGTGGTATGTCATTTTTTCCCTGTGTTCTCTATCACATGGTACAATCTCACTTTTTAATTTTTTTTTATATTCAATTTTCATAAGATTCTTCCCCTTTGTTTTAAGATTTTCCTTAATTCAACTGTGCGTTTCACATATTGTGCTAGGTACAGGATTTAGTCCAGCAAATATGGCAGACTCCATCTCTGCTTATTTTTTTTCCTTGTTTTTTAGACAGCTACTAGATTAATTGCTGTTCCGCCCCCCTTTTTTTTTTACTTCTACCATTCTTATAACATTTCACAATAATTTTGAAACTATATTCAACAGGAAAAATACTTAGACATAATATTATTTGAAAAATAAGCAGGAAGCACATCTTATACATTAAGAATAATCTATGTAAAACATGAAAAATATGGCAAAGAAAAGAAATTTAAGGCAATGATGACCAAGTTGATAACTGTGTTTCTAAGTTAGTGGGTGAAATTTTCCCTTGCACATATTTACCCCCGTGTTCTTGTTTTAATCTGCATGTTTCAAGGCATTTATTTTTTTCTTATTTTAAGTATAATATGTATAAAACAAAATGCTCAAATATTAACAATATGACTTGATGGATTTCTACATATTTTGCACCCATGTTGTCACCACCCAGAGCAAGATATAGAACAATTCTCTTACAAGTTGTTTTAATATTTCAAGGTGTGGCTATATTAAAATGAATAATTTTATAAGTATCATACATTTTCACCTCAATGATACTGATACAATTCTAGTAAATTTAAAATAAATACAAATTTTATGCTATTGATCAATAATTTTTCATATCACTCTTACATTTAAATTTAACCTGATTTCAACCATTTGTGGTCATTTACTTGTTTTGCATAATGGCTTGTCTTTTTCAGAACCTAGGAGTGTGGAAAGCCCTTTTTTAGAAGTCCTTTTTCATTGAAAATAGTCAAGGTTCAATTTTAGATTTTTTTTTTTAACGTCCAGTTCTTTGTTATAAACATTTTATTTAAAGACACATGATAAAAGTTATTTATTTAAAATGGAAATATTTGCATTAATAATAGAAAATATTTAAATATCTATTTTTTCTGTTCAGTATATTAGAAATGATTACAGTTATTACATAGTGCCTTGAGTAATCTTGCTTTCGTACAAGATGGCTTCTCTAAAAATTCTATCTAATCTAATCTTTGAACCCTTTAAAAACTTTTATTGCCACCCATTGCCCACAGGCAGCAGGGAGTCCATTCTTCCTGTCATTGCATTGGAGGTAATTCTTGGTCTGACCCCCAAACTAGACTTTTTGTCTTCTCTAATCTTTGTCTGAAAACCCTGGTGGCGTGTGGTTAAGAGCTATGGCTGCTAACCACAAAGGTCGGCAGTTCAAACCCACCAGGCGCTCCTTGGAAACTGTGGGGCAGTTCTACTCTGTCATGAGTCGGAATTGAATCGACAGTAACTGGTTTTGTTTTAATCTTTGGCTAACAAATGGAACTAACTTCCCAATCAAAATAATAATTTTTTTCTTTTTTTGGTTTTCAGCATATTCTATGCTTTTTTTCTTTACACATGATTACATTCCATGTGCTGCTCCTTTGGACAAAATTTTTTTTTTTTTACTTTTTCTTTTTTGTTGTTGTCTTCCTGAATATAAGATCCATCTTAAAGGTTTACTGTCTATAAAAAAAAAAAAAAAATTTTTTTTAAATAACCAACCTGTTGCTTGTCTGAGCACTTGCCTCATACACTGCCTTACTCAAGTGAACACATGTAATATTAAATTACAAAAATGAATTCCCTGATGGGCACCCCTAGGAAGGAATCCTTGGGTGGAGCAAATGGTTAAGTGCTTATCTGTTAACTGAAAGGTTGGCACTTCAAACCCAACCAGAGGTACCTGGGAAGAAAGACCCGGTGATTTGCTTTCAAAAGGTCATAGACTTGAAAACCCTGTGGGTCAGCTCTACTCTGCACACGTGGGGTCACCATGAGTCCGAGTAGACTCCACAACGACTAACAACAGCAGCGCCCCCAAGCGAGCGTGAGCCACTAACGGGCGGGGCAGTGTTCCGTCCGTATGCGTGTTCTTAGGTTTTGTCTGAATGCAGCATTTCTTCGGGTAGCATGAAGAAAAGAGCAAACGAAAACTTCTCTGTACATCAGGAAACTAGGCTGATGTCTTCCAGTGTTGTTTTCTGACAGAATTTTCTACACGGAATGTGTATTTTATTCTAGATTTTCCATGTAATTTTGAACAAAAAGTGTGCATCTAACCGTGAAATTATTTATGACAAAGGAAAAAAAAAATCCCTTTATCCAATGTGGGTCATGAGAAAACTCAGTATTTTAAGGATGAAAGAAGCAGACTGGACTTGCAACGTTTCTTGCATAACATACACTTTCAGGCTTGTTTTCTAAGTGTTCGAATTAGTACAAAATGTCCCAAATGATTGGAGATTAGGCTCTCTCCTTTAGCTAATCCTTTGTGAAGGGACAGCATGCCCAAATGTCGCTTCCTTCAAATCAAAGGCCTGATCCATGTGGTGAAACATAACCAAAGGAAGTTGCTTTGATATGCTAATGAGCCAATGTGTTATTCATGAGATGATATTCACCCTGGACCCTGATATCAACTCCAGCAGAGGAAATGGTTATTATACTTCGTTTCATTTAATTTCCATGCTTTACTTGAAAAGTGAGCATGAATGCTAATCTTTGTTTTTGGAAAAACAAATGTTTAGGGGAACAATAGATTGTTTTGTTTTTTCTTAGACTCACTCCAGATTTCTAAAAAATATATCACTGTTCATAGGGGTTTGTATGTTTCGCTCCTGTCATGGTCTTCTGCTCTCACACACTAGCCAGTTTCACTGAGTGAATGAGTCCAATGCTGTATTGCAGACCAATTTCCATCAATAGTAGATACAATTTATCGAATGCCTTCTATACTAAGTGTTTCATGTGTGTTATCTCTAGTAAGAAGAGTTATTCTAAGAAAACCATCAATCAGAGAGTTTACAAAATTTCCTATAATTACACACCATAAAAAAGTATAGAGTAAGGGTTTAAACTCGTGGTTCCCTTGTTCCAGAGTCCCTAAGTAGTGCAAACAGTTAACGTGTTAGGCTGCTAACTGGAACATTGGAGGTTGGAGTCCACCCAGAGATGCCTTTGAAGAAAGCCTTGGTGATCTACTTCCAAAAAATCAGCCACTGAAAACTCTAGGGAGCACAGTTCTGCTCTGACACACATGGGGTCCCATGAGTTGGACTGGACTCAACTGGCAACTGTTTTTTAGTGGTTACCTTGTTCCAATGATGATGTTGTTTATACACCATTGTGTTTGTCTAAATGGGTCGGGCTTTACTGTAGTAAAAAACAGGAGCCAAACCTCAGTGGCATAGCACAAAATAAGTTTATTTTTTGTTCATGTTATATGTTTTATGTGCCCAAAGACGACATTCTTCACAAGTGTGACAGAGACATCCTGTATTCCACAGCAGTGGGTAGAGAATACACCGAAAGGTGTGCTGGTCCTTCAAATTTCTGCATGTAAGGGGCACATTTTTGTCTACATAACATTGGCCAAAGCAAATCTCATGGCCAACACTAACCCTGAAGTGTGCTGGAAAATTCAATTCTTCTATTAACCTGGAAATAGAGAATTGTAAGTATCTGGTGTATAGCATTGAAGACTGATGCACCATGTCACCTCCCAGATATATTCAGGGTTACTTTGGACTCTTAGTAGCAAAAATAGTTCAGTAGCTTTTGGCCTCATAGAGCACCTTCAAAAGATACTGATTGACATGCTTTCTCTAGATCAAATTCAGTAAAAATGTGGGGTAACTAAAGTTTAATAGTACAGATATCTGACGTTACTATTAGTGTATGTACAGATGGTATGACAAGCTTTACCAGGAACTAACCATGCAGTTTTTAAAAGTAATTCAGTCTCTTGGAGACTCAGTTTCTGGTCTGTAAATATAGGCAAGCTATACAGATAAATTCTAAGTAACTTTTCATCTCTGAAATACTGTGAGTCTGTCATACCTGTAAATAAATCACATAAATAAAAGAATCTCAGTATAATCAGGCATCTCTCATTTTTCACGGGTTTCTTAATTTTGCTAACTTTAACATACAAATCATAAATATACACATAATCTGTATATATCTACATATATAAGTACATGTACACACATATAAATCATCTTATAAACTTGACAGAAATAAGCAATCTCATAAGAAATAGTGTAAGCATGTGTGCTATACATAGATTCTCACGTGTCCTAGCAGAGGTCTTGTTATTGTTGTTTTATAGATTCTTTGGACGTTCCCATATAAAGATAATTGTCTCATTTACAAATGAGGATTGTTGTAGTATTTCCTAACCAATCTGTATCTCATTGATTGGTTGATTGATGCTTTATCGTACTAGCTAGGACTTTCAGTATCATGTTGAATATGAACGGTGAGAGAAGACTTCCTTGTGTTATTCTAGCTATTAGGTGGAAAGAATTTAGTCTTTTATCATTAACTATGATGTTAATTGTAGACTTCTTTGTAGATACATTTTGTTACGTTAAATAAATTTCCCTACAGTTTTACTTTGCTGAGAGTTCTCTTATCATATAGTATTTCGTCTAAAACTTAAAATAATAATAATAAATACAATATGTGGTCTTTGATTGAAAGCTGTTTAGGAAAAATGAGTTGTTAAACTATTTGGGGAATAATTGAGGACATTCGAATATCCACTAAAAAAACTAGGCACTGAAAAATATTTGGAATTTATTGTTAAATTGTTAGATATAATTTTGACAATTTGTCCTTATTCTCTCGTAATTCATGCTCAAATATTTAATGGTGAATAATCCTATAATCTAAAGGGACTATTACAGCAAAAGATTAACAATGTGTAGCAATTTGTATGTATGTAAGTGTTTACTGTGTTTTCACTTTTATGTACATTTGATCATTCTCTTTGTAAAAAAAAAAAATAGGCTTATTTGTCAAAGCGTCGCTATTGTTTTCCACATATCTTGGACACATTCATTACCATGGTTATTGAAAAACTCTCTAATGGAACATTTTACCCAATTATCTCTACTGATGTTGTTTGAAACACTGCATAGTATATCACTCAGTTCTTTACAAATATATTTTAGGGTCAATATCTTGGAAAATCCTCATCTTTTTAAAAATATAAACAGTAAGTCTAAACATAAGAATTATTTTACATTTTTAGGTTTCATTATATTGTTTGTAGAGCCCTGTTTAGTTTTTTCTCCTGTTTAAAGCAGAAATAATGAAGACCGGTTGCTGAGGTGAAGTCAGTCCTTGGGGATCTAAGTTACAAGTCAGGAAATAAGAACTGGTATTTGCTAAGAAGAAGCTCTGGAGTTAAGGGACCTAGTTTAGTCAAATCTGGGTTATGTAATGTGAAACCAGAGCAAAAGTCAAGAAATCAGCATCTGTCAAAAAGAATTATTTGGTATTAAAAATTGTGTTCATACTTTATAAAGAAAATGTTCCACATTCTACTTTGATGAATAGTGTTTGGAGTCTTAAAAGCCTGTGAGTAGCCATCTAAGATACTCCACTCGTCTCACCTCTTTGGGAGCAAAGGAGAATGAAGAAAACTAAAGATACAAGGGAAAGATTAGTCCAAATGACTAATAGACCATATCTACTACAGCCTCCACCAGACTGAGTCCAATACAACTAGATGGTGCCCGGCTACCACGACTGACTACTCTAACAGGGATCACAATAGAAGGTCCTGGACAGAGCCAGAGAAAAAATGTAGAACAAAATTCTAACTCACAGAAAAAGATTAGGCTTACTGGCCTGCCAGAGGCTGGAGAAAGCCTGAGAGTACGGCCCCCGGGCACCGCTTTTAGCTCAGTAATGAATTCACTCCCGAGGTTCAACCTTCAGCCAAAGATTAGGCAGGCACATAAAACAAAAGGAGACTAAAGGGGCACGCCAGCTCAGGGGCAAGGACGAGAAGGCAGGAGGGGGCAGGAAAGCTGGTAATAGGGAATCCAAGGTTGATAAGGGAGAGTGTTGACATGTCATGGGTTTTAACCAATGTTATAAAACAATATGTGTATTGACCATTTAATGAAAAACTAGTTTGTTTTGTAAAGCTTCATCTGAAGTACAATAAAAAAAAATACATAAATTAAAAAAATTTTGTTCAAATTCCATAAAAGAAAGCAGGCGTTAAAATCTGCCTTGGAATTTATTATGGGGTTAAAAACTTCTAGATAGAGCAGATTGTATTTACACAACAAATATGCATCACTGCACAACCTATATTTATTGTATATTGCCTTTCATCCTGAATTACTTCATAAATTGATTTACAACTTGCACAGTGCAATCATTTTCATTTCTGAAATGCACTTCATTTATTATGCATACGTATATTGCATTTTATGAATTTCAGGATATGGCATAGTAGTCCCCAAATATCACTTTGAGTTGGAAATACTATTTTATGGCTTAATGAAAAGAGAATGACAAATTCCTCACTCTGGTGTCTGTGACAAATCTGTCTTTTTAGTAAGTGAAGCTCTAACCAAAAGGTACACTTCAACTTGCACGCAGCAAAATACAAAGAAAATACCAACTGGGGCTCATGAATGGGATATGCATATGGTTAGCAAGAAATTTATAGAGTTACCTCTTGTATAGAAAACCTATTTAGGTGCTATATGAAAGAAATAAAAATACACATGAATTTTCACAGACAAAATATACCCCTATTTTGAATTGAGTATTTTCCTTTAGTGGCATATCAACAGATTTGGACAAACTTATAATTCAAGCTCAGTTCACAAATGCTGGGGGATTGCAATGAGAACAGAAAAATCAGAGCAGGGAAGATTGAAGAGATTTCTGAAGGATGTAAATGTGAGCCACAATTTTATTGGGAGGGAAGTTAAAATACTCCCAATACTTTTTGGTAGACTTATCAGTACACTTACCTTTGTGTTGTTGTTGTTAGGGGCCATCCATTTGGTTCCAACACATAAGGAAACTATGTACAACAGAATGAAACACTGCCTGGTCCTGTGCCATTCTCACAATCGTTGTTATGCTTGAGCTCATTGTTGCAGCAACTGTGTCAATCCATTTCACTGAGGGTCTTCTTCTTTTTCGCTGACCCTCTACTTTACCAAGCATAATGTCCTTCTCCAGGGACTGATCCCTCCTGATAACAAGTCCAAAATACATAAGATGAATTCTTGACATCCTTGCTTCCAAGGAGCATTCTGGCTGTACTCCTTCCAAGACAGATTTGTTCATTCTTCTGGCATCTATGATATATTAAATATTCTTTGCCCACACCATAATTCAAAGGTATCAATTATTTGGTTTTCCTTATTCACTGTCCAGCTTTCTCATGCATGTGAGTCGATTGAAAACACCATGGTTTGGGTCAGGTGCACCTTAGTCTTCACGGTGACATCTTTGCTTTTTAATACTTATTGTATCAGTGTATATGTGTATATGAATCTATATGCTGTACTTTTTAATCATTTTTTAGTCCATGTGATGACCTATTTATTCACTCATCCATGTATTCTACCACCCATCCATTCATACAACTGTTATTTATTGAGCACTCAATATATGTTGTGTTGTTGTTAGGTGGCGTCCGGTCAATTCCGACTCATAGCAATCCTAAGCACAACAGAACGAAACACTGCCTAGTCCTGTGCCATCCTCACAATTGTTGCTATGCTTGAGCCCATTGTTGCAGCCACTGCGACTTAATATATATGTCAGACAATGTGATAGAAGTCAGTGATAAAATAGGAAACAAGATACAATCTGTGTCCTGAAAAGATGATTACCATTATTAAGACAATCTGTTTTTGCTACCTGAAAACACTTAGAGATTTAAACATCTGATAAATACATATTGAAATCTCTAACAGCTGACGTTTGAACAATTCCTGTTTGTATCTATGGATGTTTGTTAGACAAGTACCTAACTTTCTATATGTTCCTTTTTTCCTGAAGTAGTACAGCCAGAATGCTCCTTAGAAGACAGGATGGCAAGTCTTCGCCTTATGTACTTGGGACTTTTTATGAGGAGGGGCTTGTCCCTGGAGAAGGGCATCATGCTTGGTAGAGTCAGAGAAAAAGGGGAAGACCCTCAGGGAGATGAATTGACACAGTGGCTGAAACAATGTGCTCAAACACAGCAACGACTGTGAGAATGACACAGGACTGGGCAACATTTTGTTCTGTTATGCATGAGGTTGCTATGAGTTAGAATCAACTCGAGGGCACCTAACAACACCAACATGCCTTAGGTTGTTTTTCAGCAGTTGGTAAAATACTATAGTGATTACAATTCTTCCAATTGCATTTCTGAAAGGTAGTAACTAGAACTAGTACCAACTAGTATGTCAACTCAGTATCGTGAAAACATTGGTAACAGTATTCTTTCAAATATCTGTGGAGAAAATGTTTACATACTGAGTTATATTTTCGAGTTATGAAATGGGAGGGGTACTACTATAAAAGCAATTTTCCCTCTATCCATATTGAGATTTGAGTATTTCCTTCAAGGGGCATATCAACAGATTTGAATAAACAAGGCCTTGAGCTCAATTCGCAAGTGATGAGGGATTGCAGTGAGAATAGAACAATCAGAGCAGGAGAGATTGAAGAGATTCCTGAAGAGATTCCCCAAAGTAGAATCAATTACATTTTAAAATGCAGAGAAAGGAAAAAGGGGAAACACAGAACCTGATAAGAAATAGGAGAAATAAGGGATATGGACTGTGAAAAGAAAAAAACATTAATGAAATAAATACCAAAAGAAAATAATATGCTTTTATCCATATTACTGATCACTATTTCTAAATAACTTTAGAGGAATAGACGATAAAGGCAACAACAACTGAGTCTCCCTGGATATATTTCATTCCCTAAATGCATCCTTCTTTTGTTCTTTCCTTGCCTGTACGTAAATGTTTATCTTGAAATTTTTTCTTTCAATTTCATGAGTATACACAAAGCCATTTGCTTCTATAGGCATGTAAATAGGGTTCCAGGTACTATGGGAAAGTTACCATATCTGCCATCAAATTTATGATTGAAGGTCAGTTATAGAGTATTACAATAAATATGTTCATAAATAAAGCTCGTTAATACATGTATACATTGTCACTTTTATAAATATTTTTATATGAATCTTAAACATTATACAGCTAAACATTTTGTTAGTGAAACTCAAAACGTTTCATTCTGAGCAATATGATAATTACACTTTTCCTGGCCACTAACCAAAATGCAAAATTCGACCTAGGATTTTGTACTTTTGACTTGTTTCTATGATCAACAGATTGTATACAAATGAAATTAGAAATAGGCATTGAAATTTTGAAGTTGACAGCATTGTATATAGCAACAGCAATATATCCAGATAAAACAATGCTGTGCAGTTTGTTTCTTCAAAAAAAAAAAATTTTTTTTCCCAAAGAGAAAGAAGTGTTTATTTTCTAGGAACATATTCCCCAAGAGAAATCAAGGTAATAAATGATTGTATTTTTGCCAATCCACTATTAACAAATTGTTTTAATTTTCCTGAAGATTCTAACGAGAGCATATTATTAAAACAATACTTCCTATCTCATTCTTGAAGCCAGCTTCTCACTAGTAATAGTTCTGTGTCCCAGAGTTGCTTTACTATTACATACATCATAAAATTTTGAGTAGTGAGAATTGAACTGAACGTTCATCTAGGAGATTACAATGCTGAAATATTGAAGGAATGAAAACGTCAGCAACTTTTCAGTTTATAGAAATCAGTCAATAAGACAAAACATTTAAGTGTGCAAGTGGAGTCACATGTAAATAATTATTGTAATACTGAAATAATTCTGTTACTGGGTTCCTTTGATTGTGTTTAGCCCTTTATATATCATTCATGTAATCATGATATCACAAAGACACTGTTATTGACCATTTGAAGATAATGCAACTTTGAGAATTTGTCACATGCCACAAAAATAATTACAAAGTCAAAACATAAATGTAATATACAGATAGACTGATGGTAGATAGAAAATAGATAGACTGAGTTATATAGAATATAGATATATAATTATATAGATGTATATTTTTCAAGTGTATTAGGTTCTACTTGGCTCTCATTAGTCAGCAAAAACATGGGATGACTCACCCACAGAGACTACTAAATTCATTACAGAGAATGTATCTTCTCAGTTAGTTATATTAAAAAATCTCATGACATATTTTTGGTCTTTAATAGTGGGTAACTTCAAACTAGCAGAAAAGATAACTATAAAAGTAAATTTTACATTTTTAAACTGTTATAGAGCTCTTTGTTATTCAAGTCATCTTGTAATATACATAGCTTTAATATTTTGTGATAATTGCCCTTCAATCTTAAAAGATTTTGTGCGTGAACAACGGGCTCAAACATGACTATAGTTATTGTGTTAGAAAAACCAGCTAAAAAAATTCACTAAGAATTCTAACTTTAAAAATGACGTAGTTGTGAGTTTTAATGGAATGTCTTAATTACAGATTATTTTAATGAATATAGATGATAAAAGTGGTTTCCTAGGCTCCTGAGGGACTTTTACCCACACAACTTCATCTAAAAATGCACAAAGTTTTCAGTGCTTCAAACTATTTATTCTTTTATTTTTTAAGTTCATTGTCGAATGTATTAAGTCAAAACTATGCATTTGAAGAGAGTGTTAGAGCTCTAAAAGGTGGATCCTATTACACGTCCAACACATATCTGTGTTCTGATTAAACAGAGATCAAATTTAAAATGTATTATTTAGAAAATATTTTTTGAAAAGTAGTATTGTTTACATTTTCAGTTATACGTTTGCTGTTGTTAATAAAGCCATAAAAATGGCTACACCTTGAGCAGAGTGTGTGATACCAGGCCAGAAGTCTTTGGACCCAACAAGCATGTCCTGGTTCAAAGCTGAGCTCAAGGAAGTGGACCTTTGCAATCATTTATACTCTGTCAGTTATAGGAAGAGCCTAAAAGAGGTTCCCAGACAAATACAAAGATACGTTGCCTCGGGTCAGATTACTAAACCCCCATGTGACAAGTAAGAAGTAGGAAGAAATGTACATTCTCAAAGTCATGAGAAAAAAAAAAAAAAAAGGAGGGGCACTACATAAGGAAGGGTCAAAATATGTGCTAGGAGAAAATTCTCAGGGGGATGATTTGAGTTGAGCTTCAAATAATTTCCGAATCTTTTTAAAGTTGTGTTGACAGCTTCTTGGCTTTTGTACACTAGAACAGTTAAAGATGCTGATGAGTACAGAATATCTGACACTGTTTTCTTAGTGGGGATTCTTATTTCTTTTCAAGTCATGCATAACCTTCAAGTAATGATAATGCCAGAGATTATTTGCAAGAATACATTTTTACATGTAACTTCAACCTGAAATGAAGCACATAACAAAGATGTGCTGTTCACTACTCTTGAATACCTTACCCCTATATTCAGGGTTGATAATTCACCAATACTCGATGGCACTGGGTGGGTTTGGGTTCAGAACAGCCATGTCAGCTAGAGATGCAGTCCACTCTGAACTGGTCATTGCCCAAGTGCCATCAACAAGGAATTTGAACACCACCTTTGTCTATTGTAGACAAAAATATTTTAATATTCATTCTCGCGGCTGCTTCTATATGTATTGAATAGTAAAAGCCTATTGAAAACAATATCCATTTGTTGAACTTGCTTAAATAGTAATGTTTATATTTATATAGACATTATTGCAAAAAAGATCTTTTTCATTTGTTAAAAAAACAAAGATGTTACTTTGAGGACTAAGCGCACTTGACCCAAGCCAATGGTGTTTTCAATGACCTCATATGCATGCAAGAGCCAGACAATGAATAAGGAAGACAGAAGAAGAATTGATGCCTTTGAACTATGGTGTTGGCAAAGAATAGTGAATATGCCATGGTGTGTCAGAAGAACAAACAAATCTGTCTTGGAAGGGGTACAGCCAGAATACTCCTTAGAAGGAAGGATGGTTAGATTTTATCTCATATACTTTGGACATGTTATCAGGAGGGACCAGTCCCTGGAGAAGGACTTCATGCTTGGTAAAGTGCAGGGTAGCAAAAGAGAAGAAGGCCCTCAAGGAAATGGACACACTGGCTGCAACAATGGGTTCAAACAAAGCAACGATTGTGAGGATGGTTCAGGGCTGGGGAGTGTTTTGTGCTGTTTTACATAGGGTCGCTATGAGTCAGAACCAGCTCGTCGGCACCTAACAACACCAACATACTTACATAGCATTGTCCCAGTTCACTGCTAGTCTGTTCACATACAATATCATATTGTGGTCATAACAGCAGTGATATTAGGTATGTCAGGTATCATTTGCTTTCTTCTATAGAAGAAACTCTAAGGTAAATGGGAAATGGAAACAGGAAGTCTAGTGTTCCATGTCTTGCCTCCCGATCTTTTCATAAAATCAGTGGTGCTTGACTAGTGAAATACAACAAATTCCCTGATAAATGTCTTGTAAAATTCAATGAGTGTGACCAGTCTCAGACAGATTTAAATTAAATTAAAAGAGGTCAAAATTAGAGGCATGCATTTTGTTTTAATTCTTCAGTTGATTCTGATTCTGATACATATTTGACAGAGCACAACTGTTCTATATACTGCTTAGCTCATGAATAAAGGCATGTGATGAAGTAAATATTGAATTGATCCAGTAATTATGATTCTATTCCCAATGAAAAATCCAAACATGTCTTTTGAAGAGTTTTATTCATTTATCAGCTATCCATAAGGAATTCTCTTCTCTCTAGTAAATCACAATGTAGAGATAACCCTGGTGGAGCAGTGGTTAAGCACTCCACTGCTAACCAAAATGTCAGTGGTTCAAACCCACCAGCTCTTCCTCAGAGGCCCAGTGGGGAAGTTCTGCTCTGTCTTCCAGGGTTGCTATGAATCAGAATGGACTCAACCACAATAGGTTAAACTAATAAAGAACATGCTAAAGAATGTATTTGATCATTTCATTCAAAGGTAGTCTATTTTTTGTGAAATACTTTGTTTATATAAAAACATAGGCCCACAAAAATGTACATGCATATATGTGTATATATATTTACACACATGAAAGTAATATTTATAATATACAAATATGTAAAATACATATTCACTATACATATACTATTTTCTGTATATATTTAAAATTTCATAATAGAAAATAATAAATTTATTTTCAGAATGGCAGCTTTCACCAAGGTAAGATTAATTTAGCTTATTCAAGGTTACGGATTTTTCTTTCAACTCAGAGACGAGCCAAGTTTATTCATACAAAAAAAAAAAACAGCTAGAGAAAATCTATCTCAAATGTAACTCAGTAAGTCCAAAAGCTTTAAGGTCTGTAAAAACGGCTGGTTTCCTCAACTTCTGAACAGATTTATATAACGAATGGCAATTAAAGGGCTATTGAATGAGTCTGAAGGATAATAGAAAATGTTAGGGTGACTAGAAGGGGAAATTAAAGAGAAATGGAACTGCAGAGAAATCAAAGCAGAAGGTAAAGAAAGTGGATAATTAGAGAGAAAGCAAGTAGCAAGAAATTAACCAGTGTAGAAAAGATGGAATATAAATTTAAACAGAAATTTCTTAGTGTCCCCTCAATATTGAAGACAAAACTCATTATTAATATAATTTTTGTGACTGAGTCTGCCCTGTTAGAAACTAAATGATTGGTGTTTATATTTTTTAAACCATAGCATAGTTTCATATGCGACCATCTTTCAAAGTCATAAAATTTTCAAATAAATATCTCTGTGAAAATTTAGCTAAGGTAAGCAATGTTTATATTAGTAGTTTTAATATTTTTAACTCATTTTTTAAAACTTTGGACAGTCATTGTCAATGTTCATGTCTGTTGGATTAGTTGCCACTATCTTATCGCCATAATCATGCGAAGGATGAGGCACAATGGAATTTGCAAGTATTCACATGTCAAGCTTTGTGAGGTTCTTTGTTTTTTTAGCTAGAAATGGAGAAGCAAGTGCCATTGCTGGGTATAGATGGAAAAAAAAACCGATAATGGTACCTATAATCTGTTTGCTTCCTTTAGGGTAAGCAAAGAGATATTATACGTTATAATTTTCCAAATACTTTTCTATAAATTGTCTTTGGAAATTAAATCAAAAGAGTTCTTAAACCTTTTCTAGGAGGTCTTTTCACAAAGACCTAATAGCACAAACTTATCCAAAAAATTTTCAATCATAACTTTGAGTAAACATTACCTTAATCCATCCTGCAGACAAAATAGAAGAAAGCTTAGTTTTCCTTCAAATAATTTTCAAGAACCTGGAGCTTGCGTGTTTCATCAACTTAAAAAACTGGAGAGACACTTTTAGAATCAATTTGTTACGTCAACAGCTGGGATTTGCCCTAAATACTGAAAGTATATTACACAAAAGAGAGATGTAAGTGTTTCCCTCCTGAAGTTTCTAGCTCATTGTATTCAAAGCTTCAAATATATTCTTCAGATATTGCAGGCCATTCTGAAAATTTGAATTTTTAAAAGAATGAGGGAATCTCATTTGGCAAACATCACTATTCTATATAATGTTTATTCCTTAGCTCATGAATAGAGGTATGTGATGATTACACAGTTGGTCGGTTATTTGTAATGATTTCTCATCTGTCTGGATAGACTGCAATATAGAGGTAACAAACTAATAAAAAGGAGCCGTGGTCACACAGTGGTTAAGTGCTGGGCTGCTAACTGAGTGGCTGGTGTTTTGAACCAACCAGGTTATTCCAAAGCCACGACAACTTCTATTTTCAACTTATAAATCTATCCAATTAAATTTACTTTTGATAATCAAAGACCACCCACATGGAATAAAAAAAAATTGTCATGCTTAGCATTCAAATATCAAGTCAAAAACTGTATCCAAATTACTTTTTTCCCTCAAAAATTAGATAATAGGTAAAGAAGTAGAGCATTTCTCATTAATCACATAGTAGCCATGACACAGTTCATTTTGGAAATAGATGAGTTGTTTTTTGCTCCATTGATTTTTGCTAGGAATCTTGATTTTGAATCTAAGATGGAAAGATATTGAAGAATCCATGCTTTTTGATCTAAACATCTCACAACATATAAATCACCATCATTAGTTTGTCTTATAATTCACTCAGTCCTGTGGTCTTTTACTAGAAAGTGACCAAAGAAAAAAGGACCCAAATGTTTCAAATGCTTCCTTCAAAATTCCAGCCATCTTCATTATGCAGATACTAAAGCTAAAGATCAGAATGAAACAGAGTAAATCCAAAGTCAGTGTTAAGTCCCAGCTTTGTGTCCTCGATATTTATATTTTATTAACTTGATCTCATGGCATGTTTCTCTTCTGTGATAAGAAAAAATAAAATTTGATGTATGTTTCAATGTATTAACACTTATAAATCTTATTCATATCACCCTTAAACTCTAAAAAACCCACTTAAAATATTACATTAATGTTACAACTTTTTGAAGTCAAAGATGAGGCAAGTTTTGTATATGTATCTGTGAAATATTATCAAAACCACATTGAAATATGGTTTTTTAAAAAATTATTGTCTAATTGTATGCCTTTATCACCTATTCTATGATGTAGAGTTTTTAAAATAATTTTTCCATTCTACTATTATCCAAATTATCTTCTCTTTGTACTACCGAGAATCTTTAGTGTCTTAATCAGTGCCAAAAATTACAGCCTGCTTATTAACTATTGAAAGTATCTCCCATCTAGGCTAATAGTTATCAAAACTATGTAGTAGCAGAATCAATTTATTTTAAATTAAAGTTTTCACCCTATATATAAGTGATATTTTCTTGAATAAACACTTCATAATTGTAAGGAGATAATATCTGCATTAAAAATAAATACAACGAGAATGTTCTTTAGAAGTGAGTACGGCGGCACTTTCACTCCTTTACTTTGGACGCATCGTCTGAAAGGACCAATTGCTAGAAAAGGACATTATGTTTGGTAAAGAAGAGCATCAGTGAAAATGAGGGAAACCCTCAATGAGATGGATTGACACAATAGCGAAAACAATGGACTCAAACATACCAAGGATCATGACAATGGCACAGGAAGAAGCAACATTTCATTCTGTTAAACATAAGGTCACCACAAGTCAGAGCTAACTCGATGGCAATTAACAACAACAACAAAACTTATTGAACATCAGGCAGGTCAAATGCAAAATAAAAAGGAAGAGTTGTCTATTTAAAGTATAATCTTAAGTAATAAAACTGTGATCCTAACAAAATATGTTTGATTCTTGACTGACATTTTATAATACCGGACTTGTAAGTATTGTACTTATGCAATATGGGGACATTTGATTAATTTAAAAACATTTTATTAAGTTTTTACATTCTAGGTGTGCCTGATCTAAACCATGGTATTTTTAATTGCTTCATATGCATGAGAAATCTGGATAAGGAAGACCAAAAAAGAATTGATGTATTCGAATTATGGGGTTGGCAAAGAATATTGAATATGCCATGGATTGCCAAAAGAAGGAACAAATCTGTCCTGGAAGAAGTACAACCAGAATGCTCCTTAGAAACAAGGATGGCAAGACTACGTCTCACGTACTTTGGTCCTGTTATCAGGAGAGATCAGTTCCTGAGAAGGACATCATGCTTGGTAAAGTAGAGAGTCAGCAAAAAAGAGGAGGACCCTCAACGAGATGAATTGACACAGTGGCTGCAACGATGGGCTCAAATAAGCAACAATTGTCTTGAAGACACAGGACTGGGCGCTGTTTCATTCTGCTGTGCATAGAGTCACTATAAGTCAAAACCGACTTGATAGCACCTAACAGCAACAACATACCTTTATTGATATTCTTTATTTGATGAGATAGAACTCTTATAATTTTCTTTAATTCCTTAACTACAATTTTCTCTAGGTATTTGACCGTATTTATAATAAATGATTTAAAAACTTTGTCTAGTAAATGTGATGCCTATGTTTCCCCAGGGAAAGTTTCCACTGATTGCATTTTTTCCTGTGTGTAAACCATACTTTTCTCTGTGTGTGTGTGTGTGTGTCTTGTAACTGTTTGTTGAAAACTTGTCATCTTAAACAACATCCTACAGCAAATCTCAAAATCAAGATTTCCCCTCACTCCAGCATTTGTTGTTATTGTTCTTTGTTATTGTCATAATTGTTTAGTTACTGAATCTACTGAACTAATTATGACATGTCCTGTTCATTGTCATATGCAGACACCAAGTCTGTGCTCAGTTTAGTAGTCAGAGATTTCCTTAGATGAATTAACCAATAAGTCTCCCAGCCTCTGGAGGAGTTCTGCATGTGTCCTCTCTGGCTCATCTTCAATTCTCCAGCAGTATACAACTCTGCCTTATCCTTCACTTTCTCTTTGTGCAGGCTCTCAAGGCATCTAAAGGTGAAGGATAAGAATCCCTTTCATACTTCTCAAGCCCTTCCTTGGAATTCCCAAGGCCTTGCACAATATGTGGCCTTCCAGATTTGAAGGAACGCATTGGAGCTTTTCAGGCCCCTAGAGAATTTCCTTTTATGTTTTTGGCTAAACAACTGGCTTGCTCAACTGGCTTTACAGACAGCTGCAAAGTTAAACAATGCACCTGGTTGTTTTAGACAAATTCCCTGGGGACAAGGCTGCTTACACTGAACAAGCTGTCCAATAAAGACAAATCCTACGCATTGAGCAATTCCAGAGAGCTGCCAGATAGATTAAATGATAACAATTCATTCCGGATTGGAATTTTTGGAAGCTTCAAACCTGTCCTACTCCTCCAGTGATAGCTAGACTGTTGGTTTTCAGCACTGCGGTTGTGAGGCTGTTGGTGTCAAGGGTACAGTGGACCTGGTGGGGGAAGGAGGAAAAGAATAGGACAATAAAAACATCACCAAACATGCTGTTCTTATGAAGATTACATATTTTTTCTTGAATAAACACTTCTCAGAGTGTCACAAGCCTTTGAGTAAATTTTCAGAGTTTTGAAAAGTTGGTTTTGACCACTTTTGCTAGTGATCTCATTGTTTTTGTGGAGGAACAGATGTCTGGAAATTCCTACACTTGCGTTGCGAAAATACTTCTTAGAATGCATTTTTAAATGTGTTACATCTGCACACACACACACACACACAATAAAATATAATGACTAAAGTTTTAGTAAATTATTTTCATTTAGAAATCTCTCTCTCTAGTACTCCCTCTCCTTCACACTCATGAGAACACTTTAATACACTTCAGGATAAAACTGGCCATGGATAACAAAGATAGGGGAAAAATATGCATCTACTTCTATGTGTATATGTCATAATAGAATGATATATCTATTTATTTCCATTTTCATTAACAACTCTATTTGCATTATGTATCTACTAAAAAGTATGATCTAATAGATTAATTTCCTAATATGTTAACGTTTTGGGTCAATGTAGCTTAAAAATTTTGACCAAGAATATGTGATTATTGTCTACTAACGTATTTTAAAAATTTGGTATCTGGTAATATGCAAACATACATGCTAATGTTTTCTATTTATCCTTAGGAAAGTATAACTCCAAAATAGAAAGTCATCTCTGAAGTGGACTGCATTGTTTTAAGGAACACAATTTTTATCCCGTAGTGACGACCTTCCTTTGTGTAAGCGGCAGGAGGAGTATCTTAGGCTAATTTTATGCGTATCTGTTCAATTAACTAGAGACTGTGTGAACTATAGTGTTAATATTACTGAGGTAAAAAATGAACAATCTCGTTGATGAAAACAAATGAAATACTTCTTTTGTCAACGCAGGTGTTACAACACAGCATATAATCAAATTTTTACTCTACACCATTTTGGAGCGATATTGAATTCTGCCACATATGGTAGTTCATTGTATTATGATCCACTACTCTCTATAGTGTAGGCAAACCAGATGGCAGAAGTAAATATGGACTCCCCATGATAAAAAAACAAAAAACACTAGGCAATATTAGATTTGGCATACAACATAATTACTAAACAGCAAGTAAAGATGAGACCGAAGAGACATTTTGGGAAAGTTTATTGATTGCTTTATTTTTTCCTGACTCAATAAGTAACACATGCTTTTGGGGAATATTTTAGAAAGTAGAAATACCTGGAATTTTTTTGAAACAAGAAGACATGAAAAAGATAATAAAAGTGACCTCTCATCATACAATACGGAATGTGCTGTGAGTGCAAGTATGTGTCTGTGTTTGTGGGTGGTGTCTGTCTGTGGATTACAGGTAACTCATTTGTACATACCCATTGCTGTAGAGTCCATTCCCACTCATAGCATTTGTGTACCTGTATCATAAATTTGGAACATAACTCATGCAGGGTCTTACATCACAAAGATTGCTTAATTTATACCATATGGTGTTTGAAAATGTAATTTAATAATTATGTACTGTTTAATTTTTTAGCTGTACAGAACTGTAACACAGGAAACAACCCAATAATGTACATAAAATTATCTCCACTTTCTAGATGACAAAACTGCATAAATAACTTACACAATATCACATAGTTAGCTGATAATGGTCTCTTTCCAGAGTTGTTGTTTTTAATAGCTATCCTATAATATACCCTAATATAGTTGTCTAACTAGGTCAAACAATACAAAAGTTGCTGAACTAGGTTCCAGAGAGCTTGTAAAATAGTATGCTCTGTGTAACCAATAAAAAAGAAATTAAAGGATATTCAAAAATACTGAGAAATTTAAGATTTTTTTGTTTAGTTCAACCAACCATTTTTATATTTGCTTTACAGAAGCATTAAACTTTAGTTATTATTTATGCATTAACTTAAACTACTTGATTCGATTTTTCTTATGTATTTTAGGAGCTACTTACATAAAAAAACAATTCCTATTTCTTTTTCTTTTTATACTTGCTACAGGTATTTAGTCTCAATATGTTCTTAAATTATTAGTTTTAGTTTTGGTATTTTTTTCATATAACAAAGTTTTAAGTATTTATTTGGGAAATTTATCAAACTTTCTATTTCTCCCGTTGTTTTCATGTTTAATAATGTCATTGATACTTCAACACCCTTTAAAGAATCTCTTCAATTTTTACTAGTTTTTCACTTCATGAGAAACAGACCCATTGCTGTTGAGTCGATTTCAACTAAGAGAGATCTTATTTATTTATTTATTTATTCAGGACAGAGCAGAACTTCCCTATAGGATTTCCAAGGCTGTAACCTTTACGGAAGCTGGCTGTCTATCTTTCTCCCTTGGAATGGCTGGAGGGTTTCAACTGCAGACATTTCTGTTAGCAGCGGAGTGCTTAACCACTGCAGCACCAGGGCTCCTTTTTCACTTAATACTTAAACACTATTTAACTCAGAATTATGTAGTCTGAAGCAAAAGCCAATCTTTATATTTTTAAAGAACCAACTAATTGTTCTAACACAATTAATTGAAGAATAATTTTTATCCACTAATTTCTACTACTAAATTTATAATATTTTAAATATATATGTTAAAAAAAAAAACCACTGCCGTAGAGTCGATTCTGACTCATAGCGACCCCTACAGGACAGAGTAGAACTGCCCCATAGAGTTTCCAAGGAGCGTCTGGCAGACTCAAACTGCCGAACTCTTGGTTAGCAGCCATAGCACTTTAACACTACACCACCAGAGTCTCCATTTTAAATAAAGGGAGGATTTATTTCTGAAGTATTTATTTTGTTCTACTGCTTGTTATTACATCTGACAGAAAACAGTTTTAATACATTACTGGATAAGAGCCACGCATACTTTTTTATTTAATTATTTTTTTCTTGCTTTTTATCTTACAATACTTTGTATATGCTGTTGTTGTTAGGTTCTGTCCAGTCGGTTCTGAGACATAATGACCCTATGTACAACAGAACGAAAAACTGCCCAGTCCTGTGCCGTCCTCACAATCTCTTTTCTATGTTTGAGCCCATTGTTGTATCCACTGTGTCAAAGCATCTCATTAAGGGTCTTACTCTTTTTCACTGACTCTCTGCTTTAGCAAGCATGATGTCCTTCTCCAGGGACTGGTCACTCTTGATAACATGTCCAAAGTATGTGAGACAAAGTCTCGCTATCCAAGCTTCCAAGAAGCACTCTGGCTGTACTTTTTCCAAGACAGACTTATTCGTTCTGCTGGCAGTCAGTGGTATAGTCAATATTCTTCACCGACACCATAATTCAAAGGTATGAATTATTCTCTGGTTTTCTTTATTCATTGTCCAGCTATCGTATGCCTATGAATTTGAAAATATCATGGTTTGGGTTCAGGCATACCTTAGTCCTCAAAGTGACCTCTTTGCTTGTCAACACTTTAAACAGGTCTTTCGCAGCAGATTTGCCCAATTCATTATTTGGTTTCTTGACTGCCGCTTCCATGGGCATTGATTGTGGATCCAAATAAAGTGAAATTTTTGACAACTTCAATCTTTTCTCCATTTATCAGGATGTTGCATATTGGTCTAGTTGTGAGGATTTTTGTTTTCTTTATGTTGAGGTGTAATCCATACTCAAGGCTGTAATCTTTGGTCTTCTTCAGTAAGTGCTTCAAGTCCTTCTCACTTTTAGCAAGCAACGTTGTGTCATTTGCATACCACAGGATGTTAATGAGTCTTACTCCAATTCTGATGCTGTGTTCTTCATATAGTCCAGCTTCTCAGATTATTTGCTCAGCATACAGATTGAATGAGTATGATGAAAGAATACAACCCTGATATGCACCTTTCCTGACTTTAAATCATGCAATATTGCCTTATTCTGTCTGAATGGCCACCTCTTAGTCTATGTAAAGTTTCTGCGTGGGACATTTAAGTATTCTGGAATTCCCATTCTTTACAATGTTATCCATAATTTACTATGATCCACACAGTGGCATGCTTTGCACAGTCAATGAAACACAGGTAAAGATGTTTCTGGTATTCTCTGCTTTCAGCCAAGATTTACCTGACGTCAGCAGCGATATCCCTTGTTCCACGTACCCTTCTGAATCTGGCTTGAATATTTGGCAGTTCTGTGTTGATGTAGTGCTGCAAATGCTTTTGAATGATCTTCAGTAAAATTTTATTCATGGGTGATGTTAATGATATTGTTCTATAATTTCCGCTTTCGGTTGAATCACCTTTCTGTGGAATGGTCACAAACATGTATCTTTTCCAGTAGGATTGCCAGGTAGCTGTCTTCCAAATTTCTTGGCATAGAAGAGTTGAACACTTCCAGCAATGTATCCATATGTTAAACATCTCAATTGGTATTCTGTGAATTCTTAGAGCCTTGTTTTTCACCACTCTCTTCAATGCAGCTAGGACTTTTTCCTTCAACATCATTGGTCTTGATCATATGCTACCTCCTGAAATGTTTTAACTTTGACCAATTCTTTTTGGTACAATGACTCTGTGTATTCCTTTCATCTTCTTTTGATGGTTCCTGTTGTCATTCAATATTTTGCAATAGAATTCTTCAGAATTGCAACTCAGGGCTTGAATTTTTTCTTCAGTTCTTTTAACTTGAGAAATATCGAACATGTTATCCCCTTTTGGTTATCTAACTCCAGGTCTTTGGACATTTCAGTATAAAATTTTGCTTTGCTTCTCAAGCCTCTCTTTGAAATCTTCTGTTCAGCCCTTTTATTTCATCATTCCTTCCATTTGCTTTAGCTACTCTACGTTCAATAGCAAGTTTCAGAATCTCTTCTGACATTCATTTTGGTCTTTTCTTTCTTTCCTCTCTTTTTAATGACCTTTTGCTTTCTTCGTGTATGATGTCCTTGATGTCATCCCACAACTTATCTGATCTTTTGTCATTAGTGTTCAGTGTATCAAATCTGATCCTGAGATGGTCTCCAAATTCAGGTAGGATATATTCAGGTCGTATTTTGGCTCTCATGGACTTGTTTTAATTTTCTTCAGCTTCAACTTGAATTTGCA
This sequence comes from Loxodonta africana, assembly GCF_030014295.1. Classification (NCBI taxonomy): domain Eukaryota; kingdom Metazoa; phylum Chordata; class Mammalia; order Proboscidea; family Elephantidae; genus Loxodonta; species Loxodonta africana. The sequence goes on from NC_087352.1 coordinate 40,939,510, forward strand.
TATGATCAGTTGGCCTCTGGCCTTGTTCTGACTGAAGATATTGAGCTTTTCCATCATCTCTTTTCACAGATATAGTCAATTGATTCCTATGTATTCCATCTGTGGAAGTCCACTTGTATAGTCACCATTTATGAAGTTGAAAAAAGATATTTGCAATGAATAAGTTATTGGTCTTTCAAAATTCTATCATGTGATCTCTGGCATCATTTCTTTCACCAAGGCCATATTTTCCAACTACTGATCCTTCTTCATTTCCAACTTTTGCATTCCATTCATAAGCAATTATTAATGCATCTTGATTGCATGTTTGATCAATTTCAGACTACAGAAGTTGGCAAAAAATCTTCAATGTCCCCATTTTTAGCATTAGGAGTTGGTGCATGAATTCGAATAATAGTCATATTAACTGGTCTTCCTTGTAGATGTATGGATACTTTCCTATCACTGACGAAGTGGTACTTCAGGATAGATCTTGAAATGATCTTTTTTACATTTAGTACTGTGTCATTCCTCTTCAATTTGTCATTCCCTGAATAGAGACCATGTGATTATCAGATGCAAAATGGCCAATACCAGGCCATTTCAGCTCACTAATGCCTAGAATATTGATCTTTATGTGTTCCATTTCATTTTTGATGACTTTGAATTTTTCTAGATTTATACTTTGTACGTTTCACATTCTGATTATTAATGAATGTTTACAGCTTTTTCTTCTCATTTTGAGTCATGCCATATAATCACATAAAGGTTCCTAAAGCTTGACTCCATCCATGTCGTTAAGGTCAACTCCATTTTGAAGAGGCAGCACTTCCCCAGTCGTATTTTGAGTGCCTTCCAACCTGGGAGCTAGTCTTCCGGCACTTTATCAGGCAATAGTCTCCTGCTAGTCATAGGTTTTTACTTGCCAATTCTTTCAGAAGTAGACTTCCAGGCCCTTCTTCCTAGTCTATCTTAATCTGGAAGCTCAACTGAAACCTGGGCACCATGGATGACACTGCTAGTATTTGAAATACTGATGGTATAGCTTCCAGTATCAACATGCAAAAGATCACAGCATGACAAACTGACAGACGCACGGGGACTTTGTATAGAGAACATTTTCATTTCTTCCAAGGCCATTTTCCATTTATAAATGCCCACGCAAAAAGTAGAAAATAATACCAAAGTGAACATACAAAACAGAGAAAATAAAAAATACTATTCTATCAAATAAGGGAAAGCTTCAAAAAAATAAAACAAAATAGTGCCTCAGGAATTTGGGGGCAATGTCAAACAGTCTAATATATGTGTATTTGGAGCCCCAGAAGGAGGCAGAAGGGGGGTAGAAATATTATTTAAAATGACTTAAAGTAGATAAAAACTAGAACCCACAGATGCAAGAATCTCAATAAACATCAAGCAGAATTCTCAGTGTGACATGTCAAACATGACTTTTTTGGTTTCAGGACAAGAGGAAATAGTCATTATTCCTATTTCTCCTGTGAGATACAGCTAAAAACCCTTGAAATTATACGTAAAACAAATGTAAACACATTCTAGAAGTTTGAAAAAAAAGAAGGCAGGATGAATAGGGAAATCGGCAACCAAGAAACAACAGGGCATTAATTTCCTGGGCTTTCTATTTGCACCATAGAACCCAAAGTTGGAGCTGAAGAAGCCAACCAATTGGAAATGCCAATGGGCACAGACAATAAATACATACATGAATGCATTTTATACTATTTTTGTGTCATCATTATCATATAGGAGTATTAGGATTATGATAATATATTTCAATTAAGATTTTTTCACCTGTTTCTTTATAGTAAAAGAGTTTATGCAGCATAAGGTTAATCTACTTTTCAATGTTTATTTTAAAATAAATAATAGTTCATTCTATTCAAACACTAAGCAATAATAGTTATTAAATAAGTCAAATGACGTATGTAGAAATAAAAAGCTGTGGTTTTGTTGTACACAACTATTTCCTCTCTATAAAAAGACATACATCACTGATTGAGAAATGTTTATACATAAGTATTCTTAATTATTAAAAGGAATTTCCCCTCCTCAAAACTATCATACTAACACTTTCCTTTTCTTCAGTGCCTATTTTAAACATTATTCATTTACTCATCCATTTATCCATTCAATGTTTTTTGTTTGTTGGTTTTGTTTGTTTATTTTTTAGCATCTAGTCTGAGTTAGGCTCTGTGCTAAGTGCTGAAGATGAAATTATTTAAAAATAATCAGTTCTTTTCCTTATAGATCTTAGAGTTTTGTGTTCAGGCAACTTAAATCAAATAATTGCATAAAGATATTAAGAAATTTAGCTGTAATGTATTCTGTGAAGGAAAGCTACATGATCTCTGAGGTAATATAACAGGATGAAGTGACCCAGCCTAAAAATCAGAGGGTACTTCCTGAGGCAGAGGCGATGGAACTGATCACAGAAGGAACGTTGGGAGTTAAGTTGGCAAAACAAAAGCGTTAAGACAACACATGGCTGGAATAGAAAGTGTATGTATATGCATGTTTATGTGAGAGTATGTGTTATATTTTACATGATTAATTAAACAGCTACTTCAAATAAGTGGAGATAGGGTACCTTGGACTGGGTAAATATGGTGGGGATTCTTGAGAAAAATAGGTACATTTCAGAAGGCAGGAAGTGAAGAGGAAGACTTTGTCCAGAATTCAAAATCCTCTATGAAAGACTGAAGGGAGGCAATTTCTTAACATTTAGGATATATTCTTCCTAATGAAGAGAGAAAGAAACAATGAAGGTGAAGAGCACTTTGCATTTCAGAGAGTATTGAAGCTGAAAGAAAGGATTTCAGGGTACTACAAAATAAACTGAGAACTGTTAATGAAGCAGCTCAAACTTAATTTTACGTTCTGTCCTTTAGCTTTCTGCCATTCATCTTATTCTGATGTAAGACAAAAATGAGTAGTGATTTAACAAGTAATAATCATACTTTCTGCTTAAATTTCTCCCTAGGCACTCAGGGTATTAAACACATATTATTTCATCAGTCTTCGTAACATTACAAATAAGAGCACTGACATTTCAGGAACACTGGGAAAGAGGAATGAGCAAGTGTGATAATGGTCAATTGAAATTTTAGATTAGTTCTAGTAGCTCAGTGCAAGCTCATTAGGCAAAGGTTTGGCTTTAGAACTATGTTTTACCAACTTTGTTATGAAAGTTGAACATTCATATCAATTAGTTCACAATCTCTCTGAAACTCTCATGCTATCATCTATCTATCTATCTATCTATCTATCTATCTATCTATCTATCTATCTATCATCTATCTATCTATCTATCTATCTATCTATCTATCTATCTATCTATCTATCTATCTATCATCTATCAATCATCTATCTATCATCTATATTTTTTAGCTCCTCTATCCATTAAAAGTGGTGGCATAGTGGTTAAGTTCTATGGCTGCTAACCAAAAGGTTGGCAGTTTGAATTCACCAGGTGCTCCTGGAAACCCTATGGGGCAGTTCTACTCTGTCCTATAAGGTCGCTATGAGTCAGAATCAACTAGACGGCAATGGGTTCCGTGGTTTTGGTATCCATTAAGAAGGGCTTTGGTTTCTATGGAGCCCTGGTAGCACAATGGTTAAGTGCTCAGCTGCTAACTGAATGGTTGGCAGTTTGAACCTCCCGGCTGTTCCATGGAAGAAAGATGTGGCAATCTGCTCCCATAATGATTACAGGGTTGAAAACCCTATGGGCAGCTCTACTCTGTCCTGTTGGGTTGCTAAGAGTCAGAATGGACTTGATGACAATGGGTTCTTACATTTTTTTTTAGCTTCTCTGTCTCATTGTTCATTTTAAGAGGAGTCATCTGTTGTAGGTCCAAAAAAAAAAAAAAGGCATTAAGTAGATTCTAACTCACTACAACCTCATGTGTTACAGAGTAGAAGTGCCCCATAGGGTTTTCAACACTGTAATCTTTACAGAAACAATAGATCACCAGACCTTTCTTCCACAGCATCACTGGGTAGGTTCAAACCATCAACCTTTAGGTTAGTAGTCAAATGCAAACCATGTGAATCATGGCATATAATAATTAAAAATGGAGATTTCTGGGGAAGAAAAAATTAATTAATTGATATCTTTCCATATGTTGTATTCTCCCTTTTTGACAGATTCTTGCAACTATTTGCAGTTTGATGAAACAATGACATTGAATTGAGGTTGCTCATTCCTTGAGGTTGTCCCAAGCGTCTGGAAAGCCCAGTGAGACAAGGGAAGCCATCACAGAAAAGGCCATGTATTAGAAAATATGTTTGTTTTCTTCTTTGCAGTTGTCTTTTCACTTGTTACTCTTTGAGTGACAAAATTCAGAGCACCAACATGGTTTGAGGGGCATGAGCAGCCACCTTCCTGGTCAAAGCAGAAGGCATTTCATGGACTACTCATGGCTCAAACAAGTTCAGTGGAGTAAGAGACTGTACAAGCATTGAAGTTCAGAGTTCAAAAATTCTTGGCATTTTTTTGTGGAATGGCCTGATGTAATGATGCCTGCACATTTAACAATGCATTAGCCCACTATAATGCAGGGAGACACAAGGAGCAAGAAAATTATTAGTTATCATAAAAGATAGCAAGACCCAGGGATGTGGATCACCAAATGCAGACTACAAAACCTGTTCCTAGGCCAGCTGCATGTTGTCTAAAGATCAGGGTGCCATTTTATTTTAGTCACAGACAATTCCGTGTGGCTGGTGGCATCTATAAAAGTGCAACAAGAAGTACTAGCTGTGGCATATTTTCCTCTTTATCTAAACCAAAAAAAAAAAAAAAAAACACTGCCATCAAGTCGATTCCAACTCATAGCGACCCTTTAGGACAGAGTAGAACTGCCCCACAGAGTTTCCAAGGAGCACCTGGTGGATCTGAACTGCCCACCTCTTGGTTAGCAGCTATAGCACTTAGTCACTATGCCACCAGGGTTTCCAACTCTTTGTCTAGCCAAACGGAATAAAGGGCAAATGTGATTTTCCATGACAATCCTGGCTCTATGACTTTGATCTAGTTTTCTAGGGCTCTGTGGCCCAGCTAGGGTCATTAATCCTATCATACACCCTTTCCTGGGGAAAACATTTGAAAAATATCCCACACAGTATACACAAAGAGGGAGTTAAATATTCACCTGGAAACTTTTGTAGGCAGCCCAACTTTGCATCACTGGGGAATTATCTATATATTTATCTTAGAAAAATGTGACCCTCTGGAGGAGAAGGGGTTTTAATGTCTAGAAGTTTCTCAATTTCTCCACAGAAACAAAGTTTGCTATTAAATGCCTGGTGTCTACATAAGAACACTAATTAGAAGCAGAATATATGGGAAGGATAAGCGTCTTCTATAGGAGCGGGGCCATTATTTGTCCCTTGAGGCTTGTAGTTATTATGTATGAAGCTAATTAGTTACTGGAGAGTGTGTTTTCTAAGGAAAAAAATAAAAACAATTTCCATCAAGTGAGTTCTAACACATGGCAAGCATGTGTGTCAGAGTAGAACTGGACTCCACAGAACAAAATAACTAATGTAGGTGGCAGATGATATGGACAATGCAGGGTTTTTGTTTGTTTTGTTTTATTTTTTTCATAAAAGGAGAATAGAGTCCTCTAGTGAAGTATAACCCACAATTAATTTAAAATAATTTAGCCAATGGTTATCCTGTCAATAAAAGCATAGTATCAAAACTGAAGCTATTGACCAATCTCTAAACTTTATCTTACTCTGTAAGGTACGTTATGAATGTGACCAATTAATTAGGGTATCTAAACTTAAAGACAACGTCTTGTTATCAAGTTAATTTGTATGACATCAATCTATTCATAAATATGAGTCCATTTCTTTTAACCTGAAAAAAGTACATACTCATTAAGCATCTGTATTAGTAATTTCCTGAACTTCTGTTTTGTCTTCCTTTTTTGTTCTTTTACCCTAAGCTTGGTGAACAAAATAGTGTTTTGAAGAATTTGAGTAACCTCTTTTTTTAAATGTTAAGAATGTCCACAGACTTCATTATTCATATCACCTTTTCTCTTAAAAGGAACGGTACATTTTTGTGTTACTAATGTCCATTTAGAAAACCCAAAGGTGTAATAAACATCTTAACAGGTGTATTATTTTTAACATAGAAAAGTTAAAATCACGAAGAGCTATCAGAAGAGTCAAGTATAAACAAAATCACAAATAACCCAAAGAAAATGTTTAAGTCATAAAATATTCCAAAGAAAAATATTTATAGAAAATCACAGAAATTGTTCACCAGCCCAGGGGCAAGGACAGGAAGGCAGAAGGGGGCAGAAAAGTCAGTAATAGGGAAACTAAGGTTGAGGAGGCAGAGTGTTGATGTGTGGAATTGGCAACAAATGTCACAGAACAATATGTGTATTAATTGTTTAATGAGAAGCTAGTTTGCTCTGTAAATCATCTAAAGTACAATAAATATAAAATTTTTTTTAAAAGTCAGCAATTATTAACAGTGATTATTAGAAAATTTATCTTTATTTACCCCCCAAAATGACCCTTTATTAGAACTACTCTGAGAAAATTCCAAAGGCACAGATAATAAAGAGAATAATTTGATTATAGTGGGAGGAGAGCTCAATTCTCTCAGCATAGAATAGCTGCCATTTTCACTGCCGCAGAACAGAAATCTGTGCACGTTTTACATCATAAGAACCAATTCTATTAAGACAGAGGAAACAGAAATGTTACATGGTTTGTATAAATAACAATTTTTGGTAAAAGATACATAAGGCTTCCATTCTTACAAAAAGAAGACACATTAAACAAACTTTGTAAAAATTTGTAAAATTTTATTGGTATTTTCCTGGAGTGGCACAAGACATATATCTGTATTCTAACTGGGAGGCTAATTCTTCTAAGATAATGAGAAAATGTATGCGCTGAGACTGAAAGATGGGTAAGTGGTTGGAAATAGTGGTGAAGGGCTTTAGTTAAGGTTATTCTAGAGAGAGGGAGCATCATGAACTAGCAAATGGAGGAGTCTGGAAAGTTCAGAGAACTATGAGCCTGGAATGTAGGATGGCAAGAGCAGATGGAAGGAGCCCTAATGGCACAATAGTTTAAGCACTCGGTTTCTAGCGAAAGATTGGCAGTTCAAATCCATCCAGTAGCTCTGTGGGAGAAAGAGCTGTCAATCTGCTCCTGTAAAGATTACAGCCTAGAAAACCTTATGGGGCAGTTCTACTCTGTCATGCGGGATCACTACGAGTGGAAAACAACACTAAGTCACCTGACAACAATAGCAACGCAGATGGGGATGTTGAGCTAGGAAAGGTCAGTGAGTTCCATAATAAATGGCTCAGTTTTTATTTTGTAAGAAGAGGAGTCTTATGAAAATTTATTAAGTGTGTGTAATAGGAGGATGACTAAGTAGGAAAATCACTTCACACTCACTGCATAATTTAGTCAAGTGTTAGTTAGAGCCTGAACTAAGGCTTCTGCTGTAAAGGGAGAGAGAGGGATGATTTGATTTGAAGAAGTTAAAGCATCAAAATAGGTAGGACAGGAGGATTTAAACGGGGGATTTCAAAAGATAGGACATCCAATCAACTGTGAGATTTTATTGCCTTGGTAACATCTAGATACATTAATCAAGAAAAAAAGTGAGATAAAGCACATTATCAATATCGAAAGGGATAAATAATCACTTCATATAACATAGAATTTAAAATAATAATAAGACATGAACATATTTATGGCAGTAAATTTAAAAACATCGATGAAATGGAAATACTAATTGAAAAACATAAGTTACCAGTGATGAATCAAGATGAACAAGAAAGCGTGCAGAGCCCTTTACCCACTAAATAAAATAGGTTAATAATAATAATAAATAATTCTCAAGTAAAACAAAAATTAAGCCCAAGATGAGAACTCTGGTGAATTCTATCAAGCTATTTAAGAAAATAAAGGAGCAGAGAGCACTTCAAATCATTTTGTGAGAAAAGTATTACCTCGAGAAGCAAATTAGAGAAAGATTATACGAGAAGGGACAACTCTATGCCAATATATGAATGTGCATGTAAACATTACTGAGGAAGTTTAGCAAATTATATATGTATACATATACATGTAGTGGGTTTATATACATGTACAGATAATTAGAGTAGGTATTTTTATGAGGATTTGATGAATTAATGTATGTTAAGCATAGAACATTTATTCTTATTACAAAGAGCCATCACCCATAATTATATTAAAAGCAGAGTCAATATAATTTTTTGTAGTCTTAGTCCATAACAAATTTCCCTGTACATAGTATAACAAGTATGTATTAGATAAATGAAAGGATGCTGGAAATAAAAAAGTACTTAGAAAATTATTTTTTGTTCTTAGACTCTCTTTTTTTTTTTTTTACTTTGTACATGTTAATTCTAAGAAATAAATGGTAATATTTTTAGGACTTTTTGGGTGGGTATAAAACTTCGTAAAAGGAGATGAAGAATTCAAAGATTATTCTCATAACCAGTAAGGATATCACTGTTTATAAATACAGAAAAAGCCACTTAAAAATTAAAACACAAGCTAGAAATAAATTATATATATATAATATATGTAACATATTATATATATATAAAACATGTTTTATATATATATAATATATGTAACATATTATATATATATAAAACATGTTTTATATATATATATCTATATATATATATGTATGTATATATGTATCAGGTTCCTACCTCCTATAGCCGTTTTGGTTCAGTGGTTAGTTGATCAGCTGCTAACCAAAAGATCGGTAGTTTGAATCCACCAGCCCCTCCTATACGGTGGTTGTAAGTTGGAATCGACTCAATGGCAATGGAGTTTTTTGGGAAACCCTGGTGGCAGTGGTTAAGAGCTATAGCTGCTAACCAAAAGGCCGGCAGTTCGAATCTACCAGGTGCTCCCTGGAAACTATGGTGCAGTTCCACTCTGTCCTGTAGGGTCACTAAGAGTCAGAATAAAATATATATATATGTATTATTTTTTAAATGGTATATACCACCTGCTGGGCAAATGAGAACATTGCCTTGGAATTAATCTCCAGTGCTAACAGAGAGGTGCTAAGATAGTCATATTTTAATGCCTTGTGTCTTTTTATCTCCTGAAATGAAGAAAATTTGCCTTTTCGTTTGTTTCCTTGTGTTCTGAAAAATATCTTGAAGAAAGTTTGCAGATAAACTATAATGACTCAAGGTTAATGTTGCAACATGATTTAAATTGATTTTTAAAGCATTAGAGCAGAAGGGTATAAAACTGTTAACTTCAGAACTGTTAATAATTTAAGAAATGCTAAAGGGGAGTTTCGTGCACTATCAGAGAAACCTTAAATGAAGAATGGGACAGATGTGAAACACAGATGATTTTAATTTTGATAAACAAATGACAGGAAGATCTGACTTATTATAATTTAACACCATTATATTTTCAATACTGTTGATTATAAAAACAACATAGAACCCCTGCTGAGCAATACAATGTCTTTTGTTTAAAGGAGATTAAACAATAGGAGCCACTAAAAATGTTAGTGCAAATGATATGGTCATAAGGTTGACTGCTCTCTATTCCTCCCAAGTTGCCCATAGGTAGCTGTTTAGGTCATGATTGTGAATAATTATTTTATGGCAAAAGTCAACTAATGCAAACAAGAAAGGGAAAGAATGGCATGGAGTTGAGAAAATTCTCAATAGTTTGACCTCTATTAGTTAGAAATGATGGTGACTCAGCATGTGCGTGGGCAGACTTTTCTTTTTGTGCTCTATATTATGTCAATTAAAAAAGCATTTGCTTCAAGAGAAGGTGTAAAATGAAATATAGTGAGATCTCAAGATATTTAAAAGAAATGTAATACATCTGTAGGCATATTAGAAGCATCTGTTGAAATGCAATTAGGCCAATTAGTTTTACTTACGTTTTTTTTTTTTTTCTTTGATCCATTCATTTAACAAAAATGCGTTGAACAACAATCAAATGCCATTTTTGTGAACAAAAAGTAAACAAAACCGTCAGGGTCCTTGAATTTCTTAAAGCTTATACTTTAGTGTTAAAGGCTAAAAAATAAACGCAAAGAAAGAAAAAAAACTCATAATGTGTCAGGTGGGGATAAATGCATGTATAGACAGGTTGAGAGGAAAGACATTTTCAGAGAATCCATCTTGAGTATTTGTTTGTGGAAACAAAGTCCTGGATAGAACTACACTATTCAAAGTAAATAATAACCAGAAAAAAAAAAAAAATCAACACCCTAAAACAAGACAGAAGAAATAAAAGTAAGATTTAACATGGTACAAATATGAGACAAGAAAGATTCAAAACTATCCCTGGAAGCAGAAATAATATCAGAGGGAAATTGCAGTCTGAATAATTACATGAAATAGAGGAATATATAAACAGGAGTTGGACAAAATAGCTGATAAACCAATCAGAGGGGCAATGATAAATAACCAAAGGACATTAAAATAGGAGTAGGAGTTTGAAAGAAATAAACTGATATTAGACATTAAAAAACGGAAGGCTGGATTAGAAAGAGCAAGAATTATAATTGAAAGAATTGACTATAGGTACCTTGAGATGGAAGGAACTCTCATGGCACACAGTGTTTAAGCACTTGGCTGTTAACGGAAAGGTCAGTGGTTCTATCCCACCAACTGCTCTGTGGAAGAAAGATGTGGCAATCTGCTTTTGTAAAGCTGACAGCCTTTGAAACCCTGTGGGAAAGTTCTATGCTGTCATATATGGTTATTTTGAGTCAGAATTGAGTCCGCGGCATACAACAACAACAACCTTGAGATGGAGGACCAGCTAGAGAAAATGACACAGGATAACGAAGAGAAGGATGTGGAAAATAAGAAATAATTAATAGATTTAAGAAAACTTTAGCTTAATTTGACTTTCTAATACCATATACTAAAATGTCAAGCCAGGGCTGGGTGTCAGGAACATGTGCCGTGGAATGTGGACATGAACTTGGTCCTATAGAAGAATTCGAGTGTAAGCTTAACTCAGATTGTCACAACCCAAGGAAAAAGAGCTGGGCTTTCATTGGTAACTGCTGTCCAGGTAGCAGGGGTTACAGGGGAGTGGGGAGGAATATAAACTTCCAGGTATGTCTAGCTCACTGTGCCTATTAGTCAAATGGTTCCAGAACCCTCAGGTAGTCTTCTGAAGAAGAGCTATGGTGCAGCCTTCCTAAAGCAGACTACAGCACCAGTAAATGGTAGACGGTAAAATGGCTCTCCAGGAATGCCGGAAGTATAGTAACGTGCTCTACTACAAGTGTGATTGATGGGGGGCAGGGAAGTTACTTTGTAAAGAGTCTTGAGAATCTATAGATACAAAAAGCTTACATGTTCAAGGAAAAACAGACAGAAATAATCAAGATTGAAATGTCCAAATTTATGACATTTATAAACTTGCAGCAACCAAGGCATGAGAAGTACGTGAGCTACACAGCTAAAGTAAAATAAAAGAAGATGATTCATGTTAATTTCAAAAATCTTAGTCACATTAGGTGACAGAAGACAAGGGAATAATATACCTAATGTCAAGCACATTTCGAGATAGCAAAAAATATTCATGATTACCTACAAACCGAAGGAATTTAATACTTATGAAGTTTTTTTGAAGATATATTTGAACACGTAATCTAGTCAGCTGAAAAATAAAGCATATTTTAAAAATCACAAATAGAGAAGTTTTGAAATAAAGTAATTACATTTAGAATAAGGACAATAATGCATATTTCTCATTGAAAAGCATAACTATAATGAAGAAGATCACTGTTATGTTTTTGTAGGAAAACCATGTTATTAAAATAATAATGGTATACTAGATTCAAGCCAGTGTATAAATGAAGAAGATGTATTCTTTCACAAACATTTATTCCCTGTGAGTAACATACAATTAGAAGGTTATTGAATACAATGAGAATTGAATTAAGTGGAAGAGAAAAAGAAATGAGAAAATACAGAAAAACAAACTTTATAATTTGAAGAAATTAATAAAATTCATAAACCTCTAACCATACTAACCAATACATAAAACAAAAAGAGTGAATATGTAAATTACCAATATTAGAAATGAAAAAGGAAAAATTATTTTATAGCCTACAGATAATTATAATTTATAAGAAAATGCAACAGAGCTAGAATGGCCAAAAGAAATCTATACTAATTTCAAGACTTAATATACAGCTGTAGAACTTTTAAAACAACATATAATCTTTGTCACATGATATCGTCACAATCATTTACATTTCCTGTAGTGGCATGGGATGTTGTGTTCCTTGACAGCAAAGCACTGGGTGATCAAGTGGCCACGGAAGTTAATTGCCATGGCAACAAAGGCACTAACGAAAACTACTAGGCATGCAGGCTATTTCTGACTGATTTTGGAGAGCTTACAAAAAGAAAAAAACATATACATAGAGAGCTGACTTGATCTCTTAACTCAAGGACCTATTGAAAAAACAGATTTTGCGTGTGTGCGTGCAGGGATATTTCAGGAATCTCCAGTCACATCATCAGGTGCAGGACATGATTGTTTGGCTCACTGAGTTGCAAAGCCTGGTAAACTCACAATCTAGTCAGTGTGATCATTTGTTAAAAAAAAAAAATGAGACACTAACACTTGGGATGTGTATTTTTGGATGGACAAAGACAATGTTGAGAAATTTGAATACCCAAATATCAGAAATAATCGTCTGCCAAAGAAATCCCTCCCCAAATATGAGGAAACTATCATTCTCTTGAAAAATTAAAGAAAAGCAGACAAAAACCCATTTTGATGACTTTTGTGGATATTTAGGGGTATTTGTTCTTCTGAGGACTATCTCCAGCACATCTCATTGATTTGAGAACTCTGACACAATGTCAGCATAACCTAGACAGAGAATGCAAGATCTTTCATATTTTACAGTCTCTGAAAACTTATTCTAAAATCACAATTCCAATTTTAATAGGAAAGTTCCATTTCTCTGAAAATGGCTATACAGTAGTAGAAGTAAAATAAAAATGAGTATTTATACAGCTGATAGATAGATAAACCAAAACCAAACCCCTTGCCATTGAGTCAATTCTGACCCATAGCCACCCTATAGGACAGAGTAGAACCACCCCACAGAGTTTCAGAGGAGTTGCTGTTGGATTTGAACTGCTGAACTTTTTGGTTAGCAGCCATAGCTCTTAACCACTGCACCATCAGGGCTCTACATAGATACATACATACATACACAAATGTATTTGCTAAAGTTCAAAGCGCTGATTCTTATGTTTTTGAAAATTTTGGAATCCATGAAAAAGGTCATTGGAATAGAGTCATATTTTTTATTACTAGAGATGAGCAATACAGTTGAAAAAAAAAAAAAGAATGAACGTTGCAGAGTGCATAGCCATTCTAAAATGAACATTAGAATAATTAGGAAGGAGCAAGAATCATAAAAATGTGTAGAAAATTATAATTATTATTAGAAGTAATAAAGAAATAAAGTAACCATTAAAACAAAGAAAATTAAGGATAAATATATTATCCATAAATTCTCCCCAGGGAAAAATAGTGGTGTTCAGGATGAAGCAGAGCTTAGAATATGAGTCTACAGGCTCCTGTTTCACCTTATTGCCTTTCCCTGCCCTTCGATCTGAAGTTCATGTGTTATGTATTAAAATCCCCGTGTGAATTAAATAGGCAAGAAGATATTGCCTTGATGTTGTATGTTACAGTGCATAACTTTCATCAAAAAAAGACTCATAAATCAGAGACAGCACAAACGCATTTACATAAGAGATAGAGCTAAGTTCAAGGACAGAGGTAAGAAATACCCTCAGCAAGATCAAGAATGACAGAAAAAATGTGTTATTTGTCAGTTTATTTTTTTCCTGCTAATGTTAATGAGTTAACATTAGCAGATTTAGATTTGTTTTATTGTTTGCATTTCAAAATGCTTATGGATATGAAAATGTAACTTCTTTTTTTTAATTTGCTTCCTTAGTTTAATTGTGATTATGTGTTCAAATGTATTACTATTTTTACATTTTTTATTAAGGGAAAAATATCAATACTTAAGCATTTATATAAATTGGTAAAATTATTAAAATTTTATTTCCTTGTATTTGACTGAGATAGATTATAAAGACAGTGTTACAAATTTTAAGCTAAATGCTAAAATACATAAGTTTTTTTTTTTCCTTTTTCCTGATAACAATCATGATAAATAGCATTTATTTGACAAAGTACAGTTAAAAAAAGCAGCTTTGGGATTATACCTTATTCAACCTCCAAAGCAATATTATGAAGTTTTATTATGTTTTTTTTTTCCTCCAGCATTGTTTTGACAGCATAAAAAAAAAAAGCCTGAAAGAGGATGTTTTTGTGATAATGCAAAATAATTGAAAAAACAATGTTATTAAATAAGCAATAGGCATACATAATGAAAACAAAAGATATATCGACTTCCATGGGGCCATCACATTGTCAGTTTCGGTACATCCACCCAAGCAAATCCAGCTATGGGAAGAATCTTTGTGGATATCCTTTATCTCAGAAATGGTATCCTGAATACTAGTGTTGCTTTACTTCTGCCTTTTTCGATCCCACAGAACATATTCTAATCACTAGTGGTCTATAGGGTCACTCTGAGTCAGAATCAACTCAACACCAATGGACTTTTAGTGGTCTCAGCTAATATAATGATTAGTAGATTGATTAATAGAGGGTCAGCAAAAAAGAGAAAGACCCTCAATGAGATGGATTGACATAGTGGTTGCAACAAGGGGCTCAAACATAGCAACAATAGTGAGGATGGCGTACTACTGGGCAGTGTTACATTCTGTTGTACCTAGGGTCACTATGAGTCGAAACCAACTTGATAGCACCTAACAACAAGAAGATGTAACACGTCCAGGCAGGAGTGATGGTCTATTAATTACTATTTCAATGCACATTCACTAAGGCCTGACACACTGAGTAATACGTCATGCTATAAACAAAGGGAAGATTGTTCTGGTTTGGTGGCTCTGTTCAGAAAAGATTAATTTTAACAATAATATATACTTTTTAAGCCAAAAATAGAGGCACAAGGTGAGGCAGTATTTATAGTTGATTCATTCGTTTACTTACATGAGCAGTGTTACGTAAAATAGTTACTACTTTATTGCTAAATATTAAGTTTATTTTCTAGAAAAAAGACAACGTGACTCCTCCATTGCCTCTGAAAAGAGTATCTGGTAAACCCTCAGAAAACAAAGTGACCTAGCACATTAAAAATGAGTGATAGAACTTCTTGAGGGGGACACAAAGACTCCAAGACTGCCTGGGATTTAAGCTGAGTTAGACCTAGGAAAAACAGGGAGCTTTTTTACAGCTAGCATGGTGGTAGTGGTTAAGGGCTACAGCAGCTAACCAAAAAGTCAGCAGTTCGAATCCACCAGGTGCTCCTTGGAAACCCTATGGGCAGTTCTACTTTGTCCTATAGTGTCACTATGAGTTGGAATTGACTTGTCAGCAATGGGTTTGGTTTTGGGGTTATTGTGGTAGCAGGACTCTGACAGAGGGAACAGGGTAAGCAAAAGCTTAGATGTGAGCAAACAGAAAATGTTCAAAAACAGCAAGGAAACTGATTGGATGGCCTTGTTCTCCCTCTCTTTCACAGCTGTGTGCAAGAGCTTAAGTACTTGGTGTTTGACCCTGCTTCTCTAGATTTTAGTAACAATGATTTAGTGCCCACACTCAAACACCAAATATTTCAAAACCTGGTATCTTGTGAGAATCACTTGCACCTCTGCAAGAAAAGGACAAATAAATTTTACAATGCAAAGTTGTCTTAATAGCTGCTCTGATAAAACTCTTTCCCATCTCTGTATGATGAGGTAGAATAATCACAATCACAAAGAGATGAAAAGCATTTAAATTAATAACAAACTCAAGGGAAACCTGCTGTTACTATCAACTTGAAGAAGAGACTGGTGGTGATGCATTCATAGTGTATGTCACAGAGGCATCGGGTCATATCTGGTGGGATTCTAGATATTTCTGGTAGCTACAGGCCTCATGGGTTTAGGCTAAAGAGAGTTGCACAACTTCTCACCAGGGGAAGATAGCCTTATTTCTGTGATGTATCCAAAACAAATCTGGGAAGGCAGATACAACCCTAGAGATTCAGCGACTGAGATTGCCTTACCTGAATCGAAGCCACTGGAGCAATAAACATGAAGGAAGACTTAAATATAATTTTTTATAGGAGGCTGAGTATAGATTAGCTTGAAAATGAGAAAATCCCAAGGGCTGTAGTCTTAAGGGAGTCGCCCCCCCCCCCCATATTCCTGTGATTTCCTTCCATAAACCCCACCAATTTCTCATGGTGAGGATCCAAAAAGGTTCCCTTTCCTGTAGCCAAGGCTTGGGGAGGTTAAGTGTAACCATTGTGAATCAAAGCTATTTCTGGTTTCCCAATAACAAAGTTGTACTCTCTAAGGGAAAAGAATTCACCAGGGAATAATTCTGAAACCTAATTCTAGTTGAGAGAAGAGAGTTTCTCCACATCCCAGTCCCCTCTGTCTTTTTTGATAAGAAAGAAGAAACAGTTCACAGGGGTCATGGCTTCAAGAAAACAGATAGAGAACACTGCAGCCAGCTTAAAGATTAGGGGTTAAGGGGAACAAAGCTATACCTCTGAAGGAGGGAACACATGACACCAAACAGATTTGAAAGCTAAACTGCCCATTGTGACCAGGCTGCTAGTAATTGCTGAGTCATTGGGTCAGAAATCAGAGCAGAATGCTACCATGTGGAAAAAGTGGAGTATTTGTGACCAGGTTTGATCGCATCCCAAATGCTTATACACAGTTGGCACAGACTTCATATGACTGCCTTCTCTTTGCTGCTGCAACTTTCTTCTCATATACATATAATCATGGGAGTGAGAGTGGACTCCTTCTAATCATCTTAAAAGGGGAGAAAAAGACCCTGATTTGGTCACAGAAGGCTTGTCACAGAGTGTGGATACTACATGAAAGGCACTGGAGAAAGGAACCCCTTCTGTGAGCAGCACATTTTGTAAGGAGGGACAGGCCAGCTGAAAGTGGACATTCACTGATTCTTGAGCAGTGGCAAATGACTTGACAAGTTATGAGAAGTACGTAAGGAAAAACACTAGAAGGTGAGGGAATAGGAAGTCTGCAGGAAAAGTCTGTGGATGGACCTTTGGGAGTGGAGATAAGAAATGCAGACATTTGTTTCTTGCATTGACACCCACTAGCAAGGATTTACCATCGGGGATGCTCACGACAAGGAAGTCAGGATCACCTACCCTGTGCATGTCAATATTTCTCTCCTCAGCTACCCCATGCTTGTGTAATGAGTCCATGAAGAGAGTGGGCATTGTGGCAGGGAACAGGCTATGCAAGGTCCAGTAGCATGGGCTTTTCATCTAGATGTTCTGAAACCTGGAGGAGATACAGATCTGTGAGGAAAATCAAGATTTAGGTGTTGGTTATGTTGTTTTAGGTCAAACTCTATCAAAGCAGAGCCTGAAACGGGGATTCTTGTGCAAGTGACATATTCATCATAAATCCCAGTGAAAAAGGGTATGAAGTATGATAGGGAAGTGGAAAGATCCAACGAGATATTTGTTCTCAAGTAAATTTTACTCTTGGCCTGATCCTTGTGGCATGAACCACAACCAAAGAGTTGTCCCTGCTTGAAGTAAGCAGGGCAGCCTGAACCAGTCAGTGATTGGCAGTGGGCTGTCGTGGGACTTGAGGGAGCATTATGTTCTGAAAGATGTGGACTTGGGAAACTCTGGTGGTGTAGTGGTTAAGTGCTACGGCTGCTAACCTAAAGGTCAGCAGCTCAAATCCGCCAGGTGCTCCTTGGAAACTCTATGGGGCAGCTCTACTCTGTCCTATAGGATCACTATGAGTCAGAATCGACTCGATGGCAACGGGTTATGGGTTTAGATGTGGACTTAAATTCGTAGAGGCCAGTTTTCCAAAGAAGCAGGAAAGATACATGATCCATTAACAACCAACACTCACAGCAGATGAGGAGCTGATGTACCAATCTATTAGAAGAACCTGGGCAGGGTGCCAACACAATCTCCTACATATATGAAGACTGAATTGTTTTTGATTCCAATGGGGCTGAAATTTAGTTGCAAAACCATTGAGATTGTTTGCAACTAGTGTCTGCTCTCACTGGTCAGAGCCCACGCCATGTGTTAGGGATTGAATTGAGTACCTCATAAATATGTGTTGTAAAACTTAATCCCCATACCTGTGATTATAATAACACTTGGGAATAGGTTTTCTTTGTTATGTTAATGAGGAAGTATCAATATAGGGTGTACCTTAAATCAATCTCTTTTGAGAAACAACAACAACAACAACAACAACAAAAAACAAATTAAGCAAGGAAGCAAACAAGCATAGATGGGAGAAGATAGATGCCACACCAAATGAGACCTCCAAGGAATTAACAAACAGAAACTGGAAAGAGATGAGGATCTTCCTCCAGAGCCAACAGAAGGAGAAAGCCTTCCCCTGGCACACTGAATTCAGACTTCTAGTCTCCTAAACTATGAGAAAGTATGGGTGCTTTTTGTTAAACCACCCACTTGTGGTATTTCTGTTATAGTAGCACTGGGTAACTAAGACACCATGTTAAATATTTGGAATATTACCCCTACAGACCACAAAGCAAATACATCAGGAAGACCATGAAATACACAAATCTGGAACTTAGATAAGTTTAGGGAACGACAACCAAACATGTAAGGCAAGAATTTGGTTAGATCTCAACCCTATCATGAGTAATTTTTAACAGCATTCTCTAGCTCACACAAAAACAGAATATATATATATATGAATATATATATATGAATACACATTTGCATTTTCATTTTACAATTGCCATGACAACTCCTTTATTTTTGTATAAAAAAAAGTACGTACTAATTTTGAATGTCATGCACAGTAGATGATATAGCTGAAGCAATCATCAGCTATCTAAATGACAGCACATCACTTAAAATGAGTGAGATCGTGAAGACACATGCTTCATCTACAATGACAGGAATTTCTGATGGAGAAACATTCCCTTATACAAAATTAGAAAAAAAAACTGAACAGAAAATATGTTCCTCACAATACTGCCAAAATTACAGCACACATTAAAACAAAAACACTTAAAGACCATACGTAATGAAGAGGATCTTGTTATTGTTTGGAAAATTGGCATATGATATCATACATGTACTCATAAAAGCTAACTGTAATTCAACACTGGTTGCAATTAGGATGCCTATTAGCTTCTAGGATAATCTAGTTTATGCCTATCAACCAGACAGTACATGAACAACTTCAAGAACAGGGTTTGCTTCATTAAATCTTCTGAACTTATTTATGAATAGTGACTGACATGATATACTTCAAGAGAGAAAAAAAAAAGAGAACATTGATTCTGGATTCAAGAAAAGAAACCCCTATATATTTTGTCCCTTGAATACCTACTTTCATTTCCTCAGTTATGCCATGATATCCATTAATAGAAATAATATATCTGAATTATGAAGTTTTACCAAGAACAGCAATAATTAAAAATCACAATAAAACATACAAGCTTCTCTTATTATTTTATAAAGAAAATAACTATTACTTACTGATATGAATAACACTGACTGAATATCAAAGGCTATAGCCTTCGGTGCGGATTACACCTCAACATAAAGAAAACAAAAATCCTCACAAGTGGACCAATAAACAACATGATAACAGAGAAAATTTTGAAGTTGTCAAGGATTTCATTTTACTTGGTTCCACAATCAATGTCTATGGAAGCTGCAGTCAAGAAATCAAAGGGTGTATTGCATTGGGCAGATTTGCCCCAAAAGATTTCTTTAAAGTATTAAAAAGCCAAGATGCCCCCTTGAGGGCTAAGGGCATCTGACCCAAGCCACGGCATTTTCAATTGCTCATATGCACGCAAAAGCTAGACAATGAATAAGAGGTCTGAAGAATTGATGCCTTTGAATTGTGGTGTTGGCAAAGAATATTGAACATTGAATACAGAAGAATATTAACTGCCAGAATGAACAAATCTGTCTTGCAAGAAGTACAACTGGAATGCTCTTTAGAAGCTAGGATGGCAAAACTTTGTCTCACATACTTTGAGCTTGTTATCAGAAGGAACCAGTCCCTGCAGAACGATATTATTCTTGTTAGAGGGTCAGCCAAAAAGAGGAAGACTATCATTGAGACGGATTGACACAGTGGATGCAACAATGGGCTCAAAAAAAGCAAGGATTGTGAGGATGGCACAGGACCGGACAGTGTTTTGTTCAGTTGGATACATAGTGTTGCTGTGAATTGGAACCAACTTAACAGCACCTAATGGAAAACAACAATTATCAATATAAGTGTGTAAGTCATTTCAACAGACTGTAGCTTCTTTCTTTCTGTTAAATATTTTCCGTAACATGGACCAGGAAAAAAAGAAGATATGCACACCTTAAATAGCTGTGTGCCAAGTATAAACATGATGTTTTCCTTCATCTTTATCGTCTAACTGTAGTGGCTATGCGCTACGGCCGCTAACCAAGAGGTCAGTAGTTCGAATCTGCCAGGCGCTCCTTGGAAACTCTATGGAGCAGTTCTACTCTGTCCAATAGGGTCGCTATGAGTCGGAATCGACTCGAGGGCAGTGCATTTGTTTTGGTTTGGTTATCATCTAACAACTAGCTCAGGGTTTCTAAATTAACAGGAGGCCATATTGACTATTTCCACAATCATCTTCAAACTCTCTGTTAGTTTTGAGTAACTAATTTTCTTGCTTACTAAAGTCAGGTTTACCTTTGTTCTGAGCTAAAATTAAAGTATAAATAATTTATTTTATGGCAATCCTCCTATTAAAGAATATGAAATCTCAAGTTTAGTCTCTAATCGGGCATATACTCAACCACCGTAGAATAGATTTCAATTGCACTCTTAAAATTAGATGATGCAAGACTAGGAAAGCACCAGTACAAAAGAGGAAGAATGTGTAAACCTTATCATCAAGTTACCAAGAACACAAACACAGCAGCCTAGACCTAGATTCTCTAAAAATGAAAGAACTTCAGTCAGTCTTAGCTCCAGAGGAGCAGCAAGGAAGTATGAATTTGCCTCCAGTCACATGTTAGGCATAGTTCTTGTTGTTAGGTGCTGTCTAGATGGTTCCAACTCATAGAGACCCTGTGTACCACAGGACCAAACACTGCCTGGTCCTTCACCATGCTCACAATCTTTATGCTTAACCCATGGTTGCAGTCATTGTGTCAATTCATCTTGTTGAGGGTTTTCCTCTCCTTCACTGACGCTGTACTCTACCAAGCACTATGTCCTTCTCCAGGGACTGGCCCCTCCTGATAACATGTCCAAGGTGCGTAAGACACAGTCTCGCCATCCTTGTTCCTAAGAAGCGTTCAGGTTGTACTTCCTCCTAGAGATTAGGCATGGTAGCTATTGAAAATATATACTACTTTTCTGATGACAACACTTTTTTTAGGTATAAAAAACTTATTTTTTACTCACAACCATGGAGTATAAGCACTTTTTCTATAAGTGATATCTTCAAAATTTCAACTGGAGAGAAATCACTCTCATCAACTTACAACACAAAACCTCTCTTAATCAGAGAATATATATGAAAGAAATGTAAATAGCTTGCAGTGTTTGGATGACCCAAAGCATGTTCCTTTGTACATTTATGCCAATGGAGAGGGTTGAAAACACCATCTTTTATTACTTTTCAGTTTATTTTGTATGTGTGCAATTTCCAGGTGTTTGAAACAGCTTTTATGTTTAGTCATTATTTTGCCCTAAAAGTGTTTTCTGCATTACAACTTGATGTGAAAGGGCACTTCATGGACGAGGTAATCAAAAGTTTCCAAATTTGAAAAATCATCCAAGAAAAATATTTCATAAAAGAGGAAAAGACAGATATGATTGAAAGGAACAGAAAATTGATGATATTAAACTATCTTTTTGCTTTGTTCTATAGAATATGTGATTTTTGTAAATCATGAGAAGATAAAAAGTTCTGAACCAGTTGCAATAACTAGAAAGTTGCATCGTTTCCAGCAAAGCCACTTTCAAGGAAGTATATTAACGTGAATTTACAGAAGGCAAACAAAAGCCCATCTTGCGTTTTTGTTCACCCATGTAATTCAACTCTTCTATGGTTATCCCAAAACCTTCGGCATCAGAACTCTTGCTAGTGTCAAAATTTCACTGAAAATAAAATTATCATTGAGCATGACTGAACCTTATGTGAAATGTTTGCCTGAAAAACCCATCACACCTTCCAAAGAGCGATTCCTGCCCACCTCTCTGCTGCCAACTCTAGGCTGTTTTTTCCACCTCTGGAAATTTCCATTATATTGATATTTATGTGCATATCTGTTTACTTTTCAGTGAGTGTTTATTACTAATATAACCTGATTTTAATTACACAGTGGATAAATTCCTTTCTCTGTGTGAAAATTATTTGGGGTTGCCATGGACTGCATAATAATTTTCCCTTTAAAACTCATGAAACTCTATTCATTAAGAACTTTTTCAAGTTGTGTCAGATTCTCAGGATGGAATTAAAGTCATTAAATGAAGGATAGGTGTGAAAATCACTAGGAGGAATTAAGTACTAAAAATGAGATGGATAATTGAGTATGGGTTTTTTTCAACAAGGTGTAGAGATCAAGGGTCAGGAACTACAGAATAAAAAAGGAAGGAAAAGAAGGGAAAATGATGGCGTAAGCAGAATGATGTCAATATCCCAACAAGCAAAGGCTCAAGGTAACTGGCCTGTGTCCCATCACAGAGATCCACACCAGACAATTAAACTCAGAAGCTAAGTGCTCAGAAACGTCTTGCTCAGTCTGGTGTGATCAAGGAAGATAGAGGGGTTATGTGCTGAGGACTGGAGTTTAATTTGCAACTTTATAATCTGTCAGAGTGGCTGTTTGTAACAGACTCGACTGAGAAGCCCATTAGAGTGGCCTAAACTATCACACTTTCAAACAATGGCTTTTCTTATAATTAGACTCTCTGGGATTTACTGTTTAATAGAGAACAAATACATATTTTTTAATTTTGTTGTTGTTGTTGAGAATATACACAGCAAACATACACCAATACCACAGTTTCTACATGTACGGTTCAGTGACGTTGATTACATTCTTTGAGTTGTGTATCTGTTCTCACCCAGCTTTTTTGAGTTGTTCCTCCCCCAATAACATAAACTCACTGCCCTATAACATTCCTATGTAGTCTTTCAAGTTGCTGTTGTCACTTTGATCCCATATAGTTCCTAAAAGAGCACAATGCTCAAGGACAACATTAACATTTACATACTAGTTAATGTAAACTGTTGTTTGGTATCAAGAAGATTTCAGGGAATATTTTTGTTTTAAGGTTTAAAGATTATCTCAGGGCAATAATTTCAGGAGTTCATTCTTTCAGCCTCCATGGTTCCAGAAAGTCTGGAGTCCATGAGAATTTGAAACTCTGGAGACTAATTTTTGATGGTTCTGTTTTCTATTATATGCCTCCCTCGCCCCCTGACACACACACACACACCGTGTTTTTACAAACTGCATTTAATTTTTTGTTGCTGTCGTATAAGAGGGTTAGGTTAAAGATGTTTAGGGTTATTCTGTTTTTTGGTTGGTATTGTAACTGTGAATAT
Organism: Loxodonta africana; assembly: GCF_030014295.1. Taxonomy (NCBI): domain Eukaryota; kingdom Metazoa; phylum Chordata; class Mammalia; order Proboscidea; family Elephantidae; genus Loxodonta; species Loxodonta africana. The sequence continues at coordinate 40,963,249 of NC_087352.1, forward strand.
TTGTTTTGTTTTGTTCAGGATATTTGTTTTGTTGGTATTGTAACTGTGAATATTTGTTTTGTTTTGTTCTCTCCAATTTCTAGTCACATTGCTGTTGTTAGGTGCCATCAAGTTGATTTCAACTCATTTGGTGACCCTATATTACAGAGCAGATCTGCCCCATAGGGTTTCCTAGGCTGTAATCTTTAAGGAAGCAAATCACCAGGTCTTTCTCTGGCAGAGTTGCTGAGTGGGCTCGAGCTGCCAAACTTTTGATTAGTAGCCTAGTGTTTAACCTTTGCACCACTAGGGCTTCTTCAGGCACATTAACCTTCTAATAATTAAAAATATTACATATGCATTTATGTATACACATATTTGAATACTTAAGTCCAAATAACATTAATTTAGAAGTTGTTCAGAAGCCCTCTCTGCCCTTGTGCCCTAATTGTCCTCTTCTTGACTGGTGAGTAATTCTGGTCCCCCAACACTTTCTCTGGGAGAGAGATTTATCTTTGGGGGCTCTCTTGACCTTGTACAAGCCTTCCTCTTGCCATTCAAGGATCCTTTGGGTGTATTCAGATATTTGTCTTTCATTTTGTAAGATCGAGTTACTCATGGCACATCAGGGATCTTAGCATTATTTTCCCCCTCTTATTTTCATTTTCTTTTCCTTCTAGCATGTTTTTTAAATTATTTTTATCTCATTCATTTTTTATTTTATTTGATAACATTGTTTTCAGTCTCCAGTGAAGCATGTCATTTTTAACCCCTAATGCAAAAGAAGTCCGAGCTCTCTAAGGCAGTTCTATATCCCCTGTTTATACTAGAATAAATAAAGAATAAAATCCTTAAATGAGAGCCACTGATTTTCATAATAAAACAGGAAAACATGGCCAATATTTTGCTAGAAGAATATTCTCAGTGAAAAGCAATATCTCAGACACTCATACATATGCATCACCCTGACATCAAGCCGAAGCCTCATGAAGTTTCCATTCACAATTGTAACTGCTCGTCCTTATGCCAAGCATTTAAGAAAAGTATGTACCAGCTATTGCAATACATATTATGAATTCAGAGCTGTAAAAGAGAAATAGTAGGAGAGGCTATGAACTTAGTATGAAGGCAGATTGTGAAAAGTCTTTACATAGTTTAAAAAAAAAAAAAGTGCACATTTCCCAAAGGCAATAAGAAGGTATCAAGCAAGTAAGTAAAATAATGTCAATATAAGATGGTTTCAGAAAAGACATTTCTGGCTAAAAGGTAGTAGGTAAGACTAGAGAATAGGAGACTTAGAGGCAGCTAAAATAGTCCCAGCCAAAAATTGATGTGCACTTGGCTGTAGACATTGACAGCAGGACAATGAAGAAGAGGAGATCTGATGAATATGTTGGTAGCATATTGTAGACAATGAATAATTGCTGGTGATTAACTAGGTAAACAGCCATAAGTTATTTAAATATATTTTGTTTAAAAGTAGGTTTTTAATAAACACCAGTTTTCTGATGGTGTTATTTTATCTTCTCACATTTGTTTGCCTTCTGTTTTTCAACATGGTGGCTCTATTTGCACATAATGTATTTTTGTTGACAATTACCAATGTTGTCAAAAATATCAATATTTTTAATAATATTAAGAAGTTCTAAAATTTGCCTTCTCTATGATAAAATAATTATCAGCATTACTTGAAGATCTAGGTCTCCTGTCTTTCAGTTTGTTGTACTATGGTGGCTTGTGTGTTGCTCTGATCCTGGAAGCTATACCACCAGTATTTCAAACACCAGTAGGGTCACCTATGGTGGACAGGCTTTAGTGAAGCTTCCAGACTAAGACAGACTAGAAAGACATGACTATCTATTCTGAAAATTAGCCACTGAAAACCTTATGGATCACAACAAAACATTGTCTGGCTCATTTTCTTTGATCTCATCATCAGAAGGGATCAATCACCAGAGGAAAACATCATGTTTGGTGAAGTTCACCTCAGTTACGCAAGGAAGGCTAGAGAGGTTGTCCATGAGATGGATTGGCACAATAGCCACAACCATGGACTCAAACACACTGGTGTTCGTGAAGATGACCAGGACTAGGCAACGTTTAGTTCTATTGTATATACGGTCACCATGAGTTTGAGTCAAAATTGATTTAACAACAATTTATAGCTATATACTTTGGGGGTAAAAAAAATCAGCCCATAAAAACCTTATGGATCCAAGCCATTCGATCCTGCTATGCATGGGGTCACCATGAGTTAAGGGCTGTATCATGTTGTTAGCTGCCAAGCTAACAACAACAACAACAACAAACTTAACTCATAGAACCAATATTCTCCTATAATACTTAGACATTTTTGCTTTGCTTCAAGAGGAAAACTTGTACATGCCAACTATACCTTATAAATGAAGATTCTGTTTATAAATAGAGATGAACGTACTTAGAAAATCCGGATATTAAAAAGGCATTTTACTATTGATTATTATAGAACATGAAAATCAAGAGTGAAAAAAAGATATTGCAAATATTTAATTTCTGACATATATATGCCTTTTCATTCACCAAACTTAAGAACTAATGAGGTGTCCAAAAAAAAAAAATTGCCATGCATTTTTGCAGAAAAATTCAGTAAACAAAAACCATTTATCAGGTTTGGGTTCAAAATGACTGACAGAGGAGAAAGTGCTAGCCAGAAGCTAAAGAAAGATTTTAACAATTACATTTGAAGAATGAGCAGAAGAAAAAGCTTTCCTAAGCTGTTTTCAAATGTCTTCATATCATATCATAATGTATATATCCTGTGGTGTCTTAGAGAAGGAAATGCCCATGGCCATTGATTGAACTGCCCGGTCACAAAGGTGAACTGTCAGAGTCACTTACATCTCTCCTTTTCTTTTAACTACTATGACATGTCATTACAAAACACATGCATTCCTTCAAAGGTGGCAGTGCTGTGTATACGTCACCAATTTTCCATTGAATTTCCCATGTGTTGTTTAGATCACCAATGTTAAAACTGCTAAAATATGTGTCAGGTTTGGAAGTTCAAACTGGCTGACATGTTATGTTTTTAAGATTACCTTCCATAATCTACAGAAAAGATTAATGTGTAGTGATTAACTTCCTATTATAGGGGTCAGTATTTTCAATTTTGTAAGTGGAATCTAAGGGTTATTTTATAAATAAAAAAAGTTACACATTTAACACTTTTGGCTTTCTCTTTTCTTCTACAGAATATTATTCATGTGATTTATAGCCGTAAATATCATCTTATCAATGTTTTCATACTTAATAGTCACAGAGATGAAAGGGCTTACTTTCTTCATGACCTGAATGCTAATTATACAGTGAATGCTTTGGGGAAATATGCATGTTAATACACATATTTAATTGATTACTGAAAGAGTATTCTATTTTCTTACATAAGTTCACAAAACACATCTAAGAAAAAGGCTTGCTGCAAGTACCATAACAGTATTAAGTTTTTTTTTTAATTTTTAAATAAGCTGACTAATATTTTAAATTGAGACAACAAATCTTAGTTTAAAAATACTTGTAAAATTAATTACACAAGAAGAAAAAATAATTTGAAATGTTATTTTTCCAAATAAAATAAAATGAACAATGTGAAGTATGTGTGGTTTCTAGATACTTTTGAAGATGTGTGTCTTTATAAGACGTCACAAATTAATTACCTCATCATCATAAGGAAACCCTGGTGGCGTAGTGGTCTAGTGCTATGGCTACCAACCAAAGGGTTGGCAGTTCAAATCCACCATGTGCTCCTTGGAAGCTCTATGGGGCAGTTTTATTCTGTCCTATACGGTCGTTATAAGTTGGAATTCACTCCATGGCAATGTGTTCGTCTTTTTTTTTTTTTTTTAAATTATCATAAGGAAATCCTGGTGGCATAGTGATTAAGAGCTACGGCTGCTAACCAAACAGCGGTCAGTTTGAATTCACCAGGCACTCCTTGGAAAAACTCTATAGCGTAGTTCTACTCTGTACTATAGGGTCATTATGAGTTGAAATCCACTCAAAGGCAATGGGTTTGGTTTGTTTTTTTGGTATCATCATAAGGACTTACCGTCCTTCCACCTTTTTTTAAGGATGTTTTCAAGGCCTAGGTAGTGTAGGAGCCCTGGTGGCACAGTGGATAAGAGCAATAACTGCTAACCAAAAGGTTGGCAGTTTGAATCCACCACTTGCTCCTTGGAAATCTTATGGGATGGTTCTACTCGATGGCAATAGGTTTGGTTTTTTTTTCTTGGTAAGTAGTGTCAGAGATATTTAGTGCAATTTGTTCCAAGTTCTCTGTAAAACATCTTCTGCTTTCATGGTTTGGTGTTTCATTTCAAACTTCCGGTATACAATAAAAACATATATATATATATATATATACCTTATAAACACCATAGCTACTGCCATCATCACAATTTTTTTTCCCAAACATGCGTATTTGCCTATCATATTTATAAATGATAAAACTTCAACAAGAATACTGATTATTAAAAAAATAACAATTCCTTGCAATGTGTATTAGTTTCCCATTGCTGCTGTAACAAATTACTACAAACTGGGTGGCTTAAATAATACAAATGTATTATCTGATAGCTCCAGAGGTCAGAAGTCCAACTTGGGCCTAACTAGGCTAAAATCAAAGTGTCTGCAGGGATGCATTCCTTTATGAAAGTTATAGGGGAAAACTGGTTTCCTTGCTTTGCCCAGCTCTAGAGACACCCGCTTTCTCTGACTCCAGGCCATCTCCCTCCATCTTCAAAGCCATTACTTTTCATGCTGCTGTCTTCTGGGTCTCCCTATTCTGCCTTTTTCCACTTATAGGAACTCTTGTAATCTAGTCGTCATTGGGCCTACCCAGAAAATCCAGAATAACTCCCACTATTTTAAGGACAGTTTATTAGCAGCCTCAATTCCTTCTGCTATCTTAATTGCCTGTGGCTTTATAACCTAAGACATTCATAGATTCTAGGAATTAGGACATGGGCATTTTTGGGAGGTCCTTATTCTGTGATGAAATGTTCCATTGTGATGTTTAATTGTGATGACTTTTCATATCTGCTACCACTGTACCAACTAATGTGATCCCCATGGATTTTTTTCAGATTAACATATCCCTGACAATCTACCATGAGGCTTAGCTAAAACTGGTGCTCTGAAATAGAAAATAATTGAGTAGAGGTATAAACAAATACTAGTTTTCAGATGATTTCATTCGATATAAGCTGAGTAATAAAATTCAAGTCTTTCTAACAATAGCATTTGACTTATTAAAATCTGACCCAAGTTTAATGGATTTTGTGTTGTCCCAAGGATTAATACACATTCTAGATACACATTCAGTAATACACATTCTAGATACAGAAATCTATACAGATGCAGGTATCTTATTATATCTACGTTAATGTGCCTAGTATTTGTTTCATATTAAAAAAAAAAAAACTTAAGCCTCATACTGAGGAGGATTAGGAATTGCCATATATTAATTACTGGTGTTTTATTATTTTACATCATACCATTTTTAACCAATAATTATCCAACTGAATAAAGTATGTGTAGCAAAACCAACAACTCCTGGGTTCTAGTAAAAAGTATGGCTAATATAGTAAAGTTCTTTGAAAAATACAGGTATTTACTATCTTTCACAAGTAGTTTAAGGTCCAGCTTTCATGCTTAATCGTCACAGAAATGATTAAATCATGGCTTGGTAGCGCCATCAAAGATCCAGATTAAGTTCTGCTTTTTTTGAATAGCCACCTAAGCAGGTGGAGGGAGGGCCACACTTCAGGATGGCTGCAGCAGCCATCCTCTCTCCACGCACTGACACCCAGAGTCCGTTAATTGTGGTTCTGTCAGCAAGGAAGAAAGAGAGGAAGGCTTTGTTGAGGCAGTCTGCAGTGTACGCGATAGCCATGAAAAGCTGGAAATTACATTAAAACATACTTTCTCCTAAGAGAATTCTGTGGAGCAGGTCTACTCTGTAACATATGGGGTCACCATGAGTTGAGGGCCAACTCAGTGGCAGCTAAAATAACAACAGTCTCATGTCTTAGTTTCAACATTTATTTCATAGATGTGTGTGTTTTGAGATTTTACTTTTGTAACGTTTTCCAGTTTCATTCCACTTAATTAATTATTGAGATTATATGACCTGCATAGCCTAGTGCTTTTCTCATGAAAAGCTTATTTTCAAAGGAGCAGAATAGAAACAGTACCACACTGATTTTTGTATTTGCAATATTAGTTTTATACCCTTCCAAAAAAAATTGTCTATTGGCTAAACATCCCAGTTATTTGGATATTGCTTTCAATAAGGCTGAATGTTCAGAAATAAAGTCAAGGAATATGGTACATTTATCCTGACAGTACATACCCTGTGAGAAAAAGGGCTAAAAGATGTATCTGAAGGCATGAATTATCCAGGATATTTGCATAAACATCTAGAAGCTGATAATTTGACATTCATATGCTTAATATATGTAAGCACCGCATAGATATTTAGGCAAAACAAAAGACAGGAAAAAAATCCAAGTATCATCACTCATAGTCAATTTATTTAAAAAAACCTATCATATCAAATATATTTAGAGACCATCAACTGTAATATACCTTCTAATTCTAGTCCCTGTAAGTGCCTTCCCACTGAACACAGTCATTAGATTATCTGTAATTTAGAGATGGGAACAGCTTCTGAATGGACAGGATTGAACGGATTTAGACTTTACCTGTACATGGAGTTGCCAGAATTTAGGGCCTCAGGTGAGTCCTCTGACAGTCTACCATAGTTATTTATACCGTGAAATCAAAATCCAAAGCAACTGGTTTATATTCAATCAGACAAACAAAATCAGAAACAGTTTAATTTTAAGAAATTAAATGTAAGTCAAATCTCAATTCATTGATTTTACATCAATTACATAAATTAAAATCATTTTCAATGTAATTAAAATAGTATGTTGTTGTAAATCTTACACATATTAGCTCATTTATTTCTCTAAAGGACTCTGCAAGACACGTCCAGTTTAGGAAACTGAGACTCTAAGTAACTTGCCCATTGTCACACATCAAGTCAGTTTCAGAGCTGAGATGAGATCCTAAGTGGTCTGAATCCAGAACCCATGACTTGATCTTTTGTTTTTTTTTTACCAATATGGCTTAATCTTTGAAATAGTTTGAGATTTTTGCTTTTTTAGTGCTACAATGTGAACGTGATTGTCTATGGTCATCTTCTCTGAAACGGCTGGCGGAGGATGCCCCCTAAGATGGGGAGACATGAGAAGTCTTCAGGATAGCAAAGCTGACAGAGGAAATTAAAAAAAAAAAAAAAAGAAATCCCATATGAGTGTTTTTTTAAAATATGATTTAAGGACAACATTCTTTAGAATTGCTGAAGAGACTTAAAAAAATCTGAAATATTGAAATCCATACCTACTGAATTTACTCCGAAATCTTTTTTTTTTTTCTCCCAAACATTCTTCAGGTGATTTGCATATACACAAAATTTGAGAATCGTTGCTATATTTACTTCATTGATTTGCCATGGTAGATGCAACAAAGGCAGTGAAATGAGGCTTCTCCTCTACTTCAACTGTGAAGTGTGTAGTTATAAACAAAACGTCCTCAGTTTGTGAGGGTGAGGGAAGCAGATGCCACCCTTACCTTATCTACTACTGTTACTCGTTTCTCCACAGTGAGGCAAGTACTCAAATACTACCCACTCTGTTCACATTAGAGCACCACTCAAAATTTCAAATTCTTGAAAAGAAAAAAAAAAAGTGGAGGTGAGGAGGGAGGCAATATGATGAATTCTATGAACATGCTCTTTTTTTTTTTTTAATTGTAATAATCTGGCGGTATCTTCAAGCATGTGGAGAGGGATGAAGAAATGAGAAACTTGAGTAGTCCTTATGAACAAGAATATATGTGCTTATGAAATTCTGAATGACAGTGGAATTCTAAAATATTATGTCTGTTCTTCTAAACAAGGTGTTTCATTTTTGTCCCTATAGTCAATATCTGCTTAGAGATTAAATATACTGCTTATTTATTTTACTTTTGATATTTTATTAAGATGTTTGCGAAACACTGTACATAGCAATCATATCTTTTCATGTGGCACTGAAATGTAGAGCTAGGTGACATTCCCAAGAAAACTGAACATCAGAACAATATTGTATGCATCAAATAAATTAAAATCATATTAGCCTAGGAGCCACAGATTTTCAGGTAATGATAATGTTCAGCATAGAGCCATCCACACACATCCAAAATATTTCTTTGTGAAGAAGACATATATTGGATATATTTTCTGAGGTTGTTTTTCAATAGCCTCAGCCACTAATAACAATAAAATCTTGTGATTTTGGTTGTTGCTTAATAATTTAACAATTCTTATAACTCCCCGGTGGCACAGTGATTAAGAGTTCTGCTGCTAATCAAAAGGTTGGCAGTTCCAACCCACCAGCCACTCCTTGGAAACCCAGTTGGGTAGTTCTACTCTGTTCTGCAGGGCTGCTATGAGTCAGAATTGACTGGCTGGCAATGGGTTTGCTTTGGTTTTATATACATCGACGGCATGGAAAAGAAGTTGTGTAGTCTAGTTCTTTTGAAACGAAGTAGCTAAGGCAAAGTTGACAACAAGTATGCAAATCAAAAATACAAGTGGGAGGTAAAAAAAAAACAAAACAAAAACTACTGGATAATAATAATGGATGTCAAATCCTCGTTCAACCTCAAAGCGTTGATATGATTTTATCCACTAATCCCTCGGTTTTCTCTTGTATGAGACTTCTAGGGCTCACATTTATTGCGGTTCTGTGATTCAGAGCCACTGTACTAAAAAAAATAGTAATTTAAGCACATGGGATATATTTATTAGTCAGCCACTAGATGGCAGTGAATGTGCAAGTCTGAGGGTCGTGATTTATTCTCCACAGGAAAAAGCAGGGAACAGAGGCAAGACTCTCACTGTTTGACAGCTGGCCTTCAAAGGTTAGCTTGAAGAAGAATACATCCTATCACGAGAAATCACTAAAAAGCATGAGAAAAATTAAATGCCAGAGCTCAATAATACAGTAAGAAAAAAAATCTGCAAACAGTAATTTGAAATACTTCATCTGTGGTAAACAGAGTTGGTACCGTCCCATTTAAAACTGCAAAGAAAAAATAGATAAATAAAAGTCAGAGACCGGGACTTGTAAAAAGAGATGAAAAGGCGCATATCTTACCCACATACATCATATGTTTCTGCTTTATACACAGTAAACTAAAAAATAAACAAATAGTGTGTAGTGGAAACTACCCAAGAATGTTATATCCATTTACCAAGTAAGATTGAATTAACCCATTGAAAGTAATAGGACAAGGCACGTCATTCCATTGCTTTTAATGTGATGTGCCTGTATATTCCACAGCAATACATTCTTCACAAATGGAGCAAGCTTCGCCACATAGCCACGTAACGAATAAGAAAGGGAAATGAGAGTCCCATTCAATGAATTTCTAATCCAATTTCTTGTACATTCTGCTTGTGAGCAGCCACTTATCACTTAAACCATAGCTGTCTTCCTTCAGCAATACGGTCATAATCATGTGTCGCTCTGTCCATCTAAAGTATATCTGGCAGAGGAGTGATAATTTAATTGTCATTATTTGCAGATTTCCAAAGGGGAATAAATTTCAAAACCATTTTGAACTACGTAAAGATATTATTTTCCAAATGTATGTATTCCTCTAAATCTTTCTTTTATAGCCTGGGGGCTGATGTATAGCACACACTGGTTGGACAGTGTCTACAGAGCTAGGTTTTAGATAGTAAGCTGTATTCCTCATAGGAATTGTGTGTTTGCCTGCAATTTATGGCAAGCCAGATGTTGCCTAGGAAATAGGGCACAGTAACACAGAGTTCAGAGCCCTGGTTGCTCAGTGGTTAAGAGCTTGGCTCACCAGCCACCCCTGGGAAACCCTGTGAGGCAGTTCTACTCTGTCCTATAGGGTAACTACAAGTAGGAATCAACTCGACAGCATCAGGGTAATACAGCATTCACCAGATGTCATGTTTGGGTTGAAGAGACTAGTTGACCCGTATTCTCCTATTTGCATAAGTCATAGCATAAAAAGAGGGAAGATTTCAGGTTTGCTAATTGGAAGCCTTATTTGGATAATAATATTTGTACAGGAGAGTAACATATTAAATAACGTATTCATGAAAATTCCAATAAGAGTAACAAAATTGTTTTGTTTTTCTAATTAGAAACAAGTAATTTTCCTCTAACATTGAATTAAATTGCTTTCCTTGTCTATGTTACTAGTTCTTTTTCTGTCATAAGACACCTATAAATAAATAAAACAGTGATTGTTGTAAGAACTAAATGAAATAATATTTATAAAAATGCATCTATGGTATTGTTGTCCTCCACATGTCTGTCAGTTTGTCATATTGTGGGGGCTTGTGTGTTGCTGTGATGCTGGAAGCTATGCCACCGGTGTTCATATGCCAGTGGGGTCACCCATGGTGGACAGGTTTCAGGAGCGCTTTCGAAATAAGATAGACTAGAAAAAAGGACCTGGCAGCCGAATTCTGAAAAAAATTGTTGTTGTTCCTGTTATTCTCTGCCGTCGAGTCATTTCCGAAGCATAGCGACCCTATGTACAACAGGAGGAAACACTGCCCTGTCCTGTGCCATCCTCACAATCATTGTTATGCTTGAGCCCATTGTTGCAGCCACTGTGTCCAAGCATCTTGCTGAGGGTCTTCCTCTTTTTTGATGACCCTCCACTCTACCAACCATAATGTCTCTCTGCAGGGACTGGCCCTTCCTGATAACATGTCCAAAGTGTGCGAGCATTTAATAAGCACTCGAGATGCACTTGTTCCAAGACAAATTTGTTTGCTCTTCTGATAGTCCATGGTATAGTCAACATTCTTTGCCAACACCAAAATTCAAAGGCATCAATTCTTCTTAGTCTTCATTATTCATTGTCGAGTCTTCACATGCATATGAGGCAACTAAAAACACCATGGCTTGGGTCAGGTCCCTAAAGTGATATCTTTGCTTTTTTAATATTTTAAAGAGGTCTTTTGGAGCTGATTTGCCTAATGCAATGTGTTAATTGATTTCTTGACTGCCGCTTCCATGGGTGTTGATTGTGTATCCAAGTAAAATGAAATCTTTGGCAACTTCAACCTTTTCTCCATTTATCATAATGTTGTTTATTGGTCCAGTTGTGAGGATTTGTGTTATCTTTATGTTGAGGTGCAATCCATACTGAAGGCTGTAGTCTTTGATTTTCATCAGCAAGAAGAAGACTTAGTGGGATTAGACTGCATGCCCATGCTCACCATGCTGTGAGGTGGTGGAGGCGGGATTTAAGCCAAGTCTGATTGGCATCGTTCTGAGTCATGCTACTCCAGATGTGGTGCCTTGATGCACCTGCAGCAAATCCTCGAGATGTTTACTATAATGCAGACCATTTGACAACCAATGTGATAGACTATTCTTGTGTTGACTAAAGCTTCCCAACGAGCACCCTCATCTTCAAGAGAAGGCCTAGCCTGTCCAGAAGAATCACACTCTGTGAATGCAATGAGCTTCATGTTATCACTGAAGTACTAAGTGTTCTGCTCACTTGTTCCTTTATTTAGTAAATCTTATTTAAGAGATCTCTATGGTGCAAACAGTTAATGCAATCAGCTGCTAACCAAAAGGCTGGCCATTTGAGTTCACCAGAGTCACCTAGGAAGAATGGCCTAGTGATCTACTTTTGAAAAATCAGCCCTTGAAAATCCTTTGGAGCACAGTTCTGCTCTGACACGTATGGGGTCACCCTGAGTCAGAGTTGACTGTATGGCTACTGGCTGTATGTGTATAGTAGATCATCATATCACCAGTGCCATTCTCTGGTCCATTAAGGAGAGTATCTCACCAAAACTAGGAAATTTATTTTATGTAAACACCCATACACAATTAGCATATGCTCATTTTACTGGTTGCTGCTTAAATGACAAAACATGGTCTTTCTTGGATAAACAGAAATGATGTAGACACATTCATTCTTTGTATAACTCAGTTTGAAGGAAAGAAACGTTTAACTTAACAATGTACTATTGTTGTTATTTGACCCATTTGGAATTTCCATATTTTTTGAAAATTCTGTGCATTTTGTGGGGAGAGGTGACAAACCACATTGATAGAGCTTTTATACAGGGATGGATTACCCAGTAAGCAAGGTATGCACAGGCTTACTTGTGTTTACTAACCTGTAGTGCACAATTTCATATGGGTTTCACATAAACAGGTGAAATTTTGCACTAAACAGGTGAAATTTTGCACTACAGATTAGTAAGTAAGCGCAAGTAAGCCTGTGCATACCTTGCTTATAGGTTAATCCACCCCTGTCTTTGTATTTCCTTAAAACTAAGATCTCTGACACGTCAATCTTCTTCATAGAGTCAAGTAGTATTCTCTTTGAGTGAGTTAATGTTTAGGGCAGTCACTCCCTTTAGGTAAATTTGCCAAAGATATTTCCCTTGAGTAAGCTTTCTGTTTGATACCAGTGTTCTGCTCCCAGTACAGAGTTACTTTTGCATTAATAATTAAGGAACCAGGAGGCGGAGCCAAGATGGCGGACTAGGCATATGCTACCTCGGATCCCTCTTACAACAAAGACACGGAAAAACAAGTGAATCGATCACATACATAACAATCTACGAACCCTGAACAGCAAACACAGATTTAGAGACGGAGAACGAACTAATACAGGGAAGCAGCGATTGTTTTCAGAGCCTGGAGCCAGCGTACCAGTCAGGTACGGCACAAGCACAGACAGCTGCTCCACCCCCCTGAACTAACCCCAGGAGGGGGACCAGCCGGTTCTGCGGGTGGCGTGGGACGCAGCCGGTAGGAGAAGTCCCTGGGAGGCAGCGACTGGTATTGGAGTGGGGAGAAGAGCGTCCCAGCCGGGACACTCGGTCACGGCACAAGTATGGGGAGCTGCTCCATCCACCTGAACTAACCCCAGGAGGGGGCCCAATCTGTTTTTGGGGGCGGCACGGCAACGCGGCTGGAGGGACGAGAAGTCCCCGGGAGGCAGCAACTGATTCTGGAGTCGAGAGTGCACCGTCCCAGCAGGGGAGCCTTGACGCTGAGCCTGGGGCTGGAAGCGGAGGATCTGACCGTGACTCCAGCAGGCCAGACCCCCCGGGGGCAATCTCCACACAGCCAGCACACATAGGCGACGCGCCCCGCGGGAATCTCAGATATAATAGTCATTCCAAGTAAGACAAGCAACTCTGGCTATATTCTGAGGTGCTACTCTCCTTTCTCTCTGTTCCCTCCCCCACCCTCCCCAGGCGGCTTCATTAACATCCGAATAGCCTGAGCCAGAGGGAGAAATCTGATAGGGATCTGACTGCATTTTTTTTAGCGGATTTTCTGGAAAAACTAGTTTCCCAGTGATGGCTCGGAGACAACAATCCATATCAAACCACTTAAAGAAGCAGACCATGACAGCTTCTACAACCCCCCAGACAAAAGAATCAAAATCTTTCCCAAATGAAGATACAATCCTGGAATTATCAGATACAGAATATAAAAAACTAATTTACAGAATGCTTCAAGACATCACAAATGAAATAAGGCAAACTGCAGAAAAATCCAAGGAACACACTGATAAAACTGTTGAAGAACTCAAAAAGATTATTCAAGAACATAGTGGAAAAATTAATAAGTTGCAAGAATCCATAGAGAGACAGCATGTAGAAATCCAAAAGATTAACAATAAAATTACAGAATTAGACAACACAATAGGAAGTCAGAGGAGCAGACTCGAGCAATTAGAATGCAGACTGGGACATCTGGAGGACCAGGGAATCAACACCAACATAGCTGAAAAAAAATCAGATAAAAGAATTAAAAAAAATGAAGAAACCCTAAGAATCATGTGGGACTCTATCAAGAAGGATAACCTGCGGGTGATTGGAGTCCCAGAACAGGGAAGGGGGACAGAAAACACTGAGAAAATAGTTGCAGAACTCCTGACACAAAACTTCCCTGACATTATGAAAGACGAAAGGATATCTATCCAAGATGCTCATCGAACCCCATTTAAGATTGATCCAAAAAGAAAAACACCAAGACATATTATCATCAAACTCGCCAAAACCAAAGGTACACAGAAAATTTTAAAAGCAGCCAGGGAGAAAAGAAAGATTTCCTTCAAGGGAGAATCAATAAGAATAAGTTCAGACTACTCAGCAGAAACCATGTAGGCAAGAAGGGAATGGGACTACATATACAGAACACTGAAGGAGAAAAACTGCCAGCCAAGGATCATATATCCAGCAAAACTCTCTCTGAAATATGAAGGAGAAATTAAGATATTTACAGACAAACACAAGTTTAGAGAATTTGCAAAAACCAAACCAAAGCTACAAGAAATACTAAAGGATATTGTTTGGTCAGAGAACCAATAATATCAGATACCAGCACAACACAAGGTCACAAAACAGAAGGTCCTGATATCAACTCAAACAGGGAAATCACAAAAACAAACAAATTAAGATTAATTAAAAAAAAAAAAATACACATAACAGGGAATCATGGAAGTCAATAGGTAAAAGATCACAATAATCAAAAAGAGGGACTAAATACAGGAGGCATTGAACTGCCATATGGAGAGTGATACAAGGCGATATAGAACAATACAAGTTAGGTTTTTACTTAGAAAAATAGGGGTAAATAATAAGGTAACCACAAAAAGGTATAACAACTCTATAACTCAAGATAAAAGCCAAGAAAAACGTAACGACTCATCTAACATAAAGTCAAACACTATGAAAATGAGGATCTCACAATTTACTAAGAAAAACGTCTCAGCAAAAAAAGTAGGTGGAAAAATGAAATTGTCAACAACACACATAAAAAGGCATCGAAATGACAGCACTAAAAACTTATCTATAATTACGCTGTAATGGACTAAATGTAAATGGACTAAATGCACCAATAAAGAGACAGAGAGTCACAGACTGGATAAAGAAACACGATCCATCTATATGCTGCCTACAAGAGACACACCTTAGACTTAGAGACACAAACAAACTAAAACTCAAAGGATGGAAAAAAGTATATCAAGCAAACAATAAGCAAAAAAGAAGAGTAGCAATATTAATTTCTGACAAAATAGACTTTAGACTTAAATCCACCACAAAGGATAAAGAAGGACACTATATAATGATAAAAGGGACAATTGATCAGGAAGACATAACTATATTAAATATTTATGCACCCAGTAACAGGGCTGCAAGATACATAAATCAAATTTTAACAGAATTGAAAAGTGAGATAGATGCCTCCACAATTATAGTAGGAGACTTCAACACACCACTTTCGGAGAAGGACAGGACATCCAGTAAGAAGCTCAATAGAGACACGGAAGATCTAATTACAACAATCAACCAACTGGACCTCATTGACTTATACGGAACTCTCCACCCAACTGCTTCAAAATATACTTTTTTTTCTAGGGCACATGGAACATTCTCTAGAATAGACCACATATTAGGTCATAAAACAAACCTTTGCAGAGTCCAAAACATCGAAATATTACAAAGTATCTTCTCAGACCACAAGGCAATAAAACTAGAGATCAATAACAGAAAAACTAGGGAAAAGAAATCAAATACTTGGAAAATGAACAATACTCTCCTGAAAAAAGACTGGGTTATAGAAGACATCAAGGAGGGAATAAGGAAATTCTTAGAAAGCAAAGAGAATGAAAATACTTCCTATCAAAACTTCTGGGACACAGTAAAAGCAGTGCTCAGAGGCCAATTTATATCGATAAATGCACACATACAAAAAGAAGAAAGAGCCAAAATCAGAGAACTGTTCCTACAACTTGAACAAATAGAAAGTGAGCAACAAAAGAATCCCTCAGGCACCAGAAGAAAACAAATAATAAAAATTAGAGCTGAACTAAATGAATTAGAGAACAGAAAAACAATTGAAAGAATTAACAAAGCCAAAAGCTGGTTCTTTGAAAAAATTAACAAAATTGATAAACCATTGGCTAGACTGACTAAAGAAATACAGGAAAGGAAACAAATAACCCGAATAAGAAACGAGAAGGACCACATCACAACAGAACCAAATGAAATTAAAAGAATCATTTCAGGTTATTATGAAAAATTGTACTCTAACAAATTTGCAAACCTAGAAGAAATGGATGAATTCCTGGAAAAACACTACCTACCTAAACTAACACATTCAGAAGTAGAACAACTAAATAGACCCATAACAAAAAAAAGAGATTGAAACAGTAATCAAAAAACTCCCAACAAAAAAAAGCCCTGGCCCGGACGGCTTCACTGCAGAGTTCCACCAAACTTTCAGAGAAGAGTTAACACCACTACTTCTGAAGGTATTCCAAAGCATAGAAAATGACGGAATACTACCCAACTCATTCTATGAAGCCACCATTTCCCTGATACTAAAACCAGGTAAAGACATTACAAAAAAAAGAAAATTTTAGACCTATATCCCTCATGAACATAGATGCAAAAATCCTCAACAAAATTCTAGCCAATAGAATCCAACAACACATCAAAAAAATAATTCACCATGATCAAGTGGGATTTATATCAGGTATGCAAGGCTGGTTTAATATCAGAAAAACCATTAATGTACTCCATCACATAAATAAAACAAAAGACAAAAACCACATGATCTTATCAATTGATGCAGAAAAGGCATTTGACAAAGTCCAACACCCATTCATGATAAAAACTCTTACCAAAATAGGAATTGAAGGAAAATTCCTCAACATAATAAAGGGCATCTATGCAAAGCCAACAGCCAGTATCACTCTAAATGGAGAGAACCTGAAAGCATTTCCCTTGAGAACGGGAACCAGACAAGGATGCCCTTTATCACCGCTCTTATTCAACATCGTGCTGGAAGTCCTAGCCAGGGCAATTAGGCTAGACAAAGAAATAAAAGGTATCCGGATTGGCAAGGAGGAAGTAAAGTTATCACTATTTGCAGATGACATGATTATATACACAGAAAACCCTAAGGAATCCTCCAGAAAACTACTGAAACTAATAGAAGAGTTTGGCAGAGTCTCAGGTTATAAAATAAACATACAAAAATCACTTGGATTCCTCTACATCCACAAAAAGAACACCGAAGAGGAAATAACCAAATCAATACCATTCACAGTAGCCCCCAAGAAGATAAGATACTTAGGAATAAATCTTACCAAGGATATAAAAGACCTATACAAAGAAAACTACAAAGCTGTACTACAAGAAATTCAAAAGGACATACTTAAGTGGAAAAACATACCTTGCTCATGGATAGGAAGACTTAACATAGTAAAAATGTCTATTCTACCAAAAGCCATCTATACATTTAACACACTTCCGATCCAAATTCCAATGTCATATTTTAAGTGAATAGAGAAACAAATCACCAATTTCATATGGAAGGGAAAGAAGCCCTGGATAAACAAAGCACTACTGAAAAAGAAGAAGAAAGTGGGAGGCCTCACTCTACCTGATTTCAGAAGCTATTATACAGCCACAGTAGTCAAAACAGCCTGGTACTGGTACAACAACAGGCACATAGACCAATGGAACAGAATTGAGAACCCAGACATAGATCCATCCACGTACGAGCAGCTGATATTTGACAAAGGACCAGTGTCAATTAATTGGGGAAAGGATAGCCTTTTTAACAAATGGTGCTGGCATAACTGGATATCCATTTGCAAAAAAATGAAACAGGACTCATACCTTACACCATGCACAAAAACTAACTCCAAGTGGATCAAAGACCTAAACATAAAGACTAAAACGATAAAGATCATGGAAGAAAAAATTGGGAAAACCCTAGGAGCCCTAATACAGGGCATAAACAGAATACAAAACATTACCAAAAATGATGAAGAGAAACCCGATAACTGGGAGCTCCTAAAAATCAAACACCTATGCTCATCTAAAGACTTCACCAAAAGAGTAAAAAGTTCACCTACAGACTGGGAAAGAATTTTCAGCTATGACATCTCCGACCAGCGCCTGATCTCTAAAATGTACATGATTCTGTCAAAACTCAACCACAAAAAGACAAACAACCCAATCAAAAAGTGGGCAAAGGATATGAACACACATTTCACTAAAGAAGATATTCAGGCAGCCAACAGATACATGAGAAAATGCTCTCGATCATTAGCCATTAGAGAAATGCAAATTAAAACTACGATGAGATTTCATCTCACACCAGCAAGGCTGGCATTAATCCAAAAAACACAAAATAATAAATGTTGGAGAGGCTGCGGAGAGATTGGAACTCTTATGCACTGCTGGTGGGAATGTAAAATGGTACAACCACTTTGGAAATCTAGCTGGCGTTATCTTAAACAGAAATAGAACTACCATACAACCCAGAAATCCCACTCCTCGGAATATACCCTAGAGAAACAAGAACCTTCACACAAACAGATATATGCACACCCATGTTTATTGCGGCTCTGTTTACAATAGCAAAAAGTTGGAAGCAACCAAGGTGTCCATCAAGGGATGAATGGGTAAATAAATTGTGGTATAGTCACACAATGGAATACTATGCATCGATAAAGAACAGTGACGAATCTGTGAAACATTTCATAACATGGAGGAACCTGGAAGGCATTATGCTGAGCGAAATTAGTCAGAGGCAAAAGGACAAATATTGTATAAGACCACTATTATAAGATCTTGAGAAATAGTAAACCTGAGAAGAACACATACTTTTGTGGTTACGAGGCGGGGGAGGGAGGGAGGGTGGGAGAGGGTTTTTTACTGATTAATCAGTAGATAAGAACTGCTTTAGGTGAAGGGAAAGACAACACTCAATACATGGAAGGTCAGCTCAATTGGACTGGACCGAAAGCAAAGAAGTTTCCGGGATAAAATGAATGCTTCAAAGGTCAGCGAAGCAAGGGCGGGGGTCTGGGGAACATGGTTGGCGGGGACTTCTAAGTCAATTGGCAAAATAATTCTATTATGAAATCATTCTGCATCCCACTTTGAAATGTGGCATCTGGGGTCTTAAATGCTAACAAGCGGCCATGTAAGATGCATCAATTGGTCTCAACCCACCTGGAGCAAAGGAAAATGAAGAACACCAAGGTCACACGATAACTAAGAGCCCAAGAGACAGAAAGGGCCACATGAACCAGAGACCTACATCATCCTGAGACCAGAAGAACTAGTTGGTGCCCGGCCACAATCGATGACTTCCCTGACAGGGAGCACAGCAGAGGACCCCTGAGGGAGCAGGAGATCAGTGGGATACAGATCCCAAATTCTCATGAAAAGATCAAACTTAATGGTCTGACTGAGACTAGAGGAATCCCGGCGGCCATGCTCCCCAGACCTTCTGTTGGCACAGGACAGGAACCATCCCCGAAGAAACTCATCAGACATGAAAGGGACTGGTCAGCGGGTGGGAGAGAGACGCTGATGAAGAGTGAGCTAATTATATCAGGTGGACACTTGAGATTGTGTTGGCAACTCTTGTCTGGAGGGGGGATGGGAGGATAGAGAGAGAGGGAAGCCGGCAGAACTGTCACGAAAGGAGAGACTGAAAGAGCTGACTCAAGAGGAGGAGAGCAAGTGGGAGTAGGGAGTGAGATGTATGTAAACTTATATGTGACAGACTGATTGGATTTGTAAACGTTCACTTGAAGCTTAATAAAAGTTAATAAAAAAAAAAATTGAGGGGGAAAAAAAATAATTAAGGAACCAGTCATCAAAGTTGTTGTTGATAGGTGCCATTGAGTTGGCTCCAACTCACAGCGACCCTAAGTACAACAGAACGAAATGTTGCCAGATCCTGCACCATCCTCACAATCATTGCTATGTTTGAGCCCATTATTGTAGCCATTGTGTCAATCCATCTCCTTGAGGGTCTTCTTCTTTTTTACTGACCTTCTGCTTTACCAAACATGACGTCTTCTCCAGACATTGTTGCTGATAACATGTTCAAAGTAAGCAAGACCTGTATGCGATTTTGTGGTACTGTGGTGGCTTGCGTGTTGCTGTGATGCTGGAACCTATGCCACAGTATTTCAAATACCAGCACAGTCACCCACAGTGGACAAGTTTCCGTGGAACTTCCAGACTGAGACAGACTAGGGAGAAGGACCTGGTGACCTACTTCCAAAAAAAATTAGCTAGTGAAAACCTTATGGATAAGTAATCAAAGTAGCCCTCTTATTTTTCAGTATTAACCAGGATTAAAGATCTTGGAGAACACCTTGGGCTATACCTAACGGTATAGTATTTCTGTTGTCATCGGTGAGCACTTTTCATTTGTTGGGGCTTACAAAGGGATAACAAGGACAGATTTGTAAAGACTACTTCACTTGTATGCTCAATTAATTGCTAGCTTTCTGTGCTGGATTTTTATAGGTTTTCAGGTGGGGAGAAAACACATTGTCTTACTGAAGCAGTGTTAGGGTTGTTTTCGAAATGATTATGTGCTTAAGTACCTGTAAGGCTGAACATGTCTCTGAAGAGAGAGCCCCTTACTGATATTATCCACAATTTCTGTATTGATATTCAATATACAAATATTGAAAGATTTGACTTACAATTTATTACATCATTTGTGAAGCTAAGATCTCAACAGTGCTGAGAATTTCTGGTTCCCTAAGGATGACTGCATGCTCTACCTTCCCTCCTATCTACCATTTTCATATGAAGTTCAAGATGAAAGACTTCTTTAATGTTGCTATCAATCATGTTTGAAGACTTTTAGATAATGCTGTCCAGTTAAACCAACCTTATCACAAGGCAATTTTCAAAGTCTTAATATATTCTTTAAACCTAGTTTTGACTCCTGGGTTTCTTTGTCATATTAAGATAATTTTAGGAAGGGTTCCAAAAAGTATCACCATTTTTTCATCATATTCGTAGTATATAATTATGAATTTTATAATGCATTAAGAATAATAAATAGAAATTAATGAGGAAAATGTTTTTCTAAATTTAAATTCATTTCTCCTTATTTAGCAAATGAATAAAAAAAAGGCTTGATCTGCCCATTCATTACTAATACAGAGTCATAACACCAGAAATTACTTTCTCAAAATAAGTATTATTTACAATTTGTTTAGGTTATGAATCAAATCACAGAACTTGTGGCTTTTTCTATAGATAAATCTTGATTTACCAAAAAGAAAGAAGAAAGTATGAACACTACTGAATGCTTAAATTTTGCTAGAAGTTACGTCAAAGTCTTTCACATATTTGTGTTTTACTGTTCTTAACAACTTTTTGAAGTAAATAACATTATCTCAGTTTTACATACTGAGAAACAAAATTAACTCACTTCAATATACAGTAAAATATAATTAATATTTGTTAAAAGGGAACTTAACCTACCTCTGTCTGATTCCATGTAATCTAACCATGTGCATTTACATGGATAAAGAGAGATTTTAACAATATGGAACACTGGAAAGAGCACTTGGTTTTATAAAAGTAATGTCTTTACGTGCAGGTATAATCACCAATATATAAACATGAGTATACAAATGGCCTTGTTCTGACTGATGATATGGAGTTTCTCCATCATTTCTTTCCACAGATGTAGTCAGTTTGATCCCTGTGTATTCCATCCAGCTAGGTCCATGAGTATAGTAACCATTTATGTGGTTGAAAAAAAAATATTTACAATGAATAAGTCGTTGGTCTGGCAAAATTCTGTCATGAGCTCTCTGGTGTATTTTCCTATCAACAAGACCATACTTTCCACCTACCAATCCTTCTTCTTTGTTTCCAACTTTCATATTCCAATCTCCAATAATTATCAATGCATCTTGATTGCATGCTTGATCAATTTCAGGCTGTATAAGTTTGTAAAAATCTTCAATTTCTTCTTCTTTGTAGGTACTGTGTTAAAAAAAAAATTAGTAGTTCGTACACAAAAAGATCTCCTTTAAAAGGAAATTGCGGAAAACAAGAGATGAAAAGTTTTATCCAGATATTGTTTTCTCTATAAAATTTATAGTTATTCTATAAATTTTGTACCCAAAGAATGTGAGGAAGATAAAGCATTTCAGGAAGGAGTTGAGCAAACTTAGAGTGGATCTATGCATAATCACTACTGAATTCAATTAAACATTTTTTTGGAAGTCAAATTATACACAAGTGGTCAAAAATACATATTTGATTTAATTCGAAGTACTCTCCTAGGACAGATGCTGTTCCCATTGTGTTATTGCTTCATTCAATCTCTCCTTTCTTCAACAAGGGTTTATGGTATTCCTATATAGGTGCAGTCATTGTACTAAATATTACATGGAAAGGGAGAGTGGATGAACTACTTTCCATTACCTAAAGGAGTAGTAGCTTTCAACCGAGGGAGCTAAGTTATTTGTACAAATTACTGTTATAGGCGGAAACTTCGGACCTCCTGGGAAATTATAGTGCCTATTAATGTAGGGAGTTCATACAAAAAGGCATCAGAGAAGGCTTCAGAGGAAGAGTAGGATCCAACCTGAACACTTGGAAGGGGAGGACTAACATTACTAAAAACATGGCAGATCTAAAATCTTAGGTAACAGAAACAATCTCTACACATAGTTCAGGGTGTAAGGGAAGCTCAAGCAAGCAAGCGAGGGAGAAGAAAACTTGAAAGATGTATTCAAGATTTCAGAATGGTACTAAAAGCCAGGCCATTTTTCCTTAATAAGTTGGCATTTGTTGATTTTCAATCATATGTAACACCTCATTTGACGATCCTAACAAATCATGTCTCAACATTTCCTCCTTTTTATACTTTCCTATTAATTCCTCACTCTAAATATTTTTTTTTCTAAATATAAAAATAAGACACACCAAAATGGTAACAACAAAACAAAACAAAGAAGCCTCAGAAAATATGTGGCTGATAGAAGCAATGGGATGATGTATTATTTGTCAGTTAATGCCAGGAATACTCCATTCTACCCCTGAAAATGTGTTTAAAGGGTTTTCTACTTGCTAGCATACATAGTAATCTCAGAGACTTCCCTAAGACTTTCTTTATGCTAATATCATCATGATGATGCATTTGGTATTGAAAAGAAGACATTAACAAAGATGTCTGTTAATAGTTCTGTGGAAAAAAAATTAATTGTCTATGAGAACCATTTGTTGTTGTTAGGTGTCAGAGAGTCAGTTATGACTCATAGTGACCCTATATACAATGGAACAAAACTCTGCCCGGTCCTGTGCCATCTCCACAGTCTTTGCTATCCTTGAGCCCATTGTGGCAGCCACTGTATTAATCCATATCATCAAGGGTCTTCCTCTTTTTTTGCTGACCCTCTACTTTACCAAGCATTATGTCCTTCTCCAGGGACTGGTCCCTCCTGATAACATTTCCAAAGTATGAGATGAAGTTTTTCCATCATTGCTTTTAATAAGCATTCTGGCTGTACTTCTTCCAAGACAAACTTGTTCTTTTGATAAACTTTCAGGAGCATGTTAATAGGTTTAGTATCTGTTTTTGGACTTGCATTGTTTAAAAGGCTAAACCTATTTCATTTCTTTTAAATATTAGGCTATGAATATACTCTACTCCAGTGGCTCTCAAAGATTAGACAAAACCTGTTGCCATCAAGTTGATTCCAAATCATAGTGACCTTATAGGACAGAGTAAACTGCCCCATAGTGTTTCCAAGTTGCAGCTGGTAGGTTCGAACCACCAACCTCTTGGTTAGCAGTGGAAAGCTTTACCGCTGTACCACCAAGGATCCATATTTCCCAAAGATACAAGTTTTAGTAGATCTGGGGGGAAGTTCAAGAAACTCAAAAAATACCCTATATACTATTAGTTTTTACTCAACTGGAGCAAAAAAGAAAGAAAGAAACCAAAGATTCAAAGAAGAAACTAAGAAACTAGTCTACAGGACAAATAGTTAACACAAACCGTTCTTTGTCTACCCTGAGACAGAAGAACTAGATGGTACCCAGCCATTCTAATCAGGGCCGCAAGATAGACCCTGATAGAAAGGGAGAAAAATGTGGAACAGAACCACAAATTCCTAAAGCAAAGACAGACCTCCTAGATTGTTTGTGACTAGAAGACTCCCCAAGACTATTGTCCTGAAATACTCTTCAAACCTTGGACTGAAAATAACCCCTGAGGTCACCTTGTAGCTAAATAACAAATTGGCTCAGAAAATGACAAGTATAGCCCATGAGTACTGTGTCTTTTTAAAAAATCACCTCCTATATAATTTTTTTTTTTTTTTTATATAATGGAATTGACTCGAGGGCACTGGGATATAATACCAAATTCTCAACAATTACTTTAAAATAAAGATGAGAATATAAGGGGGCAGGGAAACAAGATTAATGGAAATAGAATAACCAGAACTGAAATAATGAGAATGTTCACACATTGTAAAGAACGTAATCAATGTCACTGAACACTGAAGTTGTTGAATGGGAACCTAAACTGCCGTGTAAACCTTCCCCAAAAGCAGAAGTAATGTATTACTAAAAAAAACTATGTAATTTTGAGCAGTTGGTCCGTGTACCACTTTTTGAGAAATAAATTAGATAGACTGTATAAAGGATTAGATAGGTTTTTGGTGGGACTCACCTAAGGAGGGAGCTAATTCCTAGATCAAAAGCAGAGAGAACAAAGTTAATCCATCTGATGATATATTGCCTACATCTAAAACCAAACTGTAAATTGATGATGGTACTATCATGTCTCAATAAAGAATCAAAGTACAGAAAGGACTATTCTTTATGTAGCTAAAGAAAATATGAGTCAGATCAGAGGAAAACTTGTTTGTCGGCATCATTATTGGGGCAAATGTTTATCATACATTTCTAGGATATTGAGGAAGTATATCCCTCTGGTGGGTAACTAAATCAGGAAATGAGAATTGTTGTTAAGCGTATCCAGCTTATTCTCCCTGCCCAGACTCCATTCTTACCAAATACCTATTTATAATTAATTTTCATGCAGAATTTTCTAATTAGTAACCATGTACTTGTTTTATTGTTGTTAGAGTTTTCAAATTAAATTGATTTTTTTTAAAAAAATAAACTCTTAAAGACTATTATTGATAAATTTAACTTCTGGACATATAAAGGTTTTTAAGTTGTAAAGCATCACACAAAAACAAGAAATTAATGAATAATCAAATGAATAAATAAATAAACAAGAAACTGAGGCCATATTAGGAAAACATTGTAGAAAAATATCATGAATAAAGCATTAATATCTATGATACATATAAATTTCATACGAATTAATAAGATACATTGAATTCCACATAAAATGAAAAGATGTGCTCAGAGACTGTGTAGAACAAACAAAATTGTCCAATTAACTTAGAAATATGTAACAATTTAAAAAATAAACTAATGCACATTTTCAAAAGGATTTTGCCTACCACATTTACAAAGATTTAAAATATATCCTGGAGTGTATAATAGTTTTTAAACATAAATTATTTTAAAGCATAAATTAGTGTTATAGTTCGCAAATTATTTTGAGTATTATTTCAATTTTTTTGTGTACCATACAGTTTGACCTAGAATTTATATTTTTAGAAACGTATCTTAAGGTATTATTAAACCTGAAGAATAATAAGTACTTACAAATATGTTCCTTTCTGCATTAATCATACTAATGAGAAATTAATACTAAAAATTTCAGGGGGAAAAAAAAAACATTGGAAAGGAAAATACCTAACTACTTTTAGCATTTTTTTAATTGGCATTTTAATTTCTATATCAGACTCTTGCGAATACTATCAGCGTGAGTCAGGCGTAAACCAGATCAACAACTGATGCAACAGCAAACTTAACCTTCTGTTCCCGCAGATCTCAAAACCAGCCTCTGTTTTGTGGCCCTAAGAAAGCGCAAAAGTGCTGCAAACTGAGTAATAGGTTGCATTCTCCAGCTTATGTCAATAATGCAATTTTTAAAGCTTTGAATAAATCTCATTTATGTTAGTCTCAGAATGCTTACTATCTTACAATTTGGCTGATGTCTGTGCTTCTTGACACAAAACCATGTTCTCTTTCCCCTTTAAATCAAATTAAATGCTTAGAGACGATTCCAAATAATCCAATAAATTTAGAGATTGGTTTGCTTACCCTTCTCCTAGTAACAATGTGGAATTTTTCCTGACTCTCTGAAATTATTTGATGTGCTTCGTTCATTGAAGTTTAAATTGTTAAAGGGATCTTAAGACTTTGTCTTATAGCTTAAACTAATTTTTCGACAAATAATAGCATTCTTCATGGCGGCCAATAGCAGCCTACAGTATTAAACAAGAAAGATGGGAAACTACCTAATCTTTCTGATCCTCAACATGAGTGTGGCTTGGTCAGCTCTGGGTGCAGAGCATTCACTCACAAGGGAATAACCTGTGACTCAGGCTTAGCCAGAGCCATCCACTCGCTGCCTCTCTGACAGGAACAAGGTGCCATTTTCCACGCCTGTCTGAATGCTTCATCTCAATGTCCGTTTGTGCTAGGATTGATGGCTCTGCAAAAGAGTGGAAAAATCAGACTGCTTTATAATGCCGTGTCAGTCAAATCTCAAATTTAGTAACATTTTAATGGGAGATTTTGCCCTTGGATGAGTGCCCCTTATCAAATGAAAGTGAGAGAAAGAATAAAACTCAACCTGCAGGCTTTACAATTCTTAGAGTGTAAAAGAAGAAGAAGAAGAAGAAAAGACTTGCGACCTTAAAATGCAGTGTAAATGTGCTGGATGTCGTTGAACAACTAAGACATTTAAGGATGACATAGCTCTTGAAACATTGGATTGCTTGAAAGGATTTGTTCCATTAATTCTTAGACAGTTAACATTTCATACAGAAAAAAAAGGGTAATTAGCACCAAGATTGTCTTCAATCCCATGAGAAGTTTTTGGCCTTAATTCTGCCTAAAGCTGTGCCACACAAAGGTTACTGTTATTTATTGCCGTGCCTTCCATCTCTAATAGGAGCCTATTCAATAAAAATTACCAAGGAGACTTTTCTGCTGCTTTAACATCCCAAAATCAATGACTTGAAATAAGTCCATCTGTTAAAGGCTAAAACGTCTTTTTCACAGATATACTTTTGCCCAAGATACAAATTGCTTTTTTTTAGAAAAACAGTGGTGAATAATGATTTCATTTTAAGAGAAAAAGCAAAGTGTTTGAGGACTAAGGGGGGAATAATTAGAGTGGGTTCTACACATTTGAAGTGAAAACAGAAAAAAATTAAACAACTAAAGTTAGAATTGAAATTCTTAACATGCTGTAAGCTTTAAGACCAAAAATAATAAAATTTTACTTCATAGTACATTTAATTTTCATTTGTATGCCAAGACTATAAATAATCCTACAAGTAAATATCAATTTAAATTATTCTGTATTAAATAATTATGCTACTTCTCTTACTTTCACTGAAATACTTGAATATAGAAACTCATTACTAATTATATCTAACTCTATTATAAATAATTTGATTCACTAATTCCATAACTTCTTTGCAACTATCATGTACTATGCAGCAGTAAAAAATTAGATAAAGAAAAGTCATACTGTCTACCTTCAATAAGTTTTAAGGAGAGAATAAAATCATTAAAAATAATTAATAAATCTAAACACTGAGAAAAGAAAAAGAAGATTGAACAAACAGAAAACAAGGAGCAAGATGAGAGATTTTATATTAATCCTGCAATAACTACATTATGTATCCATGTCCTAAATGCACCAATAAAAATACAGAGATTTTCAAAAAACAAGTTCCAGCTATAGACTCTCTACATGGACAAGCCAAAACCCACTGGCGCCAAATAGATTCTGACTCATGGAGGCCCTATGGGACAGAGTAGAGCTGCCCCAAAAGATTTCCAAGAATGTAAATCTTTACAGAAGCAGGTTGCCACATCTTTCTCCAGCAGAGCAGCTGGTGGGTTCAAACCACTGACCTATTGGTTACCAGCTGAGCAGTTTAACCACTGCACCACCAGGGCTGTCTTGTCTACATGACAGTCACTTTAAATATAAGAGAAAGATAGAGTTACATGCAGAAAACTTATGGTATTCAAACACAAATCAAAGTAACCTAAAGTAGCTCTATTATTATCAAATAAATTTCACTTAGCAGCAAAGAATATTATCAAGGATAAAGAAGTCACAACAATCCTAAATTTATATGTACGTAACAGTTTCAAAATACATGAGCAAAATTGATAGAACTGAAATGATAAATTACTAAAGCTGCAATTATAGTTAGAGACTGGAAAAGTAAATGATAGAACAATTAGACATAAAATTGGTAATTATATAGAAGGACATAGAAGACCTGGACAACAATAGCACCCAACCTACCCTAGCTGGCATCTATAGAATATTCCACCCAACAAGATATGAACACAGGTATAGAATGTAGAACATACTCCAAGATACATCACAGTATCTGGGATGTAAAATAATTTGAACAAATATAAAAGAAATGAAAATTACACAAAGTTTGTCCTCTGGCCACAACAGAATTAAGCTACAAAGCAATAAATGAAAGACACCTAAAAAATCCCCGATGTGTTTGGAAATTAAACAACATACTTCTAAACAGCCCATGAATACAAGAAGAAATGAAAGCAGAAATTAGAAAGTATTCTAAATTGAGTGAAAATTGTCACAGGCCTCATGTTTTAAACAGAGGGAAAGGGAGAAAGATCAAAAGGTGAGAAAGGCAAGGGGAAAAGGAAAGAGAAACGAGAGTCAAACTGTATTGAATGTTTATATTACTGAACAATATTTAGCTCAGTTAAGAGTTAAGCTACATTAAACTACTATATTTTAGTCATTCTCAACTCTTAGTTTTTAGTGTATAAAATGTGATCAGATATACTGTTTAATGAAACAAAAACACTCTAACTTCTTATTTATATTCACTTGAAAGAATTACATTAAGAACATTCACAACTCCTATATTTCTGCCAAATCTTCCTTGTATTCCCAAATATTTTTACTTAATATATCTTAACATTTTATATTGACTACACTTTTATTGTGGCTGCACCCTTGATAATGATATGTGAGCTTTTACAAATCTGACACTGTTTTAAAGTATTTTTTCCCACTTCTTTCCTTAATTCAGGACAAAATTTATATTATGTTCCTGGTTTTAATTTTATTTACCTTACTCTTAATTGGCTCAAAATCTATCGAGCCTAGAGTAAAATTAAGGGTAAAGCAATTCTGATGTAAGTGCCCTAAGGAATATTGTTGTTGTTGTTAGATGCCAGTTCCAACTCATAGCGACCCTATGTACAGCCGAAAGAAATGCTGCCTGGTGCTGCGCCATCCTCACGATGGTTATGCTTGAGCCCATTGTTGCAGCTCCTGTGGCAATCCATCTCATTGAGGGTCTTTCTCTTTTAAACGAGTCTTCCTCCAATCCTGATGCTGCATTCTTTTTCATATAGTCCATTTTCTGGATTATTTTGCTCAGCATATAGATTGAATAAGTGTGGTAAAGGGCTACAACCATGACACACACCTTTCCAGATTACTACAGAGTTCCATTCCTATATCTGTCTTTAAGTTGAATATATACATAAGTTAGAACAGTTAGGTATAGTTTGTATCTAAAGCCCATTAGTCAAATGCTTGTACCTTTTTTATGCATTAAAAAAATTAAGGAAACACTTCCAGGTACACTAAAACATCTTAACATAATAGTACATGAATAATAATAATGTTTTAATGTGCTTTGCAATGTTATGCACGTTTGTTATTACAAACCATTGTTTTATGTACCTCAGATTTTTAATATAATAAGTTTTACAGGGGTTGGCTTATAAATATGGGTTGTATGTAACTCAGAAATTTGTAACCCAGGGACTGCCTATATAGCAAAATAATAAATTATTATTATGTCCCAAATATGATATTCAGCCTCTCCAAGACCAAATGGCGCCATTTGACTTTATATACATATGTATGTACATACCATATATATATGTGTGTGTGTATATATATATACATATATGTATTTTTTTTTTTATATGTATAGTATTTTTAGGTAAATGCACTATGTGCATCTTCTAAGCTTGTTTACCAACAGCTCCCTCCCCCCTCCAGGTATTTTCTTAAGCATGCTATGCAAAAAATTGGCATAGTATGCTAATGAAAATACCTGGGAGGGGGGAGTGGTTGGTAAACAAATGTAGAAGGCACACATTATTTGCCTAAAAATATGGCATATACATATAGTAATGGTTACACATAGAAAATGGTAATATAGAAAATGTTACCCACTAACACAGAAAATGGTAACATTTGGGTGTGTGTGTGTATGCATATAGACATTATATATAAGTTGTCATAACTTTCAGACTCATCAATTTCTTTGGTGTGAAGCTTGATTCTAAACCTTCTAATACATAACTTATTCATCTAAAAGAAAGTTTAAAAGAAATATAGTATTACAGTTGTCTTAGTCTCTTATATTTGACATCTTGACTAATGAGACAAAAACTATTAAAAGATTTGAACTTCTCACTTTTCGAACTTCCAAAACAAAACAATGCCGTGGAGTCGATTCCAAGTCCTAGTGATCCTGTAGGATAGAGTAGAACCGACCCACAGGATTTTCAAAGCTGTAAATCTTTAAGGAAGTTGAGTGCCACATCTTTCTCTCATGCAACGGGCCAGTGGGTTCAAACTGTCGACCTTTTGCTTAGCAGCCGAGTGCTCAAACACTGTGCCATCAGGGATCTTTTTCAAAACTTCCATTTTCTATATTTATTATCAATTTCTTAAATGAAAAGAAAAAAAGCACAGTAGGGGAAATTATAAAGATGCCTTTAATATGAATGGATTTTTGTTGTCATTTCTTGCAAGCTTTAGATCAGTTCCTATATTACATCAAATTTTTGCTACTGTCATCTCAATGAGATGGATTGACAGAATGGCTGCAACAGTGCGCTTAAACCTAGCAATGATTATGAGGATGGCACAGGACTGGGCAAAGTTTTGTTCTGTTTATACATGGGATCACTATGAGTCAGAGCTGACTTAACAGCGCCTAACAATAACAACAACGACAATGGCATCTCATTTTGTATTTAATGAACTAAATTAACACACATGATGTCCTGCTTCTCAGTTTTTTTTTTTATTTTTAATTAGCTATAGCTGTAAAACATACAGCAAAGTATATTAAATGCTGGTGACTAACTCTAAACATTAAACCATTTGCTACATTTGGAAGGTAAATCATCATGCTACAATGAAATGCATAAGTTCTTAAATATCATTTATTCATTTATAGCTTCGGAAGTGATTCAACACTTTATTTGAATTACATATTCATATTTTCTTATTTTTAATCCAAAAGAAGCCTTTACATGGTTCTTTCTTTATAAAGCACTCCCCACTCCCTGAAATAAAGTAATCTAGAAACAGCAAAGATCTTTCCCCAGACAGATTGTAACTTTTTACTAATCCCCACTAGCATAGAAAATGGTAACATCTGCATTTAAATTACTTATTTATGCAACTTGTTTATATAAAAGTATACTAAACCTAAAATTCAGTTCTGGAACACTGCTCTGAACCTAGAGGACATCTCATTTCATGTAGTTTCTCCAACAACTTGTCTCTAGTAACTGTCAAGCCAATAACCTATACCATGGTGCATTGCAGCATCTTCGAAAGCCTAATAAGAAAATAGACTGTGAAGCAGGGCTTTCCAAATTGAAAAAAAAAAAAAAAAATTCTATTCCTATTTGAGACTATTTGCCATCCTTTCAAAATATCTTAGCTAAACTGGTTCCCTCTGGCTCCAATGATTGTTTTATACCATCTGTTCATTAAAAACGGTGCTAATCATTAACATTTACTAACAGCTTTGGAAGCAATTTCCATATATATTTCCTACAACTTTAAGTGCCTTCAATCACTCTTATTAATTCAGTTGGGCAGCCTCTATAATAAATACAGCACACCTTCATATATAAAAATAGCATTGCTAATTACCAATTCAGTTACATTAAGCTGATATTGAGAGTCTACTCTATGAACAGAATATATAACAAATAAAATTGGATCTTTGTTGAAGAAACTTGCAAAAAAAAAAAAAAGAATATGGAGAGACAATTATAATCAACAGGAAGGCAAAACAGACTGATTAGTAGGTAATAATAAGTTATTACTCTAATCTGTATTGCCTGTATATGGTCTTTGTAGCCATCGTCTCTTAACTCCCACAAAATGATTGGTTAGAACTAGTCAAATAAGGTCTGTAAAACTCTTGCAGAGATTGACAATGACTATGCAAACAAAGTGCCTGCGACCTACCAAGGACATTGGCCAGTTTTTCCATTCTGGAAAAGAGCCAATCCTACAGAGGCTGAGGGTGACCTCACTACCATTAAGAAGAAGAGTCTGGAGAAGACTGTGTCCCCTGGGCCAAGGATCCAGGGTGTTTGCACCGAGAACCTCCTAGCCCTAAGAGACAGAGAGATCTGTAACCCTGGAAGTGGCACCAGATGGCAGTGGCATGAGACTAGCACAGGGCTGCAGTGGGCTCACTGACCCTTGGGGCAAGAGAGCTAAATATCTTCAAGCAGAAGGCTTCCTGACAGAGTGGAGTGCCTCTGGGCACTTATCAGCAGAGGTGAAGAGCTGTAACACTTGCCTAAGCAAGGCAAAGGCCGAGATTGAGGCCTGCCTGTGGGTACAGAAGAGAAGGAGCTGAGAGGTTGGAAGCCATCCTGAATTGTAACCTGTTACTTCCCTAACAAATGCTATAATTGTTGATCCATGAGTTTCGTGTGGCCATTGCAATGAATTATCAAACTCAGGAGAGAAGTAGAGAGTGCTGTGGGAGGGATAGCTGGTGTGAGAATTGGTAAAAGGATTAGAGAGTGGAGGTATGTCTGACCTCCACCTTATAGGAATCACCTTGGGCTGATGGTGATTGTCCTCCCCCTTTGTGAAGTTAGATGACCTCTGACACCACCACATTACAGAGGGCTTTGTTGTTATTCAAGGAATCATTGAAGACTGCACAAAGAGAATGTTTCAAATGACACTAACTCAGAAAAATTTTAATAGTTAGATGATAGGAAATATATATTGAAGTGTTGAAATATAGCAATTGTGTAAGAATGCGTATAGAAAAATGAATTCAGGAAAAATCATATTTGTACATGTGGGTAAAGAATAATTTTTGGAAGAAGGTTTGAAAAAGCCTAAACAGGCCATTTGAGTTAGATCATAAAGGAATAAGAAAAAAAAAAAAAAAAAGGGATAAGAAAGCCACATTAAAGGGCAGTTATGTATTCTGGGGAAAATGCGTTACTGAGGTTATCGCTCTTTATTTTAAAAATATAGTTTTCATCACAGCAAAGGAAGAAATGGAGAAAAAGGATAACTGAGACCAGAAGAGATAAAATGATGGAATGGATATGAAGCTCAGCTGTTAACCAAAATGTTGGAGTTTTGGGCACACCCAGAGATTGCTTGAAAGAAAGACCTAGTGATCTACTTCCAAAAAATGAGTCACTGACAACCCTATGGAGCACAGGTCTGCTCTGACACACGTGAGGCTACCATGAGTTGGAATTGACTCAGTAACAACTGGTTTTCATTTTACACCAAGATTATGGTAAAGGTGACATAAAGGAAGATGTGCATATCATAGGCATTCCACTTATTAGTGTATGTGTGTGTGATTGAGTGTATAAATAAAAATCTAATTATTGTTCAGAACTATCTTCTGTACCATCTTTAATCAAAAGTATCATACACGCATACCCATTGACATTGAGTCAAATCCAACTCATAGCTACCTTATAGGACAGAGTAGAACTGCCCCATAGAGTTTCCAAGAGCACCTCGTGGATTCAAGTTGCCAACATTTTGGTTAGCAGCCGTAGCTCTTAACCACTCTGCCACCAGGGTTTCCAAAAGTATCACAGGGACATTGAAAAATTATTTCTGATTTTTGTTTCCCTGCTGGAAATTTATCTTCTCTTGCGTCTAAAAGCTGACACACACTCCTCAAGATACCTTAGTGTTTACTGTCTTTATGGATCCCTGTATAAGTGAGACTCATAAATCTTTGATCTTTTATCTCCCCCATAACCTATTTACCTGGATTCCCCTTATCACTTAAAAATCAATATTTCTTTTTTTTTTCTAACTATACTGAGAGTTTATATCTCATAATCATCCTTTACTTCTCTCCCATTTACTTAGTCTTTCCAATTTTTCATCAAATTCAATCAATTCTTTTCTTTTAAAATTGACTTTCAATTGTGTACTCTATTTTTGTCTTTTTTCTTTTCATTCCAATACCAGGACCCTAATTCAGGTCCTCAGCAGTTTGGTATTTCTTCTGTCCGTTTTCTCTTGGGGGCAATAGAATCCAGTACAACTCTTCTGATGCTCCTGATGCTAGATCTGCCGGGAGTTATGTGAGTCTTTGTCCCTGACACAGGAATCTCTTGCCTTTTTTCAGTATCTATGGAACTGTGGTGAATGACTCACGGATTGTACAGCTAATTTAATGAGTATCCTGCTTCTAGCATTCCTATACTGTGTCAAAGTTGTTTAAGCTAGGTAATATCCCCACAGCAGGTCACATAGATAACACATTCTTCTGAAAATACTTTTGAAAAATTAACCTACCTTGCTAAAAAAAAAAAACAGTAACTAGGTGTTCTAGATGTTTCTGTAATGATCTCAAATCCTGTAAGGCATTTCAAAATAAATAAATATAAGCACTCATAATATGAACTTAGAAATAGAAACATATCTACCTTTGAGAGGCTTTCTAACCATACGTCATTGCTGTTGTTGTTGTTAGGTGCCTTTGATTCGATCCCAACTCATAGCAACCCTATGCACAACAGAACAAAACACTGCCCAGTCCTGAGCCATTCTCAAAATTGTTGCTATGCTTGTGCTGATTGTTGTAGCCACTGTGTCAATCCATCTTGTTGAGGGACTTCCTCTTTTTCACTGACCCTCTACTTTACTCCAGGGACTGATCTCTGCTGATAACATGTTCAAAGTATATGAGATGTAGTCTTGCTATCCTTGCTCCTAAGGAGCATCCTGGTGGTACTTTTTCCAAGACAAATTTGTTCCTTCTTTTGGCAGCTCATGGTATATTTAATGTTCTTCATCAACGCCACAATTGACAGGTGTCAATTCTTCTTCAGTCTTTCTTATTCATTGTCCAGCTTTCACGTGCATATGATGCAATTGAAAATACAATGGCTTGGGTTAGGTGCACCTTAGTCCTCAAGGTGACAACTTTGCTTTTCAACACTTTAAAGAGGTGGCAGATTTGCCCAATGCAATGCATCTTTTTATTTCTTGACTGCTGCTTCCATAGGGTTGATTGTGGATCCAAGTGAATGAAATCCTTGACACCTTCAATCTTTTCTCCATTCATCATGATGTTGCTCATTGGTCCAGTTGTGAGGATTTTTGTTTTCTTTATGTTGAGGTGTAATCCATACTGAAGGCTGTGGTCTTTGATCTTCATTAGTAAGTGCTTCAAGTCCTCTTCGCTTTCAGCAAATAAGGTTGTGTCATCTGCATATTGCAGGTTGTTAATGAGTTTTCCTCCAGTCCCAATGCCCCATTTTTCTTCATATAATCCGGCTTCTCAGATTATTTGCTCAGCATACAGACTGAATAGGTGTGGTGAAAGGATATAACCCTGGAGCACATCTTTCTTGTCTTTAAACCATGCAGTATCTCCTTGTTCTGTTTGAACAGCTGTCTTTTGATCCATGTACAGATTCCTCATGAGCACAAAAGTGTTCTGGAATTCCCATTCTCCACAATATGGTCCACAATTTGTTATGGTCCACACATTCGAATGCCTTAGCATAGTCAATAAAACACAGGTAAACGTCTTTCTAGTATTCACTGATTTCAGCCAGAATACATCTGACATCAGCAATGATATCACTCATTCCATGTACTCTTCTAAATCTGGCTTGAATTTCTGGCAGTTCCCTGTCCATACAGTGCTGTAGCCGCTTGTGAATAATCTTCAGCAAAATTTTAGCTGCATGTGATATTAATGATATTGTTTGATGACTTCCACGTTCAGTTCGATCTCCTTTCTTGGGAAAAGGCACAAATATAGATCTCTTCCAGTCGGTTGCCCAAGTAGCAGTCTTCCAAATTTCTTGGCATAGATCAGTGAGCACTTCCAGTGCTGCATCCGATTGTTGAAACATCTCAATTGGTATTCCGTCAATTCCCAGAGCCTTGTTTTTCACCAATGCCTTCAGTGCAGCTTGGACTTCTTCCTTCAGTACTGTCACTTCCTGATCACATTACCTCCTGAAATGGTTGAACATTGGCCAGTTCTTTTTGGTATAGTGTCTCTGTGTACTCCTTCCATCTTCTTTTGATGCTTCCTGCGTCATTTAATATTTTTTCTCATAGAATCCTTCAGTATTGCAACTTGAGGCTTGAATTTTTTTCTTGAGTTCTTTCAGCTTGAGAAATGCTGAGCATGTTTTCCCCTTTTGGTTTTTCTATCTCCAGCTCTTTGTACATGTCATCATAATACTTTACTTTGTCTTTTCGAGCAGCCCATTGAAATCTTCTGTTCACCTCTTTTACTCCATCATATTTTCCGTTTGCTACTCAATGTTCAAGAGCAAGTTTCAGAGGCTCTTCTGACATCCATTTAGGTCTTTTCTTTCTCTCCTGTCCTTTTAATAACCTCTTGCTTTCTTCGTGTATGATGTCCTTGATGTTATCCCACAACACGTCTGGTCTTTGGTCATTACTGTTCAATGCATCAAATCTATTCTTGAGATGGTCTCTACATTCAGGTGGAATATACTCAAAGTCATATTTTGGCCCTCATGGACTTTTCCTGATTTTCTTCAGTTTAAACTTGGACTTGCATATAAGTCATTGATGGTCGGATCTGCAGTCAGCCCTGGCCTTGTTCTGACTGATGATATTGATCTTCTCCATCATCTCTTTCCACAGATGTAGTCAATTTTATTCCTGTGTATTACATTTGGTGAGACCAATGTGTATAGTCACTGTTTATGTTGGTGAAAAAAGGTATTTGCAATGAAGAAGTTGTTGGTCTTGCAAATACGTCATTAAAAACCTGTAAGTCAGAAGAAAGTTACTTAGAAAAAATTCTGAACTTAGACAAAGAAACCACAAAAGCATGTGAGATATGTAAAGAATGTAAACAACATATAAGTTCACTTTGACCCAGCATGTTGTGTCACAAGAATACATAACATAAATCTAAATAACCTCCCTAATCTCTAACATTGAAGAGAAGATGTATCATTTGGCTATTCTCTACCCTGCAAAAAAGACAACAATACTGCTCTTTGATGTCACACTGGTGCTTGTCCTGTGGAAGCAAGGTGACAATTTCACATAAAACCCTAAATCTCTGCTGGCTTACTGAGAGAAGGCACAGATGGAACTGAGACTCTGCCTCCCGCTGACAGCCTTGGATCCTAACTACAAGTACAAAGGACCTACACCGAGTTCAAGCTGTGGTTAAACCTTCTTTGGGAGGCCTCTACTCAAAGGTAAAAGCCTGAAGTCTAAAGATTCGGACCCTAGCCATTAACCTAACATTATAATTTTAATTGCCAATTCCGATTCTCTGGTTCTAAATGGATGTTGTGAGGTCTTGCTTGCTTGCATTACCATGACTACCCTGCAATAAACTAAACAAGTTTATGCATGACAAACCTGACTATTTTCTACGATTAAATCCTACACAACACTAGCTGACTGAAAAAAATGCTGGACTGAAAATAATAAATAAATAAATAAATATACAAATAAATAAGGGAACTCAAATTCTTGCTCAGTGTGTCAATAATTAGCTATTACAATTTGAATAAAAGAAAAAGTGATTAATATTTATTGAGCATTTAGTTTATGTAAGTCATCTCATTAAGTAAATTCACTCATTTAATCTTCACGTATTATATTCAAATTACAGATGAGGAAATTGAGGCAGAAGAGTAATTAAATAGTTCTGTCTGGTTTACCAAGCTAACAGGAGGGAGAGGAAAGATTTGGACCCAGGAAAGTCATCTCCAGAGCTTTACTACTAACCATTGCTTCCTGTTCAATGAAAAAATCAGGAGTATTGGAAACCAACACACCGTGTTAATATCAGGGTCTAACACAATTTGTGGCTTTAGGCAAATTCTTTAAGTTTGTAAATGTCATTGCCTACAAGGTAGAGTATTTAATTCACATGAACACCTTATACAGTGTTGATGTGAATTAAATCAAATCATGGAGCTGGTTCCTCTATGTATAATGCTTGTCATATTATTGGATGTCACTAAATTTTAGTGGCCTTCTTTCTTAAAGTGCTTCTAAAAAATATATGCGACTTCATCTGTTTTATGATTAACCTTGCAGGTCTTCCTTCAAAGTGTTATGTTTATGTTCTCATTTTGTGTAACAGCTTTTTCAAAATTATTTTGCATTTTGAGAACTCATTTTCCATTACCTAGTTCAGTGATAAAAGTGAAAGAGGCTTATATTACCACATTCTGTGCTTTTTGAAATAACTCCCCAAATAGAGGATTAAAAGAAAATTCTCTGACTCTCAGATGTACCTAAATATAAATGGTAAATGTGGTCATATAATTTAATGTTTGGAAAAATGACACTTTCCACAATAACTTACTTAGGAGGGCAACTAATTTTTAGAAGATAGGTATTATAATTCTTCATTACTGATGATTATAAATTCTAACAATCTTATCACACATATATAAAAATTCAGATTTTATAAGTTTTTCCCATCAGTTAACAATGTGTTTGTTATATAAGAGACCATAATGCTTTGATGAAAATACTGAATAGTTCATAAAACCTTTGCATTTTGAATTAGTCCCATAATCTATTTGCAGTTAGGGAACAAAGTGTTTTACATTAATGTGTGTATTATTACTGACTCTGATCATTGAATTATCAGTTAAGCTTAATCCAAATACTAGTTTTGAAAGCTCGTACATATTTTAGAACAAAGATAAACAAGAAGACACCTTGGGGAATGGTTTATTATATTGATATAATTAAACTGCAGGCTGCCAATTAAGAACACATGTATTATTTTGAATTTCTAAGCTTAAAGACAAAGAAAATTACATAAATCGCTTAATTGGAAATTGAAAAGAAAAAAGAAAATTGCTTAACTGATAATTGAAAGAAAAAACTTTAAGTGATAGTTGAGAAGTGAACAATATCATTGAAATTGTGTCTATAAGGAAATCAGGAAGACTTAGACCATCACAAGATGATCTGTGTAATTAGACAAGTAATGGTTAAATAACAAAATGTTCTATATTTAAAATCTGAACCAAATTTTCTGTGTAATTGTGAAGTGTAAATTTGAGAATACTAGCGTAGAAAAGAAACTTCATTTGCACAACTTGGATACATGTTTTCAAATATAGACTAAAAAAAACTACTACCTCTTTATCAGACTGACTAGTTTAATACAAGTTATGAAAGGACATGGTAATATAAGTTGAAGGCATACTATGACAGGATAAGAATCCTCTTTTCTCTCTTTCAAATTTAGACTTCCTCAATTATCCCAGGACTCAACAAAAAGGATTCCATTAATGAACAGATTTACCCCTCGCCTGTCAGTTTGTCAGACCGTGGTGGCTTGCATGGTGCTGTGATCTGGAAGTTATGCCACTGTTACTTCAAATGCCAGCAAGGTCACACATAGTGGACAGTTCTCGGCAAAGCTTCCAGACTAAGACAGACTAAGAAAAAGAACCTGGTAACCTACTTCTAAGAAAATTGGCCAGTGAAAACCTTGTGAATAGCAGCAGAACATTGTCTGATACCGCACCAGAAGATGAACCCCTCAGGTTGAAATACATTCAAAATACTATTGGAGAATAGCTGCCTCCTCAAACTAGAGTTCACTTTAATGGCATGGATGGAGTCAAGCTTTCGGGACCTTCATTTGCTGATGTGGCACAACTCAAAATGAGAAGAAACAGCTACAAACATCCATTAATAACCATAACATGGAATATACAAACTACGAATCTAGGAAAATTGGGAGTTTTCAAAAATGAAATGGAAAAGTTGAAGACATATATCCTAGTCATTAATGACTGAAGTGGACTGGTATTGGCCATTGTGAATTGGACAACTGCATGGTCTACTACGCCAAGAATGACATACTGAAGAGGATCAGCATTGGATTCATCATCAAAAAGAACATTTTGAGATCTATGCTGAAGTACAACACTGTCAGTGTTACAATAATATCCACACTTCTACAAGGAAGACCAGTTAATTGACCATTATTCATATTTATGCACCAGCCACTAAGGCCAAAGATGAAGAAATTGAAGATTTTTGCCTACTTCTGAAGTCTAAAATTGATCTAACACACAATCCCTATGCATTGACAATTACTGGTGATTGGAATGAGAAAGTTGGAAACAAAGAAGGACCAGTGGTTGAACAATATGGCCTTGATGATAAAAATAATGCAGGAGACTGCATGATAAGATTTTGCAAGACCAATGACTTACTCATTGCAAATAGCATTTTTCAACAACATAAATGACAGCTATACACGTGAACCTTGCCTGATGGAATAAACAGGAATGAAATTGACTAATTCCTCGGAAGGACACAATGAAGAAGCTCAATATCGTCAGTCAGAAAACAGCCTGGCGTCAACTGCAGAACAGACTATCAATTGCTCATATGTAAGTTCAAGTTGAAGCTGAAGAAAATTAGAACAAGCCCACGAGAACCAAGGTACTGCCTTGAGTATATCCACCTGAATTTGAGAGACCATCTCAAAAATGGATTTGACATGTTGAAAACTAATGACCAAAGACGAGATGAGTTATGGGTTGACATCGAGGGCATCATACATGAAGAAAGACAAAGGTCATTAAAAAGACAGGAAAGAAAGAAAGACCAGAATGGATGTCAGAAGAGATTTGGAAACTTACTCTTGAAGGTAGAGTAGCTAAAGCAAATAGAAGAAATGCTGAATTAAAAGAGCTGAACAGAAGATTTCAAAGAGTGGCTCAAGAATACAAAATTAAGTATTATAATGAAATGTACAAAGATGTGGAGTTAGAAAACCAAAAGGGAAGAATGTGCCTGCCATTTCTCAAGGTAAAAGAACTAAAGAAAAAACTCAATCCTCAAGTTGCAGTAGTTAGGGATTCTATGGGCATAATACTGAATGACTCAGGAAGCATCAAAGGAAGATGGAAGGAATACACAGAATCACTGTACAAAAAGAACTGGTGAACATTCGTACATTTCAGGAGGTAGCATATGATCAAGAACTGATGGTACTGAGGGAAGAAGTCCAAGCTGCACTGAAGACACTGGCGAAAATCAAGGCTTTGAGAATTGACGGAATATCAGTTGAGATGTTTCAACAAATGGATGCAGCACTGGAAGTACTTACTGGTCTATGCAAGAAATTTGGAAGACAGCTACCTGACCAAACGACTGGAAAAGGTTCATATGCATGCCTGTCCCAAAGGAAAGTGATCCAAAGGAATATGAAAATTGTCGAACAATATCATTAATATTGCATGGAAATAAAATTTTGCTGAAGATAGTTCAAAAATGGTTGCAGCAGTACATTGACAGGGAATTGCCAGAAATTCAAGCCAGATTCAGAAAAGGATATGGAATCAGGGATATCACTGCTGATGTTGGGTGGATCCTGGCTGAAAGCAGAGGATACCAGAAAGATGTTTGTCTGCATTTTACAGACTATATAAATATGGATCATAAGAAATTATGGTTAACATTGAGAAGAACGGAAATTCCAGAACACTTAATTGTGCTGATGCAGAACCTATAGATAGACCAAGGGACAGTTGAATGAAGAGAGCAAGGG
Organism: Loxodonta africana; assembly: GCF_030014295.1. Lineage (NCBI taxonomy): Eukaryota > Metazoa > Chordata > Mammalia > Proboscidea > Elephantidae > Loxodonta > Loxodonta africana. The sequence goes on from NC_087352.1 coordinate 41,005,198, forward strand.
GATATTGAGTGGTTTAAATTCAGGAAAGGTGTCTGTCAGGGTTGCATCCTTTCACCATACTTACTCAATCTGTCTGCTGAACATAATCCAAGAAACTAGACTACATGAAGAAGATATGCTCCATAGAAGGGAGAATGTCAAGACTTCGTCTACATCATTTAGGCATGTTATACTGAAGGGTTGCTATGTGTAGGAATCAGCTTGATGGTAGTGGGATTGGTTTTTTGGTTAGTCCTTGGAGAAGGATATCATGCAAGTATACAATTAAGTGACATTATTACATTCATTGGGTTGTGCAGCCATCATGACTATCTATTTTCAGTTTTTTTTAATCACCCTAAACAGAAATTCAGTATTCATTAATCACTCCTCACTTCTCCCCCACCCAGTCCCTAGTAACCATTAATACATTTTTGTCAAGTGCCTTTTTTTTTTTTTTACATCAATTGAGGTGATTATGTGTGTCTTCTTCGTTTTATTAGTGTCATATCATGCATTGATTGATTTTCTAATGTTGAATCACACTTGCATTCCTGGGATAAAATCCAACTTGATCATGGTGTATAACCCTTTTAATATGCTGTTGGATTTAGTTTGCTAGTATATTATTGAGGATTTTTGCATCTATATTCAAAAGGAATATTGGTCTGTAGTTTTCTTATGGTGGCTTTGTCTAGCTTTGTTATCATCATAATATTGGCCTCGTAGAAGAAGTAGTGTTTCATCTGCTTCTATTTTCTGGACTTTTTCAGAAGCATTGGTGTAAATTCTACTTTAAACATTTGATAGAATTTTTCAGTGAAGGCATTTGGTTCAGGACTTTTCTTCTTTGAGAGAACTTTTATTGAAACCTTGAGAGGTCTCTTAACTTACGGATCTGATAAAATTTTCCATTTCTTCTGGAGTCAGTTTAGGTAATTTCTGTCTGCATCACATTTATAAGTTGCTTAACTTCAGAGTTTTTGTGTGAGTCTATTTCACAGTATTGTGTGATATAAAGTAAATTATTCTGTGGACTAGTTGTCATAGTGATTGAATAAGTAATAAACTGTTACCAAAAATAAATAGTATTTCTAGAATTGCATGTTCAGTTGTTCTAGTATTTCCCAGTCTACCTTAATGCCTGGCAAAAAGATGTGGCACTTCCCTTGACAATGGATACTTACAGACGCTAGAGGCTATGTTAATTTGCTTCAGTAAAGAGACTACATTCATGATGGAGCTCACCACATGATTATTCAAATGTCATAATCTTAAATACATCTTCTTCCTCGTTGGCCAACAGTCTGCTTTTATGGTGATATGACAGAAATCTCCATCCATGATCTATAGATTTTATGGCAATGCTAAGCTGTAGAATTTCATCATAGATGTTATTTAGCTATTTATTTCACTAGGAAAGGAGAATTACAAATATTTGTTTTAACTTTCCTACTACAAAATCCTCTTTCAGTGAAACAGAGAGACCACACCTCTGTTCAACATGTGGCTGAAGTGTCTACTTCAACTGTGCTTCAAGAAACTTTGAAAATGACTACAGGATATATTCAGTGACCTACTGTGCCCATTGTGAGAAGGATTGGGGACAAAGTTTCATTTATTCTGTGTGACCGTATACAGTGATTTCACAGGAAATTCAAGCCAATCACTGAGGTCTTTTTTGTTGTTGTTCCCATTTCCTTTTCCATTTGCTTCCATATAGTGCTCCTCCTACAGAGATTCTACACAATACACTACCCATTGCAATATGGAAGCTCGGAAGAATGAAAAGTCAATTTTTGTTTCATTTTTATTGATCATAATTTGATCTTTTTTTTTCTGCATGATATAACCAGTCCCACCATGACTGTTTATCTTCCATCCCTGTCTTCCTTGTTCCTAGTGCTTTTTTTTGAGGCGTTTGTTGTCTTCCAAGGTCTCTAGTCACTAGATATCTCACTAATTAGTCTCCTCATTCTGACTTTCAAGGCTATTAAATACCAGAGTTCAAGATGGAATAGGTTTCCCATACTATCAGATTTTTTATTTTATAAAAATTTTTAAAGGATCTATGCATGTGTGTGTAGATTTCTAAACATTCTAACTTGCCTATGGTTTCTCTTTTACAAAATTTCCTTCTTTTGTCCAACTCAGAGCACTTTTTTCTAGTATAGAGGAAGAAGGGAAGATGGAAGGCAGACATGTTCCCCATTTTTCCCCATTTCAGATCTACCCTGTATGACAACCAGATGGTGACTATTGAACATAGAATTAAAATGAGACTTCCTTGCTCTCTAATGTGAACTCTCCCTGGGTAATACTCGTCTTGCTGTTAGTGGTCAGTCATTCACATGGCACTGCAGCAAAGAACACAGTCATTAATATTTTAAAGTATTACACTGTCAAAACTCAACATTCTGCTCGTTATCCTTCTATATGTCATTTATATTACATCTTTAGTTTGCTTTATTTTTCTAATTTCTGAATATATAATTAAAGCTTCATGAAGGCAGATTCTCCCTAAAATCTATCTTGCCCATCACTTCATTTATGGTAACTTCTACTGATACTTAGATATCTAGAGGATGCTTTTGTGTTTTTTCTGTCAATTAGAGCATGTACTTCTCTTTTTTCTTTTTGGTGTGTATTTCTTACATACTTTGAAGAAAAATACATTAAAAAATACTTTATTGTGTTTTTGGTGAAAGCTTACACAACAAATTAGGTTCCCAATTAACAATCCTACACAATTGTTCATTGACATTGATTACATTTTTTGACTAAGTGTCAACATTATCAAAATTTTCATTATGGTTGTTTCCTTTTTGATTAATCTGGTTTCCCTGCCTCATTACCTTCTCATCTTTGCTTTTACATAATTTTTGATCATTTGGTCTCATATAAATGATTTTTTTAAAGCAGCCAATCTGTTATTCATGAGCCAATCTCTTATTTAGCTAAAAGGTGGCCTCAGAAGATAGTTTCAGTTCAGGTTTAAAGGGTATTTCAGGGCAATAGCCTTGGGGAACCCTCTAGCTTCATCCATTCCAATAAGTTTGGACTTTTTAAGAATTTGATCTCTGTTCTACATTTTTCTCCTATTCTCTCAGGACCCATCTATTGTAGTCCTGATCGGATTGTTTGGTAGAGGTAGCCAGGCACCATCCAGTTCTTCCTGTCTCAAGGAAGGTGAGGCCTCAGTTCATGTAAATTATTAGTCCTGTAGATTATTTTGTTCTCTGAGTCTTTGAATTCCTTCTTTCTCTTTTGCTTCTGACAAATAGAGAACAATAGTTGTTGCTTACATGGCTGCTGGCAAATTTTTAAGTCCTCAGACTCTACACACCAAACTGGGATATAGAAGACAAACTTAAAAATACTTTTTTGACTTTAATAAATAATACATAGTTTACTTATCCATAAATGCAATCAATGGGTATGTTGTCACAGATGCCCATGTAATTCTCATTCTCTCTTCTCTCTCTCTCATATGTGTTTAACTTTCACAACATTTTTATGACTTTGGCAGTGACTGTGTCCGTGACTATGCCCAAAACAATTTCTTCCTTCTAGAACCCAGTGCCGTTGAGTCGATTCCAACTCATAGCAACCCTATAGGACAGAGTAGAACTGCCTCATATTGGGAAAGATAAGCTGTTTACTGAAAAATAAAATTCTGTAGTGAAAGGAGCACTGAGTTCTATTCAAAAGACTGGACCATTAACACTTATTCTGCTATGTCACTCTTATATGATATCAGGCTAGTCATTGACCCTATGAGTAATTAATTCATGTTTTAAAATAAAGTAAAAAACACCAAGAATTATACTTCTGAGTTGTTTTCTGGAAAATAACCATGAAGTACCCTTTTGTAAGAAAGAGTACACTGCACATAACATATGCTCTCAACTATGTTCAAATATGAATGTCATATGCATAAATATAGGAACGACATTAAAAGTGTGTTAAAAATCACCTGTGATGGTGAAATTATATAGGGATTTTATTTAATCCTCTATCATCTTTTCTAAAATTTATTATAGGGGTATGTTTTATATTATAACATGAAAAATGTTTCATTAAAATTCAGAAAGAAGGAGAATAATCATAGTTATTAAGGTAAAGTGAGAAAATGTGCAAACACTGTAAATTTTAAAGATTGTAAGGTATTGGAATCGACTTGATGGCACTGAGTAAGGTATTAGAGAGGGAAAATAAGTATTAATTTTACCAGTAGAGAGATTTAACCAAAAAAATCAGAAACTGTCTTATGGTTAAATATGGCTGTTTTAAATTAATTAAAGAAATATTAAAGCACATTTAGGTGATAATTTATACTGCATAGTGCTTATGTTTTATTCTCTTTGCATATATGACTTAATAAAATGTTTACAAAGACATAGACTCATAGCTAGGGATTGTGCATCATTCTTAGTTATTTTCTTCCCTTCATGGACAGAGGCATTGATTGTAAGTACTTAAGTTAATTACAGAGGATATCCCAATAAATCACTATGTTATCCAAGACCTTGAATGATGGAAGAGCAGCTGCAGAGGGTAAGGAGGAGAAGAGGTAATAAAAAGCTGAGGAAGTGATTTAGACAAAGACTGAAGGGAATCAAACATAACACAAGTCACTGTCTGAAGGCAATTGATCTCTTGTTTCTTATAGGCAATTGTCTTAGGCTGAGTTCTCTAGAGAAGAAAGTGTATAAATATATATTTATATCAAGGAAATGGCTCCTGCAGTTATAGAGGCTGGAACATCTTAAGTCCGTGGGGCAGGATAGAGGCTTCTCCTGATTCACATAGCAACAGGGGCTGGCAAACCCAAGATTGGCAGGTCAAAGAGCAGGGCTTTTGCTCACAGGCTTCGAAGATCAAAGAATCCCAAGATCAGCAGGCAAGACCACAGGTAAGCTGCTAGCTTAAGTTCCAAGAACCAGAGGTCAGATGAACAGAAGCCAGCTGCAGGATCCAGAGTGGGCAAAAATCTATGAGCCTTGCCAGAATGTCCACTTATATTCCATGCAGGCCACATGCCCAAGGAAACTCCCTTTCAACTGATTGGCTTCTCACAGTAGATCTCACCACAGAGGTGATTGCATTATATTAAGGCTCATCACGGGAGTGATCACATCAAGGGCTGCCAAATTACATCATAACTAGTTCACACACAACCTTAGCCATCATACCAATCTAAAAATTTTAAAATATCTGAATTTAGAAATGAAATTTTAGTGCTTAATTATATCACTATACCCAGAGTTACACTACAATTTAAATAAATATTTTTAGTTTGCTTTTTTAATCTTAAAATCTTTTTTATTGATCCTAAAATATTAAATCTTATCCTTTTATAACAGTGCCAACTATGAATAGTTTCCTTGGAAGAACTTAATTGGTTACACAAATTTGAGCAAAGTCAGGTAAATCTCGGGTTTAATTTGCATGCATTCATTTAAGCTCTACAAATTTTGTAGTCATTACCCAGCAATAGACTTATTTTGAATGTAACTAATTGGTAGAAATCTCTTAATTAACAGAAGTTTTAGTTCAACAGATGCAAATACAAAGGTCAGTGTCTCTGACTGGGTGAAGGATTTAATCCATGATATTGGCAAATGCAAAGTACAAGAGAACTAAAGGCCATGAGACAGGTGTGTGAAAGAAGGCAGTGTGTGAAAGCATGATTAAAACAGATGTCTTAGAAAGTGATTCCTACAATGCAAAGAATGCAAATTGTACGCTTAAAAAAAGAGACAATAAAATGTAAGGAAGACTAGATAATTTGTTGGTGCTAACATCTAACGAGATGCAGATATTTATGGTGAGAAAGCTTTGTAAATTAGCCTTAGAAAGCTTTTTTTGTAATTAGATATATTTGAAATTCATTAATGGTTCAAATCTAGATACTTGAGAAGACTAAGATTACACACACACACACAGGCATGCCACACACACACACACACTACACACCACTCTCCACACACACATACCACACACTTATCTCACATATAGTCTACACAATATTTAAAGAAGAGGAAGTATTTGCCTTCGAGTTGGTTCCGACTCATAGCAACCCTGTAGGACAGAGTAGAACTGCCCCATATGGTTTCCAAGGAGTGCCTGGTAGATTCAAACTGCTGACCTTTTGTTAGCAGCTGTAGCTCTTAACCACTACACCACCAGGGTTTCCTTGAGACTAAAATATAAAAGAGAATTAAATGAATAAGTCACTGTTAGGAACTAATAGAAACATTTCATCTTGTATATCCTGAGACACATTTTTTTTTTTCCTAAACGCAGAAAAAATGGAAGCTGTAAAGAATTTCATTTTACTTGGATCCACAATCAATGTCCATGGAAACAGCAGTCAAGAAATCAAAAGAAGCTTTGCATTCAGCAAATCTGCTGCAAAATACCTCTTTAAAGTGTTGAAAAAGCAAAGATGTCACCTTGAAGACTAAGGTTCGCCTGACCCAAGCCATGGTGTTTTCAGTCACCTCATATGCATTTGAAAGCTGAACAATGAACAACGAAGACTGAAGAACTGATGCCTTTGAATTGTGGCGGAGGCAAAGAATGTTGAATATACCATGGACTGCCAAAAGAATGAACAAATATGCCTTAGAACAGGTACAACCAGAATGCTCCTTGGAAGCAAGAATGGCGAGATTACGTCTCATATACTTTGGACAGGTTATCAGGAGAGATCAGTGCCTGGAGAAGGACATCATGCTTGGTAAAGTAAAGGGTCAGTGAAAAAGAGGAAGACCCTCAACAAGATGGGTTTACACAGTGGTTGCAATGATGGGCTCAAGCCCAGAAACAAACTTTTGCTCTGTTTTACATATGGTCATTATAAGTTGGAACTGACTCGATGGCACCTAACAGCAACAACAACAAACTTTACCAAACCCAAGTATTGAAATTCATAACTTTGAACAAAAGTATGTGTTATTTAATTGAAGGTTTATGATTTAGAAACTTCTAAGATAAAACTTTTTTTATAATATTTAAGATATCAGATGAATTGAGGAAATTATTAGTTAAGGAACCATATTGTGTAAACTCATCTTCACCTAGACCTAATTTAGATGACAAGACTCTGGAGTTCTCACCTATGCAATAATTACATGAGTGCTTTGTAGAGATTTGGAGAGGGTAATTCTATTTTGGTTGTGGAAGAAATGTAATTAATTTGTGGCCAGAGGGTAGACTGTGGTAGATTAAAGATGACCACAAATTCTCTGTTACTCCTTACATTGAGAGTTGAAATTGAATTCTCTCCTGCAGGAGGGCTGGTCTTAGTGACTTGCTTTGCAATAGAAGGTGGTAGAAGTGATATCTGGAAATTCTGAGGATAAGTCTTAAGAAGCCTTTTAGATTTCGCCCAGGGCTCTTGGAAAAATAATCCTTAAAATCCATCTTCCATGTCACTGAAGGAAGTTCAAGCAGCTCAGTGGAAAATTCCAAAAAAAAGAAAAAGAATCTCCCAGATGATGGCCCCAACTAAGCCATTAGTCAACAGTCAGCATCAATGTACCAGTCCTATGTGTTAGCCATATTGACTATGAATTCTTCAGCCACAATTGAGCTACCTCTGTTGTCAACATGTGGAAGTGCAAAGAGATGCATCTGAGTCCTTCCCAAATTGTAGATTTGTGAACAGAATAAATGATAGATTTTAAATCACAACTGTGCCAAACACATTACGTAATTTAAAAAGACATATATCATGCTGCATCCATGATGAAATATGCAGGCACCCCTCATTCTCCAGCCATATGTCCCAAACATTCTCTTGATCTTCTCAGAATCATGTCTGCAGAGCATATCCAGGCTTGCTGGTGCATTTGCAAATATTTTTGTATTCATATTGAGGGCCCAGGAAACACTGAGGGTCCTTCAGTCCTTCTGTTTGGAATCTCAGCACATTCACTGCTGTTGCAAGACATATGGAGGTCTAGATGATTCTGGCACTCTTCCTGGAGGATATTTTGGAAAGTTGGTCACAGTTTCTCTCTTCTAGGATTCCCAGACTTAAATGGATGCTTCATTATATTTCCCCTTTCCTCTTTAGGACTCAGGGACTGAAAATCTTACATCCAGATTTAAATTCACATTATGCCCACTCCAGTTCTCTTCTTTTCATCCACTGGAGGGAATGTAAACATATTTTCATGCGGTACTATTCCCTTTACATCATTTTGCATTATCTCTCTATGTTCTAAATCTATTTGAAATAGCCCTGGTGGTGCAGTGGTTAAAGCACCCAGCTGTGAACCAAAAGGTCAGCGGTTTGAACCCACCAGCTGCTCCACAGGAGAAAGTTGTGGCAGTCTGCTTCTGTAAGGATTACATCCTTGGAAACCCTATGAGGCAGTTCTACTCTGTCCTATGGGCTCACTCAACAGCAACAGATTTTAAATCTTTTGTTACGAGTTTCTGAAATCATTAGCTTATGCAATCAAAAAAAAAAAAAATCTCCGTCAAAAACTTAGGTCTTGGAGTTGAAATCCCTTTTTAAGTAGAGTTTTACCTTCTTTATGTATTGCAGTACCCTCTTTTAGAACTTGGTATTAACAATTAGAATCTTTGTTTTCAATTGCTTTATTCTTCTCTAGACAGGACACATAAAAAATGTTCATTGTTGAATCAATAGAGAGAGTAATGTCTTGGGTACAAAAGAGTTTAAAGAAGATCAACCTTATTTTTCCTCTCAAAATAGTTCTGTTAATAATAATGATAATGTATAATAACAATACAGCTTGCCCTTGTTGACAAGCTTATAATCAAATGGCTTATTTTAGCCAAGAAACAGTAACTTGCTTTAAGGCTATCGGCTTAATTCTTACCAGGTATACATACCAAAAAACTAAACCCATTGTCATGGAGTCGATTCTGACTCATAGTGACCCTATAGGACAGCACAGAACTGCCCCATAGGGTTTCCAAGGGCAGCTAGTGGATTCGTACTGCCAACCTTTGGGTTAGCAGCTGAGAACGTAACCACTATACTGCCATAGAGCCTCAAAAAATGGTTTATCTAGTTAATTTACACCCCTATGCCCAAATGTCACTAGCTTTTTGTACATGTGCAATTACAGGAAATTGGTCCAGCAAACAGCTTTCTGGCGACCACAGTAAAAATCAATCAATAATATATAGGGCTCATAGTGGTTTAAACTTTAATGGAAAGAGTGAACATGTTGGCTATAAATGCTTCTCACCAGAAATCTTGGCAATCATACAAAATATTTAAACCTTAGTTGTCAGTTGAGTGGTAAAGTTTATCAGAGGTAAACATAACAATTTTGAGTCCCAGAACTTAAATATAGCAATTTTGCAGAATATGTTGTGAAACTAAACTATTTCTGTATTCTATATTATCTCCCCTTTCTAAAATGTTTTCATCATTGATTTGTTCATTTATTCTTTTTTAAAAATAATACCTTATTACTAAAATGATAAAGATCATGGAAGAAAAAATAGGGACAATGTTAGGAGCCCTAATATAAGGCATAAACAGGATACAAAACATTACCAAAAATGAAGAAGAGGAACCAGATAACAGGAGCTCCTAAAAATCAAACACCTATGCTCATCTAAAGACTTCACCAAAAGAGTAAAAAGACCACCTACAGATTAGGAAAAAATGTTCAGCTATGACATCTCCGACCAGCACCTGATCTCTAAAATCTATATGAGTCTGTTAAAACTCAACCACAAAAAGACAAACAACCCAATCAAGAAGTGGGCAAAGGATATGAACACACACTTCACTAAAGAAGATATTCAGGCAGCTAACAGATACATGAGAAAATGCTCTTGATCATTAGCCATTAGAGAAATGCAAATTAAAACTAAGGTGAGATCCCAAGGCTGGCATTAATCCAAAAACACAGAATAATAAATGTTGGAGAGGCTGCAGAGAGATTGGAACTCTTATACACTGCTGGTGGGAATGTAAAATGGTACAACCACTTTGGAAATCGATCTGGCATTTTCTTAAAAAGTTAGAAATACAACTACCATACAACCCAGAAATCCCACTCCTTGGAATATACCCTAGAGAAATAAGAGCCTTTACACAAACAGATATATGCACATCCATGTTTATTGCAGCTCTGTTTACAATAGCAAAAAGCTGGAAGCAGCCAAGGTGTCCATCAATGGATGAATGGTTAAATAAATTATGGTATTTTCACACAGTGGAATACTACACATCGATAAAGAACAGTGACAAATCTGTGAAACAGTTCATAACATGGAGGAACCTGGAAGGCACTACGCTGAGTGAAATTAGTCAGATGCAAAAGGACAGATATTGTATAAGACCAGTATTATAAGATCTTGAGAAATAGTATAAACTGAAAAGAACACATTCTTTTGTGGTTATGAGAGGGGGGAGGGAGGGAGGGTGGGAGAAGGGTTATTTACTGATTAGTTAGTAGATAAGAACTACTTTAGGTGAAGGAAAGGACAGTACTCAATACAGGGAAGGTCAGCTCAACTGGACTGGACCAAAAGCAAGGAAGTTTCTGGGAAAAACTGAATGCTTCGAAGGTCAGCGGAGCAAGGGCGGGGGTTTGGGGACTATGGTTTAAGGGGACTTCTAAGTCAATTGGCAAAATAAATTCTATTAAGAAAACATTCTGCATCCCACTTTGAAGTGTGGCATCTGGGGGCTTAAATGCTAACAAGCAGCCATCTAAGATGTATCAATTGGTCTCAACCCACCTGGATCAAAGGAGAATGAAGAACACCAAGGTCACACGATAACTATGAGCCCAAGAGACAGAAATGGCCACTTGAACTAGAAACTTACATCATCCTGAGACCAGAAGAACTAGATGGTGCCTGGCCACAACCGATGACTGCCCTGACAGGGAGCACAACAGAGAACCCCTGAGGGAGCAGGAGAACAGTGGGATGCAGACATCAAATTCTCATAAAAAGACCATACTTAATGGTCTGACTGAGACTAGAAGAATCCCGGTGGTCACGGTCCCCAAACCTTCTGTTGGCCCAGGACAGGAACCATTCCCAAAGACAACTCATCAGACATGGAAGGGACTGGACAATGGGTTGGTGAGAGATGCTGATGAAGAGTGAGCTACTTGTGTGAGACTGTGTTGGCATCTCCTGTCTGGAGGGGAAATGGGAGGGTAGAGAGGGTTAGAAACTGGCAAAACGGTCACGAAAGGAGAGACTGGAAGGAGGGAGTGGGCTGACTTATTAGGGGGAGAGTAAATGGGAGTATGTAGTAAGGTGTATATAAGCTTATATGTGACAGACTGACTTGATTTGTAAACTTTCACTTAAAGCACAATAAAAATTATTTAAAAAAAAATAATACCTTATTGTGTTTTCGGTAAAGGTTTACACAGCAGTTCAGGCTCCCATTCAACTATTTCTGTACAAATTGTTCAGTGACATTGGTTACACTCTTCACAACGTGTGAACGTTCTCAATATTTCCATTATGGTTGTTCCATTTCCTTTCCATTAAGCTAGTTTCCATGCCCTCTAAATTTCTCATCTTTGTTTTAAAGTAATTGCTGATTGTTTGGTCTCAGATTTTTTTTTTTTTTTTACTCATTTACTTTTTTTTAAGATAATTTTTATTGTGCTTTAAGTGAAAGTTTACAAATCAAGTCAGTTTCTCACATATAAACTTATATACACCTTACTACATACTCCCAATTACTCTCGCCCTAATGAGTCAGCCCGCTCCCTCGTTCCAGTCACTCCTTTCATGACCATTTTGCCAGTTTCTAACCCTCTCTACCCTCCCGTCTCCCCTCTAGACAGGAGATGCCAAGATAGTCTCAAGTGTCCACCTGATACAAGTAGCTCACTCCTCTTCAACATCTCTCTCCAACCCATTGTCCAGTCCAATCCATGCCAGATGATTTTTTAAAGACACACAGTACACATGGGTCATACTCTTTATTTTGTGGGCCCCAATCTGTTATTTAGCTACAAGTGACCTCAGGGACTAGTTTCAGTTCAGGGTTTGAAGAGTATCTCAGGACAATAGTGTCTGGCAGTTCCCTGCTCCAGTCTCAACCAGTCCAGTAAGTCTGTTTTTTTTTTTTTTTTTAATAGGAATTTGAGATTCTGTTTCACATTTTCTCCCATTCTATCAGGATTCATCTATTATGGCCCTGATCAGAGTAGTTGGTAGTGGTAGCTGGGCACCATCTAGCTCTTCTGGTCTCAGGTTAGATGTTCTTACCAGCGAAGACCAATAGTTGTATAATAGATGGCTACTGGCAAGCTTTTAAGACCTCAGACACTATTTACCAAACTAGGATGTGGAACATAAACTTTATGAACTGTTTATGCGAATTAACTGAGATGTCCCACAAAACTATGGTCGTAATCATTCAGACCCAGGAAAACAATCCTACAAGGTGTTTGGTTGACTAAGAAGTACCATAATTGTGCCCCCTATGTGCTTTGGCTCAGTTGTTAAGAGATCAGCTGCAGACCAAAAGATCGGCAGTTTGAATCCACTAGCTGCTCCTTGGAAACCCTATGGGGTAGTTCTACTCTGTCCTTTACAGTCGCTATGAGTTAGAATCTACTCGACGGCAACGGGTTTGTTTTGTTTGTTTGTTTGTGTTTTTGGTTTATGTGCTTTATTATATATATGAATATATGCACATATAGTCACGTATATGCATATACACATACATATGCATACACCTCATATATGACACATATATACTCACATATACATTTTTTTTTTTATATACATAACTATACACATACATGTCTACATTCATACATGTATACCCACACATGTATTTTTTGGTTTTTGTTGGTGCTCTTTCAAAATTATATATGCCGTGGCAATTATCAGGAGGTCCTTTTCTTTTTGTGTACATTTTAGTGAGATCCTTTACCTTCGTCAAGCTGTGCATCCCTCATTCTCATTCAGTGTTACGTCCTTTTTCTACGTTTTTTAAAAGGCTGTTTGCCTTAGTAATTAAAGACATTGACTCTAAATTTTCTTCCTTAATTTGGGAGACATTTGGCAAGTGGAGGCAGTATATATGGAGTTCTTCCAAAAACCAGGATTAACCACGTTTTCTATTAGGAACTCAAAATATCATAGTCAAAATCAAACATATCTGCGTTAGTGTGCACAGTATGTGTTTAGGACATGTTTAAATAAAAATGAAATATTGTCACAATTTTTATATCACCTACTTTGTGTGTTAACATTGTTGCCTGGCTTCTGTAAGCATTTAAGTTTGCTGTGCCTTGCCTAGGCTCACTAAGGAAAATAACGCTTGGGGTTTTTGTTTTGTTGGATTTTGTTTTTGTTTGTTTTGGTGGGGTCTCAGTGAGGAGCGGAGGATGTCGGGAGTCCAGGGGAGTATTTGGAGCACTTCTGCAATATTGCGTAAGGCACTGGATTCTGTTTGGTGAGCTGGCTGCCAAATTGGAAGAGATTAGCAACCATATCCTCCAAACAGCAGAGTAGGGGGACCCTGAACAGAGTAGCCTTTTTGTTTGATTATGTATCCAAGAAGCATTGAAGATGCCCTCCCCCAAGATGAAGATAAGTGATAGCATGTAACCGAGAAGGCCAGAGGGAATGTGGCACCCAGAGCACAGGTGGGAGGGTCAGTCTTAGGCAGAGTTGTATTTATCCCATTGTTGGAGAATAAGAAAGGAAGGAGGACTAGGGGCACGGGTGGCAAAAATTTGAAGAAATGTTTTACTTATAATTCTTCTTCTCACTGTAAGGTAAGAAATGAGGTTCCTCTAAGAAAAAAAATTAGGCAATTAGGAGATCAAGAAGAGTAAAGCCATTTAGAAATAATTTTTGTTGTTTTTGTGCCATCAAGTTGATTCTGACTCATAGTGAGCCTATAGAACAGAGTAGAACTGCCCCATAGGGTTTCCAAGGCTGTAATCTTCATAGTTAGAGATCACCAGGTCTTTTCTCCCATGGAGCCGTTGGTGGGTCCCAACTGCCAACCTGTCAGTTAGCAGCTGAGAGCTTAACCACTCCACCACCAGGGCTCCTTGCAGAAATAACTTTAGTGCCTCATAAAGGAGGTAAATTATTTTTTAAACTAACAAATTGGCCCCAGTTACAAAACAGATAATTCTTGATTGTGGTTATAAACATGAGACAAGTATAACTTCTTATAGACCTGGTTACATGGCACCTTAGAAATCGCAACATTTTTTTTTTCCGTCTGCCATTCTAAATTCCCACAGTAACAACCTAAGTTTTTATTTACAGGGATTTTTCACTCACAGTAATGGGCAATAGACTGTGGAAACCGAACACAAAGTCAAACCTGAAACTGCTATAGAAACTGCCACTCCATAGGCATTTACTTTTCAAAGGCTTAGCCAAGCAGTCTTGGAAGACAAATCAACAATAATAATGTCCAAGATTGATGACCTTAATTATGAAAGCAGTACAAAGGTCCTTGGAGCAATGAAGAATGCCAGAGTGTTTTTCAAGTAAAGCAAAACGATATCTTCAAGTTGTGTTCAACTTATCATTTAAGAAGTTTATCCCAGACCAACACCTTCGGAATTAGAAAACAAAAACAAATAAGCAAAAAATACTAAAAGACACTTTTATAGTTTTTTAGACACTTAATAGATACTGTTTTTAAAAAACTATATTATGATCGGATTTTAGTATTTTATTGCACAAAATGTGTCTATGGGGCAGTACCAAAATGTATAATACTGAACCCTTAGTTTTATGCGGAGGTTCCAGACCCTCAAAGAAAGTGAAAAGCTATAAAGCTTCTTATGACATAGTCTCTAAAGTCACACAATTTTCCTTCTACAACATTCTATTAGTCAAGACAGTCACTGAGGCTAACACAGACTCAAGGGAATGAAGAGTAGTAAATATTTGTGGTGACCTTTAATCTAACACATTCTTTTCTTAAGGAAATAAAAGAATCGGAAAAAGAGTTATGTATACAATAATTACCAGAGTATTATTTTAAAATCAGACAGTTAAAAAAAAAGTATTCAAAGATATGGAAAATTTAAAATAAATTATGAAACTTTCATATAATGGTAAATTCAAAATTGATGTTCTCAGATAATATTTAAGATCATAAGAAATATTCCTAACACATTATTAAGATCTTACCGTTCCAGCTTTTCAAAACAAACACACATACACATAAATATGCATACGTATATTAGAGAAAGTTATACTTCAAAATATGTCTCCAAAGGAATGGTATTAAAATTTATTTAAAATTTCTATTCATCATGGAGTCCTGCTGGCACAGTGATTAACAGCTCAGGCTGCTAACTATGAGGTCAGCAGTTAGAATCCACCAGCTGCTCTTTGGAAACACTATGGGGTAGTTGTACCCTGTTCTATAGGGTCTCTATGAGTCAGAATTGGCTCAACAGCAACGGGTATTCATCATATTTTTCTTTATTTTGTAAATTGTCAAAAATATACATAAATTCCTCATTTTACTTTATTAGTTTTTATCTATATCTGTCAAATCTTTTATCAATTTTTATAAATCATATTATAAAAATTTTGTGTATACAACTAATATAATAAAACCTAATATGCCTATTAGCTACATGTAACCATTAATAAGGTTTCTGGCAAATTTGCTGAATCTATGCTTTCTCTAAAAATTTGTTAGCATAGTTTAAATCAAATCCCAGATGTTGCATAGTTTTATCCTTCATGTTCCTATGTACAGTTCCAAAAACTAGATGTTATATATATATTTATAAAAAATTTTTTTTTATATTGAAGAACATCAAAAATAATTCATCATTTACTCTCCAGCCCATAATCAATATTCCCTGATTTTCTCAAAATTATTATCATTATTTTAATTCAAGCCAGTGTCCAAAACAATTCAACATACTATGTTTGGATATTATGATTTTTAAATCAATTTTAATCTAAAGCTTCGTATTTGTAAGTTTCTTAAAACTATAGTTTAATGTTTGTATTATAATTTTGGAAAATTTTTAGCCAGTATTTTTCAAATAGGCATCTTCCCTCTTCTTTCCACCCTTTCCACCTTGGACTCCAATTATAAATGTATGCAACATTTTCACCTTGTCCTTTTCTTCCATTCACTTTTGTGTTTATTTAACCTTCAGTCTAGCTGTGTTTCAATCTGGATTTCCCATTGATCTGTCTTCCAACTCACTAATCCTCTGTTCTGTTGTGCCTAAGCTGCTATTAAACTCATGTATTGGATTCTTAATTTCACTTCCAAAATTTCTGTTTTGCTCATTTGTATGCATTTTTAGTATCTTTTGAAATTCTCTTTAAACGTATTAACCATAGTTGTTTTAAAGTTCTTGTCAGATAACTGCTGTATAATAGACACTTTGATTCTGTATCTATTTTGTACTCTTTTTTTTTTTCTTAATTTTCAGAGTTTAGCTCCTCTTTTTTTCCCTTCAATGTTTTATCAAATGATTGACACTGTGTTTGAAAATCTTCTAAGGCCCAGGCTAATGTTACTTTCATCCAAATAGAATTAAGATTTCTTCTGCTAGGAAGATGGCGAATAGTCAGATCGCTTTCATTCTGTGGAAGATTGGTTTAGGCTGTGTTAGGGCTGCTTTATTTCCATTTTACTCTTCATTGCTAGTCTTCTATTCCTGAAGTTTAGCTCATCTGAAATCTCAACCTCAGTAGGCCTTGAACTTCAACTTCTCTCTCTCTAGTATTACATGGCTGATGAAATCTCTCCTCTGCTGTTTTGGTTACCAGAGGCTAATTTTTGCTGGTTTTCTTAGAATTATGCCTGTACATGCAAGGTATGGGAGATGGCATATCCTTAAGAGGAGAAATCGACGCAGATAAATGTTTGGGACCACGTTTCTTCAGCTCCGTTATTTTCAGGATTTGTCCTACATTACTCAGCAGTTTAGTCAAGCTTGACCTCTGACCTCCATCTTCTTAGCTCAGCGAGGCTGCAGCTTTCTTCTTAGCCTCTGTCTTCCCATGCCACACATTGGCATGTGTGCTCCAGTGAAAAACCAGAGAGTAGCACTGTTGGCTCTTCTACTCTTGTTGCAGAAACAATAGCTCCTTAACATCTGCCTGTATCAGTTGTTCCCCAATGCCTTCAAATAGCATTCCTTTTGGTTTTGTACCTCTTTATACTTCTTTGCAGAGGCTTTTTCAATACAATATTGTATCATGTCTAGAACTAAAAGTCCCCATTTAGTGGAATTCTATTACAGCCATGTGCCTCATAGTGTCAGTTTGGGCAACTTCCAACTGCATAGATGTCCATGTCTCGTAAGGTTATACAGCACCAAGAGAAAGAGAAACCTGTGGCCCCACCCCATACAGGAGCAAGAGAAGGAGAAAGGCTTGCAGTCAGGCATGCATTGGTTAACGTCAAGGATACAGTCTGGGAAATAGGATGTTATATGATTTGGACCTTGTGTGAACATTATATTATATATTCACTGACCTCTTTCTGGGCTCCTTCCACCTTGGCCTGCTGCTCATTGGGGTGCGGACCTGGCAGCTGCCCTCTCTCCCCTTCCTTCCCTGGAAGCCTTTCTCCTTTCCTTTTTCCTGTAAGGGGCAGGGCTGCAAGATCCTCCTCCTCGCAGGCTTGTGTAACCTTATGGAATCGTGGACATATATGTGGTCAGACATTGCCCAGACTGTGCAGTGTTCACACAACATCCAAACTACTTAATATTCTATTTCACAGAATGTGTCATGGACGTTAAGCAACACATGACTGTATTTCTACATTGTCAAACACATAACAATTTCATAATATTTTTCATCATTACCCTCATATTTCAGTCTCTGTTCTGTAAATAGTTATATCAATGCTTAAGCTTACTTATGCTGAGACTTATCCAATCGTCCCATGGTTGTCTTATGCTCGTTTATAGTAGACTCCTCAGGAGAGGCTTATGGGAATCAGATCTCTGAACACTGCATGTTTCTAAGTTTTGGGCTTCAGCACGTACATTTGAAGATAATGTAGCTGGATATTAAAAAAAAAAAAAATCTTATATCTTCCTTTGTTGCGATTCATGGTCAAGAAGCCTGATTTAAAACTAAAAAAAAAAAAAAAATGTGTTTTGTTGCTTCAAGCGCCTAGACTTTTTGTTCTTGCATTTTTTTCCTTATATTTTCAGTCCAGCAGGTTCACTGGGCTATGTTCTGATGTGAATTATTCTAGATCTATATCTACAGATGAAGCCCTGGTTGCACAGTGGTTAAGAGCTTGGCTGCTAACCAAGAGATTGGCAGTTTGAATCCACCAACCACTCCTTGGAAACCCTATGGGGCTGATCTACTGTGTCCTACAGGATCTCTGTGACTCAGAACTGCCTCAATGGCAACAGGTTTTTTTTTTTTCATGTTTATGTCTAATAAAAAAGAGTGTATAGGTGGTTTATTTATTTTATACTTTTAATTTGTAGACTCAACATTTTTGTTTTTTTTTAATTTTAGTTATTTCTTGATGACTATAAATGTTTTACTTTTTGTTCAATTACTGTATTTTTTCTTCAGAGATTCCAATTATATTAGTGTTTATCAATCAAGTTCTATTTATTTTTATCACTTTATTTTCTTATGATGATGAAGATGATTTTGCTTTTTTAAAAATTTCCATCTACTATTTTTCCAGCATTCTTTCCATGATGCCTTCTATTTCAGTTTTCTTTTCCATATATTTATTATTTTTTTTCTTAATTATCCACTGAATTCTTCCTCATCTTGTTTTGTCTGTTCTAAACACGTATTGTCCAGCAATATAATTTATGAGCTCTTTGTTTGTGATATATGCTGTTATCTCAAAACTTTAATAATTTTGTTTTTAATTTCTTTGGTTTCAGTTTGAAATATTAGGTAGACTTCTTCTAAACTTCAGGCTAAACTTTATAATGTGCCTGTTTTACCTAAACTCGGAAGACCAATCTTATACTTTTTCCTATTCTACTTTTTTGTACTCATACTATTAAAAGTTTTATGTGGATAATTCTAGCAATGTTTAATGCCTATTTAAGGGTGTGTATGTGTCTCATTTTTATGGAACAGTTTAATTTCTATTGCACTGCTTTGGTGATGGAGGCTGTTGTTGTTAGGTGCCATCCCTAGTTGATAACTTTAAAAATAGTTTCTAAATATTTAATGAAAAGTCTATGCTTGAATTCATCATCCAATTTCATAAGTGCTATGTATTTTTTTTTTTTTTTTTTGAGGCTGGTGCTTTTATTATTCCCATTTTACAGATAATAAAGCAGGCTTACATGGTTAATAAGCAGCAGAGTTGAACTGCAGACTCCGGTGTAGCTGAATCCAGGGCTGGAGGTCTTAAACACTGCAGATACAGCCTCTCAGAGAAGGTTCAAGTGACATTTCTTATTTATTCTTTTTTTATTGTATTTTAGATGAAGACTTACAGGACAAACTGGTTTCTCATTAAACAGTACACATATTGTTTTATGACATTGGTTAACAATCCCATGACATGTCAACACTCCCTTCTCAATTTTGGGTTTTATTACCAGCTTTCCTGTTCCGTCCTGCCTTCTAGTCCTTGCCCCAGAGCTGGTGTACCGCTTTAGTCTCATTTTGTTTTATAGGCCTGTCCAGTCTTTGGCTGAAGAGTGAACCTCAGGAGTGACTTCATTACTAAGCTAAAAGGGTTTCTGGGAGCTGTACTCTCAGGGTTTCTCCAGTCTCTGTCAGGCCAGCAAGCCTGGCCTTTCTTTTTAAGTTTGAATTTTGTTTTACATTTTTCTCCAGCTCTGTCCAGGACCCTCTACTGTAATTCCTATCACAGCAGTCAGTGATGGTAGCTGGGCACCATCTAGTTATACTGGACTCAGTCTGGTGGAGGCTGTGTAGATGTGGTCCATTAGTCCTTTGGACTAATCTTTCCCTTGTATGTTTAGTTTTCATCATTTTTCCTTGTTCCCAAAGAGGGGAGACCAGTGGAGTATCCTGGATGGCTGCTCATAGCCTTTTAAGACTCCAGGCATTACTCACCAAAGTAGAATGCAGAACATTTTCTTTATAAACTATGTTATGCCAATTGAGCTAGATATTCCCTAAGACCATAGTCCCCACAGCCCTCAGCCCAGCAACTTGGTCCCTCAGGGAGTTTGGATATGTCTACAGAGCTTCCATGGCCTTGCCTGGTACAAGTTGTGCTGGCTTCCCCAGTATTGTGTACTGTCTTATCCTTCACCAAAGTTACCACTTATCTATTAGCTACTCCCGCCCCTCCCCTCCCTTGTAACCATCTAAGATTGTTTCTTTTTGTATGTAAACATTTTCATGAGTTTTTACAGTAGTGGTCTCACACAATTTTGGCCTTTCGTGATTGACTTATTTCACTTCAGCATAATGCCCTCCAGATTCATCCATGGTATGAGATCCTTCACAGATTAATCGCCGTGTGTACGTACCACAGTTTGTTTATCCATTCATCTGTTGATGGGCATCTAGGTTGTTTCCATGTTTTTGCTATTGTGACCAATGCTGCAATGAACGTGGGTGTGCATATGTCTATTCCTGTGATGACTCTTATTTCTCTTGGATATATTCCTAGGAGCTGGATTGCTGGATGGTATGGTATTTCTATTTCTAGCTTTCTAAGGAAACGCCATATCATTTTCCAAAACAGTTGCATCATTTTGCACTCCCATCAGCAGTGCATAAGAGCTCCGATCTCCCCAAAGCCTCTCCAACATTTGTTATTTCCTGTTTTTTTTGATTCATGCCAGCAATGCTGAGGTGAGATGGTATCTCATTGTGGTTTTGATTTGCATTTCTCTACTGGCTAGTGGAAACTCTGCTGGCATAGTGGTTAAGTGCTACAGCTACTAACCAAAAGGTTCGCAGTTCAAATCCACCAGGTGCTCCTTGGAAACTCTATGGGGCAGTTCTACTGTGTCCTATAGTGTTGCTATTAGTCGGAATTGACTCGATGACTATGGATTTGTTTTTGTTTTGTACTGGCTAGTGATCTTGAGCGTTTCCTCATGTGTCTGTTGGCCACTTGAATATCTTTTTTGGTGAAGTGTCTGTTCATTTCCTTTGCCCATTTTTTAATTGGATTATTTGTCTTTTTGCTGTAGAGGTGTTGAATTTTCATGTAGATTTTAGAGATTAGACCTTTGTCTGATTTGTAATAGCCACAAAATTTTTCCCAGTCTGTAGATTCTCTTTTTACTCTCTTGGTGACGTCTTTTGATATATATTTAGTTTTTGGTAGGAGATTATTCTTTCTTTTTTTAATTTTTATTGTGCTTTAAGTGAAAGTTTACAAATCAAGTCACTATCTTATACAAAAATTTATATACACGTTGTTATATACTTCTAGTTGCTCTCCTCCTAATGAGACAGCACACTCCTTCTCTCCACCCTCTAATTCCGTGTCCATTCAGCCTGCTTATGTCCCCCTCTGCCTTCTTATCTCCACTCAGACAGGAGCTGCTTGTCACACAGTCTCATGTGTTCACTTGATCCAAGAAGTTCACTCTTCACTAGTATCGTTTTCTTTCTGTAGTCCAGTCCAATCCCTGTCTGAAGAGTTGGGGGAATGATTGCTGTATTGGGATAACAAAAAGTCTGGAGACCATGACTTCCAGGGTACTTCTAGTCTCAGTCAGACCAATAAGTCTGGTCTTTTTATGAGAGTTTGAGGTCTGCATCCCACTGCTTTCCTGCTCCCTCAGGGGTTCTCTGTTGTGTTCCCTGTCAGGGCAGTCATCAGTTGTAGCTGGGCACCATCGAGTTCTTCTGGTCTCAGGCTGACGTAGTCTCTGATTTATGTGGCTTTTTCTGTCTCTTGGGCTCATAATTACCTTGTGTCTTTGGTATCCTTTATTAGGAGATTATTTTCTTAAAGAAGAGAAGTCACATCAGACTTGAGAATATGAGAGTGATAAATTATTGTTAATTTGACAAATTGTTGTTCACTTTTAGTATATTTTGTATATCTTCAGTATAGGCATTAAAATGAGATTTATGATGTCATCAGTATGACCCTGTAAATTTAGAAGAAAATATGTGCAAATACAGAAAGAAGTTATGATTTATCATTAGTTTAAAATAGGTTAATAATATAGACCAGAGATATTCAATAGGATTTTCTGTGATGAGGGGAGTGTCCTATATTTGTACTGTTCAGTAGAGTAGCCACTAGCCATACACTGCTATTGAACACTTGGATTATGACTAGTGCAACTAAGGACCCGAATTTCTTAAATTTTAAAATTGCTGTTAATAATGGAGTAGTTTTTTTTATTATTAATACTTAACTGAGGCTATTTATTTGCCAACAATTAATTATGAATACATAAAGGCATAGGTCCTAAGGTAAAAATCTTAATGAAAAATGACTAGAAATAATGATATCTAGAAAGGAGCCCTGGCAGCACAGTAGTTAAAGCACTCATCTGCTAACCAAAAAGTTGATGGTTTGAACTCACCAGCCACTTTGCGGGGAAAAAAATGTGCAGTCTGCTTCCATAAAGATTACAGCCTTAGAAACCCTATGAAGAAGCCATTTTACTCTGTCCTATAGGGTCACTATGACTTGGAATATACTTCGTAGCAATGGGTTTGGTTTCATATTTTAAATAATACTAAATTAAAAAACTAAAAAGAAAAAGCTCAATTTATATATATTGTCAGCAATATGTTCATGACATATTATGAGGAGAAAAACAAACAGTAATGTATACGATAATCCTACTTGATCTAAAAATAGAAGGAAGTAAGGAAAGAGAGAGTTGACTTTGCCAGATAATTTATGCATTGTCTATTAGTTTTCTATTGCTGTGTAACAAATTACAACAAGCCCAGTGTTTTAAAACAACAGCATTTATTATCCCACAGTCCAAGAGGCCTCTCACAACATGGTTGTTTATTTCTTCCAAGTCAGCAGAAGAGCCTCTCTCTGACTTCCCCTCAAAGCCTCAGCCACAAGACAATGTGGCTTTGGCTGCTGAGCCAGGAGCCCCTGAAGCCAAAATAGATGATGCCATCTCTGGTTTGCTTGATTGAGGCTAGGTGGGCCACCATATGGCTGGAAAACCAAAGGGAGTGTAAAACTTTGCTTGTGGTGCATAACTGTGCCCTGCCTGGTCCCTCTCTCTATTTCCACCTCACCTACCATAAAAAAAAAAAATCATTAGTGTTGGGACTGAAGTCCCCATGTCCCAAAGAGAGAGTAAAGGCCGTAAGTGCTCTTAAGGATATGCTGAGAATCTTCAAAACAGGGAGAAAATCAAACTCTCATGGCCTTAGTATATATGGCCACCCACGTCTACTCTTTATGGAGATGCATGAAAATGAATCCAAAGAAGAAAAGTTCTTTTAAAAATTCAATCTATTTTTTGCAAATATTTAACTCTCCTCAGACATAGCTATAAGTTACATGCATCTAGTTTCTCTATGTACAGGGTACCATTATGGTCTGTCTGATTTCACAAGAATAGACACAGATCTGTAACAGAATTCCTAACTTTATTTCTTTTTTTGGACAGAAAATTTGAGCTATCAATTTACCAGTATACTCATTTCCTGAGGGGCAGTTGCACAAATCAGGAAATTCAATTCATTATGCAATTTGTGAAGTTAAGCCTTTGTAAATTTGCCAATGGAGAAAAATTAGTCATATATGCTGTGAATGCATGATGTCTCCAGAACTACGCCAAATAAAACTGTCTGCATAGTAAAAGACTTACGTTTTTGTTTTCTAAGTAGTCTAGGAAGGATGAGGATATAAATTTAGACTACTGCTATCCATGTGTATTTGACCAAAACAAATCAAATAAAGAAATAAAATTACCAGAAAGAGTTCATCTCTATTTGATACAACTATACGTGATATTGGAAACCACGGTGGCGTAGTGGTTTAAGGGCTACAGCTGCTAACCAAAAGGTCAGCAGTTCAAATCCACCAGGCACTCCTTGGAAACTGTGTGGGGCAGTTCTACTCTGTCCTGTAGAGCCACTAAGAGTCGGAATAGACTTGATGGCAACGGGTGTATGTGATATTACAATTTTACATTTTCCACTCACTGGAATCTTCCCCATTCAAAAGGCAAAGCTTTAAATTGATAACGATTAAAGCTTTTCACTGTAGGGGATTGCAAGCACAATTTTATAATCATTCTAACAATGGTTTAAGAGAATCATTTGCTTTCTGGCAGTGACATAGCATAACGTTTTCATAGCACATAGTATTTTCCATAATCGTTGTGTAGCAATACAGAAAACAACTTTGCTTTGTTGTTCTGTATAATCAAAGTTGGATCATTTTACTTCTACATCATTCTGCTATAATTATCTCTGTGTATAAACTTAAATTTAATAGGACTTTTTTTAAAGAAAAAGAGGGACAAATTGAATAAATAAAACCATTCTATTTTCAATATGCCATGAAACATTTTGAAAACTCCTAAATTATTTGAATTATCTGAGGCTTTTAAACCGTTCAGTCCCTGACTCAAATTAAGCTCTTAATAGATGTTGTTGAATATTTAAAGTATTTTCATCAAATGTTAATATATTTGATAAAAATTTTAATTATTTTATATAGATATTTATGTGGAATAGACATAGACATCAAATTTTGTTGTTTATTTACCTTAACCTTTTAGTATGAGATAATTTCACATTTATAGAAAAGCTGCAACGATACTATAAAGAATTTCCATACATCCTTCACCTACCTTCTACAAGTGTTGCCATTTAATCACATCTGCTTTATCGTTATTTATCTATCCTCGTAAATATAGATACATATATATTTATATATTCATATTTATTTATACAACACATTTTATACATATATTTTGTATGAAACTTTTGAGCATAAGTTGCATAGATAATTTCTCTTTCCTTCTGAATTCTACAGGGTTTATTTTCCCAAAACAAGACCATTTCTCATAAGGAAAATTCCAAAGAAAGACCCTTAAAAAATTTTTTAAATAAAATATACAATCCCATCTGGGTGTCTTTCTTGAATGCAGGGAGCACGCTGAGCTCCTTTGTAGAAGTTTGAAATACATCACCACTTATTTAGCCATTTTTTTTTTCTTCTAATTGTATAGATATTTTAAGTTCCAAGGGACAGGAGCTATATCTTATTCATTATTTTGAGTCCCTTAACACGCTTAGCTCAGAACCTTAAAAACATAGAATTTTCTAAATAAAGACATTTTAAATTGTAAAATGTGAAAGGACGTTATTTCAATTATCAAATTTTCTTTCAGAGTTTTCCGTCCTGAAAAGTCTGAAAGAAAACTCTGCTTATAACAGTTTCTGATTTATTATGGGAATTAAAAAAATATTGCTGAGCGAATATTAAAAACATGATCTAAACTAGATTTATATTGCCCCATTTAAAGTCTGGTGGCATAGTGCTTAAGAGCTACTGCTGCTAACCAAAAGGTCAACAGTTCAAATCCACCAGGTGCTTCTTGGAAACACCATGGGGCAGTTCTACTCTGTCCTTTAGGGTCGCTAGGAGTAGGAATCGACTTGATGGCAAAGGCTTTATTTAAAGTGTTACTATAAAGCTACACTAATCAAAACATAAGGCATAATAATAAATATATAGAAAAATAGAGCAGAATGGAATTCACCAGAAATACACTTTCACACTTATATTCAATTGTATTTCACCTAAAGTACCAAAACAATGCAACAGGAGAAAAAAATGGTGCTGGGACAATTGATCATCTATATACAAAAATGAACAAATTAATTAGTGAAAATATAGACATATAACTTATGCCTTATGAAAACATTTTTTTTTAACTCATGCCTTACAAAAACATCTTAAAAAATGGATCACATATCTAAATGTAGTAGAATAAAATTCTAGAACAAAATCTTTGTGAACCTGAGTTAGGTAAAGATTTCTTAGATATGACAGAACAGCACAATACAGTAAAGACAATTGATTAATTGGACTTCAACAGAATTCAGTAATTTTTCTTTCAAAAGATACCGGTGAAGATTTTAAAGACAAGCCATAGATATTTGCAAATCTTATTAGATAAGGGGTTTATATTCAAAATATATACAGAACACCAACAAATACACTTAATGTATATATAAATGAATATGAGAGGTGAAAAGATATTTCAGCAAAGAAACAGAAATGACTACTAAGCACAAGAAAAGATGCTCAGTATCATTTGCTGTTATTATCATTAAACCTCACTGAGTCACCTGTTCACGATAACTAGGATGGCTGCAATAAAGAAAAGACACACGGCATCAAGTGTGGGTGACAATGCGGAGAAACTGGAACTTTCATACATTGCTGGTGTGAGTGGAAAATGGTATAATCATCGCAGAAACAGTCTGGAAATTTCCTCAAAAAGTTAAATTTACCACACAATCCAGGAAGAAAAAGGGGGAGAAAATGAAAACAGAGATGAGAGCGACTAGCTAAAAATTTCACATAAAAAATTTAATACAGATTAGTTATAAATAAAAAGCATTAAAATAACAAAAAGTATTACTAAGGATTTGAGGAATTGAGATATTTTCTTTCTTATACACAATATAGGGGAAGTCAGCAAAACTAGACCAAAGCAAAAGCATAGAAGTTTTCTAGACACATCCCAACACTTTGAGGGACCGAGTTGCTGGGGCTGGGAACCATAGTCTCAGGGGACATCTAGGTCAGTTTGTATAGTGTAGTTCATAAAGAAAATGTTCTACATCACATTTTGATGAGTAGTGTTGGGGGTCTTAAAAGCTTTCGAGCGGCCATCTAAGATACATCTATTGTTCCTATCCCATCCAGATCAAAGGATAATAAAGAAAACTAAAGACATAAGGAAAATATTAGCACAAAGGACTAAAGGACCACATGAGCCAGAGACTCCACCAGCCTGAGACAAGAACTAGATGGTGTCCGGTTAACACCATCTACCATTTTGACAGGGATCACAGCATAGAATCTCAAACTATGGCCCCCAGATACTCTGCTAACTCAGAACTGAAATCATTCCCAAAGCCCACTTTTCAGACAAAGATTAGACAGGCCTATAAAACAAAAAATAACACACCTGAGGAATGTGTTTCTTAGTTCAATCAAACGTATGAGACCAAATGGGCAACTCCTGCCCGAAAGTACGATGAGAAGGCAGGAAAAGACAGGAACTGGACAAATGAACACAAGGAATCAGGTTGGAAAGGGGAAGTGTGCTGTCACATTGTGAGGAAAGCAAGCAATGTCACAAAAGAATATGTGTATAAATTTTTGAATGAGAAATTAACTTGATCTATAAACTTTCACCTAAACACAATAAAATTTTTAAAAAGATATTTTCTTTATTTTTGTCAGTGTATTACTTTCACTTCTTTTAACATCAGTCAATATAATGTCCTTAATAAACTTATATAAAAATTTGCAGGAGTTGGAAGTTAAATCATATCAATACAATTTTAATAGAAGCCATCTACCTGTTTTTACACAATGAACAAATGAAAATGTAGATATTATGGTGTTTTTGTTATCAGTAAATGAATGACCTTAGTAAGAAGTTAAAAAAAATCACACTTACTTTAATAAAATAATTTGCATGATACAATTGTTAGATTCAAAAAGAAAATCACTTAATTGAAAACTGAAAATGAAATTTTTTTGAACTTACCATATACTTGGAAAGTAATAGATAAGTTAAAAGGATTACCACTCAATGAGAAATTTTCATCTAAAATTAAAATTACCTTAATTTCAGTTAATCACATTATTAAATAATATCATCATTAACTTTTAATATGTTGAACATATTTGGATAATCACATTCTTACAAAAGCCTAGGCTCTAAAAGAGAGGTAATAATTATATCAGGACATTAATGATTTTCCAAGGTTGAATTTTTTTTTGTTTCTTGAAAAAAGAAATGACCAAAGTTAATATTCCTTAGCAAGAAAATAAGTAAATATTATTAACTCACATGACTGTTGAAATTTAAACAAAATTTATTTTGGCTGACACTTACCTACTGTTACTGCTGTGTAAGGGAATTTTAAAATTTGAGGTACCTGAGAAGATCTGAAATGTCCACTTTGAGGATTGGGGGTGATTTTCTGTTTGCTGGTTCTGTTTTCACCCTAGCAGCAGCCATGCTGCTTCAAAGAGGAATGTCCCTTGATGATGACATAAATATACTGCAAATCCCCCACCCCCACAAACCTTGTAATTGCCACACTGTAACCAATCTAAGAAAGATACAAATATTCTTTTAAGCCAATGGTATTATGAACTTGCACTACAGAAAGTCCTGCCTTATTATAGGAAGTCCCACCTTAAAATGATCTACCACTAATGCAGTAATGTCTTTCAATGATCTAAGCCTGTAATTACCAATCAAGTAATGTCTTTCGATGATCTAAGTTTGTAAATACCAATCAAGTAATGTGTTTCATATCCTTTGTTTCCCCTTATAAAATGTCAATTCTGATGCACCATATTGGATTACTGGATTCTGTGCATGGAGCTCAGTCTATCCTTCTAGCTCAAGTTGTCTCTTTACTTTCAATACATCTCTGAATTTTACATTAATCAGAGCACAGATAGTTACTCTAGGACACTACAGAAGAAATTTTGATCACAGAAATACTCCCACTAAAACAGCACATTTATTAAATGATTTGAAAAATATTAGTAAATATATTGAGAGTATTGGTATGATTTCATCCACATCTCATAATGTGGATTTAAATATCTTGGGATTTATCTAGACTTTGATGTATTCTTCTTAGTTGTCATACTTTGGTAAAATAATATTTAGAATAATTTGGGGTAAATAATTACAATGTAAGAATAACAATGTTCAATTTTTTTCTCCATCTCAGAAATCACAATCTATTCCTACTTACTAACCATGTGCACAAGCCCTTAGCTTTGTTTTCATTTCTATCAAGAAAGCTTATCGTAATTTTAATGAATAACAATAACATAATAGGCTAAAACTTGAACCTGTACTACTTAATTGTAAAAGAAGCAAATTTCAAAATCCCGTATTTAACTATCCTTTGCAACAATTTCGTTTTGATACCACGCAAAAATAGCTGTGAGACATCAGTGTCTCATAGTGACCATATCTGTTGTGTAAAGTGATATAAAGCCTAGAAAGTACTGCATGGAGCAATTTATATGATATGTTCAGATGACAGTGGCTTAAGCCGCAGAAACAATTTGGAAACTGTAGATTTTTCAGGCTAGGAAAATGCATAAAAAGTTCTACTTAGTCAAGTTTAAAGAACATATGCCTAAAAGAATATGACAATTTTTGCTGAAGTGGGTCATTAGTACTTGGTGAAATTTAAAAGGAATTGATAATTGCTTAATCATTTCTCAATAAATAGCTAATTGGTATTGCAATCAGAGTAGACATTGAAGGGATTTTATTTTAGCAAAATAATAGAGGAAACATGAATTTCCTATCACTTAAACACAAACATAACTATCTTTAAATGTTCAGACAATCAATGGCATTTTGGCTATGAGATGCTGTCAGATCTTAATTCTACTCTTTTTTTTTTATAAGATTATAGATTAGTATACAGTGGATAGTGACAGCAAGTCTGACATTGCTGATTTTTTCAGTAAACAATTTGCAGGTATTACAATTTCTCAGAAAATACTTGAAGAACAAAATAAAATAAAGTCAAAGATCATCCTACTAACCTAACATTGTAATTGAAAATTGACTTATTATCTTTAAAAAATAAATAAGATAATAAATACACTCATTTCTTTAAACCAGTTTAGAATTAACTTTGCTAGCATTAAAAAAAAAAATCATGACAATTATTTATTTCTTCTAATTATGTGTGTGTGTGTGTGTGTGCAACTGTATAGAACTTATCAGGCCAAATAAAATAAGGAGAAATAATAATATACTGTTTCAGTTTATCTCTATAAAAACACGACAAAAAAATTTAAGATTTCTCTACCTCTAGCTCCTTAACAGTAAAATGAGGATGAAAGCAAACACTCTCTAATTTTCTTTCTCCAGTTATTATTAGACATTTCTCAAATTATATTGATCTAATTATATTCTCCATGCAATTATTGTATGGAGAATAATGGAGTGCAATTATCCCATTGATAATTATGGATGATTTTTATATTTCTATTTCACAGCAATAAATTTTTAATATTTCTTTCCATTCATTCATCAAACACATTCAGTGGACATTTGTATACTAAACACTGTATTTATCAGTGTGGATACAGAAATAGAAGACAATCTTTTATCAAGGTGCTAATAAAAGAGGTAGAAAGACATATATATGCATAACGTGCTTAAGGGTTGAAGGAGAAATAGACACGTGGTGGGATAGGAACAGGCAGAGAAACATTATTTTGTATGTTTCTACGATGATCTCAAATCTCATAATGTATAAGTCACTATTATGCTTTCAAAAGGCATACGTATAAGCACCCATAATATGAACATAGAAATAGAAATATGTCTACCTTTGTGAGGCTAACATTAAATTTTTTTTTTTTTTTTAGAAACCTGAAAATCTTAAGAAAGTACAAAATTTCTTAACTTAGACATAGAAACATAGAAGCACGTCAAGTATGTAAAGAGTGTAAACAACATTTAAATTCACATTTACCTGGCATGCTGTGACGCAAGAATACAAAACATAAATCTAAACAACCTCCCTAATCTCTAAGGTTGAAGAGATGCGTTGTTCTGCCACTCTCTAACTCTGGAGAAAAGACATAACAGTATGACTCCTTAACGTCACACTGGTCCTTGTGGTGTGGAACCATGGTAACAAATTCACATACAAAGCTGAAATTTATGCTTACACACTGAGAGAAGGCAGAGATGAACTGAGATTCTGTCTTTTGTTGCCAAACATGGACCCTAGCTACTAGGGACCTGTGCCAAGTTTGAACCGAGTTTGAGCTAAGCCTTCCTCCTAAAGCCTCTAGTTAAAGGTAAAACCCTGAAGTTTAAGATTTGGACTCTAACCATTGACCTAACATTGTAACTGTAATTATTAATCCTGATTCTCTGGTTCTAAATGAATGTTGTGAGGTCTCACTTACATGTTTTACCATGACTACCTTGCAATAAGCTAAACAAGTATGTGCCTGACAAACCTGAGCATTCTCTATTAATTTTCTAAGATTAATTCCTGGGAAACACTAGGTGACTGAACCAAATGCTGGACTGAAGGTGAGGAAACTCAAATTCCTGCCTCAGTTTTGTCAGTAATTAGCTATTAAACTTCAGTAAAAGAAAACGTGGTTAATATTTATTGAGAATTTACTTTAGTTAACTTACTCATTTAATCTTCATATATTATGCTCAAATTACAGATGAAGAAATTGAGATACAACATACCAGTCTTTGATGTTACACTGTCCCCCATTGTGTGGAGCCAAGGTGACAAATTCACATATAAACCCTGAATTTCTGCTCACTCACTGAGAAAAAGCAGAGACAAAGGAATCTTTTTCTAGTCTCTTATCTCTCTGAAGGCCGAGAGCCTGCTGAGGCTCCAGCCACCACCAACCTTGGACCGTAGCTACGAGGGATCTCCACCAAGTCTGAGCCATGGTTAAGTCTTCCTCCTGAGACCTCTCCTTAAAGGTGAAAGTGTGAAGTCTAAAGATTTGGACACTAGTCATTTAACTAATATTGTAACTGTAATAGTTAATTCTGATTCTCCAGTTCCAAATGAATGTTGTGAAGTCTTACTTGAGTGCCTTGCCATAACTACCTTGCAATAAACTAAATGAGCTTATCCATGACAAACCTGAGTATCTCTCCATTAATTTTCTAAGGTAAAATCCTACACAACAAGCACCTAAACTAGAGTGAAGTTATAGAAGGCTTCCTGGAAGTATTCCTTCTTGAACTGAAAGATAAAAAAGAGGTAGACAAGAGAGTTGATGTTTTTGTAGAAACAGTACTTTATCTTATATTGCATAATCTAAAATCTAGAAATCTATGATTAATCAAAAACCTCTATGCAGTAGACTTTGAGAATTTATCACCATCTTACAAAACAGATTGAAAAGCAAAAGGCTTACTCTCAAAATATAAACAAAATTGCATTCTCTTAATCTTCTTTTAAATAGCAATTTCATTAATCTCAGATTACTTAAAAAAAAAAAAAAACAGTGGTGATATTTTATCTCATGTTACCTACAGTCTATAATCTGAAAAGAAAAGAATTTCACTATGTGACTTCCCTTCATTAAAAAACATATTCAATATGCTTGTAACACTAATACTCTAGAAATAACACTAACCTTATTTTTATGCCATTTTATATATTAACTATCTTGCCCTGCTTGTATAAAATGATTAAATGTACTACTTGCTGATTTACTAATGATTGATATATAAAATGTTAAGAGTGTTCCACTCCTTTAAAAGGATTAATCTAAAAAATTAACTATGTTTATATGAGATCCAAGTTCTAGCACAGACATTAGGGTGATGAAATTAGTCTCTCATTTCCCCACAAGCTTCCAGAACCATATATCACCACACAAAGTGGTAAAAACTGGCACTTATCCCATGTCTCTATATATTTTGCCAATTGTCAATGTTAGCACTAAATATACTTGATGGATGAGTCCCTGGGTGACTTGAACCATTAAGCATACTAACCCACTGGTGGGTTGATCCTAACCAGAGGTGTCTTGGAAGGAAGGCCTGGTGATCTGCTTTTGAAAGATCATAGCCGTAGGAAACACTATGGAGCACAGTTCTACTATGACATGCATGGGGCTGTCATGAGTCAAAATTCACTCTACAGCAGCTGGTTTATTTATTTATTGGTGCTTGATATATGAGAATGCCTTAGGCCTAATCCACAGAGTTTTTCCTCCAAAGAGGATTTGTGTTTTCTGCTCTCTGGGTGAAAGGGAGAAGAGGGGAAGAGGTTACTACAAATTTGGGAGTCCCCTTTGAATGTTTAGCTTGTGAAAGTCTTAGGTATGGGTCCCCAACAGAATGCTAAAGCTCAGTCTTCTATCTCACCCATGTATTGGCAGTTCTTTACAGAGTAACACCCACTTTCCAAAACGCTTAATGCTCACACTCCAGTTCAGCATACTCTTCTTCTCATAGGCGTGTGTGTTTGCTTTTTTTAACTTATGGAAATTTCAAAACTTTCTTGCAAATCACTATTACATTAAACATGTTATTTGTTGTATCAAGAATGTAATTGAATTGCAGTGGGAGAATTCTTCAGGATATTAGTCATCCATGAAGCCCAAAGTGAAAGTTTTTAGCAATTTCTATCTATGGCCAGTCTGTTGTAGTATTAGTCTTTATTTCCATGGTGTTCCTATACTTTTCTCTGAATTACATTATTTAGTTACTTTTTCTTGCCTTTAAAATTTCTCTAATTTATAGTTCAGCAGAGCATGGCCAATAGGCCAGATTCAGGAGACACCAGTTTTTGTAAATGGATTTTTATTGGATCACAGCCAGGCTCATACATTTACATATTGTCTGTGGCTGCTTTTGAACTGAATGGTAAACTTGCAGAGTTGCAACAAAGACCATAAGCACTGCAACAACAACAACAAAAAAAGCCTATCATCCAGTCCTTTGTAAAAAAAGGTTGCCAACCAGTTTTCTAAATGACTATAGAACCGATTAGAACAATTTCCATAAGTTTTTATAATGAAAATTCATAAAACAAAAGTTTCATGAGTATTACATAATATAAACATAATAAACAAAATTGAGGATTTCAAGAAAAATACTCATTTGGAGATATCAGTTCGTTTATTCTCTTTAGAAAATTATTGAGCACTTACAGCCCAAGGATCAGTCATTATTCTAAAAATAAAGATTTCCAAGTAAATAAAACAGAAGAAAAACATATGTGCCAATGCTTGACAATACTTATATCAAGAGAATTTAAAAGTTCATCAAATATTATACATTTTTAAATCTCAGTAGTTTGTAAAAATATCAGCTACCAAACTAAACCCTGCCATTGAGTCAATTCTGCCTCATAGCAATCTTATAGGACAGAGTAGAACTTCCCAATACGGTTTCCAAAGATGGCTGGTGGATTTGAACTAGTGACCTCTTAACCACTGCACCAACAGGGCTCCTATATCAACTACTGGTGATTATTTCATTCTTTCAAATTTTGTTCCACAACTAAAAAACTACTTTTTTCAGTAGCACTGTAGTGGGCACTTAAAATATTTATTAAGTATAATAATGTGTTATAATAACACTCATAAAGAAAAACATTCAATTAAATAATCATTTAAGTGACCAAAATAAAGTGAAAAAAGTAAATAAAAAATTACGTTCCAAGTAGATGATTATTAAGGTACATATACTATTAAAATTCATTTATCAATGCATTCTGATTGCATGCTCGATCAATTTCAGACTGCAGAAATTGGTAAAAATCATAAATTTCTTCATCTTTGGCCTCAGTGGCTGGTTCATAAATTTGAATAATAGTCGTATTAACTGGTCTTCCTTGTAGGTGTATGGATATCATCCTATCACTGACCGCGTTGTACTTTAGGACAAATCTTGAAATGTTCTTTTGGACAATGAATGCAACACCATTCTTCTTCAAGTTATCATTCCTAGCATAGTAGGCCATGTGATTGTCTGATTCAAATGTCCAACACCAGTCCATTTCATTAATGTTTATGTGTTCCATTTCATTTTTCATGATTTCCAATTTTCCTAGATTCATACTTCTTACATTCCACATTCTGAATATTAACGAATGTTCGTAGCTGTTTCTTCTCATTTTGAGAATTTGCCAACGTCCATCCACTTCAGGAGGTAGCATATGATCAGCAACTGATGGTTCTGATGGAAGCCCAAGCTGCACTAAGGCATTGGTGAAAAACAAGACTCCAGAAATTGACAGAATACCAATCCAGACATTTCAGCAAACAGATGCAGTGCTGGAAGTACTCACTAGTTTATGCCAAGAAATTTGGAAGACTGCTACCTGGCCAACTGACTGGAAGAGATCCATATTTATGCTTATTCCAAAGAAAGGTGATCCAACAGAATGTGGAAATTAATGAACATAGTCATTAATATCACATGTAAGTAAAATTTTGAAGATCATTCAAAATGGGCTGCAGCACTACATCGAAAGGGAACTGTTAGTAATTCAAGCCGAATTCAGAAGAGGACATGGAACCAGGGATAGATATCGTTGCTGATGTCAGATGGATCATGGCTGAAAGCAGAGAATACGGAAAAATATTTACCTGTGTTTTATTGACTATACAAAGGCATTTGACTGTGTGGATCATAACAAATTGTGGGTAACATTGCAAAGAATGGGAATTCTAGAACACTTAATTGTGCTCATGAGGAACCTTTACATAGATCAAGAGGCAGTTGTTCAGACAGAACAAGGGGATACTGCATGGTTCACAGCCAGGGAAGGTGTGCGTCAGGGTTACATCCTTTAACTATATCTATTCAATCTGTATGTTTAGCAAATAATCTGAGAAGCTGTACTATATGAAGAAGAATGAAGCACCAGGATTGGAGGAAGACATATTAACAACCTGTGTTATGCAGATGACAAAACCTTGCTTGCTGAAAGTAAAGAGGACTTGAGGTACTTATTTATGAAGATCAAAGACCACAGCCTTCAGTATGGATTATACCTCAACATAAACAAAACAAAAATCCTCACAACTGGACCAATAAGGAACATCATGATAAGTGAAGAAAAGATCGAAGTTGTCAAGGATTTCATTTTTAATTGGATCCACAATCAACATCCATGGAAGCATGACTTCTTTTGAAGTCAAGACGTCAAAAGACGCATTACATTGGGCAAATCTGCTGCAAAAGGCCTCTTTAAAATGTTAAAAAGCAAAGACATCACCTTGAAGACTAAGGTGTGTGTGTTAGTCATCTAGTGCTGCTATAACAGAAATACCACAAGTGGATGGCTTTAACAAAGAAGAGTTTATTCTCTCACAGTCCAGTAGGCTAGAAGTCCAAATTCACAGCACCAGTTCCAGGGGAAGTCTTTCTCTCTCTGTTGGCTCTGGAGGAAGGTCCTTGTGATGCATCAGTATTCCCTCGGTCTGGGAGCATCTCAGCTCAGGAACCTCAGGTCCAAAGGACACGCTGTGCTCTGGCATTGCTTTCTTGGTGGCATGAGGTCCCCAAGTCTCTACTTGCTTCCCTCTTGAGAGATAAAGGTGGTGTGGGCCACACCCCAGGGAAACTTACTTTACATTGCATCAGGGAGGTGATCTGAGTACCGGTGGTGTTACAATCCCACCCTAATGTTCTTGACATAAAATTAAAATCACAAAATGGAGGACAACCACACAATACTGGGAATCATGGCCTAACCAACCTGATACACACATTTTTGGGGGACATAATTCATGACAGCGTGCCTGACCCAAGCCATAGTGTTTTCAGTTCTCCTCATATGCATGTGAAAGCTGGATGATGAATGTGGAACCGAGAAGTATTGATACCTTTGAAGCGTGGTGTTGGCAAAGAATATTGACTACACCATGGGCTGCCAAAAAAAAAAAAAAAAAAAAAAAAACGGACAAATCTGTCTTGGAAGAATTGCAAACAGAATGTTCCTTGGAAGCAAAGATGGCGAGACTTCCTCTCACATATTTTGAACATGTTATGAGAGCGGGTCAGTCCCTGGGGAAGGACATCGTGCTTGGTAAAGTAGACAGTCAGGAAAGAGAGGAAGACCCTCAGTGAGATGGATTGACACAGTGGATGCAACAATGGGCTCAAACAAACAATGATTGTAAGGATGGCACAGGAGCAGGCAGCCTTTCATTCTGTTGTACATGGGGTCGCTATGAGTCAGAATCGACTCGATGGGTCCTAACAACAACAACCGGGAAATTCAAGCTATTTTTAACTTCTAATTATAATGTAAGTTATTGGGTGCTTTTCTTTGGTTGGTTGTGTGGGTGGTGGGTTTGGTTTGGCTTTAGCCTAAGATAAATAATCTCCTGAGTGTTAACTACCTCCATTTAGAGCAAAAGATGTCTTTAGTCAATAAGTAAGAATTCTAATTTTACCTTAAGTCATTTAATTGAACACCCAGGTTTTCATAAAATATATTATTTAGATGAAAATAACTCTCTAATAGTAAGTTTTATAAATACATTTTTAAAAAGTAGAAAATCTGAATTTTTGAATACTGTTCACCTATAAATTTTTTTTCAATTGAGAATGAAAAGTCTTTATACCAAGTTAAGGGGATATTCCTGTTTATAAGATTGAAATAAGAAAATTTAAACTGTATTTTTAAATAAACAAACAAAATTTGTCAATTATAGATTTATTCTTGACAACTCAATCAACGATTTATTAATATTAGTATTGGATGAGAAAATTCTCAGGAGCTGTCATTAATAGCAAATACAATATTCAGGATGATGATGAAAATAACTTTTGAATCTTCTTCTCTTGGCACACACATCTCATCAAGAATGCCATACTTTTTGAAGCTCTCATTGAAGGCATGGTATGCAGAGTGTGAAAAGAAATTTTGTTATCATTTTATACAGTTGGTTGTAGGGCTATAAAATAAATATTTTTTCTCGGATTAAAAAAACTCATAAAGAGTTTTCTCAGTTTGTTCAAAAATATGTATGGGACATGACAATATAGTTCATATAAAAACATTCAAAAATAATAGGGTTTGGTTGGGCCTTGTAGGTTTATTTAGGTTGTCTGATTGTTTTAGTTTGTTTCAGCTATGTATGAGAAGATAAGGTGCTGTTATCCTTCATGTATAAGTACAAAAAAACAGGGCATAAATATTTTCAAGAAATCGTTTTTTTAAAATCTTCCCTTTTTACCTTTACTATTTTCAATTTTCTTTAATCATAGCTTATTTGTATATAATGAAATTTGATAACAGTATCAACCAGACATATTTCTGGTAGCTAGGATAATGCCTGTTAAAGAGGGTAATGCATTGCACACTTAAAAAATGTGCTGTTATTGCTTATAATAATAGTAGATAATGTGTTTTGACTGACTAATAAATACCAAAGGTAAATATTAAAGATTAAACTATTTAAGTTGTTGTTGACAATATTTAATCAGCCCAACTTTTCTATCTGTGGCATATTTTTATTCTTGAGCTTCAAGCAGATTTATACTACATGTGTCTCATTCTCTAAAAGCACTTTCTTTTTACATGGTAGAGAATAACAAGGAAAAATGGTTAGAGAATCATGTCTCCTACACTACAAAAAAATTATGGGTGTTGGGTAGAACTTTCAGAAAGGTTGAGTGAGGAGTATAAATCCTCTCTTTCAAAAAGCAATGATAAAACTGCTCAAAATTATCAAAGGCAACGACTTTATGACTCTGGATATTGATCAAAAGCACATGGCAAATTGAGGACTGCTAATTTAAAAAAAAAAAAAAAAACGTACTGAACCTCAATAAGAACCATGGGAGTCTGTGGCATTTTGGCCTGAGGCTGCTCCCATTTTGATCCCACCCCTTAGCTCTATCGCAGTAATTCTTACAAGGTGGGGCAGACCAAAATGATGTGAATCCGAAGCACACAAAACACACACCCAGAGGTGTTGTCCAAAACAAGGCAGGAAACTCCAGAGTAATAGCAAATTATTTACAAAAGTCAACTGGCAGCTAGCCTGATGTGGTGATAACTGGTTTGGATAAGCAAAAAAGGGAAAGAAAAGCCAGACATTTAGCAAAGGCACCTAGGAATGAGATATCTGAGAGGGTCTTGATGAGCTTTTATATGTCCCTGGCAGTCTAGAAGGTGATGCACTAATGCAGGGCTCTGAGCAGACTCAGGAGAAACCAGAGAGCATCTTACCCACCTACTTCATCCCTGAGAAATGCACGGCCTCAATCAGACAGGGCATGATCGTTACAGCCAACTTGACAACCGACCCTGAATTTTGAATGTGGCCTCCAAACTAAGTCAAAGTTCCATCAGCAAAGGGTGGAATATTTACTGGTTCAAGGTGTTTAAGCATAACCTCTGCACCCATTTTCACTGGGGATCTGTTTGTTAAGAGTACTATCTCAAGAAAGCTTGAGGAAGATTGGGTCTTCATTATAAAAGTGTGATCATTAAAGTTGTGTGTCAACTTGGGTGGGCCATGATTCTCAAGTTATGATATAGTTTGGCTGTCATATAATGATGTAATCAACTCCTTGAAGAGATCTGATATAATGTGATGACCTCCATGATGGGATCTGTTGTGAGTACCCAATTAATTGAAAGGGGCTTTTTCCTTAGGCGTGTGGCCTGTATCCAATATAGGTGGACTTTCTGGCAAAGACTCCTGGGCTTTTCCACACACTGGATCTTACAGCTGGCTCCTGTTCATATGGGACTTGAACTAGCGGTTTACCTGTGGTGTTGCCTGCCGATATTGGGATTAGGCAGTCTCTGAAGCCTGTGAACAAAGGCTTGCGATCTGACCTGTCGATCGATCTTGAGTTGGACAGCCCTTGTAGCTATGTGAGTCGGGAGAAGCCTCCAGCCTGACCCACAGACTTGTGACTTGCCAGTCTCTACAACTGCATAAGCCATTTCCTTTATAAATATAAACATACACACACACACACACACACTTTGATGGTTTTTCTTCTCTAAAGATCCCAGACTAAGACAAAAGTTAGATTTTCAATTTTTTAATCCACAAATTCAAAGGTCAATTAGAGAGAAATAATTCCATACCGTAAAATTATTAGCAACATGAATTGTTGCATTTTTTTTTTTTTTCTGGCGTTGGTGAAACGATCTATCAGACTCAAAAGCAAAGTTCTATACCATAATCAGCTAGCTTCCTGGTTTGCTGCAGTCACCATTTATTGTTCTCACCTGGGTGAAAATTAAGGAAGGACTACAATTTGGAGACTGATAATATCCTTAGAATGGCTCTTTTGCACATACACTAATCCCTACAAATTCCTTCTAAGGAAAAGTGCTTGCTAGCTGTCTATAGGTATGAAGAGTTTTTTTCACAATAAATACTGAAATCCACAAGTAAATTCAGTTTAAACTTAACCTACATTAAACTAATGTAATACCCCCCCCCAAAAAATTTTTTTTTTTTTAATACCCATTGCCATTGAGTGGATTCCGACTGATAGCAACCCTATATGACAAAGTAGAACTGTCCCATAGAGCTTCCAAGGAGCGCCTGTTGGATTTGAACTGTAGACCTTTTGGTTAGCAGCCCTAACACTTAACTATTATGCTACCAGGGTTTCCTGAACAATGTAATAGGAGATATAAATAGAACTAAGTACACACGTACTTGTATCCCGTTTTTCGGAAAGTTCACTTTAAGCCACTTTGCTTTTAGGAAAGACCTGAATTAGAACATGTTTTCCTTAACCAAGAGAAATTTGAAGCGGCTTTTGGCTTTCATGAAAAAGAGGTAAAGCGGGAGTAGCGTTCAGCGTTTGTATTGCAGGAGCCTTAAAGAGGCAGCGCACACCTCGGCTTCAGGGTGTTCCCCAGCTCCCTGCGGGTGGGAAAAGGACAGCCCTGCGTCTCCAACCAGCCCTCCGTGCCCGGTGACGCCCTTCTTTCCTCCAGCACACCCCTTCCCCACCGAGCTTCTTTTGCCCGCCCCTCTCACCTCCAGGCTGGAGGTTGGGAGGGGGGAGCGTAGTGCACAATCTCCAGCCTTACAGAAAGCCTGGGCAGGCAAGCCAGGGGCTGGTGTTCTCCGCCTGCCACGGAGCACAGAGACCAATCCCCCCCCTCCCCGGGCCTGTGCCATCTGCCTGCCACCTGTCAGCCTCTCTTTGCCGGCCTAAATCCCAGGCATAGATGAGCTGCTGATTTGGCTCCTCCTTCCTGCCTTCTTCCCAGGTGCAGGCCTCTGCCCTTGCTTCGCCCCCTGTCGCCTAGCCCCAGTCATCCCTGGCTGCGGTGGGCGGTGTCCAGTCCCTCTGGGAAGGCTTAGATGCTGTACACTGTGGGACACAGGAGCTAGGGATGGTGGTGACACAGGGGGTGGCAACCCTAGCCCGGGAAGGGGCCAGCTCTCAGGGCCTGTGTCCCAGTTAGGGGTATCTCTGTCCCTAGGAACTATACTCAGCATCTCAGCATCAAGCCGCCCTAGCTTTGAACTGTGCTGTGAGTATCTGTGCTTTGTCTGTTTTTTTTTTTTTTTTCCTTAATCATGTCGTTCCTGCTTTTACTATATATGTTAGTGTTATTTTCGGTTTTGTGTGTTATTTGGTAGGTTATTTTTTGGGTCTAGGAACACTCAAAAAAAAAATTCCCATATAAATTAATGGCAATTGCTCCTTTGCTTTATGCCATTTTAGCTTAGGAGAAGATTTCATAGGAACGCTCTATTTTCAGCTAGCAGTGAAAACTTGTAGTTGTTGGGAAATTTAGGAAATTCCCTGAAGTTAGGAATATGCTTTGTCTGGGTTTAACCTTAACCCACCTTTGCACCATAATGCATAACGAGTAAAATTTAATCTTCTACAAATATTCCTTGTATTTTAATTTGCTGCAGTTCTTTTGTCTGCCCCGCTTTTGTCTGCCCTGCTTTTCATGTCTGCCAGTAGGCGCTGCCATTTCCTTCAAAGTAAAGTGTGTCTAGTTTTCATCGGGTGAGACATCAGGGGATATGGGAATAAAAATAAAGGAGTTCTTGTGTGATTATTTAAAATAAATATATCTTATAATAGAATTCAACTTTATAAGCTCACTACTGATCGTATTTTTCATAAAACTTCACTAGGAAACTGAGCCAGATAACTCATCTGTTAATGCAAAATGTCTCCTTGTCTTGGAAATAATTAAATAACATAATATCTCTTAAGTAATGATTTGTTGTTTTTATAATAAAGCTTCACTCCCACCCCAACCCATGTAAAAGATTCCTCTCCTCAACACCATTAAAGCATTAGGGGAGAAACTGTGCCCAGTTTGTATTTAAGTTCATTTACCTAAGTAAAAAAAGCCCTGATGGCACAATGGTTAACACTGGGCTGCTAAAGAAAAGGTTGGCAGTTCAAACCCATCTAGCAGCTCCGAGAGAGCAAGGGCCTCGCTATAAATATTGCAGCCAAAAATGCCCTTTGGGCAGTTCTACTCTGTCACATTGGATCAACATGAGCTGAAAACTGACTCAACAGTACCCAACAAAAACAACTAGGTAGAAATTAAAAACAAACAAACATGAATTCAGTTTAGTACCTTTCACTCAATGAATAATCCTCGAAGAATTTCTGTTATAAGTATCAGCACAAAGCTGGTTCCTATGAAGAGGAGATTAAAGATGTCCCAAATATCCAACTTTTCCAAACTGCTGTCCTACACCATCTTCTCTAATATCAACTACTCCTCCTCCCCTCAGTACTCTCCCTCTCATCTTCAGGTTCCATAAATTCTCTGCAACATCTCACAGAACTCACGGACAGTATCTCAAGAAAATGGCTCACATGGTTGTAGAGGCTGGAAAGTCCCAAATCAATGGGTCAGGCATCAGGCTGAAGGCTTCTTCTGACTCACGTGGCCGCAAGGGCTGATGAACCGAAACTGGAGGGTTAGATGACAGGCTGCTGGCTTACAAGGCTGTGGAAGCTGACAAATTCCAGAATTAGCAGGTCAGATGATCATAAACTGGATGCAGGATACAGAGTGAGAGAGAGAGAACTCCCCCAGAGTATTCATATACATTTGATGCAGACCAGATCCTCAAGGAAACTCCCCGACTTAAGAAAGAGATGACTTGAGTCACGTCCTTTAATAAGGGTGGTGACTGGTATAAAGGCAATGTCTTAAATGACACTGTCTAGTAAGGTGGTAACTCAAGATACGTCTTTTACCCTGCTTCATTAACACAACCACAGGCATAGAGGCTAGGGTTCAGAGTACATCACAAAATGGAGGCTAATTACATCAGATGACAAAATGGAGGAAAACCATACGATACTGGGAATCATGGCCTAGCCAAGTAGACACATAACCCCAACCATTACAGATTCCATACACCTTATTTGCATAGTCCCACTTAATCATTGTGTGTGAGACACAAAGACTATGGCTAGAAGGGTGGTATTAAGTAATTCATTGCACCGCATATACCTTCTATCCATTTGTCTGAAGATAAATATTATACGAGGAAACCTATTTCTTAATCTATAAAGTAGGTAACAATACCTTCCAATCTCTCTCATAAATGTATTAATTTCTTGAGACGATGAATATGATATCATTTTGTAAACTTTAGAGTGTTTCACAAATCTGCTGTATTTTAATTTTATGGAAATTAGGCTATATCACCTGTTTTCTATTAAAATAATAATATCTAACATTATTTCAAGGCTTGCTCTCTGTGAAGACTCTGTGAAAAATACTTTATGTAGTTTTCCTTACTGATTCCTTGTTGTTATTGTGTGCTTGAGTCAATTCTAAATCATAGGGACCCTTTAAGACAGAGTAGAACCAGGAGTTCGAGCTAGTTCATTTTGGTTCAAACCCCTGCTGAGAATTTGCATTTCCACCCCCAGATATACTGAATCAGAATCTTCATTTTAACAAGATCCCCAGGTGGTTCTTATGTATAATAAATTTTGAGAACCACTTTTCTACTAGTGTTTCTCAGAACTGGTCCCTAACAGTAGCATTAGCATTGCCTGGAAACTTGTTAGAAATGCAGATTCTCAACGGGCTTTCAAACCAGAATGAACCAGTTCAAAGTCCTGAGTAGAATTGTCCCATAGGGTTTCTTAGGCTAGAATTCTTAAGGGAACAGATTGCCGGGTCTTTCCTCCTGGAGGAGCCACTGAGTGGGTTTGAATAGCCAACCTTTCAGTTAGCATCCAATGCTTAACTGCTGCAACACCAGAGCTCCTTCCACTTAATCCTTACAACCACATAATTCAATATGTATTGAAATTGCACACATTTGCTGATACAGATATTGGGGTAGGAAAGGTTCCCTTGCTAAAGATAACACAACTACTAAGTGGCAAAAGTAGGATTCAAAAAGGTTGACTACACAGACCACATTCTTTAGATCCTTCAGCAATTATCACCCTGACACATAATTTTAGAGCTGGTAAAAATATCGAGGTGGAAGAAACCAGTATGTAATTATTTTCATCAAGAAATTAAAGGCTGTGTTCTGGTTTTCAGCAAGGCGGTTGCAGTGTCTGTTTTATCCACAAAAAAAACTGGTTGCTGTCCAGTTGATTCCAACTCATAGTGATCCTATAAGACAGAGTAGAACTGTCCCATAGGGTTACAAGGAGTAACTGGTGGACTTGAACTGCTGACCTTTTGGTTAGCAGTCAAGATCTTAACCACTCAGAAATAGGATGTGTTTCCCAATATTCTCTTGTGTGAATTAAATAGGAAATGGTAGTGATTAAGATGTTGTCATCCGAACA
Source organism: Loxodonta africana (assembly GCF_030014295.1). Taxonomy (NCBI): domain Eukaryota; kingdom Metazoa; phylum Chordata; class Mammalia; order Proboscidea; family Elephantidae; genus Loxodonta; species Loxodonta africana. The sequence goes on from NC_087352.1 coordinate 41,049,612, forward strand.
ACCAAGTTCACATCCTGACTGGCTCTTCCTACAAGCATATTCTCAGGGTATGCCTTTCACCCTTGAGAACCGTTTTCTTTTTTTCTTCCGTGAGATATAGCTAACAATAAGCCTGCATCATAGGATTGTAATATATTTAGAAAATCTGCTTAAAATGATTAGCAGATTGCCTACAATACAGTAACTGTTTAATAAAAATTGTTGTTGTTGTTAGGTGCTGTCGAGTCTGTTCCCACTCATAGCGACCCTATGCACAACAGAACGCAACACTGCCCGGTCCTGCGCCATTCTTATAATCATTGTTATGCTTGAGATCATTGTTGCAGCCACTGCGTCAATCCACCTCATTGAGGTCTTCCTCTTTTCCTCTGACCCTGTACTTTGCCAGGCATGATGTCCTTCTCCAGGGACTCATCCCTCCTGACAACATGTCCAAAGTATGTAAGACGCAGTCTTGCCATCCTTGCTTCTAAGGAGCATTCTGGTTGTACTTCTTCTAAGACAGATGTGTTCATTCTTTTGGCAGTCCATGGTATATTCAATATTCTTCACCAACACCACAATTCAACGGCATCCGTTCTTCTTCAGTCTTCCTTATTCATTGTCCAGCTTTCACATGCATATGATGTGATTGAAAATACCATGGCTTGGGTCAGGCGCACCTTAGTCTTCAGGATGACATCTTTGCTCTTCAGCACTGTAAAGAGGTCCTCTGCAGCAGATATACCCAATGAAATGCGTCTTTTGATTTCTTGACTGAGGCTTCCATGGGTGTTGATTGTGGATCCAAGTAAAATGAAATCCTTGACAACTTCAGTCTTTTCTCTGTTTATCATGATGTTGCTCATTGGTCCAGTTGTAAGGATTTTTTCTTTATGTTGAGGTGCACTCCATACTGAAGGCTGCGGTATTTGATCTTCATTAGTAAGTGCTTCAAGTCCTTTTCACTTTCAGTAAGTAAGATTGTGTCATCTGCATAATGCAGGTTGTTAATTAGTCTTCCTCCAATCCTGATGCCCTGTTCTTCTTCGTATAGTCCGGCTTCTCAGATTATTTGTTCGGCATACAGATTGAATAGGTATGGTAAAAGAATACAACTCTGAAAAATTAGTTGAAGTTAATATCATGGAAAAAAGTGCATATCATTCAGTACCTGTTGCTGTCAGGTTGACTCTGACTTATGGCAACCCCAAGTGTGTCAATAGAACTGTGCTCTATAGAGTTTTCAGCAGTTTGCCAGGCCTTTCTTCTGAGGTGCCTGTGAATGGACTTCAACGTTCAAGCTTTTGGCTAGCACCTGAGTGTGTTAACCATTTGCACCACTCAGGGAATCCTATCATACGGTAGGTACCCAATAACCTATTTAATTTTATTATAATATTCTTTTCAAAAGAACAAGAGGATTATACAAATAAAAAATAGTAATAAAGCTTTAGTGGCTACATTTATTTGCATGTCCACATTATGGGGGAAGGGAGGAAGGAAGTAGCATTAAAAAGAAGTTTAAGTAAAGGCAAATGAAGATATTTAAAAGGACTATACAAGAATTAACTTTTTATAGTTATTCTACCTGTATGTAAATATACCTATAATGTAACAACTTGCATTACAAATTTAAAATTTTAAGGCATAGTTTCTAAAACACTCAATATTTAGAGAAGGCATGAAGTTTCTAGAAAGAAATTCATCCAGTATGTGTCCGTTATATTTTAAACGACCTCCTTAGTAGTTTAGGTAGAAAAAAGCAATTTGGCAGCAATTGATGCTTTTTTATTTTAGAATTGTTAGCTAAATTATCGGGCCCCAGAAGTACTGTGAGACATGCCCGAGGTAATGATCTAGGCAAATTGAAAAGTGTGATACTTATTAGGGAAATAAAGAAAGATACCGCAGCTCTGCCTGAGTCATTACTGAATCACTTGGTGATGTTCTCAGGCATTATCTACTGACAGACTTTTGTCAATGGGTAATTAGAGGGATACAAATAAACAAACAGGGCTCATAATTGGACCAACAGAATAATAATTTCCTTTCCCTTCCTAAAGAAAACCAGACATGATAATACTTTCTCAAATTGGAAATTTATATATATATATGTATATATATATAAACACATATATACACATACATAGATATCAAAAAAAAAAAAAAAGAATCCTTTGCTGTTGAGTCATAGCAACCCTATAGGACAGAGTAGTACTGCCCTACAGGGTTTCGAAGGCGTGGCTGGTGGATTCAAACTGCCTACCTTTTGGTTAGCAGCTGAGCTCTTAACCACTGTGCTACTAGGGCTCCACTGTAGATAGATAGATATAGATACACATATGCACACAAGTACACACATATATAGATGTTCATTCTACAAATGGCCCCTGTGGAAGTGTTATAAGAACCTAGAAAACTCTATAATAAATTTTTTATCCTCAGGGCCATATTCATTGCCTCCTCATCCTTGAAGTTATGCCCTTTGGTTCTATTTTATTCTTTGCAGCTTTTTATGCAACCTGGCTCTCATTATTACATCTGCTGACCAAAGGAAATAGTAACAGAGCCTCTTCTCTAGTCTTTAGTCAATTAGCTGCAATAACTGGAGAAATGTCGACCAAATTATACAATGATTCACCATAGCAGGGAAGATCTTAAAAATGGAGTTTCTAAAAAAATAATTAAAAAAAAAATCCCACTGCCATTGAGTCAATTCTGACTCATGGCAACCCTATAGGACAGAGTAGAACTGCGCCATAGAGTTTCCAAGGAGTACCTGGTGAATTCGAACTGTCAACCTTTTGGTTAGCAGCTATAGCTCATAACCACTACGTCACCAGTGTTTCCAAAATAATAATTACTTTTTAAAATTTAAATGTTATTTGATACATTGAACAGATTAATGCTACTAGGCAATATTTCTAGAATGGATTTCAGATATCATCTAATATCAAATAATCTGATTTTCAGAAACATGCTTTATTAAAATTGTGAAGTTAATCTTTCTCAGCACAGTTTATCATGTTTGTGAAAATATCCACCATTATATTTACAACCTATTTCTTTTTCTGCTTCTAATGTAGACAGAGTAAAGACCAGACTTACTGTTATAGCTTTCCAAAAATTCAAATTGCCAGACATTATAACAGATTTACTAAATTAATTTTGAGGCGTAACCTGAGGCATCTAATTTTTTTAAGAATGCCACAGGTAGTGGTGATGGGTATTCCAAATATAGAAGCACCGATTTTGATGCAAAACAAAAAGAAAACAGAACGTAAACCAAAATAAGTATACGTTATCTAAAATTAACTTGAAATTAAAATTGTCCTTCCCTAAATCATATCTATGTCCCAATGTCTTTTATATATACGATTTGGAAGCAGTTTTATAGTTTTGAAATCATTTCAGAGAAAATTCATGAAACTGGTTTGATATACACATTTCTTATACAAACGGTCCCAATTACAAATGGGCAAACAATTGGAAGAGACACTTCACAAGGAAATACCACTATTTACCTGTTAGAGTGAAAGAGAAAATCAAGTTAAATGAGGATGGGAAGGAACGAGAACTTTCATAAATTCTGGTGGGAACATAAGACGGTACGACCATTTTGGAAAACTATTTGGCAATTTCTTAAAAAATGAAGCATACACCTACCAGAAAACCCATTTCACTCCAGTGGACTGACCTAAGGGAAACAAAAATATAGGTCCACATAAAATGAGTCTCTGTTGAGTCCACTGTGACTCTCGGCTACTCCATGTGTGTAGAGTACACCTGTGCTCCAGCGGGTTTTCAGAGACCGATTTTTCAGTAGTGGATTGTCGAGCATTTCTTCTGAGGCATCTCTGGGTGGACTAGATTCTCCATTCTTTGGGTTAGTAGCCAGACACGTTAACCGTTTGTACCATCCACGAACTCCTCTAACACCATACACCAGGGTAAACTTTCAAGCGGATAAAAAATGTAAATATTAAAAAAAACAAACCTTAATACTATTAGGTAAAATACAGGGCAACAGACAGTGAAAATATTAGACAAACTATTGAGGGTGATTTAGCGTCATCAATAAAAGTTATAAATGCAGTTCCCCTTTCCTGACAAATTCATTTCTGGGACACCCTAGGTATAAACCCTCACGTGTACAAAATGGTGTGTGTCATTGCTTTTTATAAAATGAACTTGAAAAAAACCTTGTACCTATATTTAGGGGCATGATAAGTAAAAGATGACATGTCAACATAATGGAATACTTTCCGATCATAGAAATAAAATGACAAGCTTTCTATATGAATGCTGAACAACTGTATACACGCAAAGAGCCCCAGGATACATTGTTAATGCAAGAAGCAAAGTTCAGAGCTCTGTGTATATTATGAAAATATTTGTATAATAAAATGGAAAAGAAAAACTGTGAAAAGATGTCGAATTTTACTTGCATTTGCTGGACCTTTTAAAAAAAACATTGGAAAATATATACAAAAAATAATAATAAAACTGCTTAGTTCAGTAGGCAAAGGGCAGGATAATATTGGCTGTTCAGAATAAACTTCCCTGAGCAAGTGATATTAAAGGTAGGACCTGAAGAAGTTGTGGTAGTTTGCTGGAGAAGAAAGGCAAGAAAATGCTTCTAGGGTGAAGCTACAGAACTTGGCAAGTGGGTACAGCAGAAAGCTTGGCACTGAAAGGTTTATATGGCATAAACTTAGAAATCCCAAGGGAGAGTGGTTCAAGATGTGGAGGGTGACATAATCCCTTTTCCACGTATGCAGTATCGGCATTGTAACTAATGTTAGGACACTATTACAAATGTTGTTATTGTTAGCTACCAAGCAGTTGACTCCAACCCCTAAGGATGTTATGCACAACAAAAGGAAACATCGCCTGGTCCTGCATCATTTTCATAATTGCCAGCCTGGTCAGGTCCATCTGGTGGCTATTGTACCAATTTATCTCACCGAGGGTCTCTCAGCCCTCACTGGCCTTCTGCTTCACCAAATGTGATGATCTCCCCCTAGCAAAGGATCCCTCCTGATGGCACATCGAAAGCAAGCATGTTGGACAATGTTCTGTTTTGATCCATAAGGTTATCACTGGCTAATTTTTGGAAGTGTTTTGCCAGGCATTTCTTCCTGGTCTGTCTTAATCTGGAAGCTCCACTGAAACCTGTCCACCATGGTGACCCTGGTGATATTTAAAATTTGGTGACAAAACTTTCAGCATCATAGCAACACACAAGCCACCACAATAAGACCAACTGACAGACAAGTGTTGGTGATTGCAAATACCTTCATGATTTTTCTTAATTTGTTTGAAATTTTAAAAATAGCAAGTGAGCAATAGTCTTACAGGTGCTGAAGTTTCCTAAAACCAGGTAGGAAGCATTGGCCTCTATGGATACAACTAAAAGATCTTACCGTTTTTATGAAAGGAGACAAAGTCTCCCTTTTTATAGAATGGTCAAACTATCAGGTACCTGAGAGTCCGTCCTGCCCTGCAATCTCAATTCACAAATAAAGATACTAAGACAAAGAGAGGTAATGATTGGCTCAAAGTTCCCGCTTCAGAAATAGAACCAAAACCAAAAAACCAAACCCTTTGCCCGTCCAGTTGATTCTGACTTATAGTGACCCTACAGGACAGAGCACAGCTGCCCTATAGGGTTTCCAATGAGCACCTGGTGAATTCGAACTGACAATCTTTTAGTTAGCAGCTGTAGCTCTTAACCACTACACCACCAGGGTTTCCCAGAAATAGAGCAGGAGCACAGAATTCCTGACATTACTCTATTGATTATTGCCTTAGAACATTCCTAACTCTGAATCAGTTTTGGGGATATTTTGTGAATTATATAGTCAGAACATATAGGCACGACGTAGATCCACATACGAAGAATAAACAAGGATTTTTTTTCACAAAATTCAACTGTTTTAAATAAGATGGAAAGCGTTTAGGCAGATATTTAGTTTCTAGCAAATGCAAATTGAATCACCAAGGAACACGTGGCCGAATAATCTCATTCCTTTGTGAACATGGATTAATGAAGATTACTAATTATTCTGACCTAAATGAGTTTAGTAAGAATCTCAGAAATGGAAAATTTAAATGTATTTTTCACTAGCACAAAGAATGCAAAATTTAGAACAAAGCAATAGGTTAGACTATGTTACACTTTTAGAAACTACTGGATTTTTAATCACTAGATGGAATAGTTTTATATTTAAGATATAACTTGCTGGGCTATAGATTAATTCATATATGTTTATACTTATTAAAGGAAAAATTAACAATAACGTAAAAACCAACTCTATCTGAATTTGGTTGATAAAGCTTGTGTATTCCCAAATATTCCTAAAGTTCTAAAATTATTTGAAGAGTATTTTTAAAGCTCTAAAAAATATCTATAGTTTAAAAGTTTTGCCAGAATGTATTTGACAATTATACTTTATATCAATTTGATGTTTGTGCATAAGAATGCTGCTTTCACTAATTATTTGAGATGCTAAGAAAGTTTTGTCACTATTTATAATGTATGGCAATTATTTCACTTTTAAGAGGCACAGTGTTCCAAATGCCACACAATGCCATGAATTTTTAGAGCTTTATCTTCTAATTTTTTTCAATTACCCTAGTCTTCAAATTTTTCTTCTACGCTTAATAATAATTAAATGGGGCTTAAAACGTGCTTCTTCCACATTGACTTTTCACTCAAACAAAATGCCTTTATGAAACTTAAAACAACAGTCTTTTATATCAATTAGAAATCCTTTTCTGAACTAAATTTATTATGATGAAATCATTATATCATAATCTCACAAATGGAAGATGATATCACTAATAGTAATTAAGCTATGAAATATACCAAAAAAAAATTTTTTTCTTATTGGTAGCCAGATTTACACAATACATTTTGCTAGTTCAGATTAATTTCAAAGAAAGTATCCAGATATATTGCAAAACCTGAAAGTATTATACACTGTTTTTCAAAAAGTCTTATATACATTTTTTTCAAAAATAAGTAAATCTATTGCTTTTTTTTTTTTATTATTATTGCTTAGAATTAATTGCAGTTACTGGAAGAATCCTAACTGTGTTGAATGTTTTCCAATGACTTTGTCAGACATTTTTGTAATTACCATATGAAAGCTCATGCCGAAACCACAGAGAAGTTATTTACTGTAATTTTTAGGGCATAACCTGGAGTCAGAACACATTCACTTCAATGTCATTTAATGCAGATATCTAATTGTACAGAGCACTCAACTGTATGATGTAACAGGATTGCAGAATTCTGCTTCTTAGTCATCAACAAGAATCAATTACTATTGATTTTTTATAAAGTGAATGTAATCCCAACTTTGATAAAGATTGTCAATATCAAACTGTGTTTTATTGTGTGTTTATTTTTTTGTTCTTGTTTTGTTTGTTTTAGTGTTGTATTTTTGTGTGTGTGTGAGTGTTACAAAGTTTGCCCTGTCTTGGGGATTTTAATTTAAAAGGTTTGCAATGAGTCAGGAGAAGAAAAGCTATATGTATTTTACAAGTAACACAAATGATGAACATCGTCCCGCAAGATTAGAAAATTGGCTGCAAATTTAGCAGAAAATCAAAATTACCAGCATTTTCACAGTCCAAATTGCCAGGTTAATTGAGTTTTTATTGTAACTTTTCTTGTGTAAATGCATACATCTGATTTCCTGGAAAAACACTTTTTTTTTTTTTTAAACCAAGGAACGTTTTCACTTCTTGCCATGTGTATTTGCTTAGCATACTTCCTTTACCTTGGACGGTGCTAATTACCCTTCATTTCTTTCCATTCCTGAGTGAAGAAAATCTACATTTGTATGAATAAATCGGTGAGATATTTTCAGTGAGATCTATTTACTTCCTTGGAAAACGTTTAGAGCCCTGGACTCTTAAAGTTCTACAAAAAACAGACATTTGTATTTTAAATTGATTATGATACATATTTGTATCATCAAGAATAAAACCTAGAAGAAACCCAGAATAACTGTAAAAGTGAATATGAGAAGATAATGTGGATACATATATGTCATGTTTGTGCCATTATGAAGCAATAGGAGATCATGTTTAAGGAATTAGGTGGACAACCCAGTAAGAATACAATTTCCTGCTACTTTAGTATTCAATCTGACCTTCAAAAATTAATTACTAACTTTGAATTTTAATCTTACCATTTATAAATGAGCTAACATGCTTAACATAACATACAGGTAATCCAAAACTTACAACAGGGTTCCATTCTGAGGATTCTTTCATAAATCAGTTTTGACGTTAAGTTTGAATACCTCATTTTGATTTTAGTTTTCATTATTGTTGCCTTTTATTATCAGTATCTTTATAAATCTGATCTTTATTTGTCCTTGGCTGTTGTAAACATTACATACAAACTTACAGATATATTTTAATAGACACATACATACATGAAAAATATACAAATTATAAAAATTTACTCTGACAATGAATACTAGTTGGATGATGTGGGTGTTTTGTCAGTTGTGCTAGTAACTCCACTTGTGGAAGGTTCTGGATCATCTGGATTATCCCTGGGAATGGGGATGGCATTTCTAGTCAGAAAATTAGTGTGTTCAGTGTATGGCCTTTTTTTTTTTTTTCTTGATATATTTTATGGTAACATCTCACTGCCTTCCAAATCTGTCTATCAACTTTACAAAGCAATCAGAGTTTGGGTCCATGTTTTCAAGCAACTGAAGTCCCTGATTTAATTTAGAAAAAACTGCAGCTAACTCTTGCCCTGTAAAATTTTTTGACCACCTCTTCCCTTCCTCTTCCTCATTGTCTTGTTATTAGAGTTGATCATGGCCCAACTTTCTGTCCATTAAGACACCAACATCATTTGTGACTTCATTGTAGAACAGCAAATCATGAAATTGAACATCTGAGAATGATAACATCAGCAAATTACACGCTGCAACACTGAATGTAGTACATATTACTAACAATAAGATATACAAAAAAAAATGGAGGTTGTAAGTGCAGTTTGTCGTAACTTGAATATGTTGTAAATCAGGGACTACCTGTAATGAATGGACTAATAAAATTTACCTCATGGATTTGTCATGAAGAGCATGACATATCATTGATTCAGAGTAGTTATCACAGTACCACAAAAATAGTAAAACCTCATTAAATAGCTATTAAGAACCAGGAAATGCAGGTAGTCCCCAACATATGACCTATTTTAGTTACAAAGAACCGCACTTAGCATTATCCTTTTTTTTTTGTACATATTATCATTAGTAATATGTACTACAGACAATGTTGCAGCATGTAATCTGCTGATGTTATCATTCTCATGCCAACCCCTAAAGACAAGTAAAGATCAGTGTCTTTATTACCAAGATACTGATAATATAACACAATAATAAGGAAAGCTAAAATGAAACAAAAAAAATATGAGGTATTCAACTTACATCAGAACTGACTTACGAAGGAATCATTGGAATGGAAACCTGTCATAAATTGGGGACTACATGTAGTCATTAATTCAAATATATCTAAAGAGAAATAAAATATGGGTTAGTTTATATAAAAGTAGCTAACAGGTAATAGCAAAAAACACAAATAAAAAATGCTTTCAAATTGCTATTATTGCTCAGTATAAGCTAAATCTGAAGATAAACTATAGACCACAATACCACAAACAATCCTTCAACTTCTACCCTCTTCATTATTCTAGAAAAATAAAAATAAAGTACCATTGAGCCAGAACTAGCAAAATTGGTGAGAGAGTAAATGTAAGAGAAGATATTAAAACCATAGGTAAATCTGATTACAATATCATTTAATCCAAATAGATAAGAACTAAAAAAGGAAGAGAAATAAAAGAAAAATATTAATTTCTCATACACAGATATTACAGAGAACGGGATATAGGGAAAACAGGTAAGGTTTGGTGGTAGCGAGGAAACTTTTAATAAAAAATTAGACTATCATAATGGCAAAAGCTAGGTGGCATTTGCTCATAAAACGTTGGAATTTGGATTAAAATATTCAACATTTTTTGTTATCAAAGATCCATGTATATTTTGTATTGTTTGCACTTGCACGATACTCAGGTTATTTTCATTAAAAAATAAAGCACATCTCGAGAGTACAAGCAAATATAATTATCAGCATAACAGGATGCGCTATGATGCAGCTTTCCTTCTTCTGATTGTGAGCATGCTGTCCTCTCTCGTGGGTGCTTTATTTCTCTTTTTGCTAAACAAAAAATGAAATGTTGCTTTTGGCAGGAAACATTCACAGTATCTGCCAAAATTACTCTCGGCAGATAGCATCAAGTAGTAAATATATTTTCATGGATAATTAGTTGATTGAATGTATGAATTAGAGGCTTTTTAATATTCATGGCTAATTTATATCTATGAATATTTTATTAATTTCTGCTTTGTTTGAAATAATGATGCTACAATAACACACAGCCCAAATACTTAACATTAATAAACTCTTATCTAAGAAGTCAGTGGCAATTCTGTGAGAAAGTATCACCCAAAGCAGAGCAATAAAATGTGGAAAAACAGACTCTATGGCTCAAGTACAGAGAGGCACAAGACCAATTATTTTGCTAATAAGTAAGGAAATCTAGGTGCAAGGCTGTCTTCATTATTTCAAACAAGTTTTTATAGAAACGCTTAATTTTAAGAAATCAAGTTTGGTTTTTGGTATCAGAATCCACAAAATGGGCTTGGTCACCTGTGCCAGACTGAAACACACATTTTTTTGGGCAGGCTTTCATTAAGTGGAGCCCTGGAGGTGCCATGGTTAAGAGATTGGCTGCTAACCAAAAGGTCCGCATTTGGAATCCACCAACTGCTCCTTGGAAATCCTATGCGGCAGTTCTACGCTGTCCTATACGGTCTTTATGATTTGGAATCCACTCCATAGCAATGGTCGTTTTGTTTTCTAGTTGTTGTTGTTGTTTTTTTTTTCCATTTATTGGACGCCCATATAGCCCAACTCAGACTTCTATTAATGTGCTTTTGCCAAAATATTGTAATTGTTTATTTACCGTGCTTTTTTCTTTTTCTGATCTGTAAGCTTTTACAGGAAACCCTGGTGGCCTAGTGGTTAAGTGCTACAGCTGCTAACCAAAGGGTCGGCAGTTCAAATCCGCCAGGCGCTCCTTGGAAACTCTATGGGGCAGTTCTACTCTGTCCTATAGGGTTGCTATGAGTCGGAATGGACTCCAGGGCACTGGGTTTCGTTTACTTTTTTTTTTTTTTTTTTAATGCTTTTAAAGGGAGAGGCAGTATGTTTTGTTTTGTCTTTTGCTTTGCTCTCTTTTGTGTTCGATTTAACTTCCCAGATTGAACACAATACCAAATAAAAGTTTCATATGAATACACATAAAAATAATTTGCTCTGAAGTTCTACACCTTCTAAAGAGTCATATAAGAAAAATTTAAGATTTACATGTAAATGAGCATGGATAATAAAATATTGTTAAAATCACCCGATTCGGTTCTAGAGTACAACAAAGGAATGATTCCTGTGTTCACACACTGTTGACCTCATCTTTCTGATTCTTGCATCTCTTATATCTGACTACAACCATAGAATCTCCGTCTACAACTGATGCAACCTTTTGTTACTGCCCAGCTCTGACGTAACCGCAACAAGAATTCAAGCAGGTGTATGCTGCTGGCCTCCACGAAGATAAAACCTTTAATTCCCGATGAAAAAAATCAGAAGCAAGTTTATAAGAGATGTGGGAAGCTCAAAATGGCTGCATCTATGTAAGTCCTTTCTCTGACTCAGGTCCGTATCTACCCTAGGAATATCTGCGTAACAGAAAACCTAAATTGTATAATCCAAAACAAACTAACTTAACCATTAGAATTGATATGGTTTACATGAGTGTATATGTTTCTGGAAGGTTCCCAGGTTGCAAAATGTTTTGCGCTGTACTACTAACATAAAGGCTAGCAGTTCAAATCCATCCAGTAGTGCCAGGGAATAAAGGCCTGGCATTCTGCTTCTATAAAAATTACAGCCCAGAAAACACTATGAAGCAATTCTACTCTGTAACACATGGGTCACCATGAGTCAGAATCAACTCAACAGCCATAGGTTTGGTTTTTAGCGCTCTCTGGACCTCAGTGAAGCTACAAAGCTTACGACTTCTCACCACCTTTTCTCATATTTCTCTATTGTTGCTACCCCTCTAGGCTGAACTCACTTCCTTATCACAGAACCAAGATCTACCTTCCAGGTAGTCAGTCCTGAAGAGAGCACAGTCATGGTGAGCAAAGCCTGTCATCTAGTTCTTCGTGTCTTACATTTTTGGAAGAAGAGTACAACTTTCTTTGATATCAATTGAGAATTCTTCAGCTTTTGAAACCATTGCTATTGAAATTGTGTTAGTCAGCAATAGGGAGACCCTTTGCAACTCAGTAAGTTTTATATACAACTATGGTAAATAAGAATAATACATTAACTCTGTGCCAAGTCTTTATTGATGCAGAAATATGTCTGAATGCTATAAAAACTTACTCAAATATTAAAGAAGTTTGATTAACTTTGAATTATAATATGAATTTTAAGGTATTAGAAATGGAAGTCTAAAATATCTTATTTTGGGCCCTGCTCTTCTTTTTTTTTTTTCTTGTAAATATTGATATGTAAACAAATGCGAATCAAGTATCTTTGAACTTCAATTTCCTTCTTTTAGCCTATTGCTAAAGGCACTGTCACATTAAATAAGACGTTTATAAATATTAAACATCTACTTTGAATCTAAGGCACCCTGGCATGACAACAGTTAAGCACTTGGCTGCTAACTGAAATGTTGGCAGTTCAAACCCACCTAGCAGCTCTGGGGGAGAAAGATATAGTGATCTGCTCCCGTAAGGATTATAGCCTAGAAAACCTTACCGAGCAGTTCTACTCTGTCACATGGGGCCACTATGAGTTGCAATGAACTTGGTGGCCCCTAACAACAACAACTTTGAATCTAGCATTATAATAGCTGTGGCAGATAGGAATATGTACAAAACTGTTTTTCAAGAACCTACATCTTAATCAGACCAAAAACCAGCAGTAGCAATCACTTTATTTCTCTCAAAATATCTGACAAAATTTCACTTTTTGAATTGCTAAATACCTCTATTCTAGATTATAAGTGATTTGAATATTTCATAAGTTTTATGTCATCATATGCCTAGGACTTATAGATTCTAAACCAATAGTTAACATATATTTTCATAAGTGTCCTAAAAAAGGTATGTATAAGATTTTATGGGAGTTGTGAAGAGAAATTGTCTATTTGCATTTGGAACTCGGAGAAAAATTTGTATTGCTTTAATGACATCGAAAAGGTCTCTGAGTGGCTCCAGCAGTTTGTGATAGACTGCTAACCTAAAAGTGGGCAGTTGGAACCCACCCAGCATCTCTGAGGAATAAAGGGCTGAGGAACTGCTTCCGTTCAGATTACAGCCAAGAAAATTCTATGGAGCAGTTTTACTCTGTTATACATTTAAGATGAGACTCTGAGACTTAGAAAGATGTGTGCTTACCTAATTAACTCATACTGAAATTTTGACTCTTTTTTTATCTGCTTCTTCTCAATTTGGTTAAGGACTTAGTGGTTTGAACCTACCAGCATCTCCACAGGAGAAAGACCTGGCCATCTGCTCCAGTAAAGAAAAAAAAGATTACAGCCTAGAAAACCATATGGGGCAGTTTTACTCTGTCACGTGGGGTCTCTATGAGTCAGAATAGACTCGAGGGCATGCAACAACAACATGTAATTGAGAAACCTTATAGCTTCTGGCCACAGAATGGTTCTGAACTGTTTTGAGTCCAGATTTTTATTTGTCATTTTTATGGATTGAATTGTGTCTCCCCAAAATATATCTTGCAAATCCTAACCCTCTACGCCTATTGTTACAGTCCCATTTGGGAATGAGCTGTCTTTGTTATATTAATGAGGCAGGATTAGGGTAGGGTGTGTCTTGAATCAATCTCTTTTGAGATATAAAAGAGATTAAAACAAGCAAGTGAGGAAGCAGAGATGGGGAAGAAAGATGCCAAGCCACATGAAGATTGCCTAGGAGCAAAATTTCAAAGAGACACGGACCGTTCTCCAGAGCCAACAGAAATAGAAAGCCTCCCCTAGAGCTGGCTCTCTGAATTTGGACTTCCAGCCTCCTAAAGTGTGAGCAAATAAATTTCTGTTTGTTAAAGCTCTCCACTTTGGTATTTCTGTTGTAGCAACACTAGAGAACTAAAACGGTCATCAAATCAGACGCCATGGTATCTCTTAGTCTTGGTTCTACATGAGCTCAAACAATTTAAATTGGCTTGTTCCTTTAGTTATATTATGGCTTAATTAAAATTTCAAATTATTCTTGTTTTCTGCCTGCTGTTTCTCAGAGTACTATGTCTTTATAATATGGGTGTTTAGTGCTTTTGTATTTTGATTTTTATTTGTTATAACATTAATCCATGAAAATTCTGGTATCTCTAAATATAAAACTCTCCTATAATTCCTGCTTTGCTAAATATGGAGGTAAAGAATCTCCTAGGTTTGGGCAAGAATAAAATAGCATTCAGTTTATCAATTGTTATCTTAGGTATTCTCCCTAGTTTCTCAAAAATCTTTCCCTGTATATATTACTTTGTTTGCTTGATCAAATACTCTCTATAAAGCTGCATGTGCATAGAAGGAGCTTTCAGTGGATTTCTTGCCAGGGTTTTTGGTACAAATGATTTCTTACTGACTTAAACATATATTAACAGCCTCAGATAAAGCCAACCTCTAGTTACCTCCAGTAATATAATTTTTAGCACTGAAAATTATGCCCCATGAAAATATTTGTCCTTGTCTTCCCTGAAAGCAAGACATCTGTAACCTCTATGATGTTTACTTTCTGATAGGAAGCACAACTCAGAGTCAAAATTGCTCAGAACAACGGCATTGCAGTGCTTTAGAGCTTGGTACGGCAATGTTTCATTGATGATATTAATCACTTTGTTTAAGGTAATAGGCTCGCAATACTCCTAAAATGCTCTACGCCTCTAAATTACAACAGAAAAACATGTTTGAATACATATTTATATATTGTACGTCCACACACACACACACACACACACACACACACACAGAGAGAGGTGGGTGTTTATGTTTTTGTGTGTGCTCGATAAATAACCTGGCAAGGATATTGCTTCCAGAATTTCTTTGTTCATTTCAGGATTACTTTAGAAACATAATATATCCAATCCATTCTTTTCCTCATCCCCAACGTTTATGTTTGGTTTCTTTTGGTTGTTGATTACAGATACCCAGAAAACGGAAGGTGCTGCACATGTAAATTTGTTTTTTCTTCCTTTAGTTCTGTCAATCGCTGTCAAAAGACATTTTTCCTACACAATAATGATTGGTTGCAATATCCCAGCACAAGTTGTCATGATTGTTTCAGCAATCACTGAATGCTTTGTTTACTTCTGCTTATTTTAATGAGGTTGATTCAGCTAATGTGCCTTTTTGTTGTTGTTTTTATTGCTAGCTATTTATTTGAAAATAAAACGCACTGTAGGAGATTGATTTCAATTTCAAAGGAAGAAAAATACCTGACAGATATGCAGACTGAGAAAAATAAAATTAAATTAAAAGGTTCATTTTGAAGACAAAGCTCAGGTCTTTGAGTCCCCATTCATAATCCACTATTTTCCTAACCCTACACCTCCCTAACAGTTCTGAGTATCAGTCCGAGAATTATGCCTGAAATTTGGTTCAAATGCTTTCTACATTCGGGACGTACTTTACAACTGGAAGAGTCAGCGCAACATATTTAACCACTAATCTATATGACAAAAGACAATGGCCACTAAGTGGATTGTAGATAAAATCTGCAGCTGATCTGACTTTCATCAGAGACCCAGTAAAGCCAAGAATTCCAGAAAATGTGACTAAATATAACTAGTTATCAATAAAGAGAATAAGTAAAAATAAAATATGAAGAAAAGAGACACAGAGAAGGGTACAGAGAGAGAGTTCTTTTCACATTCCAAAGACAGACTTTGAATTTCAATAAAGGTGAGTAAAGTGTAATGTAGCAAGAATTATTCACAGACCTTTAGCATTCAAATTATGGCCTGCCTGCTGCATGGCGCACACTTTTACAAGCCTGCAAAATATAACATTAATGGCCCAGCGTCTTTAAAAATCAAAGTCTGCAAAATGATTCACTCGCCTTGCATATTGAATATTAATAGCATCAAGTAGTTGAGTTTATTAACCTTTTACCTTAATGGTCAGAAATCAAACATGCTGAGAACAATTGCACGACAGAAGGGGAAAATGTTTCTGATGGCTATTGGGTTTCATTTGACAGTTAATAAAAACCATCAAGTACATATTATGTTAGATTAGCCGAGATCGGGATTCCATATGACAAGTCATTATTATTAAAGGCAAATGGAGGGTATTTTCAAATACACCCTGGAGTGAGGTAGGCTAAAATATGATGGCACACTCTTGAATGTCAAGGACATTTTGTGCAGTGTGTGATGGAAAATTACATGTAATGTGCAGTTTGGGAACTATTTCATGTTCCCCTGAAGACCTCAAATCATCGCACTGAATACTCTATTGGAATCTGTCCCACTCTGCTGTAGGTTAAAGTGCCTAACAAATATTTATAGACAATCAGCATTTTGATGCCAGAATGTGTGGAAGCTGTGTCATTATATTAGCATATGAGTAAGTGTATAATGTCTTACTCTTTCTATTTTTCCCTTCATTTTCTTTTACTTAAAAATGATCAGTCACGTTTGAGATAATCTATAAGTCCCCCCTGTTAGAAAATTAGACTCATGGACAACTGGGTGATTTTTTTCTCAATAATGGAGCCAGTGGTAAGCTATGATTGACTAATTACATCTTCCTAAATGTCAACTATACTCATTAGGAAGTATGAAGACCACTGGGAGTAGAACAATTGTGTTTTATGAATATTGAACTTTTAAAGTATGCAAATATTGGTAATCTCAGAAATAAGCACTTTGCTACCATGAAGAAAATCTAAAAGTTTGACTAGAAAAAAATGTTATTGCTCAGTGTGAAAATTTTACTGTGGAGAAAAAGCTCAGGACTTGGAATCAGAATCTAAATTAGGGTGCCTTCTCTGCCTGCTACTTAATAGGTGACCAACCCTGCATTTAAACTCTCTGAACCTCAGTTTCCTTCTCTATAAAATAACCCTAATAAGACCCACATCACGAGGTTTTTTCCCGAATTAGATACATGTGAGAAACTGCAGACTCTGAAACAGTGGTAGATATGGAGCATGGTGTTATTGATAGCTACGATTTAAATAATGACAGAGAGCTGATTACTGATTGCCTGGGGAAGGAGGTGTGGCTGCAGGAAGGGGCAGGTGGAAAGAGTTACTAAGAAGCACAAGAAACTTTTGGAGATGCTGTATATATTGGGTGGGTTTGGTATATATGCTTTATCTTGGTTGATTGTGGTGATTGTTTCATTTAAAAAAATATATAATTTGTGGCTTATTATGTGCCAATTATAGCTCAATAAAACTGTTTTAAAAAATACTAGGACTACTACCACTACAAGAAACAATATGGATGGGTTTCATAAATAAGATATTGAGCAAAAGAAGATAGGCACAGAATGATACACAATACACTTTGTAAAGTTGAAAAATAGGCAAAAGTTATGTAGCATTAGAAGTCAGGATAACGGGTACAGTTAGGGAAGAGGAAAGAAGTAATGATTGGGCTGGACCAAAAGGGAGGATATGAGGTGCTGAAAACATTCTATTTCCTTACCTGAGCTGTAATTACATGAATTACTTTTGTGATAACTCATGGAATTATACAGTATAATTTGTGCATACATCTTTGTGTATGTTATACTTTAATAAGAAGTTCATTTAAAAAAGGGATGGTTTGAGAAAGAGTCATGTGAGTAGAAGTCCCTTTACCACCTGTTATATACTTTACCATTTACATGATAACCAAACGGCTCTATCTCCATACAAATATATCCAAGAATCTCAGTTCTACTGTTCTACTAAGCTAATAGAACTAATAGAACTCTTGATAAGACCCCAAGATCAAACTTTAGAACAAAAGAGGATCGTATTTGGGAAGTAAGAGTAAAAATTAGAGGAATCTGAGAGGCAGTATTGAGAATGGCAGAAAAGGCAGTTTAGCGATAAGGGTAATACACAAAACTGAATCAAACACAACAGGCATATGTTTTAATGTGTACAGTTGTGAATTCCAAATCTTAGATCTTTCTTAATCTCTCTTTCTCAGAACCATACTGGATTCATCACCCAAGCCTGCCATAAGTGTTGATGAATTCCTTCTGATTTTATCTAATATAACATGCCAGTTCAATTCACCATCCCTCCTTATTGGACCTGGTGCCTGGGCCTCTCACCTAGTTTTACAAAGTGGCCCTTGCTGCTACAATCCATTTTCCAAAATCAGTCAGATTGACTTTCCTAAGGCATATTTTGGATCAGTCCATGAAAGCATATATTCTGTTGTACTTAGAATAAAATCCCATCATCCTAAAATGGCTTAATGTTTCTGAAGTTGGTTGGATCACTTCCTTGGGAAAAAGCATAAATATGGATCTCTCCCTGTCTGTTGGCCAAGTTGTTGTCTTCCAAATTTCTTGGCATAAACAAGTGACCACTTTCAGTGCTGCATCCATTTGTTGAAACATCTCAATTGCTATTCTGTCAATTTCTGGTGCCTTGTTTTTCCCAATGCCTTAAAAAAAAAAAATTTTTTTTTTTTTTTTCAGTGCAGCTTGGACTTCTTTCTTCAGTACCATTGGCTCCTGATCATATACTACCTCCTGAAATGATTAAGTGTTGACCAGTTCTTTTTGGTATAGTGACTCTGTGTATTCCTTCCATCTTCTTTTGATGCTTCCTGCATTATTTAATATTTTTCCTGTAGAATCCTTCAGTATTGCAATGTGAGGCTTGAATTTTTTCTTCAGTTCTTTCAGCTTGAGAAATGCCAAGCTTCTTTCCTTTTGGTTTTCTATCTTCAGCTCTTTGCACATGTCATAATACTTTACTTTGTCTTCTCTACCTGGCCTTTGAAACCTTTTAGTTCATCATTTCTTCCATTCTCTTTAGCTACTAGACATTCAAGAGCAAGTTTCAGAGTCTCTTCTGACATCCATTTTGGTCTTTCTTTCCTGTCTTTTCACTGAAGATCATTCAAAAGGGAATGCAGCAGTACATAGACAGAGAACTGCCAGAAATCCAAGCTGGAGTCAGAAGAGGATGTGGAACAAGGGATATCATTGCTGATGTCAGATGGACCCTGGCTGAAAGCAGAGAATACCAGAAAGATGTTTACCTGTGTTTTATTGATTATGCAAAGGCATTTGACTGTGCAGATCATAACAAATTATGGATAACATTGTGAAGAATGGGAATTCCAGATCACTTAATTGTGCTCATGAGGAACCTGTACATAGACCTAGAGGCAGTCATTCAAACAGAAGAGGGGGATACTATGTGATTTAAAGTCAGGAAAGGTGTTTGTTTGTCAGTGTTGTATCCTCTCACCATATCTATACAATCTGTATGCTGAGCAAATAATACGAGACACTGGACTATATAAAGAAGAACGGGGTCTCAGGATTGGAGGAAGATTCATTAACAACCTGCTTTACGCAGATGACACAACTTTGCTTGCTAAAAGTAAAGCAGATTTGAAGCACTTGCGATAAATGGTCACAGACCACAGCCATCAGTATGGATTACACCTCAATGCAAAGAAAACAAAAATCCTCACAACTGGACCATTAAGCAACATCAAGATAAATGGAGAAAAGATTGAAGTTGTCAAGAACTGCATTTTACTTGGCTCCACAATCAACATCCAGGGAAGCAGCAGTCAAGAAATCAAAAGACACATTGCATTGGACAGATCTTCTGCAAAAGACTTTTTGGAGTGTTGAAAAGCAAAGATGTCACCTTAAAGGCTTAAATGAGCCAGACCCAAGCCCTGGTGTTTTCAATCTCCTCATATGCATGTGAAAGCTGGACAGTGAATAAGGAAGACTGAAGAATTGACCCCTTTGAATTGTGGTATTGGCGAAGAATATTGACTATACCATGGACTACTAAAAGAATGAACAGATCTCTCTTGGAAGAAGTACAACCAGGATGCTCCTTAAAAACAAGAATGATGAGATCATATCTTATACACTTTGGACATGTTGTCAAGAGGGATAAATCCCTGGAGAAGGACATCATGCTTGGTAAAATACAGGGTCAGCAAAGAAGAGGAAGACCTTCAATGAGATGGATTGACACAGTGGCTGCAACAGTGAGCTCAAGCACAACAAGGATTGTGAGTGTGGCTCAGGACCAGGCAGTGTTTTGTTCTGTTTTACATAAGGTCATTATGAGTTGGAGCCTATTCGACAGCACCTAACAACAACAAAATGGCTTACAGGCCCCTTCATGAACTGATTGGTCCCTATCTTTCTCTTAGACCTTTTCTTATTATACTTAATAGCCTGCTGTATCCATTACAATATTGTTCTCTTTGTTTCAGAATTCTCCAAACTAATTCTTGATTCAGGAGTCCTTGGGTGGAGCAAACAGGTAAATGCTCAACCACTAACCAAAAAGTTGGTGGTTTGAACCCACCCAGAAACTCCTTAGAAGACAGGCCTGGTGATCTGCTTTCAGACAGTCACAACCTTGAAAACCCTGTGGCATGCAGTTCTACTCTGCACACATAAGATTGCCATGAGTTGGAACTGACTCAATGGCAACTAGCAACAATTCTTGACTCAGATCATTCACTTACGCTATGTTTTTTTTTTTGTAGAAACCCCTTCCCTCATTCCTCCTCTCAGCTGACTCCTTCACTGTAGGCTCAGTTGAAATGTCACCATCTATATTAATCATCTCTCAAGGAAATTTATAGCTCATAGGTTTGAACATTCACTGGGAGTTAGACAGTATACCGAAAGAATATGCATTGGCCCAAATTATTGCTCATTCTATATGTCCTTGGGTAGTGTTTGTATATGCATCTGTAGCATATTTGACTAGGTAGATATAAGTGGAAAACAGTGAAGAGATATTAGTCATTCTATCTAGCTTTCCTCCTATCCATCTATCATCTATCTTCTTCCTGTCTCTGAACTAAGCTACCACTAACTGTAATAATTGGCACAATGTTTCATTATTAATATGAATAGTTCTATAGGATAGTATGGTCATTAATAAATTGTTTATTTGTCATTTCCTTTAATGTATAAAGCTTGAAATGTCATAAATATTTTACTGTTCATCCAAGTGTATTTATTGACATTTTTTTCCATAATTGAAGAGCTACATGCTAATGTTGATGTATAAGTCATTCTAGTAATTTCCCTGATGAAATAAAAACCAAATGGGGGAAAATAACTGAAAAATGAAACTAAATATCAATTATGAATTTGTAATTATTCTCTGTGTGCCTAATGGAGCTATACATTGAAAGTGTCTCTCTGGAGCTGCTTCTTCACAAATGTGCAGAAAAGAGCAGGAAGTGGATATTCATTGCAATATAAAACGTCCATTAATTTCAGCTAAAAACTAGTCTGCACACACTGCAAACTCAGGGCTTTTCTTAATTCTCTACACCAAACTCTATACACATTTGGGGCTGCCTGGTAGAAATTATGAATTAGAAACTCAAGCAGACTTGTTCATTTAATGGTGATTAAAAAAAAAGACAGAAATAGTGTGCATAGAAAAAGCTGTTTTTGTGGGTTAGTGATTCAATCTGAAAGAGAAAAAGATGACTTTTTAGAAGTATTAAGATAAGGTGGAAAAAATATATAGAGAGAGAGATGGGATAGTGATAGAGATGATAGAGGGTGAGGTGAAGATAGAGACAGAGATTTCTCTGTAGGTTAAAGTCATTCTCACGCTGATTATACAATCACATTGTGGCAGGCACTTGAGTGATAACCATCAATTTCCCTGAATTTTATATCTAATTGTTACAAAGATAATGTACAGAAAATGGGAAAGACTGCATGCCAGTTTATAATGACAGACGCAAAGGGTGAACCCTGAAAGATGGGGAAAAGTACAGCGGGTAGTGTGCTCTGGAAAATGGGAATACTCCACCAGGTAAGTGGAACATACCCGAGGCCTAGGAAGACATGTTGTTTTTTTCCAGATCAGAAGAAGAAAATCCATTGATTTAGATATTAAAAAGTTTAGTCAATTAGAGCCTAACAGCCTTCTATAACATTTATCTTAGTGTGATACAGAAACAATGTGGGCTTTTGATTTTGCAATGCCCATGCATATTTATATTGATGCTGTTACAAGCCATCTATTTTGTAATATTCCATATAAATATTAAGCTGTAACTTTAAATTCATTGTTTCCCCTTCTTGAGTTACAAGTTCTTTTAATTGGTTGATGAAAATTGATGGATTGGAATGCAATTTTGATAGTAAAGCCTCAGGTCATAAAATGCTTCATTTACATATCACATAGAATACACTTTCAGTTTTTGCATTATCCCAAAATGTAACCGAGTTTATAACAACATTATTCTCTGCAGCAATGGAAGTGGCACAGTACATTGATTAGCATGATTGTGGATTGATTAGATTTCATTCTACGTTGATGAGTCAAAAGAGACAGGCAAAGGGAACTCTGCTGACTCTAAATTTATGAAATGGCAAGTGAAACACTCTTTGTTAACCAAAGCAGCATTTAGAGTTACTTCTTATTTCCTGAAAATCCACTCTAAATTCTCTAGATTAAAACTGCTGTGGAATAGTGACCCCAGAATAAAATCAAACAATAAAACCTCTATATCTGATCCAGAGCAATTTATTTTTTGAGTTACATCAAAGAAAAAGTATGATCATTTA
Organism: Loxodonta africana; assembly: GCF_030014295.1. Taxonomy (NCBI): domain Eukaryota; kingdom Metazoa; phylum Chordata; class Mammalia; order Proboscidea; family Elephantidae; genus Loxodonta; species Loxodonta africana. Next base: position 41,072,542 of record NC_087352.1, read on the forward strand.
CCTACAAAAAAAAAATGATATGGAAATCAAAAGAGCGGGATTGTACTTCATCTTTGGGCAATATCACCAACATATCTGTATGAATAAAGGACTTCTTTAGTTTTTTTTTTTTTTTAGTTTACATTTGTCATTAATCAACGATTCCTTGAACACTAACTTATGGCAGTACTGAGTTAGGCTCTGAGGATACAACGGTGAGTAAGATTTTTTTCTGGAACATTCTGTCACAGCCCACATGACTTAATTTCTCAGCACCAATCAATAATTACGGCACTTTTTTTTTCCCTATGCCCTTTTTCTCCTTTGATTTCAAGATCGTATCAGTATCTTTTCTTGATAACCTTCCTGATTTTGTTTTACTCCCTCAGTAGACATTTCCTTTCTCTCTAATTTTAGACTTTTCTAAGGTTCTGCCTCAGAATGACTCCCAACAGCCATATACAGAAAGATGGATCCTTATCTATGTCTCAGGTTTGTGGTTTTGATTTCTTTATCTTAGATGTATGGCTTGATGGTCTTTCCAAGAAGTAATTTTTCCCCCCACAAAACTTGATCCTCTTACCTTCTCTAGTTCTATGTATGGCACCAGTAACTTTCTTTCATTCAGTTCCAAAACTCCAGAATCATCTGAGTCTTTTTTTTTTTTTTTCCTCCTCTTTATTTCTCGCTTCAGTTAATTACTATCCAATTTTCATCTTCGGAAACTCTATTATAATCAGGTCCTAAATATTCTTGACTACAATAATACAATAAGATATTAGCACTTTAATCCAGCCATCTAGACACTGCAGTTTAAAACTCAGCTCTAGTCATCACTTCCATGCACTTCCAAACTACACACATACACATTAATAAAACTTTCAGTGGTGCCCCACTATCTCCTGAATTATATGTACTTTTCATCACTGCATTTAAGATCCTGTATTATATAATGACTCAGTGTTTATTAAGTCCTGTTTTCGAGAACTCTGAAGGGTTTAAGATTTTATCCTGATTGCAAATAGCAGGTTAGCATGCCACAATTTCATGGATTCTGACAAAAAGCATGGGACTCCTAGGTCAGATACAAAGGACTCTAAACTCATGACACAAAAGGTTCATGAGCTTTGTGATCCCATCAGTTCCCCTTGTCTCCCAAGTCCCAGGGAAACGTGGAGCAGCCCAGTCGAATGTGTGGATTGCACCAAAACTATGAACACTGAGCTTATTGTGGTTAGGTGCTGTTAAGTTGGTTCCTACTCATAGTAACCCTAGGTACAACAGAACAAAACAAAACGCTGTCCAGTCCTGCACTATCCTCGCAATCTTTGTTATACTTGAGCCCACTGTTGCAATCACTGTGTCATTCCATCTCATTGATGGTATTCCTCTTTTTTCACTGGCCCTCTCTTTACGAAGCATGATATCCTTCTCAAGGGACTGGTCTCTCCTGATAACATGTCCAAAGTAGGTGAGACAAAATATCATCATTCTTGCTTCTAAAGAGCATTCTGGATATACTTCTTCCAAGACAGATTTGTTCGTTCTTTTGGCAATGCATGGTATATTCAATATTCTTTGCCAACACCACAATTCAAAGGCATTGGTTCTTCTTTTGTCTTCCTTAGTCATTGCCAGCTTTCACATGCATATGATGAGGTGACTGAAAACAACATGACTTGGGCCAGGCATGACATTTTTGCTTTTTCACACTTTAAGGAGAACTTTTGCAGCAGATTTTCCCAATGCAATGCATCCTTTGATTTCCTGACTGTTGCTTCTGTGGGCGTTGATTCTGGATCCAAGTAATATGGAATCCTTGACAACTTCAATCTTTTCTCCATTTATCATGATGTTGCTTATTGGTCCAATTGTGAGGATTTACATTTTCTTTATGTTAGGGTGTAATCCATACTGAAGGCTGTACTCTTTTAACTTCATCAGTAAGTGTCTCAAATTCTCTTCACTTTCAGCAAGCGAGGTTGTGTCATCTGCATAAGGCAGGTTGTTCATAAGTCTTCCTCCAGTCCTGATGCCCCATTCTTCTCCATGTAGTCCAGCTTCTCAAATTATTTTCTCAGCATACAGATTGAATAGGTATGGTGAAAGGATACAACCCTGACGAATATATTTCCAGACTTGAAACTATGCAGGATCCACTTGTTTTGTTCAAAAGACTGTCTCTTAGTCTATGTACAGGTTCCTTATGAGCACAATTAAGTGTTCTGTAATTCCCATTCTTTGCAGTGTTATCCGGAATTTGTTATGATCCACACAGTTGAATGTCTTTGCATAGTCAGTAAAACACAGGTAAACATCTTTCTGGTATTCTCTGCTTTTAGCCAGGATCCATCTGACATTTGCAATGATATCCCTTGTTCCATGTCCTCTTCTGAATCCATCTTGAATTTCCAGCAGTTACCTGTTAATGCTGTAACAGCTTTTGAATGATCTTCAGCAAAATTTTACTTGCATGTGATATTAATGATATTGCTCGAAAATTTCCAAATTCTGTTGGATCACTTTTCTTTGGAATAGGCATAACTATGGAACTCTTCCACGTAGCTGTCTTCCAAATTTCTTGGCATAGATCAGTAAACACTTCCAGTGCTGCATCCATTTGTCGACACATCTCAGTTGTTATTCAGTCAATCCTTGGAGCCTTGTTTTTCGCCAATGTCTACAGTGCAACTTGGATTTTTTTTCCTTTGGTACCATCTGTTCTTGATCATATCCTACCTCCTGAAATGGATGAACGTTGACCTATTCTTTTTGGTTCAATGACTCTGTGTATTCCTTCCATCTTCTTTTGATGCTTCCTGTGTCATTCAGTATTTTGTCCATAGGATCTTTTATTATTGCAACTTGAGGCTTGAATTTTTTCTTCAGTTCTTTCAGCTTGAGAAACTCTGAATGTGTTCTTTCCTTTTGGTTTTCTAACTCCAGGTCTTTGCACATATCATTATAATACTTTGTCTTTTCAAGCAGCCCTTTGAAATCTTTTGTTCAGCTCTTTTACCTCATCATTTCTTCCTTTCACTTCAGCTACTTGATGTTCAACAGCAAGTTTCAGAGTCTCTTCTGACATCTATTTTGGTCTTTTCTTTCTTTTAATGATCTCTTGCTTTCTTCATGTATGAAGTCCTCGATGTCATTCTGTAACTCCTCTGGTCTTCAATCATTAGTGTTCAATATGTCAAATCTATTCTTGAAAACCAAACCAAAACAAACCCAGTGCCATCAAGTCAATTCCAACTCATAGTGACCCTATAGGACAGAGCAGAACTGCCCCATAGAGTTTCCAAGGAGCGCCTGGCAGATTTGAACTACCGACCCTTTGGTTCGCAGCTGTAGCACTTAATCACTACGCCACCAGGATTTCCTCTATTCTTGAAGTGGTCTCTAAGTTCAGGTGGGATGTGCTCAAGGTCTTACTTTGGCTCTCGTGAACTTGTTCTGATTGTCCTCAGTTTCAACTTGAACTTTCATATGCGCAGTTGATGGTCTGTTCTGCAGTCAGCCCCTGGCCTTGTTCTGACCAATGGTATGGAGCTTTTCCATCATCTCCTTACACAGATGTAGTCAATTTGATTCCTGTGTATTTCATCTGGTGAAGTCCGTATGCATAGTTGCCATTTATATTGTGGAAAAAAAGTATTTGCAGTGAAGAAGTTGTTGGTCTTCAAAAATCATACCATGCAATGTCTGGCATCATTTCTATCACCAAGGCCATACTTTCCACCTGTTGATAACAAATCTACCCAATCTCTGCCTCAGAGTGGGACAATATCTTTATTACAAGAAATAGCAAACAAATCTGCCCTGTGTCCTACAGAGAGACACTATTTTCCAAGATCCTTTGATAAACAAACATCTGTGAAGAAATAATCCAGAACAAAAGCAATCAAAAGGAGTGCCAAAATGCATGGGTCCCAAAGAGAATTATCTCCTAAAGCACATATTCCATTATCTTCATTTCTGTAAACACTGATTTCTTACTAAAAGAAACATTTGTTAAGACAGAGGTTGTGCAGTGACCAGTGAAGGTGTGTTGTTTGCCTTACAAATGTAGCAGCTAGTGTTTTATAAGGCCCTGCCTTAGTCACAAGGAGCTCTGGTGGTATAGTGGTTAAGTTCTCAACTGCTAACTGAAAGATCCATAGTTCAAACTCACAGGCCACTCCTCGGGAGAAAGATGTGGCAATCTTCTTCTGTAAATATTACAACCTTGGAAACCTATGAGGCAGTTCTACTCTGTCCTATAAGGTCACTACGAGTTGAAAAAGACTCAACAGCAATGGGTTTGGTTTGGTTTGGACCTCAGTCACCAGTTTAAATTTTCTATTTCCCTTAACAAAACTGAAATGAACCATCTACTGAATATAAGTGTATCATTCATGTTTAGAATGGTAGACAAATGACTCACTGGCACTTTCTTTTACTTAATTACAAAGGTGTGGTGGGGATTAAGAGACGCATAAGGTTAATGCAGAAACCCAGGGCTACCAGCCGCTGTCATTATCCCCAGCAAAAAGCGATGTGAGGTTTTATCCTGGAAAGAGCCAAGTAGATTCAGAAGACTGCCTTGAAAAGACCATTGACCTTTAGCCAGGTGGCATTAGCCAGCTTGAGGAAATCTTTACAACAGGAAATAAATATAGCATCCTCATTATTCATGCCTCCAGCCTATATGCTGCTGGAGATCCCTACTGGCTAATTCTGAGCAGAAGTTAGAGGATATGGGAGCCTGTTGATGTAAACCACACAGGCCAGTCTCTCAGTAAACGGGTAGATGGCTGTGTGGCAGAGCACTGCAGACAAACCCACATGCAAAATAAGTGTCTATGCAAGCACAGTGCTACCATCCAGACAACCAGCTCTCGCAGTTAAAAGTTATCCAGAGGTTGTTTTTAGTAGGCAAAGTTAGGTTTATTTACTTTGCTGCAACTTGGGAGAAGGTATCCCTCAGAGGAAGTGTCTCAGAAAAAGGAGAAGAGAAGGGCCTCTACTTGGGTTTGGGTTTGTGCTAAATGATTCCAAGGAGACAATAGGGAAGCTGTGGCTAGTTCTGGCTTGGACGATGTCAAGAAGTAGAGACAATTTATGATTGTGTGTCCTAATAATTTTTATTCAAATAACAGAAAGATTAAAGTGGAGCTAGAGTTGTTAGTCAGAAGGAGGGCGTGTTTAGTCAGTTTTCTGGACTAATAGAGCCTTGCCTATGTCCTGTCTGAGCCTTGTTTATGTTCTGTTAGGAACATCAAGGTCTGGTATTTGATAGAGCCTACTTTAACTTTCTCTGGTTGGCAACAGGGCCTGTTTCACTTCCTCACTTCCTCATTTTTAAACCTCACTTTTGAAATGAAGTACTGAAGGCGTTAGGTGAAGAAGTGATTAACTCAGGGTCCCACAATTAGCAATAATTGCCAGTATCAGTACCAAATTCTAGATTTCTCACTCATAATCATCACTCTCATTGCTGTCACAATCCCCACTTGCATGTTTCTGTGGGTTTGCTTTACATTTACCCACTTCAGCCAACTGACCTCTATTTTGACAAGGTAAAATTGTCCAGATAATATCAATAGTCAAGACTCTGATTAAACAAACAAACAAACAAGACCAGGGCACCACTTCATTCTGTTACCGTGGTCACTACGAGTCAGTGAACTATGAACTGGAGTGAACTCGACATCAACAATGCTGTTGTTAGTTGCCATCGAGTCAATTCCAACTCATGCCAACCCCATGCATGCAGAGTAGAACTGCTCCACAGCATTTTTAAGGGTGTGAACTTTTAGAAGCAGATCACCAGACCTGTCTTCCCGGGAGCCTCTGGGTAATTTCAAACCACCAACCTTTCAGTTAGTAGTCGAGCACTTAATGGTCTGTGCCACCAGGGAGTGATTCTCACTATCTATCTGTCTCTCTCTCTCTCTCTACCTACCTACCTACCTATCTGTCTGTTTATAACCATAATCACTTAAGGAAGGATCTTTATCAAAATTATTTCGATGTTATGCAGGTATAGTTCAGGAAGGATTCACCGCAGCTGACATATAATATAGTCATTACAGATCTCTATTACCTAATGTAGAAAGGGAAAAAAAAAAATACATATTCTACTTTTCTCCTAGCTATCTTCAGGATTGTGATCAGTATAATGGCTCTGGGTGGTTGACAACTTGTTCAATCTGAGCACTCTCTGATCAGAAACACGCTCAAACACTTTTTTCCTCTGAAGGATTTTCTGTCTCCTTTGTGGATAAGATCAATCAGAACTGGGATAAACTGAGTAGCTCTATAGTGGAAGAGTCATATCTTGGGACTGAAAATGCTCTGTCTTTTCTGGCTCACTTTAGACAGCTTTTCTCACAGTGAATTGAAGGGTAATAAAAACACCCTTTAAAATATGTAGGGACTGAATCCATATGCTGTTATTTCATATAAACAAAACCTGGGAGAATTCCTGGTTCATGCTCATATTTATATTCCACAGAATAACATAATAAATTAATCAGCTAATAGGGCATGATTTTCTTTCTCTCTTCTCATATTACACAGAGCATTTAAAAAAAAAAAAAAGCCAAACCATTTGCTGTCGAGTTATTTACTCAAGGCTTCTCTTCAACATATTTGCTTTATCTCTTTGCTCCTCACTCTTTATTAAGCACTACATCCAATTAACCATGAGTTCCTGACAGTCTGTCCCAAATGTGTTTTAGAATCCATCATTTCTTGAGCTATTTTTTACTGAGACATACTCTCCTTACTGATCTAATCCAGGCTTTCTGTTCACCACAACCCCACTCTAATCAACTTGTCTCACTTCTTCTTAAGCCATTTATATCAAAAATATTTATGTATCTTATATGGAGCCCTGGTAGCACAGTGATTAAACACTCAGCTGCTGACCTAAAGGTCAGTGGTTCAAACCCACTAGCTGCTCCATGGGAGAAAAGAGCTAGAGATCTGCTCCTGTAAAGATTTACAGCCTTGGAAACCCTATGGGGCAGCTCTACTGTGCTATATAGGGTCACTATGAGTTGGAACGGACTCAATGGCACACACAACAACATGTACCTTATTTGCTACATAAAAATGTGTCAGTATCACCCTACTCCCTTAAAGTTACACCCTAAGTTCAACTAGGCTCTGTAGCACTGTGTGTTGGAACCTCCAAGACTGAGTTTCCAACACATACCCAGGCTCTTTTCTTTTTCTACTTCATAGTCTAAAGATTAAAAAACAAACAAACAAAAAACTACTTTGGTGTTTCTTGATCCTATGACACCTCTGGATCTTTGCTCATTGTTAGTCCACTCTCTGAAGACCTCCTTTTCCATTTTCTATTGGCTAAGTTCTACTCCTCTTTAAAGATTTAACTCTAGTATTATTCCAGGCACAGTTCATGAAGACATCTGGAGGTGGCCCTCTTCCTACTTCTACTAATGCAGTCACAATGTTACCCTGACAGATTTGATGGCAAATCTACAGGTATGTGTCCCTTAATATCCACAACACATTCTGTGAAATAGGGTTATGTGATTTGGCCGTTGTGCGAACACCATATTAAAACCTTATGGGAGCCCTCTTCTGGTCGTCCTCTGTCATGGCTGCTGCCACTTCTGCCGTGGCTTGAGCTGCCGGCGCTGCTGCAGGAGGCCAGAGAAACGGGCTGCAGCAGCTGCTGAGAGGAGCAGCTGCTGTGGAGGGAGAGGAAGCTAGTGAGAAGGGAGCACGTGCACCCAGCCCTCTCCCCTCCTCCCGTTACGCCCACCTGAGCAGCAGGAATGATCCAGAACCACAGTCCCTGCCAAGACCACCCACCTGCCCGCGTGACAAAGCCCTAGAACCCACGCCCGGAAACGTGTCCTCTGCCTCACCTGCCTGTATGCCACCAGTGGTCCAATGCTGCAAGAGTCTGGGTTTGGGTTTTTTTAAATCTTTAGGGGGAAATAAACTAAAGGAGAGCTACTTTCCCTTAAAAAAAAAAAAAAAAATTGGGGACCAGGGACGTATATGTAGTCGGTTCCTGCCTGAACAATTTTCCCAACCCCCCGCATGATTTGTGCATGTAGCGAGTACACAGTCAATATATGTTACCTGAACTAATGGGGGAAAGGTTGACACTGGACTCGTTGAAATGAGGGGGAACTATATAACTGAAGGTTAAGTGACATGGCATAGGAACTCAGGGTTAGGATAGGTCCAGTGCCCCTGGACTAGTTAAGAAATCTTCATTGAAAAAAAAAAAAAAAATTCAGAATAGAGGCACTTTTTGTTTATCAGTTTTGCTTTGTTTTATTTAGGATTGTTTTGTGTTTACTTGTTTTCCTTTATATATATATATTTATATTTTATATAAATATGTGTATAATAAAAGCATTGGGGACACTCAAGGGTCCAGCTATTTGGACTCAGAGGAGCATTTTAGTCCTCACGGAAGTCAGTTTATTCGTAGTTTGATTGAAGGAACTGAAATAGGTATTGTCTTAAATCCATTGCTGCTCTAACCTTCTTTATTTCCTCATACGACCTTACCACACTAGTATTAGCCTTGGTTTCTGGCAAAAGGGTCAATTTTTCTTGTGGAATAAAGGGGAACAAGAGGCAGATAAACACTGTACCAAAACACTGGATAAAATAGAAGAGACAAAAAGATACTGACAAATATTAAGATTTATTTACAACCAATCATTACTGTTCAAAATGTGCCCATTTAGTATCTTGATAATAAAATCTTCAATGTTAAAGTTTAAGTACTTTTTTCATCTTAGTAGATTAGGAAATCTCTTTTGAGCTAATAGTCATAACTATTATGGGGACCTTTCCCTACACAAGATAAACCCAGTACCCAGTGCCGTCGAGTCGATTCCGACTCATAGCGACCCTATAGGACAGAGTAGAACAGCCGCATATAGTTTCCAAGGAGCGCCTGGCGGATTCGAACTGCTGACACAAGATAAGGTGCCCCAAATTTGCATCAGACTGAAATGTGCAAACTTATCTCCCAAATCTTGATATGAGTGCTAAAGTGAGTATGCTCACTTAGCTTTCACAGCACTGGCATTAATAATCACTTTCTCAGAAATATATATACACACACACACATACACAAACACACACAGCAAAGAAGACTTGAGGATCAAAGACCACAGTCTTCAGTATGGATTACACCTCATCATAAAAAAAAACCCCAAAATCCTCACAACTGGACCAATAAAAAACATCACGATAAATGGAGAAAAGACAAGTTGTCAAGGATTTCATTTTACTGGGATTCACAATCAACACCCAGGGAAGCAGCAGTCAAGAAATCAAACAACGCATTACATTGGACTAATCTGCTGCAAAAGACCTCTTAAACATGTTGAAAAGCAAAGATCTCACTTTAAGGACTAAGGTGCACCTGACCCAAGCCATGGTGTTTTCAATTGCCTCATATGCATGTGAAAGCTGGAAAATGAATAAAGAAGACAAGAATTGATGCCTTTGAATTATGGTGTTGGTAAAGAATATTGAATATACCACAGGCTGCTAAAAGAATGAACAGATCTGTCTTGGAAGAAGTATAGCCAGAATGCTCCTTAGAAGCTATTATGGTGAGACTTCACCTCATATACTTTGGGCATGTTATCAGAAGGGACCAGTCCTTCAAGAAAGACATCATGCTTGGTAAAGTAGAAGGTCAGCAAAAAAGAGGAAGACCCTCAAGGAGATGAATGAACACAGAGGCTGCAACAATGGGCTGAAGCATAACAAGGATTGTAAGGATGGCACAGGAACCGGAAGTGACTCTTTCTGTGGTATATGGGGTTGCTGTGAGTTGGAACTGACTAGACAGTAACTAACAATAACAGCAATATGTATGTATATTGTCTTTCATGGAGTTCCTGGGTGGCGAAAATTGTTATAAGCTCAGCTACTAACCAAAAGGATGAAGGTTCAGATTCACATAAATGTGCCTTGGAAGAAAGGCCTGGTGATCTACTTCCAAAAGATCTAAAAGATCACAGACATTGAAAACTGTATGGAGTGCTATTCTATTCTGACACACATGGGTCACCAGGAGTCAGAATCAATTGGTGACAACTGGTTTTTGTATACTCTTTCAAATATTTTTGACTTTTCCAGGTAATACCCTCAGAGTTCCATAAATAAAGATGCCTTATACCTGTCTCTGGTGGCGTTTGTAGTTAAGAGCTATGGCTGCTAGCCAAAAGGTCAGCAGTTCAAATCCACCAGGCGCTCCTTGGAAACTCTATGGGACAGTTCTACTCTGTCCTGTAGGGTCACTTTGAGTTAGAATCAACTTGATGGTAACAGTGTTTTTTTGGGGGGAGGGGGTGATATCTGTTCACATCAATATATAGCTTAAGGGTAGGGGGCAAGGTTTTGACACAGTGAGTATGTCAGTAATGCTGAGGGCTGTGACTTAGCCATCAGTTGTCTATGATCTAGTTATAGCACTATCTCAGGTTATGTTTCAGCAAAAAGGAACACAGGCATTTTTCAAGTTAAATGTACAAGCTTTTTCACTGCCAATGCCCATCATCCCTGACTATTGAAGGAGAGGCGGAAGTAAAGCCTCTCACCGGAGTCACTTAGGATAGTAAAGTGGAACGAGAATACAAAGCTTGTTTTAAGTGTGTGCGGCCGCTGTTGATATGTCAGGTTATATTTTCCCCTCAGTCAAGGTAGGGAGCGGCAGCATTTCAACAGTGGTAGCTATGGGCTTACCTGAAGACCACGGACTCTTTCAGGCCAAGTAGAGTTACAGCAAGTTGTCTTTTTGAGGATAACTGTGTGGCACTTGGTCATACCAGATATGCTCAACTGGGTTCATTTTTCCATCTCACCCCAACCAATCAATTACACCTATTCAGATCTGAAATCAACACCAACATCATTACAATGCAATTGTTTACATTTGAAGATTTCAAACAATTGTACTAAATTTGCTAATTGTCTTAGTGATTACATGGATTTATAAAAGGTAAAGAAGTTTGGACTCTAAAGAGTCCCTTCCTTACCCCACCTCAGAATTTCCTCTATCTGCCTCAACTAAGAGATACATGGCATATTCTGATACCCTGGGGACCACTGACTTCTTTTTAGAAAGAGACTCTGGCTCCCAATTAGTGTTATATTAGAAATATATGGGTATGTTCTTGAGCATGAAGGATGGGAAACCTAGCATTGGATAAGGAAAAAAAAAATGTGTTTAACATTAATAGATTTGGCTTTGATTTTTTAAAAAAAAATATTCATCTTAACTATGGTGTCATTGTTGATTTAAAAACTAGATATATGAATATCACATGCTGTGGCTAAAGATGACCGAAATTGGAAAGACTGGTGTAAAGAAAGCAAAATCCATGGTGAAGAGATTTTGGTATTTTGAGCTCACAAACCTTCTTTCAAATTGAATTATGCCTCTGTTTATCTTTATGACAGTTATTTAACTTTTCTTAACCTTTGTTTCCTCATCAAATATATATGGTTTGTAACGACTTACTTACTGGGTAATTGTGACAATTAGTTGAAATAATATCTGGATTGTGGAAAATATACAGTGCTCAAAAAGTATTAGTTTCCTTCTTCCCATAGATAAAATTGCTCTGTGGCCATGAATGGTGATTTCATTGAAAGATAGTCAGGAATGGAAGAGAAAGCACTGTTTATGAGAACAAAGTCATGAATACCATCCTTAGACAGCTGGTTTTCATTGCATAGTAACTTTACTGCAAAATTCTTTCTGTACACTTGCTGAAAAATATGTAAGAAGACTGTAAGGGTCATTTGGCAAGAAATGATTAAAAGATTAGACTAAAAACATATGCTCTACCCCCAAAAGATAATTAAAAGACCATGAACAATCCATATGGTCAAACATCTTGTTTAAAATGACCTGCATAATATTCTTACTTACTAAATATATTTGCTTCCATTGATACCTATTGATTTAACGTACTCCATTTATGCTTGAAATATATCAATATAGCTAATAGATTTTGATTTTCGATGCCAAAATTCTTCCAATTTTGATGTTAGTAAAAATACTAATATATTACTAAAGAATTAAAAATCAATCACAATAAAGATAATAACAATAAATTAATATTTTATAGTATATAGAATTAATATCAAATTTTAATGAATTTTAGTGTTTATAATTGATACCTACACAATTAATTGATATCTACATATACTATTATGAACATTAAAGGACTAATGAAATACAGTTTAGCTTACCAGTATGGAAATAATATTTTCTATCAAAAATTGGGTGTGTCCATTTTTAATATGATTTCTCTAGAACTTTTCACATCCTTCCTTCCTTTTCTCCCTCCTTCGTTCCTCCCTCCCTCCCTCCCTCCCGCCCTTCCTTCCTTCCTTTCTTCCTTTTCCTTCTTTCATTTCCTCCTTTCTATGGGACTAGGATAAACATCTGTGTAGTTATTGATCAAGAACTGCATCAACATTTCATTAAAACCATCATGGAATCATATCAGCTATATTTTGAAAATCAATACATTTTTGTTGATTTCAGAGACAGTTCTATGTGACAGGGTAGTAGAAAAGAAGGTTGTTAAACAAACTCTGGAAAGCAACACTTCTTAGACTTGTCCTTCGAACGTCCTCGCTGCCTTCACTAGTCACAGATTTTACTGATTTCTCCCAGCTCTCTGCAAAAAATCTATTAAATACATGTTATTCTTTCAGAAGTGACCTTTGTAATAAAATCCTTATAATGAGAAATGTATTTCTTATTGTAATCGCTGTCCTTTATTCGTTATACTTCACTTTTTAAGCACTGAAAAAATAGGTTATAAAGTTATTAATATGGTTTTAGATTATATAGTATCGGATATTACTAAGGGCATTACAATCAGCTTAGGAAGAGATAGAGTAAGTTTTATCTTCTTTTTTATAAGTTCAAATAGAGAGAATTCCTTGATCAACTGTTAAATAGGTATTATAAATTAAGCAATCACTGAAAAGGAACAGAAAATTACAATTCAAAATTAGACATATGATTTATCTAATAATAAGTAGGAAAATAGAGTTTATGATACCCATCATTTGCTTCAATTTCTCTTAAAAGAACTCTGTAAACTGTAATTAATACCTATAGTAATAGGTGAGCCAGTGCAGTAAATTGCAGATCTTTATTATAAATGTCTCTAGATATCAGCTAACAATATTGTTCTCACATTTTCCCCATTCTTTAAATATAGCCTGTCATTTGAACATATACTTTGAACGCATACTTCAATTAATATCTATAAATGATATCGGATTTCAAGAACATATAAAATAAAAGAAGCAAGTAACAAGGTAATCTGTACTGAAAAATAACTTTCCAAACACTATCTTGCATATTTTTCAAACGCCTTACTTCAAATAACCAAAAAGTAAGACCTATATAATACTTATGTTCTGGTTATCTGTTTTTGCTTAATAAATTACCCCAAAATATAGTGTCTTAAAATAACGAACATTTCATCATATGTCATGATTTTTTTTTTAATAAAAAATTTGAGCAGGTCTCCGCTGGTCCTTCTTTTGTTCCACATAGCACTGACTGAAGTAGTCTAGTGGTATTCACTCGGCAGATGGACTGGCACGGACAGAGTCCAAGGCAGCTCCACTGGAACATCTGGGGTCTCAGCAGGGATAGCTGAAAGACTGAACTCAACGTGGACTGTTGACTGGTGTGCCTACCTATGACCTCTCCAACAGGGTGGTCTCAGGGTAGTTAGACTTCTTACTGGGCAACTTTTTGACTTGGAGCTAGCCTTCCAAGACATAAGAAATGAAAGCTGCCAGTTCTTAAGGCCTGGCCGTGGATGTTGACAGTATCACATCTAAAGTGTTTTATTTGTAAATCACTGGCAGAACTAGTCAGATTCTTGGACAGAAAAATTGCACCCTACCTATGCATAGGAGAAGTATTAAAAAAAAAGTTGTGGCCATCTTTAATATGCTAGAGTCTTCCCTCTGGCTACAAATTTCCTATACTCCTCCCACATGCAAAAGAAACTCAATCACAGACCCCAAAATTTCATTCCATTAGCACATTGGTTCAAACTTCAGGATCTTGTATTTGAGATCAGGTCTAAGTGCAAATGAGCCTCCATGGGTACATTTCTTTAGGTACTCTGGAAGTTGATCCATCCATTATAATCAATCAAATGTAAGTTTTAATTCAGACATTTTTAACTTGCTAAAATTTATTTACATAACGTATATACTTTTTCCTAAGTCATAAAGCATTGGTACAACACTGGCACGAAGTCTAGCATAGAGTTAGAGCCAACATTTTCAGGTATGTACAAGACCCCTCCAGTGATGTTTCCTTAGGTTCAGTTCCTTGAGTTTATTTTTTCTTGACTGAAACCAGTGTACTACAGAGACATGTTAACCTGCCCTCATAACCCAATATACAGTGGTGAGACAGGCATAGGGTAACTGCAATTGATACTTTGATACAAAAAGGTGAAAAACAATGGACACATAGCCATTAGTGGCTCATACTAATTTTGAAATCTACCAGACCCAGCTTCTTCAATGGGACCCACTCCTGATGCCTGGAAAAAATTCTCTGTGGGTCTCAACTTCACTCTCTGGACTCTTGGTTTTACCCTCTAACTTGTATTTACAACTGAATAGCTTTCTCAGCCAGCATTCTATTTATAGAAATGTGAGAGTACACAGCCCTTTGTTTTATATGTATACATTGTAGTCTCTCTTTTTCGTTCAAAACTAGTATAATTAATTTTAAAGCTTTGTGGAAATTATGTAAATCCTATTATTATTTCCATTAGACAAAAGACAGACCCATATTTCATTTTGATGGTGTCAGTGGTTAAAGATAAGATCAACTGCTAACCAGAAGGTTAGCAGTTGGAAACCACCAGCAGCTCCGTGGGAGAAAGATGTGACCGTTAGCTTCCATAGAGATTTACAACCTTGAAGACCCTTTCGTTGTTCACTATGAGTCGAAATCGACTCCATAGCGGTGGATAAACTATATTCTACTTTGAGCTGAGTGTCCTTTTTCTATGGTGACAACATTTGTAAGATTATTAGAAGCCTTTTTATCTATTTAAAGTGGGTCGACTAAGCCTACCCGTAAGATTCTCTGAAGCTCACCTAGGCCTGCCCTTCAGTCTTTTCGACGTCTCAGTAAAGATTCTTCAAGCCACACTGTTGACACCTTAACCTTCCGCCCAGGTTTTACTGAAAGTGCTCTGGATTTGCTGTCTGCCTTGGAGCCATTCGTTACTGGAGGAGTTTTTTCAGATGAGAAACAGTTTTAATTTGATCTCGGTAAATCCTGTTTCCTTTAAATTTCTCCCAAATTTTGCTTGAAACTGAACAGTTATTTTTTTTTTATCCTATCTTTCTGTACCTGTACTTTCTTAAAAAAAAAAAAAAAAAAATTTGTGCCTAAAATAAACTCTTTAGCAATTTCACCTTTCCGTATGGCAATCTTCTTAGCCAGTTTGAACAGATCATTAGGTGTATTTTCTATTTTACATGGTAAGTTTTTTTTTAGGGTAACCGTGAAGTTCCTGGGTGGTACAGAAGGTTAAAGCTCTTGGCTGCTAACTGAAAGGTAGGAGGTGCTAGTCCCCCAGAGGTGCCTTGAAAGAAAGGCCTGGATATCTACTTCCAAAATATCAGCCAATGAAACACCTATGAAGCACGGTTCCACTCTGACTCACATGGAGTCTCCATGTGTTGGAACCCCCAGTAACAATTGATTTTACAGGCAACTGTACTACCAAATTTTCTGCCCATGTCTCTAGTCTCCGGTACCAATTCCCTCACCGTCTTCCTAACTCTCACCAAGAATCTCCTGAGGCATTCAGCTGCTTGAGGCCCTTCTAGCTTCTGTTTGCCATGTGGTCTCAAAGCCAACACCTTATATTTTTGGTGTGAGTTACAGCAGAACCACACTTGCAGGTAAACTATTTTATTCCCATTATCTATTGACAAGTGAAAAATTATTCCAAAGCATAAAGACTTAAAACAACTGTAATTCCATTGTGTATAACAAATCAGTGGGTCATAATTCAGATCAGGCAGATTTGGGCTCCGTGTGGCATTGATTGAGGACACCGTCTTGTTCAGCTGGCAGATGGGCTGGTTTAGAGGCACCTTATCTCACAAGCCTACCCTCTTGGTAGGAATGCCTGGATGCTGAGCTCACCTGGGACTGTGGACCAGAGTGCGTACACTTGGCCTTCCCAGCATGGTACTATGAAGTCTTATAGTGTACAATGTTCCTAGAGCTAGTGGTACAAGGAACAGGAGTGGATATTGTCAGTTTTCTGTTTTGTTTTTTTAAGCCCCATCCCAGGAATTGGCACAGCATTACTCCAGTAGTATTATACTAATGGAACAGTCGCCTAGCTGGATTCCACCTCAAAATGAAAGGAACAAAGTAAATTTTCAGGCTTCTTTAATCTACAAAACCTTAAATAATATTAACAACTGGGATTTTATTTTTGAGTTATTTTTTCACCATGGGATCACCAGAATGTGTTTTAATTGTCTCCTGCTTTTATCCCTTCTTAGATTTTAAGTTTCTGTGAAGCTGAACTTATGCCTCTTTAGTTAAGTACCATGTCCCCAGAGGTTGGAATACTGTTAGGTTTATAGTAGATGTTAAGTAAACATGTGTTGAATTAATTAATTCTTAAACTAGTGAATGAATTTAACTTAGCCTGAAATGATTTCTAATATTTTTTTGTCATAATTGGTTATCATATTTATAACATTCATTGTTTCATTTTTTTTTTTTTTTAGGACAGAGCTAGATTTTAGAGAAAGCACAGTTTGTGCTTGATTAACCTGAAAATCGGCTGTGCCATGGAAGAAAGGCCTGGCAATCTGCTTCCATAAAGATTACAGCCAAGAAAACCTATGACACACTTCTACACTGTAACAAATGGGGTCACCAAAAGTCAGAATTGATTCCATGGCAATGGGTTTGGATTTTGGTTTTGGATTTTGGAAAAAAAAAATCCAAATTTTCAAGATTTACAAATGATAAATGCACATAAATGTAGTTTTGTCTAAGCACAAGTGTAAGAAGAGTTTATAAGAAGCACTGTTTGGTTTCTAAATAGATTTAATAACTCTTAGGCAAGTAATATCTTTTAAAAACAGCTACTCTCCAAGGAAAATAAATGAATCCTTGCCTTGTCCGGTCTTGGGTTTGTTTCTAGAAGAAGCTCAGGATCATTAACCTGTTGGGAAGGGAAGCTAGGCTTTTTTTGTTTTTGTTTATCTTCTTTCAAAGTAAGCCTTGTGGTTTTATTTAGATCGCATGTTATATATTTGCATGACTTTTGACAGAAGCTGATAGAGGCTGTGGAAAAGGCATGCTTATAAAAAAAAAAGAAGAAAGAAAAGAAACCCCCCTGGTACTACGCTATTGTTTGAATTCTGAGGAACATAAACTACAAGCAATGGCAAGTTTATGCGATTAAGTGGGTCTAATGTGCATCATGTGGTTAGAATGTCTGCATTTGTATATGGCTGGAAGCACAGTTATACAAATAATTCAACTCTCCTTTCTTCTCTTGATAACACTTGAAATACGCATAGACGTTTTCTCCCAGTCCTAGACCCTGCTGTGCCCTTCTCCTTTACAAAAAGCACAGGAAGAAGTATAAAGCTGAGAGGGAGTACAGCTGGTTTATATAAATGAAAATCAATATCGTCTGCACCATGAAAGTTATATATTTTGGGGCTGAAAGGTTACTATGATCTAATAATATGTCGGGCAAAATTAAACTCTGTTTAAAAAGAGTTAGGTATGCAAATCTGGTGTACTTCCATGAGCTTGAACAGATGTTTGAAAATTTAGCTGAGTGCGTTTATTCATTCTAAATATGTTTACGTAATGTATTGTATGCCATTTTCTCAAGCACATTTGCATGGAAATGCATGTATGGACCTGATTCTGCCATCTTTAATCATGCAAAGCTCCCACCGGCTTCTGGTGGAATTATGCATGTGTCAGTTGTGGCAGAATTGAGCCCATGGAGAGGGTTGTGCCATCGCTGGAGCAAACGTGACTATTACCAGTGCCTGCTCAGTCACAAGAAGCGCTTGCAGGCAGACGGGAAAGTAAGCAAGGACACGCTAGGTGTGCAAAGAGAATTTACAGAGGGCATTCCTGAGCTACTCAGAGAAATTTGAGTCTTAATTAGTATACACAGGATATCTATCACATAATTAATGTCATGCTAAGTTTTTTTTTCTGTATCTATTTCTATAGATTAGTTTTTCTCTCACTCTCCTCCCTTATGTACACCCAACACCCTTGTACACACCCCACTCAGATACCTCCCACCCATCTCTACTAAGGACTTGAGTACCACAAGAAACACTTATTTGGAGGAGGTCAAAATACTTAACAGTCCTCTCCCACGTATTACATGCAGAGAGCTTACAATAAAGAAATTAAGGCTTTTTTTTAAAGTTAGTTTTTCCTCAACTGCAAGAGAATTTTAGGTCTGGTAAGCAGAAAATTTTTAGCTCTCCATAAACATTTTTTGCGTGGCCGAGAACACACTACTCTTCGGTAATGGTCTTAAGTAATTGGAATTTTTTTCATCAGATTCATTTGCTTGACAATTACTTAGCATCTTTTATGCATTAGACCAAGCCCTGGTGGCACAGTGGTTTAGAGATTGGTTGCTAACCAGAATGTCAGCAGTTTGAATCCACTAGTTGCTCCTTGGAACCCCACAGGGCAGTTCCACTCTGTCCTATAGAGTTGCTATAGGTCAGAATCAACTCGACAGCAATGGGTTTGGCTTTTTTTTTTTTTTTTGGTCATGTATCAAATGGTGTCCCTGAGTGTTGCAAGCAGTTAACATGCTCAGCTGCTAACGGAAACATTGGAGGTTCAAGTCCACCCTGAGGCACCGCAAATAAAAAGGTTGGCAAGCTGCTTCCTAAAAGTCAGACATAAAAAAGCCCTTGGAATGGATCAAAGACCTAAATATAAAATCTAAAACGATAAAGATCATGGAAGAAAAATAGGGACCATGCTATGAGCCCTAATACATGGCATAAACAGTATAAAAAACATTACTAAAAATGCAGAAAAGAAACCAGATAACTGGGAGCTCCTAAAAATCAAACACCTATGCTCATCCAAAGACTTCACCAAAAGAGTAAAAAGGCTACCTAAAGATTGGGAAAAAGTTTTTAATTAAGACATTTCCAATCAGTGTCTGATCTCTAAAATCTACATGACCAGCCAAAAACTCAACAACAAAAAGACAAATAACCCAATTTAAAAATGGGCAAAGGATATGAACAGGCACTGCACTAAAGAAGATATTCAGGCTACTAACAAAACATGAGGAAATGTTCACAATCATTAGCCATTAGAGAAATGCAAACCAAAACTACAATGATATTCCATCTCACTCCAACAAGGCTGGCATTAATCCAAAAAACACAAAATAATAAATGTTGGAGAGGTCATGGAGAGACTGGAACACTTATACACTCGTGGTGGGAATGTAAAATGGTACAACCACTTTGGAAATCAACTTGGCAGTTCCTTAAAAGACTAGAAATAGAGCTACCATATGATCCAGCAATCCCACTCCTTGGTCTATATCCTAGAGAAATAAGAGACTTTACGCAAGCAGATATACACACACCCATGTTCATTGCAGCACTGTTCACAATAGCAAAAAGTTGGAAGCAACGAAGGTGCCCATCAACAGGTAAATGGATAAATTACAGTATATTCACACAATGGAATACTAAGCATCGATAAAGAACAGTCGTGAATCCATGAAACATTACACACATGGAGAAACCTGGAAGATATTATGCTGAGTGAAATTAGTCAATTGAAAAAGGACAAATATTGTATAAGACCACTATTATAAGAACTGGAGAAATAGTTTAAACAGAGAAGAAAATATTCTTTGAGGTTATGAGACGGGGGAGGGAGGGAGAGAGGTTTTCACTAATTAAACAGTAGATAAGTTTTATTTTAGGTGAAGGGAAAGACAACAAACAATACAGGAGAGGTCAGCACAACTGGACTAAACCAAAAGCAAAGAAGTTTCCTGAATAAACTGAATGCTTCGAAGGCCAGCAAAGGAGGGAGGGAGTGTGCTGTCTCATTAGGGGGAGAGCAATTAGGAGTGTATAGCAAGTTGTGTTCAAATTTTTGTATGAGAGACTGACTTTATTTGTAAACTTTCACTTAAAGCACACTAAAAATTAATTAAAAAAAAAAAAAAAGCCCATGGAGCACAGTCCTACTCTGATGCTCATGAGGTCGCCATGAGTTGGAATCAACTCCACAGCAACTGGTTTGGTTTTACATACTAGACATTTTTCTAGGTTTCTGGCATACACTCCCGAATGAAACAGAAGAAAAAAAAAAAATTCTGCCTTCATAAAACTTACACTGTTGTTAAGAAGAGTAAACAAACAGAAATTGAGCAAATTAATATCGAACAGTTACTATGATAAGTTCGATGAAAGAAAAGAAAATTACAGCTAACACTAAAGATAATCACAGGAATAATTTCACTGGGATTGAAGAATTGATGTAACTTTCTTTTTTGAGTGAGTAGCCTTTAGGCTGAGACTCAAAATAAAAATTCAAAATTAGCCAGACAGACAACGGCTTCCATCTCCAAGGCAGATAAAATGGGATGTGTAAACGTTCTAAGGTGAGGAAGTGCTTGGAGAGTCTGAGAAACTAAGGAAAACAAATGTCTTCACTGAAATGGCTAGAATGGATGACATGGGGTAACAGGCAGGGTCCCAATCATGCAGGGCATTATGATCCTGTTCCAGAGTTTGAATTTTACCAGAAGGCAACAGAAAAGAAGACTTTAACTAGGGAAATGGCCCAATTATATTTTCACTTGCAAAAGATTCAAATATTGGCTGTGCTGAAAACCAATTTTAGAGGACAGAAGTAGAAGTTGGAAAATCAGTTTGGTAGATGTTTTTACAGGTATGAAAACTTAAGCCAAGTCATAGAAATATCCAGGAAGAGGAGTAAATTGATTTCTGAAAAATATTGAAATGAAAGTGAGTAGAGCATGATGATAGAATGAATGTTGAAGGTGAGGTGAAGGATTGAGAGGGGTTGATTCTGACAGCCAATATTCTGGTTTAAACAACTTGGTAAACAGAAGTCTAATTTAACAATAAGAATCAAATAGGGATGAAGAGTTTATACTTAACTCTAGTTTGAGAAGCCTGTATTGACATGTCCAAACATATTTTATAGGATATGCAAGTTTGGAAGACTTCTGAGTAGGAGATTTTGTAGATTTGCGGTTCTACGTGGCCAGAGATATTAATCCAAGAGCAACAGGAGGTGCTGGTTATGGTACAAATGTCACCCTGTTGTGCCAGCAAAAAATCTAGTGCAATTCAGTGTCTAAGATAACTTTTACCAATGAGTTAAGAGACCGTCGTTATTGAATGGCATCAGTGGTAGAACTATCAGCCAAGATTGTAATCGTTCCCTCATCAAGCATTGGAAGTCAAGGGAGCAGAAATTTAATAAAGGATGCAAAGCCGTTGCCACATACTTCATTGAGAAGGGCCTAAACAACTCGTAACAGTTTTAATTTGGTGGTCCAGTGCACTGTGTCATTTCCCCTCGCCAGGGTCAATGGTATCCCTAGTGTCCTCAGAGTACAGCTTGCAGTCATTTGGCCTCCATATAAACATTCAAGGGCCCAGACCTTGTGGGGAACTTTGCTGCTCCCACAGAGAAAAACATATCTGGAGGGACTGCAAGCTATTCAGCCGCACATCTAGTTATTTAGGAATTTGTTACTCAAGATCAATCTAGAGTTGGTCCAGTCCATCCAGGGCTCTTCCCTGGCATAATCACGTAAGTCCTGATCTCTCCAATTTAGTGGATAGTAGAAGTTACGACATAGGGGCTCCCTTTGGTCCAGGTGCATCCCACAGTTGAACCACCATTACTTTGCTCTGATATAATCAAGGGAGTTGGTTGCAAACGGCACCCAGTTCCCCCTGCTAGTGAGTATAATGTCAGTCAGATTAAAACATGACAGTCGCAGGTATTTTCTTGAAGGATGCCACAGCCAAACCTGCATTCCTCTTCTCACATGGGTGGAGTTGTGGACCATGACATTGGGTAAGCCAGTGTAGTTTAAGACCTAAGAGCTGAAGAATCACAGGAGGCAGGGGTGAAGAGGGGCCTGGATGACCAATCCAGCTCCATGAGCCTTCCTGCTGATGCTACTGCCTGGAATAAGCGTAAGGAGGTGTTTTCCTTCCAGGCTGCTGTCCAGCTCCTGCCAAACAAAATAAAAATATCATTAATGACCCTCCCTGCCCCCACCCCCTTGTTGCCATGAGAAGGAGCCTTTCCCTCCCTACATGGTGAGGAATGAATTTTCCTTCCATGGCCACCCAAACGGTCTGACCTTTTCTGACTGTCACCACCTTCCCTTCTTTCACCTCTGTGGTGTACATCCACAGATTCCTGCCATTTTCTTCCATAAGATATTCAATGGAAACAACAAAAATACATCTCATGTATCCTAAGATATGGCCAGGAGGGATAGGGGACCCGATAATTCAGATGTGGATTCCTGTAAACTCCTCAATGTACTCTCCTGGCCCAGCAGGTCTGCCAACTGGAGTACGTACCCTCAAGGAGTCAGGATCTCCAGGTTATAGTTCCTCTGGTCAGGGCAGGTATGTGCTGCCCGTACTCTCACCATCCAGAAAATCTGTCAGAAGCTCCAAGAAAGAAAAGGACCTGTAAAGCTTCTTCATGGTTATTCGGGCTATAGGGTGAGCAAGGAGACATTCCCTTCTAGAAGGAACCCTTCTGGCCTCATCTTCCCAGATTCAGACAAATAGGTGAAACATCCTGTTTATCCCCATGCCCTTCATCTGATATGCCCCAAAGGGACACCTTGATTTCCCCCTAACAGCACCCCCAGGGCCATGTTTCCCTTTTTCCTTGATGCAGATTTCAATCCAGAAGGCCAGGGACAGAGTCAAACCATATCATTTGGTTATGATAAAACAAAAAAAAAAACCAAACCCAGTGCCGTCGAGTCGATTCCGACTCATAGTGACTGTATAGGGCAGAGTAGAACTGCCCCATAGAGTTTCCAAGACGTCCCTGGCAGATTCGAACTGCCAACCCTTTGGTTAGCAGCCATGGCGCTTAACCACTACACCACCAGGGTTTCCATTTGGGTACGAGAGTTGTTTGAAACCTTTCCCAAATCCAGCCTATGCTGTTTAAGATTTTCACATGTATAGAGAAATTTCTCTCCAAGGTTGGGCACTCCCCACAGGCAGTCATTGTACTTCAAAAGATGTTTCCCACAAGTAATGGAGTTGACCATATTTGTCTACTGAACGGTTCCTTCGGTACACCAGGTCATATACCCAATTGGTCTAAATGGTCCACCTTTCTGGCAGCTCAGGTAGAATGATGTGGAAAGTTGGCTCATCCTCTTGAATCATATGGTAATAGAGCCAGCAGTTGATCTGATTGGTAGCTCTAGCAAAAGCCTGTATCTTTGGGGTCCATGGTTGAGGGGCCTATCCATCAGTGTGAAATCATCTGAGGGGAGAAAGAGAACATTAACAGTCCCCAACCCCCTTACCTCCCATGAACAGAGATGTTCTTATCCTGGACTTAAGGTGAGGGTTGCCCGGGTATAGCCACCTGTGCTGTCTGTCCTAGTGTTGAAGCAGTGACCTCTGCAAAGACCCAGATCTTTTGACACAAGTTGTTCAACCCATGAAAAGAAGTCACATCCTGAACACATTTACCGTAGCCTATATTGTTACACACTTGTACTGAGGGGCTGGGGGTACCAGAAATTACTAGAGGAATCCTAGTGCCTTGATGTTCTGTTGCCTCCTCCCCCAACCTCAGAGGTTCTTGAGGGTAACGTTGCCTCCAGCCTGGACCACAAGCCACCCCCAGGACGTGTGCTAAAAGGTAAAAAGGAAAAGAAGGGTTGGTATACTGAGACTGGAATTTCACAGGTTCCCCCTGGTGACAGAGGAACATCACTTTAAAGTTTAGTATCATTTATTTCTGAAAGACAAAGGTTCTGGTGAAAAGTTACCAGAGTTCTCTCATCCCATCTCTCCAAGACCCAGTGAGACAGATGGAGGGAACAGAATCTATGTCAGTCAAAGAGCCCACAGCGTGCGGTAGGGTTGAGGGGGCTGCGTGTGTTCTGGGTCAAGGGACCTGAGAGCCATGTGGCCCACGGCAGGCCAGTTCGAGCAGGTCCTGGGCTTCTGTGCAAGGCAGACACTCCTCTGCCCAGCCACTCCCATTTTGCTTTTCCTCTGTTGGGTTTCATCACTCTTGCATGTGTCCTCAATTATTTCTGGAACCACACCTCTATCAGATCAAGTGCTAGCAGCACAGGTCCCACCCAGTACCCCGGCCACATTGAGGTGGTCCCTCACATTTTTGCTTTTTCCATGCCCTTCTTCAGGGGTAACTGTGTGGTGAAAATAGTTAAGCACTTGACCGCTAGCCAGAAACATTTTCAGAAGAAACGGACCAGATGATCTCCTTCCAAAATGTCACAGCCTTGAAAACCCGATTGAGCAGTTCTGCTCTGTACACATGCGGTTGACATGACTTGGAATTGACTAGCTGGCAATTTAGAACAACGGCTACCCCTGCTTTACTAATGCAACTGTGACTGTGCTGCCACTGGGTTATCTTGGTGGTGGCAGTTATCAGAACATTCTAGAAAGGGCCTCTAAGGTCTCTTTAGGCTGCTCAGTATAACTGATCTTGAAGGGCTTTTTACTTTTTTTTTTTCTGCAGTTTTAACTTTTGCTTTGCACTGGGTGTTACAGGGTGTTTTCAGTAGTAGGTACTTGTTACTCAGCTGTTGGAGCCCCCCCAACCATCCACAGTCTCACTGACAGAGGGCTCTAAGCAGTTCCTATGAGATTGCTCTTTAGCCCTTGAAACTCATCACTTCTTGGGTTTGTCTCATTCTTTCCTTGTGAGTTTTGGGTAGATTCCTGAATTTTTGTCTATCAGGGCCTCTCCTGATAGAAATGTTGACACCACCTTACCACTTCCATTCCAAAGTGGGATGCTGTGATGGAGTTTCTCCACTGCCTCTCCCACTGTCACATCAGGAGACAATGACAAAGACAGAGAAGGGCCCTGGTACACGAAAGCCCACAGAGCCTTCCAAGACAGAAGAGTATCATAAACATCGAATGTAATGACACGCAATAAACCAGGTGTCTATGCCCTTTACCCAGCGTGCTGTGATGGCATCATAAACAGTTTGCTACACAATCTTCATGTTCCCAACAATTTAAACCAAGAGTGACTGTAAAGCTCTTTTATTAAATAAACACATTAGCTGGGGTGCAGGGGACTCTCCTGACTTCAGATCATATCTATTCTACAGCTTCTTTATCAAACTTTTCAGAGAAATACCTCAGTTTCAGTTTCACTTTCAGCATCACCAAGTCTGCAAGCAGTTTGGATTTGGGTGTTGTTTGCGGTCCCTGAGATCCTGTGGAGAAGGTGGGGGTATGGGCACAGGACAGCAGCCTCATCATCCACTTATCCATCAATCCATCCCTGCCAGCAGGGTGATTATCCTCCTGACTGGGGAGCTGGTTGTTAACGAAGCCTCTTGCTCCCCCAGCTCCAGGCTCTTCCGCCATCCTGAACGAACGATTTCCATTTGATAGTACTGCTTTGCTGAGCTGAATCTGGCTTGGCGTCTTGGCTATTGTTGATCCAAATAAGGATGGGAGACTCTGGGCAGAGGAGCACCTACTGCCTTGCATCAGGGCTCTTTTCTATCAAAGCCCAACAATAAGCTAGCGTTTCAAAGGCTATAGTGAGTAGCAGCATCTGACAATTTTGGGGTCCAAAACCGTAGGGGACATCTTACCCCCGTGGCTCTTTCTGTGTGTCATAAACTTCACTCCACCTCTTTCCCTAAAACAGACACTTGAAGATAAAAAAAAAAAAGGGTGAAAGTGGCTCTACTGGTCCCCGGGCAAGCTCCTGGTCACTGTTTCCTCGGCAATTGGCTGCAACTTCCTGTCCATCCCCACTGGAGATGGCCTGCCTTCCTGGCCACTTAATAAGAGGATTGAGATGGGGTATACATTGTCTCCAAGTCCCCAAATTCCAATCAATGGTTGAGCTGCTTTTTTAGTGGTCCTGTGGGTGAGGATTCACAGGTCGGCCCTCATCAGCTCTGGTATAGAGCCCAAAGAAATGATTGTCTGCCTGGGCCCTGAATGAATCTTATTTTGGTTAATTTCCCATCTTGTCTGCCTCAGGCCCACCACTAATACTTCCAGAGCCCCTGTGGCTCCATCCTTATCAGGGGAAATGATCATCACATCACTGATGTAAAGAGAAGCTTCAACTCCTCTGGGACCCTGTCCTATCCACCAGTGGCAGAGGGCAGGAGAATTCAAGCATGCCTGGAGGAGAACACTAAATGCAGAGAGGTCTACAGCATTATATCGAGTGCCCTGGGTCTCTATGATCTTTTCAATCACTGTTACAATAGCAGGCACAGCATGGGCGAGATGGTCCACTTTGGCAATGAAGCACCCAGTATCTACAGTAAGATACCAGGTACCATGTGCCTTCCTTGCTGGCCACATGTGGCAGTTATAGGGGAATTGCTTCCCTGAGTGCCCCAGCCTGAGACAAATCCTGGATAAGGAGTGAGATCTCCTTATTTCCAGCAGGAATCTGATACTGCATTGTTGCATCCCTCCGTTAGCCTTTGGGAGTGGTGTGGATGGCCATGATCTGCCCATGGTGGGGGGCATAACCAATGCTGTGTCTCCAGATGGTGCAGTGGTATAGTATGTCAATGCCAAGGATACATTCAGTGGAGGGCACAAAGAGAGGCCCAAATGCCCCCCCAAAAGTGTGCATTAACCCACCCCATCCAAATGCCTGTGTTTGCTGCCAAACCCTCCCGAGGAGGCTCACCCACTCTTCCTTCAAACTCCCCTGGCTAGAGGCAGGGCCAAGATGGCGGACCAGGTAGACGCTACCTCGGATCCCTCTTGCAACAAAGACTCGGAAAAACAAGTGAATCGATCAAGTGCATAACAATCTACGAACTCTGAACAACAAACACAGATTTAGAGATGGAAAACGAACAAATACGGGGAAGCAGCGATTGTTTTTGGAGCCTGGAGCCAGCGTCCCAGTCAGGGATCTGACTGCATTTGTTTTTAGCAGATTTTCTGGAAAAACTAGTTTCCCAGTGATGGCTCGGAGACAGCAGTACATATCAAACCACATAAAGAAGCAGACCATGACAGCTTCTACAACCCCCCAAACAAAAGAATCAAAATCTTTCCCAAATGAAGATACAATCCTGGAATTATCAGATACAGAATATAAAAAACTAATTTACAGAATGCTTCAAGACATCACAAACGAAATAAGGCAAACTGCAGAAAAAGCCAAGGAACACACTGATAAAACTGTTGAAGAACTCAAAAAGATTATTCAAGAACATAGTGGAAAAATTAATAAGTTGCAACAATCCATAGAGAGACAACATGTAGAAATCCAAAAGATTAACAATAAAATTACAGAATTAGACAACGCAATAGGAAGTCAGAGGAGCAGACTCAAGCAATTAGAATGCAGACGGGGACATCTGGAGGACCAGGGAATTAACACCAACATAGCTGAAAAAAAATTAGATGAAAGAATTAAAAAAAAAATGAAGAAACCCTAAGAATCATGTGGGACTCTATCAAGAAGGATAACTTGTGTGTGATTGGAGTTCCAGAACAGGGAGGGAGGACAGAAAACACAGAGAAAATAGTTGAAGATCTCCTGACAGAAAACTTCCCTGACATCATGAAAGACGAAAGGATATCTATCCAAGATGCTCATCGAACCCCATTTAAGATTGATCCAAAAAGAAAAACACGGAGACATATTATCATCAAACTCGCCAAAACCAAAGATAAACAGAAAATTTTAAAAGCAGCCAGGGAGAAAAGAAAGGTTTCCTTCAAGGGAGAATCAATAAGAATAAGTTCAGACTACTCCGCAGAAACCATGCAGGCAAGAAGGGAATGGGACGACATATACAGAGCACTGAAGGAGAAAAACTGCCAGCCAAGGATCATATATCCAGCAAAACTCTCTCTGAAATATGAAGGTGAAATTAAGATATTTACAGATAACCACAAGTTTAGAGAATTTGCAAAAACCAAACCAAAGCTACAAGAAATACTAAAGGATATTGTTTGGTCAGAAAACCAATAATATCAGATACCAGCACAACACAAGGTCACAAAACAGAACATCCTGATATCAACTCAAATAGGGAAATCACAAAAACAAATTAAGATTAATTGAAAAAAAAATACACATAACAGGGAATCATGGAAGTCAATATGTAAAAGATCACAATAATCAAAAAGAGGGACTAAATACAGGAGGCATAGAACTGCCATATGGAGAGTGATACAAGGCGATATAGAACGATACAAGTTAGGTTTTTACTTAGAAAAATAGGGGTAAATAATAAGGTAACCACAAAGAGGTATAACAACTCCATAACTCAAGATAAAAGCCAAGAAAAACGTAACGACTCAACAAACATAAAGTCAAACACTATGAAAATGAGGATCTCACAATTTACTAAGAAAAATGTCTCAGCACAAAAAAGTAAGTGGAAAAATAAAATTGTCAACAACACAAATAAAAAGGCATCAAAATGACAACACTAAACACTTATTTATCTATAATTACGCTGTATGTAAATGGACTAAATGCACCAATTAAGAGACAGAGAGTCTCGGACTGGATAAAGAAACACGATCCGTCTATATGCTGCCTACAAGAGACACACCTTAGACTTAGAGACACAAACAAACTAAAACTCAAAGGATGGAAAAAAGTATATCAAGCAAACAATAAGCAAAAAAGAAGAGGAGTAGCAATATTAATTTCTGACAAAATAGACTTTAAACTTAAATCCACCACAAAGGATAAAGAAGGACACTACATAATGACAAAAGGGACAATTGATCAGGAAGACATAACCATATTAAATATTTATGCACCCAATGACAGGGCTGCAAGATACATAAATCAAATTTTAACAGAATTGAAAAGTGAGATAGACACCTCCACAATTATAGTAGGAGACTTCAACACACCACTTTCGGAGAAGGACAGGACATCCGGTAAGAAGCTCAACAGAGACACGGAAGACCTACTTACAACAATCAACCAACTTGACCTCATTGACTTATACAGAACTCTCCACCCAACTGCTGCAAAATATACTTTTTTTTCTAGGGCACATGGAACATTCTCTAGAATAGACCACATATTAGGTCATAAAACAAACCTTTGCAGAGTCCAAAACATCGAAATATTACAAAGCATCTTCTCAGACCACAAGGCAATAAAACTAGAAATCAATAACAGAAAAACTAGGGAAAAGAAATCAAATACTTGGAAAATGAACAATACCCTCCTGAAAAAAGACTGGGTTATAGAAGACATCAAGGAGGGAATAAGGAAATTCATAGAATGCAACAAGAATGAAAATACTTCCTATCAAAACCTCTAGGACACAGCAAAAGCAGTGCTCAGAGGCCAATTTATATCGATAAATGCACACATAACAAAAAGAAGAAAGAGCCAAAATCAGAGAACTGTTCCTACAACTTGAACAAATAGAAAGTGAGCAACAAAAGAATCCATCAGGCACCAGAAGAAAACAAATAATAAAAATTAGAGCTGAACTAAATGAATTAGAGAACAGAAAAACAATTGAAAGAATTAACAAAGCCAAAAGCTGGTTCTTTGAAAAAACTAACAAAATTGATAAACCATTTGCTAGACTGACTAAAGGAATACAGGAAAGGAAACAAATAACCCGAATAAGAAACGAAAAGGACCACATCACAACAGAACCAACTGAAATTAAAAGAATCATAACTGATTGTTACGAAAAATTGTACTCTAAGAAATTTGAAAACCTAGAAGAAATGGATGAATTCCTGGAAAAACACTACCTACCTAAACTAACACATTCAGAAGTAGAACAACTAAATAGACCCATAACAAAAAAAGAGATTGAAACGGTAATCAAAAAACTCCCAACAAAAAAACGCCCTGGCCCAGATGGCTTCACTGCAGAGTTCTACCAAACTTTCAGAGAAGAGTTAACACCACTACTACTGAAGGTATTTCAAAGCATAGAAAAGGACGGAATACTACCCAACTCATTCTATGAAGCCACCATCTCCCTGATACCAAAACCAGGTAAAGACATTACAAAAAAAGAAAATTATAGACCTATATCCCTCATGAACATTGATGCAAAAATCCTCAACAAAAATCTAGCCAATAGAATTCAACAACACATCAAAAAAATAATTCACCACGATCAAGTGGGATTTATACCAGGTATGCAAGGCTGGTTTAATATCAGAAAAACCATTAATGTACTCCATCACATAAATAAAACAAAAGACAAAAACCACATGATCTTATCAATTGATGCAGAAAAGGCATTTGACAAAGTCCAACACCCATTTATGATAAAAACTCTCACCAAAATAGGAATTGAAGGAAAATTCTTCAACATAATAAAGGGCATCTATGCAATTTTTTTTTTATGCAAAGCCAACAGCCAATATCACTCTAAATGGAGAGAACCTGAAAGCATTTCCCTTGAGAACGGGAACCAGACAAGGATGCCCTTTATCACCACTCTTATTCAACATCGTGCTAGAAGTCCTAGCCAGGGCAATTAGGCTAGACAAAGAAATAAAAGGCATCCGGATTAGCAAGGAGGAAGTAAAATTATCCCTATTTGCAGATGACATGATCTTATACACAAAACCCTAAGGAATCCTCCAGAAAACCACTGAAACTAATAGAAGAGTTTGGCAGAGTCTCAGGTTATAAGATAAACATAAAAAATCACTTGGATTCCTCTACATCAACAAAAAGAACACCGAAGAGGAAATAACCAAATCAATACCATTCACAGTAGCCCCCAAGAAGATAAAATACTTAGGAATAAATCTTACCAAGGATGTAAAAGACCTATACAAAGAAAACTACAAAGCTCTACTACAAGAAATTCAAAAGGACATACTTAAGTGGAAAAACATACCTTGCTCATGGATAGGAAGACTTAACATAGTAAAAATGTCTATTCTACCAAAAGCCATCTATACATATAACGCACTTCCGGTCCAAATTCCAATGTCATTTTTTAAGGTGATAGAGAAACAAATCACCAATTTCATATTGAAGGGAAAGAAGCCTCGGATAAGCAAAGCGTTACAGAAAAAGAAGAAGAAAGTGGGAGGCCTCACTCTACCTGATTTCAGAAGCTATTATACAGCCACAGTAGTCAAAACAGCCTGGTACTGGTACAACAACAGGCACATAGACCAATGGAACAGAATTGAGAACCCAGATATAAATCTATCCACGTATGAGCAGCTGATATTTGACAAAGGACCAGTGTCAGTTAATTGGGGAAAAGATAGTCTTTTTAACAAATGGTGCTGGCATAACTGGATATCCATTTGCAAAAGAATGAAACAGGACCCATACCTTACACCATGCACAAAAACTAACTCCAAGTGGATCAAAGACCTAAACATAAAGACTAAAACGATAAAGATCATGGAAGAAAAAATAGGGACAACCCTAGGAGCCCTAATACAAGGCATAAACAGAATACAAAACATTACCAAAAATGATGAAGAGAAACCCGATAACTGGGAGCTCCTAAAAATCAAACACCTATGCTCATGTAAAGACTTCACCAAAAGAGTAAAAAGACCACCTACAGACTGGGAAAGAATTTTCAGCTATGACATCTCCGACCAGCGCCTGATCTCTAAAATCTACATGATTCTGTCAAAACTCAACCACAAAAAGACAAACAACCCAATCAAGAAGTGGGCAAAGGATATGAACACACACTTCACTAAAGAAGATATTCAGGCAGCTAACAGATACATGAGAAAATGCTCTCGATCATTAGCCATTAGAGAAATGCAAATTAAAACTACGATGAGATTTCATCTCACTCCAACAAGGCTGGCATTAATCCAAAAAACACAAAACAATAAATGTTGGAGAGGCTGTGGAGAGATTGGAACTCTTATACACTGCTGGTGGGAATGTAAAATGGTACAACCACTTTGGAAATCTATCTGGCGTTATCTTAAACAGTTAGAAATTGAACTACCATACAACCCAGAAATCCCACTCCTCAGAATATACCCTAGAGAAATAAGAGCCTTCACATGAACAAATATATGCACACCCATGTTTATTGCAGCTCTGTTTACGATAGCAAAACGCTGGAAGCAACCAAGGTGTCCATCAATGGATGAATGGGTAAATAAATTGTGGTATATTCACACAATGGAATACTACGCATCGATAAAGAACAGTGACGAATCTGTGAAACATTTCATAACATGGAGGAACCTGGAAGGCATTATGCTGAGCGAAATTAGTCAGAGGCAAAAGGACAAATATTGTATAAGACCACTATTATAAGATCTTGAGACACAGTATAAACTGAGAAGAACACATACTTTTGTGGTTATGAGGGGGGGAGGGAGGGAGGGAGGGAGAGGGTTTTTTATTGATTAATTAGTAGATAAGAACTGCTTTAGGTGAAGGGAAAGACAACACTCAATACATGGAAGGTCAGCTCAATTGGACTGGACGAAAAGCAAAGAAGTTTCTGGGATAAACTGAATGCTTCAAAGGTCAGCGGAGCAAGGGCGGGGGTTTGGGGACCATGGTTTAAGGGGACTTCTAAGTCAATTGGCAAAATAATTCTATTATGAAAACATTCTGCATCCCACTTTGAAATGTGGCATCTGGGGTCTTAAATGCTAACAAGCAGCCATCTAAGATGCATCAATTGGTCTCAACCCACCTGGATCAAAGGATAATGAAGAACACCAAGGTCACACGACAACTAAGAGCCCAAGAGACAGAAAGGGCCACATGAACCAGAGACCTACATCATCCTGAGACCAGAAGAACTAGTTGGTGCCCGGCCACAATCAATGACTTCCCTGACAGGGAGCACAACAGAGAACTCCTGAGGGAGCAGGAGATCAGTGGGATGCAGACCCCAATTTCTCATAAAAAGACCATACTTAACGGTCTGACTGAGACTAGAAGAATCCCGGCAGCCATGGTCCCCAGACCTTCTGTTGGCACAGGACAGGAACCATTCCCGAAGACAACTCATCAGACATGAAAGGGACTGGACAGTGGGTGGGAGAGAGATGCTGATGAAGAGTGAGCTAATCATATCAGGTGGACACTTGAGATTGTTTTGGCATCTCCTGTCTGGAGGGGGTATTGGAGGATAGAGAGAGTGGGAAGCTGGCGAAATTGTCACGAAAGGAGAGACTGGAAGGGTTGACTCATTAGGGGGAGAGCAAGTGGGAGTACGGAGTAAGATGTATGTAAACTTATATGTGACAGACTGACTTGATTTGTAAAGGTTCACTTGAAGCTCAATAAAAGTTAATAAAAAAGAAAAAAAACTCCCCTGGCTAATGGGGACTTGGGCCCCATATTGGGGAAAAAAAAAAAAAAAAAGCTAAGTATGGTGCCCACCCCCATCTCAACCCTAACAGGGGCATAAAACTTCGAGTGAGGAGTGGGGTGGGAAACCTTACCCTCCACCCTATGCCATTTTAAGCTGGGTTAAATCAGAATACAGGGGCCAGGGGCCTCAACTGCTGGAAAAGTTTCTGCTTCCTCTGCAGGTATGAGAGCATCTATCAGGGTACGGGAATTTCTTGCATGTGGCATCATTCCCCCAACACTTTTCCCCACTGCTGGACTCTGAGGCTCCTTTTAGTAGGGGCTGATTGTCAGCCTGTTCTTAGCCATCCCCAAGTGGTATCTTTTCCATAAATCTTTAGTCAGGATCCCATCAATATCTTCCTTGGGGACACTGTTCTGCAGCACACATAACTACGTAGCCCTCTGCAAGGAAGCTGTAGGGAAGGAGGCCTGGGCTTTGAGGGGTCATACTGGGGGTCTTTTAGCCATCTGCATTACAGCCACTTTGTGAACAGCCCTGCTTCCCATTGAGCATTGGCAAGCAGGAAGAGTACTGCAAGTCTCTTCTATAGCCTCCCCCAGATGCATCCCTGGAGTCAAGAGTAACACCATCTTATCTTTCCATTCTGGGAACTGCACCTTTATCACATCAGCCAAGTCAATGCATGAAAGGGCATTGCCTTAGGCTAGGTTCTCTAGAGATGCAAAACCAGTGAAGTGTATTAAAAAAAAAAAAATTGCTGTTGAGTCGATTCAGACTCATAGGACAGAGGAGAGCCGCCCCAAAGAGTATCGAAGGAGTGCCTGGTAGATTTGAACTGCCAACTCTTTGGTTAGCAGCGGTAGCATTAACCACTACGCGACCAGAGTTTCCGTGAAGCGTATATGTATGGAATCAACTTGATACCAATGGGTTTGGTTTTTGATATATGTAAAACCAAACCCATCGTTGTTAAGTCCATTCTGACTCAAAGTGACCCTATAGGACAGAGTTGAACTGCCCCATAGGGTTTCCAAACAGTGCCTGGTAGATTTGAACTGTAACCAAAAAAACAGATTGCTATTGAGTCAATTCTGATTCATAGAAAACCTGTAAGACAGAGTAGAACTGCCCCATAAGGTTTCCAAGGAGTACCTGATGGATTCGAACTGCCAACATTTTGGTTAGCAGCTCAACTCTTAACCACTATGCCACCAGGGTTTTCATATATATATATGTATGGAAACTCTGATGGCGTAGTGGTTAAGTGCTATGGCTGCTAACCAAAAGGTTGGCAGTTCAAACCCCCCAGGCACTCCTCTGAAACTCTGCAGGGCAGTTCTACTCTGTCCTATAGGGTCGCTATGAGTTGGAATCGACTGGATGACAGTGGATTTTACATATATATATATATATATATATATATATATATATATATTCTCCACATGTCAGTGTGTCCTACTGTGGGGGTTTGCCTGTGGCTGTGATGCTGGAAGCTATGCCACTGGTATTCAGATACCAGCAGGGTCCCCATGGTGGACAGGTTTCAGCTGAGCTTCCAGACTAGGACAGACTGGGAAGAAGGACCCGGGAGTCTACTTCTGAAAAGGATTAGCCAGTGAAAACCTTATGAATAGCAGAGGAACATTGTCTGATATTGTGCAAGAGGATGAGCCCCCCAGCTTGGAAGGCACTCAAAAGATGAGTGGGGAAGAGCTGCCTCCTCATAGTAGAGTCGACCTTAATGACATGGGTGGAGTAAAGCTTTTGAGACCTTCATGTTCTGATGTGACAAGCCTCAAAATGAAAAGAAACAGCTGAAAACATCTGTTGATAATCGGAACACAGAATGTACGAAGTATGAATCTAGGAAAATTGGAAATTGTCAAAAATGAAATGGAATGCATAAGAATAGATATCTAGGCATTAGTGAGCTGAAATGGACTGGTATATTGGCCATTTTGAATCAGATAATCATATGGTCTACTATGCCAGGAATGACCACTTGAAGAGGAATGGAATTGCATTCATGGTCAATAAAAAATTCCAGAATCTATCCTGAAGCACAATGCTGTCAGCAATAGAAAAATATCCAAGGAAGACCAGTTAATAAGACTGTTATTCAAATTTACACACCAACCACTAAATCCACAGATGAAGAAACTGAAGACTTTTGTCAACTTCTGCAGCCTGAAATTGATCAAACATGCAATCAGGATGCATTGATAATTCTTGGTGATTCAAATGTGAAAGCTGGCGACAAACTTTGGTAATAGAAACCATGCCAGAGATTGCATGATAGAATGTTGCAAGACCTACGACTTCTTCATTGCAAATAACTTTTTTCAACAACGTAGATGGTGACTATACCCATGAACCTCACCAGATGGAATACACAGGAATCAAACTGACTATATTTGTGTAAAGAGATGATGGAAAAGCTAAATATCATCAGTCAGAACAAGGCCAGAGCCGACTGTGGAACAGATCGTCAATTGCTCATAAGCAAGTTCAAGTTGAAACTAAAGAAAATTAGAACCAGTCCACGAGAGCAAAAGTAAGACCATGAGCATATCCTGCCTGAATTTAGGGAGCATCTTAAGAACAGATTTGACACACTAAACACTAATGACTGGAGACGAGACAAGTTGTGGAAGGACATCATACATGAAGAAAGCAAGAGGTCATTGAAGAGAGAGGAAAGAAAGACCAAGATGGATGTCGGAAGACACTCTGAAGCTTGCTCTTGAACATCGAGTAGCTAAAGCAAAAGGAAGAAATGAAGTAAAAGAACTGAATGGAAGATTTCAAAGGGTGGCTGAAGAAGACAAAGTAAAGTATTATAATGACATGTGCAAACAGCTGGAGATAGAAAACACAAAGGAAAGAATACAGAATACACTGCATTTCTCCAGCTGAAAGAACTGAAGAAAAAATTCAAGCTTCGGATTGCAATACTGAAGGATTCTATGGAGAAAACATTACATGACACAGGAAGCATCAAAAGAAGGTGGAAGGAATACACAGAGTCATTATACAAAAAAAGAATTGGTGGATGTTCAACCTTTTCAAGAGGTGGCATATGATCAAGAACGATGGTATTGAAGGAAGAAGTCCAAGCTGCACTGAAGGCATTGGTGAAAAACAAAGCTCCAGGAACTGACAGAATATCAATTGAGATGTTTCAACAAACGGATGCAATACAGGAAGCACTCACTCATCTATGCTGAGAAATTTGGAGGACAGCTACCTGGCCAATTGACTGGAAGAGATCCATACTTATGCCTATTCCCAAGAAAGGTGATCCAACCGAAAGCAGAAATTATCGAACAATGTCATTAATATCTCGTGCAAGTGAAATTTTGCTGAGGATCACTCAAAAGCTGCTGCAACAATATACTGACAGAGAACTGCCAGAAATTCAGGTGTTATTAAGAAGAGGACATGGAACCAGGGATATCATTGCTGATGTCAGATGGATCATGGCTCAAAGCAGAGAATACCAGAAAGATGTTTACCTGTGTTTTATTTACTATGCAAAAGCATTCGACTCTGTGGATCATAACAAATTATGGATAACATTGTAAAGAATAGGAATTCCAGAACATTTAATTGTGCTCATGAGGAACCTGTACATAGAACAACAGGCAGTTTTTTGGACAGAACAAAGGGATACTAAGTGGTTTGAAGTCAGGAAAGGTGTGTGTCAGGGTTGTGTTCTTTCACCATACTTATTCAGTCTGTATGCCGAACGAATAATCTGAGAAGCTGGTCTATATGAAGAAGAACAGAGCATCAGGATTGAGGAAGACTCATTAACAACCCGTGTTATGCAGAAGACACAACCTTGTTTGCTGAACGTGAAGAGGACTTGACCGCTTACTAATGAAGATCAAAGACCACAGCCTTCAGCATGGACTACACCTCAACATAAGGAAAACAAAAATCCTCACAACTGGACCAATAAGCAACATTATGATAAACAGAGAAAAGGCTGAAGTTGTCAAGGATTTCATTTTGTTTGAATTCACAATCAACATCCTTGGAAGCAGCAGTCAAGAAATCAAAAGACGCATTGCATTGAACAAATCTGCTCCAAAAGACCTGTTTAAAGTGTTGAAAATCAAAGATGTTACCTTGAAGACTAAGGTGTGCCTGGCCCAGGCCATGGTATTTTCAATCCCATCCTATGCATGCAAAAGCTGGACAATGTATAAGAAGAACTGATGCCTTTGAATTGTGGTGCTGGAGAAGGATATTGAACATACCATGGACTGCCAAAAGAACAAACAAATCTGTCTTGGAAGAAGTACAACCAGAATGCTTCTTAGAAGCAAGAATGGTGAGACTACATCTTACATACTTTGGAGATGTTATCAGGAGGGATCAGTCCCTGGAAAAGGACTTCAGGCTTGGTAAAGTAGAGGATCAACAAAAAAGAGGAAGACCCTCAATGAGATGGATTGACACAGTGGCTGCAACAATGGGCTCAGCATAACAACAATTGTGAGCATGGTGCAGGACCAGGAAATGTTCGTTCTGTAGTACATATAGTCATTATGAGTTGAGACCAACTGGAAGGCGCCTAACAACAACAACTACATATATGTATGTATATGTGTATATGTATGTATACATACACGTGTGTGTGTGTGTGTGTACAGAGAGAGAGATTTATATCGAGGAAATGGCTCACAAGTTTGTAAAGGCTGGAAAGTCCCTAGTCCGTGGAGCAGATGTCAGATTGGAGGTTTCTCCTGACTCATGTAGCTGCAGGGTCTGCCGAATCAAAGACTGGTGGTTCGGATGGCAGGCTGCTGGCTCAAGTCCCAAGAACTGGAGTACAGATGTTGATGGGCTGAAGGTAGGATCCAGAGCAGAGGCACAGCTTACTGCAAGCTTTGCCAAAAGGTCCGTATACATTGGATGCAGGTCATATCCCCAAGGAAAGCCCCTTTCAACTGATTGGCTGTTCATAGAGAATCTCATCATGGAGGAGATTACATTATATCCGATCTCATCAAGCAAGTGATTGCATCAATACATACCTGCCAAACTACATCATAACTGCCAAACCACTGAGAATCATGGCCCAGCCAGTTGGCACACAACCTTAACCATCACTGGCACCTGGTCAAAATGGGAAATTTCCTCTCATCTCCAGGGACCCTATTATCCAGGAACCCATTGCTGCCTGCCCCAGGGATGTCACAACCTCTTCCTCAGTAGATCAGAAAAGCAAGACAACATGAGGAAGGTCTTTAGAGAGAGGTATGCTGTCAAAACAGAGCCCACCACCCAGTCCATAATGGTTTGTAGAGTATTTGCATATCCTGCTGCGTCAGTAGCCTGACAGACAGTAGAGATCATGTGGTGAAGGGCTGGGTTACTCGCCTTTTTACCCAAACTTCATCACTGCCTTCTGGTCATTGTGGTAGTGGTGGCCTCTCGATGTAGAGGCAAGTGGACCACACCAACATGTCCATCCCTAATTCTAATAACACAGAATATTATATTGAATATTGACTAAGCAGCAAGTATACTACTTGAAATTTTCTATGAGACTGTAATTCTATCCCCAAATGGGTGTATTAGGATACAGTATTAAATATTGAAGGACAAATCAACTACCCTGGTGAAGAAGAAAAATGATTTCTTCATTAAGTTGCAGAGAAGAAATATTAATGTGCTTTTATAGTGTGACATTAGACAGTGCTATGGTACTGATTGAGAGTATCTATATCTACCATATATACAGATGTCGACTAGAGATGGATCCATTGAATATTGAATCCTTAAATTATCCCAAGCATATGTACCTACTATACGCTTCCTATGAATTGGATTAGACCAAAAAGGACACAATCTAACAATTATCCCCTGGTTTCTTATTTACCAAAGATCAAACGGAGCTGAGCACTGGGAGGCAGAGAGTTGAGGAGCTGAAAACCACAACATAGGGTAAAGTCAGAAGGTAGTGCTGTACCAAATAGGCTCAATCCAATTTATTCCTGTGCTTTTTGTGTGAAGAGCTTATAGGAAAGGACTTAAATTAGTCTTTTACCCTCGGCTGCTGCTAAGCCCTCTATTGCTCAAATAAGTGATATTCAATTCACGTTCATTTCAGCTTCTCCCAGCTATTTCATGGAGCAACCATGTTCTCCCTTTGCTGTCAATAATTTGTGAAAAATCTTTAATGCTGAAGAAGAATGGATACCATTTTAGACATTTTTGGGGTTTATTTTAACAAGGAGCACAGAAAAAGCAGAGAAATAAAAAAGAACAAAGATGTATTGAATTTCAGGAAGAAAATGGAGCAGAATACAAAGGAAAAAGGTTGAAAAGGTAGTATATAAAAGTGTACAATGCGAGGTGAGATTAAACAAGAAGGGAGAAGAACACACATTCTTTCACACTTTGTATCTGGAATGTAATGCCAGCACACGGAAACAGTAAAATTAACATCATCAAGATTAAACTGGCTTCCGCCAATGGTCAAAACTCTGTAATCTTGTATCTTTGTACATTTCTTTTCCCTCACTGCCTTCTTTTCATTTCTATCAAGTGTGTGAAGTCTTTAAATATAAAATGGAATTGTTACTTTTTGGGGAAAAAAAAAATTTTTTTTTTTTTTATTTTTATAAGTGTGCTCTGTCCTGAAGGTGGCGTTGTTGGCGTAGATCAACTCTTTGGCTCTGTCCCAGATAAACTATTTGGCAACCGGGTCCTAAGCTCATGTAGGAAACTTTTGCTCTGCGCCCATCTGTGACTGCTCTCTGGTTTCTACTTTCCTACCTCTTCAGAGCAAACTTCCAGCAGCACGGGACCATTCTTGCTTTTCTTTCCAAGCTAAGTGGCGTGCCATAAATCAGGGTCTCCCAGGCTTTGAATCTTATTAACTTTAAATAAGAATCTAGTGACATATCAGGTTTTTAAATTTTTATTGTGATAATCACAGACATTAAAGCATTTACCAATTTTATTTAAAAAATATATTAAATACCCCAAAATTAGAGAGGATATCTATTGTTTTCTATTAGCAATTACTTCCTTTCTGCATAAAACCTGTTGCCGTCAAGTCGATTCCAACTCATATCAGCACTATAGGACAGAGTAGAACTGCCCCATAAGGTTTCCAAGGAGCTGCTGGTGGATTTGAAACATCTACATTTTGGTTAGCAGCCAAACTCTTAACCACTGCGTCACCAGGGCTCCTTTCTGCATAGTAATTAAATAGTTCTGTGTATATGTCTTCTTATTGTTGCATCATTAGGCTTTTCGAAACCCTGGCTGTGGTCTTCTAAAAGGCCATATTTTTGTTATTCTGTTCAGATTTGCTCATAGGTCAGACACACAAAGGGCAAGAATAACCTAAAAGATGGCAGATCTTGGCTCAAAATGCAGAAAACAGTTGAATAGAAAGAATAGTTAGCTAGTGAGCTCTGTGTTGACTATTAATAGTTCACGCTGAATCTCAAAGATTGTCTCTAGGGGATATTTACAGAAATTTCTTGGATTGGAAGAGAAGCGAGACTCTTAACATCCTGTTCACTCTAAGTGAGTGAGATGTAGAAAATACTCTCCATTGCCAACCGCTGCTGTGTTCACAGTCATTAGTGCACCACCTTCAAGTCCACATTTGGGGTCAGTGAATATAGAAAATTTACCAAATTATTGTCAAGAATATTTAGCTACAATGAG
Source organism: Loxodonta africana (assembly GCF_030014295.1). Taxonomy (NCBI): domain Eukaryota; kingdom Metazoa; phylum Chordata; class Mammalia; order Proboscidea; family Elephantidae; genus Loxodonta; species Loxodonta africana. The sequence goes on from NC_087352.1 coordinate 41,113,869, forward strand.
ATCGAGTTCATGTTAGTACAAGTTCTAGTTTTATTAAATAATTCCAGTTCAACAAACCCCATTAAACTCTCTCTGCTGGACTCTTGGTGAATTAACAAAAATCATTCTTCAGAATATGTGCAAAAGAAGGCTAACTTCTCCCAATACAATAGCCCTTGCCGGTATTTTCCCAGATGCCATCATTAAAGAGGTTTGTGCCTTCTAGACTCAGAACGGTCTGAAGAAATTCGTTCTGTTGTTTTTCGCTACTCAGCACTATTTAACAAATGCGTTCAAAGATAAATATGATCTGGAGAGTCTCGTACACTTTGTTCTCCATTTTAAAATGTGCAAATATGAGAAGCTGCTTTCTGTTTCTTGCAATTACTAACTTTTTCTTGAATGCGAAAGATGATTACAGCTAAATTCTGTAACACTTGCCCATTAAGAATTTAAGAATGCCTGAAGCAATTTGCAGCTAGTTGAGCTGCTTTGGGCTATTTTAGAAAATAATTTGATACATTTTTGTGCATTCCAGAGGGGTATGACCCTTTCTCCTCAATGGCTGCAGCTTGAGTTCTTAAGTGAGTCATTTGGAATGGAGCATGGGAGAGTCTAGGAAGAAATGGACACTTAATAACCACCAGTATTCTGATTTTCTTTCATTTATGACAGTTTGTTATGAAATGAATGTAGATTCAAAAAGTTATCATCTCCATTATTTTTGGAAAAAAGTCATCATTATATTACTTCCTGAGCATTTTTCTGTGAGCCTAGTTTTCCTTCTTTAAAATCAGACTCTTGTTGGCTGATGAGGAAAGACTTCAGGCATTTTTACCAACTTAAACTTTGGCAGGACAGAATGCTGTGACAGGTAGGAAAGATACCCACCCTAAATGCTGGTTCTCCTTGCACAATTGGTTCGTCATTTTGACAGACGAATCAACCCAAAAGACAAGAAAACTATTTTTGGATGGTGCCAACTTTTTTTTTTTTTTGACAGTACCTATCATTATTATTGTCAAAACTGGTTGGGAACATAGACACAAACCTATTATATACTTTTCATTTTATTTGGCACAGTCGGAATAATTGCTATTATAAGGCAGTTATCCACCTGGACTATTCCACGTCAAATTTCTCACAACGCGTAGGAGACATTCATATGAATAATAATTCTGCAATTATGAGTTAAAATCCTAACCTTTTCTCCAGACATGGCATTTAGCTGAAGGAGGAACACTGAGTATAGAATCGGGTTATCCAACTCATCCACCAAGCACAGTGCGTACTTTTTAGATATGTTGACCTGAAGAAGTCACTTTACTTCTCTGTACTTCAGTTTTCCCATCTTTAAAACAGTGATGATAATATACGATTGCCATGACCCCTAGTGGTGCAAGGAGCACTGGTGGCATAGTGGTAGCACAGTGGTTAAGCGTTTGGCTGATAACTGAAAGTTTGGCAGTTCGAATCCCACCACTTGCTCTGTGGGAGAAAGATGTGGCAGTCTGCTTCTGTAAAGATTACAACCTTGGAAACCCTATGAGACAGTTCAACTCTGTCCTGCAGGGTCACTGAGCTGGAATCAACTCTATGGCAATGGGTTTATGTCACTCACAGAGGAGGAGCAGACAAGCATTGTATGTGAAAGTGCTTAAAATTGAGCGTGTCTTTGTGAATGTAGGTACATTTGCCATTATTATACTGTTCTACATTGGAGCCCTCGTGGCATAATGTTTAAGAGCTTGTCTGTTAACCAAAAGCTCAGTAGCTCAAATCCACCAGCCGCTCCTTGGAAACCGTATGCTGCAGTTCTACTCTGTCTTACAGGGTCACTATAAGCCAGAATTAACTCTATGGCAACGGGTTTGGGTTTTTTTTTTTTTTTTAGTCTACATTACATCTTTTCTCCTGTCAGAGACCATAGACCCTACTCCCCTAGGGAGAAAAGAGTCTTACCGGGCCAATTACAGGACACAGTGTTGTTGTGTGTGCTCCAGCTAATAAAGGGATTTAGAAAAGCAGAGAAGCCCAAAGGACAAGATAGTATACCGAATAGTTGAATTGTGTTCAAGAGAAGAGGGGAGATGAAAGAATTCACTTGGGGGGAATAAGAGGGAGAAGTTCTGTGTAAGTGTGTGTATATATGTGATACATACAGCTGTGTGAGTCACAAGGAGGAATTTGGAGCAATTGTCATGACCGTGTGTGAGAGAAATTGGGACTTGTATAATGCACTTTAAGTGATTTGTGCAAATAACAAGGTTGAATTCTGCCTTTAGTTAAAATCTGAAGATTACACTCACCATGAATTCTTCGGGCAGATTTTGACTTTTTAAAATATTGCATTAGGATAAATATCACATGTCTTGATAGCTGAGTTTTTTGGGGTCTCCTTAAATATTGCACATGAGGCTCACAACTGACCTGTCTCACCCTCGTCTCAGCTCTGGCCTGGCAATGAAGATGGAGAAAGGATTTATTAGAAGTTTGTTTTTATTTTTTTATGTGTATGAGGATTTTTTATGTCTATAATCTTTGCTTAGCATTTTCTCCACATACTTAGATTTAAGAAAAGAATTTATTTCAAAACTTTTTGGAGATCAGGCTATCATGTCTTGAATGTGACTCCATTTAGATACAAGCCAACTTGTTTATTGTTGTTGCTGCTCTTGTCTCATGTTTTGTTTGTAAAGAATTGCATAAGATATACTAAAACTCCAGCTCAAAAACCAAAGCAAAACCAAATGTGCTGTTTACCTTTGAGATGTATGAAATCTTCTTTTATTCAAAAAATTAAAAGAGAAGGAAAACATTTCTGTATTAAAAACCAAGACTCATTAGGTTGTGTAATACAGGAATGTAAGATAAGAATTCAGGAGTAAAAGTTAGAAAATCGCTGTTAGCCAGGCCGTTTTATAGTGCAGGGGATTGGATGAGCTATAAACGATGAATTGCGTTTGGATGAATGTGGAGAAGAGGACGCAGCATAAACCCAGTTTGTAAAATAAACACCTTAGTGAGAAGATACACTGGAGCAAGAAATAGCATACAAGAGTTTGTGATAAAAATACATACTAAAAAAGTAATAAAATATTTTACGTTTTTATGATCGTCTCAAAAACACATGTATAATTATGAATAAAGTGTTAAGATTTGAAAAAAATTAACTAAAAAATAAATTCAGTAGGATCTCCTTTACCTTTATTTGTTAACTAGCGCTTAACAGCTGGTCCAAGTGACAAGAAGACTAGGGGTCTCCATGAGGAACTCAGGTGACATCAGGTGCCTCCTCTCCCTTCTTCAGCCAGAGTCACTCCTCATCTATTGTATTTCTCAATCTAAAGTGACCATTCATATAATATTTAGTTTTTTAAAAGTCTATCCTAAGTCTTTGAAAAAGCAATTTCTTTGAAGAATTTTAGCTTGTTTTAGTTCAGCCTGCAATATATCCAAGTTTCATTTTAAAGTTTGAATCATGCTTTATTTCATTTGAAATAGATACTAGATATGAATCACAGACAAAATGTTTTATTTTGTTTAATTAATCTATGTGTCCAAAAATAGATACAGCCAGCTGACAAATTACATAAATGCTAATTGCACTGTGGCAGGTCATATTCCATCTGTCTCATTCTATGGGTTTAATAAAATATTGAGAGACTGAATTAATGCTAAGACATTATAGATAGAATTGCTTTCTTTAAGTTCTGAAACTAGTCTCTTAAAGATCAAAAGTCTCAAAGCTAAAATTTAAACAAAAAGAAATTTCCAGAAGAGGATCTATTTGCTTAAATATTATTTGTAATTGACTAAAATATTAACTGATAAATACAGAAATAAAGTAAGTGGAAAGATTTTGATGCAGACTTTCATTTGTGTTGAGATTGAAGAATGAAGAACAGAATTATAAGTTTAAACATTCCTTTGCAGGCTCTCCATGCTTTATTCTGTCCTATAAACATAAGAGGTTTATAAGCCTCTTTACTCATCCAAAAACTCTTGTTATAATTTATTTCGGAGCATCCTACTAGCTGTAGGAAACCCTGGTGGCGTAGTGCTTAAGAGCTACAGCTGTTAACCAAAAGATCAGTGATTCAAATCCACCAGGCTCCCCTTGGAAACCCTGTGGGGCAGTTCCACTCTGTCCCTATGGGGTCGCTATGAGTCAGAATTGACTCGACGGTAATGGGTTTGGTGTTTTTTTTTTTTTTTTGTATTATTTGCAAGTGTACCTGCTCCTTTCTTGGAGTCAAGGATTCACATTAATAGTTATCCTTCTAATAGGCACAGTTTAAAAATACACTTTAGTATATTATGTGAATTCATTTAAAAAAAGGTGAGAAGAAGGAGAGGGAATAGGGAGAAGGCAGAGAGAAGGAAGAGTAATAGTAGGAAAATTGAGAAAATAAAAGAGGAGGAGAGTAAGGCAGAGCAAGAGGAGCAAAGGATGGAGGAGCCCACTGAAGCGGAACGTAATTTCCATAAGCCATCATGGACATTTCAGATGTCTCTCTAGAGTCATTTTTAGTCTTAAGCAAAGAGGTAACATCATTAAACTTGTCTCTAAATAAGTAGAGAGAGAGAGGAAGGCAACTATCCTCTAATGCTCAAGATTTACTCCTTTAGAAAATTGTTCATTCACTGTGGTGGGTTGAACAGTGCCTTCCCCAAAATTCATGCCCACCCAGTATCTCACAATGTGAACTTTTTTGGAAATAGTGTCTTCGTAGATGTAGATCAGCTAAAATAAAGTTATACTGGTTTAAGGTGGGTCCCAAATCCAATATGACTGATATCCTTATGAGAAGAGGGGTATTTAGACACAGAAACACAGAGAGGAAAATACCATGTGAAGACGAAGGCAGAAGCTAGGAAAGAGGCATGAGACGTTTGCCCTCAGAACCTCCAAGACGAAACCAATGCTTCGGACTCCTTGATTTCAGGCTTCTAGCCTCCAGAACTGTAAGAGAATGTATTTCTGTTCTTTCGAGCCACCCAGTTTGTGGTAATTTGTTATAAAATCCAAAACCAAACCTGTTGCTGTCCAGTCAGTTCCAGCTCGTAGCAACCCTACAAGACAGAGTAGAACTGCCCCATAGGGTTTCCATGGAGCAGCTGGTGGATTCAAACTGCCAACCTTTTGGGTAGCAGCTGAGCTCTTAACCACTTCGCCATCAGGGCCCCAATTTGTTATAGTAGCCGTATAAAACTCATATAGTCTCCTAGACCTGAACTGAAAGCAGCAGTTTTCACACTTTATGAGATGAAAAGGGGGACTGAAAAATAAATAGTCGAGTTCCAGCAATTCTGGACCCAGCTCCACTACAGCATGGACACCAGAGGCTGAAGGCAGAAGTGGAAGCAGATTATTGATTCAAACAAATGTCTTATTGAGCTTTCTATATGTTTCCTTGCCATCTGTTTGATCAAAAGTCAGTAGAGAATAGTGCAAGGGACAGTTACAAGCTATCCATCGACTGCTGTTGGTCAGGTTCTTTGTATTTGTTCTTCCTCTTTAGCCTAGAGAATGAAAAAGTTAGGGTATTATCCTCATCTTATAGAGAAAGAAACTCAGGCTTATGAAGATGAAACAACTTCACCACAGTCCCAGAGCTGGGCACTATCAGAAGTACTTTAAGTCTAAACCTTTCTTTCCCCAAAGACAAGACATTTTGCATTGTCTGGCGCTGCTGCACATTTATATTTTCCTTGCTATCCAGCAGTCCCTTTTCACGTTTTAGGTGACATCATGTTCTGCAGCATGTGGGTTGCTGCATCATTTCCTGCTTGTTGAAATGCTCATATTCCAGGATTGACTTGACATCACTCTCTCCTCTGGACATGGTTTTTTGTGTGTTTGTCTTTACTTTAGTCCATCTCCCACCTTGTGGTCTTTCTTTATTGCTTAATTATTATACAATGCAGTCTTGTCTCGTGAGTTGTTTCTTTTTTCTCTTTCCATATGTTATTACTTGAGTGATCACTCATTCCTTCACATAGTGCATATAGAAGTGCAATGAGTACTTCTATATAGAGACTGATTCTCTAACTCCGGTGTACTATCTCTCCTAGTTGTTAAATATCCACTGGTATGCAAGGGTCACTGGAGCCCTGATGGCATAGTGGTTCAGAGATTGGCTGCTAAACAAAAGGCTGGCAGTTCAAATTCACCAGCTGCTCCTCGGAAACCCTATGGGGCAGTTCTACTTTGTCCTATCAGGTCGCTCTGAGTCAGGATGCAATGACTTTTTTTTTTTTTTTTTTTAATTATACTAGGACTGCTATGAGTTGGCCTAGACTCAGCAGCAGTTGGTTTTTGGTTTTTTGAATGCTAAACTTCTCCACTTGCTCATCGTGGGCATCTGAAATTCAAGTGTTAAGCTGAATTATTCCTTACCCCAAACCTTTCGTTATAACCATATTCTCTATGTTAATGATGGCTTTTACCTCTTGCCACCAAAAGTAGAAACTTGGACATTACCACTCTCAAATCTTTTATCCTAGGGATTTCTTTGATAATTTTAATTTTTTCTAGCCTTAAAATAAATGCTTATTTTCGAAGACACTAATGTAGTTAAGAGCTCAGCTGCTAACCAAAAGGTCCACAGTTGACTCCACCAGCTGCTCTTTGGAAACCCTATGGGGCCACTCTACTCTGTCCTATATTGTCACTATGAGTCAGAATTGACTTGATGGCAACAGGTTTTTTGTTTTTGGTTTCTTTTTTTTTTTTTTTAATAACCTCCCTAATTCTGTAAGGACCAAAGTGAATATTTCCCAAACATAATGTTTGACCTATATCATTACATCTAGATGAAGGAAGCATTTTTCTCTTATGAGATTTTTTCAAGGAAAAGGAAAACCCAGACTCCGACTTAAATAGTAGGATCTTCATAACAGCTGGAACACTCTAACTCAAGCAAAGATTGTCTGCCCTGGTTTCCTCAGGTTGCCCTTGTTGCTTGGATGCCTGCACTTCTTTTTTTGTGGCTGCACCTCAGTCTGCATCCCTCGTCTGACATCCATCAAGCTTCCAAGAGAGGGAAATGCCACGCTAGCCTTCCAAGAATGAGGTGAGAAATGGAAGGTGGGGTGTTTGACTTTGCTCACTTCAATCAGTTTCTTTGTTGAGGACAGTTATAGGCTTTATAGAATCTAGAAAACTGTTATTCAAAATCGTCCCTAAGTAGTTTATCATGAAAATGTGAGGGAAGTCACCCCCCACACACATACATGAAATTGCCAGAAATCAAAAACTGAGAAATAAATCAATAACAAGCCTGACTTCAAGCAGCAGAAGTCATCTAGGATTGGAAGCTGTGTTTTCAATATTGGTGATATTGAGTTTGCATATGATGTACCATGGAGTAATATTAGCAAGGAACAAAGGACGTGGGGAAAAATGCAGGTTTTTTTTTTTAAATATCCTGTGTTGCTGTTAGGTGCCAGTGAGTCGGTTTCGACTCATAGCGACACTATATACAACAGAACAAAACGCTGCCCGGTCCTTTACTGGTCTCTCTGGTCTGAGAGTCAGGGTCCGTTCTCTGGCCATAAATGTCCACTCTGCAGGGTGGAGCAGAGACAACATGCCATCCCAGCTGATGTGTAGTTCCTGCAGTAAATACACAGTCAACACACCTAACAGGCCCAGGCACCATCCTGACGCTGCTGACAAAGAAGGTTTCTTTCCAGAACACACATGTCTCGTTTTCCAGTTAGGATGAGTTTCTGTTAGAATTTGGGGGTAGGAGGATAGTGTGGCCCATCCACTGATTCACCATAGGTTTCTCAACATCAACTATGAATAAGGTTTAGACCCAAGCCATGGTTCCCAATTCCAATTCCCAGACAAAGCGTTGGAAAAAAACAATGGATTGTTTGTGAGCATCCTTCATTAGACCACATCTGCCCTGAGGACAGGGGTTGGGCTTAATTAATCTTGGTATTTCTAGAATCCATCGCTGTGCCTGAAAAATATTTGGCATTCAGTAAATGTTGCTAATCAAATGGCATTGATTAAGCTGACATGAACCTGTTTTAAAGTACAATTCTGACTTTTGTTCTAATTATAAACCAGAGGTTATAATCCTAATAAAGAAATAGAGAGAACATTTTTATAAATAAATGGGTTAATCCCAGATATTTAATTATGAAAGAAAATTAAACAGGATCATATGTTGCTCTTAGTTTGTTTCAGTTGTATTTTTATTTTCCCAAGAAACACCTTATAAGTAACTCGATGGTAATAAGTCTACTTATGTATGTTCAGATCATTCAGAAATGAAATATTTTCTACCATTATATTTTAAAATATGCTTTATAAACTTTCTATTTGAAGACACTGTTTTTGCTACAAGATTTTCAATCATTTCATAACAATATGATTAAACAAACATATTTAAGTCATAAGAAATCTATGATGCCCTAAGCTGAATGTAATTTTACAAGGTCTATTCAGTAGAGGAGCCCTGGTGGTGCAGTGATAAGTGCTCGGCTGCTAACCATGGGGTAAAAAAACCTTATGGAGCAGTTCTACACTGCCCTATAGGGTCACTATGAGTCAGAATCAACTCTATAGCAGTAGAGAAGCTGGAAACAAAAGGATATGACATTTTAAATCCAATGTATCTTTTTTGTTAAAGATGCATATATCACTTTTCATAACATATCCTCTTGCCAAAAAAGTAAATAGCTTTATCATTGCTCTTTCTGAGAGTCCCCTGTATAAGGAAGGTTTGGTTAGACATCTCCAAATGCAATTCATGGTATGATTTTGTGATGTCAATGACATTTGACACGTTAAATTGCCTAACACAAAAAGCAAGTTTATCTTGACATTTATGAATAATGGCATTTACAGAGACTGAAAAAAAATGAAATGGCTTATTGTTTTGTTTTCTTAGATTTCAGAGACATTAACAAAGGCTTCTGAATCAATATAAAACTGGGAAACATAGACATTTAGATGTTACAAAGCCTATTTGGATTTAGCATGCTTAAACTTCCAAAACATTTATTGCATTCCAGGTTGTATGCAAACAAGGTAAGTGTGGCGTATTAAAAAAAAAAAAAAATACAGCCAACATATGTACCAATTGAAGACCCCATAAAAGCTTTGATTTGTGCTAATCTGAAACATAAGTTCAGAAGTGTTATCTGATTTTAAATATCAAACGTAGCCATATCTAGAAATCAATTTGTTCAGTTTTGTATTGTGATGCTTCTTATTCTATTAAAAAGATGGAGATTTTCTTTAAAACCAAATAATAGTGTGCCTGGATGTGCCAGTTTGTAAAAGACACAGAGAACTGATTTTCTCAGCAGCTACTTAGCACCCTAGATGTTAAGTAGGCCAGTTTGGGAATAATTAACTCCTGTGTGGCTGTAGAAAATTAATAGAATCTTAAATCAATAAAATGTAAGTACCCATACTCCATACAACACTTTCCACAAAGTGAAAGGGAAGTAAATGTTTTTTCTTACTGTGCTAGTCAATATTACATGTGTGATTTCCTATCCTATTTGATGTAGAATAGGATGCCCTTATTTTAATGACAAGGCATTAGGGTAAATATATTTCCTAAGATCAGCTACAAAGCTTCAGAGGGCAAACAGGAATTCAACCTTAGGCCTTGCTGGCTCCAATGGCAATGCTTTCTGTATTATATCAGTTTCAATATTTCTGTTTATGATTTACACTGGACAGATGGATTTAATAATAATCTGGCATGGCACACGACATACCACTCGGAACCCAATTTAATTCAAGTAATTTGACTGACTCTGGAGGAATGTTTCTTCCTAATCAACAGCCCAAATTTTGTCCCAGACACAGTTGAATATATTACACTCTGCAAGAGAAAGAAAACAATATCTAAGTCAAGTATATGAAGGATAAATAAAAGAACAAGGAAATAAATGCTGATTTGTATTTTTTTTTAATTAAATAGTTCAGTGAAAGTGAAATAACTAAAGAGTGTAAACTAACATAAGCACTGTTTTCATTCCTTTGTATTTTAGTCTCAAAGCCCAAATATCATCCTTGCTCTACCACTCCTTTAGAGTTTAAAACTATACTTACCAGTATCAAGCACTATTTGTTTTTTATTATTATTATTAACTACTAATTATTGGTTTCTTCCTTTAAATTCAGAAAAAACCCAAGCTTTCTAATTTTATTTAAGTGTCAAATGTGGAAGCATTGTGGCCTTATCTTATTGGCTAAAAATTGTTAGTCAGTCAATAAATTATTGGCAGTCATATATAGAAAATAGAGAAGTTTCTATTAAAAAAAAATTACCATTAATTCTCCTGTTTTAGTTTATATTTTTCACCAAAAAGAAATTGATTCCAGCTATCACTGGATAATAAATGTATAATAACCTTTCTAACAAGTAGTCCAGATTTCACATGTTATAGATTTAAGAGAGATGTTCAAACTGGCTTTTGTGTTATTTCATTCCATAAGAAATGCTGATTTTTATTTAACTTGAACTCTATCTGCAAAAACAAAAAATAAATGGATTCTGTTTTCATTAGGAGAATTCAACAGGACTGTATTGACGTTTGGAAAACATGCATATTACGTATGGGTTTGGGGAAGGTAATATTACTAGGCAAGTGATTCACAAAATCAGAGCACAATGCAGCCTTTGAGGAGGCTGACTTTTGTGAACTAGACATGAATTGCCCTAATGTTCCAAAGTTGCTGATTTGGAAACATAAGGGATTTAGATCACAAAAATGGTATTTCGAAACAAATTCGCCTTTATACTCAAGGGTCATATGCTTGGGTGATGCACTTTCCAACCGACATACCAAAATAAGGGAAGTGTTTGCCATGAGATGGAAAACAAAATACTCAGTAAGTGGGATGATAGGAAGATGTGCCTGCATCTGTCACCATGTTGCTTATAGTCACGCTCTAGCACCACTGAATGTACCCAACTAGTTTAGAAAGCATCACCACGTAAAACATGTGCATAATTCTCTGTGCTTCTTTAAGGACAATGCTGTAGCAATAATGGTGAATGACGAATGGCGAAGCAAGGGCAAAAAGAAAAGAAATTACAAGTGGGATATTGTGCTGGTGGGAGGGATTCCTTAAGCTGTGCGATTACAGCCTCTGAGTCACAGCCTCTGCTTTTGTATATCCTTTTTTGTCGTCCTGCCTGTTTTCCTCTAGGTCAGTGTCAAACGTCTGGAATCAAACATAGGGAGAAAGAGGCAACATACAAATGCGGCTGAAGTTTAAAGTTAGAAAATGCAGATACATGGCGATAGAGTGGAAAACTGCAAAGCACATGGAGAACACAATGAGAAACTAGAATCCTTTTTGGTAGATTACTTTTTATTTATTTTTAATTTATGGACTGGTTTATCTGTATTTATTTATTTATTGGGTGATAAAGTCAGAATGCATGGGTCTTCTAGTTCTGATACCAGTTTTTTTCCAAATTGCATAACCTCTATGAAACTAAATTTTTTCATCTGTAAACTGAGGGGTTTAAACTAATGGCCCCTCATGTTCCATCTAGTGATAAAATTTTATAAAGTTTTCCAATTACTCTATTGATGGAATTGGCATTGATTTAAAGTTAGACGTACATTATGAGGAAAAAGCACAACACCCAAACACAAACGGTAAGGGATGTGTAAACTGACAAAGGATGAGATAAACACAGCTAGCTCTCGTTTCCTTTATTTAAATGTTGCTAAGAGAAAACAGAGCTAAAATCCAAGTTATACTTTCAAGAGAGTACATTTCCATCTGAAATGATTTGTGTCCATAAAGAGGCTAGCAAGGTAGTCCAGGAATAAACAAAAAAGAAGGAAGAAAGACCCTCAGAAAAGTCACACGTTTTCCTAACATGAGATTTTTTTTTATTATTAAGTTTTATTGAGCTTCAAGTGAACGTTTACAAATCAAGTCAAACTGTCACATATAAGTTTATATACACCTTACTCCATACTCCCACTTGCTCTCCCGCTAATGAGTCAGCCCTTCCAGTCTCTCCTTTTGTGACAATTTTGCCAGCTTCCAACTCTCTCTATCCTCCCATGCCCCGTCCAGACAGGAGATGCCAACACAGTCTCAAGTGTCCACCTGATACAAATAGCTCACTCTTCATCAGCGTCTCTCTCCTACCCCCTGTCCAGTCCCTTTCATGTCTGATGAGTTGTCTTCGGGAATGGTTCCTGTCCTGGGCCAACAGAAGGTTTGGGGACCATGACTGCCGGGATTCCTCTAGTCTCAGTCAGACCATTAAGTATGGTCTTTTTGTGAGAATTTGGGGTCTGCATCCCACTGATCTCCTGCTCCCTCAGGGGTTCTCTGTTGTGCTCCCTATCAGGGCAGTCATCGATTGTGGCCGGGCACCAACTAGTTCTTCTGGTCTCAGGATGATGTAGGTGTCTGGTTCATGTGGCCCTTTCTGTCTCTTGGGCTCTTAGTTATCATGTGACCTTGGTGTTCATTCTCCTTTGATCCAGGTGAGTTGAGACCAATTGATGCATCTTAGATGGCTGCTTGTTAGCGTTTAAGACCCCAGACGCCACATTTCAAAGTGGGATGCAGAATGTTTTCATAATAGAATTATTTTGCCAATTGACTTAGAAGTCCCCTTAAACCATGGTTCCCAAACCCCCGCCCTTGCTCCACTGACCTTTGAAACATTCATTTTATCCCGGAAACTTCTTTGCTTTTGGTCCAGTCCAATTGAGCTGACCTTCCATGTATTGAGTATTGTCCTTCCCTTCACCTAAAGCAGTTCTTATCTACTAACTAATCAGTAAAAAACCCTCTCCCACCCTCCCTCCCTCCCCCCTCGTAACCACAAAAGTATGTGTTCTTCTCAGTTTATACTATTTCTCAAGATCTTATAACAGTGGTCTCATACAATATTTGTCCTTTTGCCTCTGACTAATTTCGCTCAGCATAATGGCTTCCAGGTTCCTCCACTAACAAGAGATTTTTCTCAGAAAGTCATACAGACTGTTAGATGGGTTGGGATACAAACCACATAAATAATTTTATTGTAGGACTAGAAATATGAAAGTGAAAATCACTGTCTAAGAATTTTCTGGAAGAGAACACAAAGTTTTACTTGTCATGTTTGTCAGCTATACTTCGCTTTCTTGAGTGGCAAATGTTTAGAGTACATCTAGTCTTCACATATTTAAACATAATATATATCATAAAAATGTTCTATTTGAAATACTGGCATATTTGTAAAAATGTCAACACCAACTACATGCTCATTAGTTCTTCTCTATGAAACAGTATTCAAACTCTTCAAGAAAGCAGGTGTGAAAAACACTTGATACAGGAAAATAAAATTGAACATAATAAAAACTCAGAAGGTGTTTCATCACAAGCCCAGCAAGAGGTAAACCTTAAAACTGTCAAAGGCAAGAGCCACTGTCACACACTCTCCCATTAATCAGACCCCATTTTCCAAACTGCACTCTCCTCCCTTCTATATCTTATTCCTGCCCTTAAATAAAATAGTCTAGAATATATCATTTCTTCAGGGCACCTTCATATAGGTGGCTTCCCAATTGTTATTGCTAGATGCCATCTAGCCAGTTTCAACTGATGGCGACCCCATGTGACAGAGTAGAAATGCCCCATAGGTTTCTAGGCTGGAAGTACCCCTGGTGGTGCAGTGGTTAAATACTAGGCTGCTAACCAAAAAGCTGGAAACCCTGGCGGCTAACCAGAAGGTCAGCAGTTTGAATCCACCAGGTGCTCCTTGGAAAGCCTAAGGGGCAGTTCTACTCTGTCCTATAGGGTCCTATAAGGTCCTATAGGGCTCAAAGGCAATGGTTTTTTTTTTTTAACCAAAAAGTGGTTCAAACCCACCAGCTGCTCCTCAGGACCACAACTACCACAGCCTCCATCAGACTGAGCCCAGCACAACGAGATGGTACCTGGCTACCACCCCCAGCTTCTCTGACAGGGATCACAATAGACGGTCCCACACAGAGCTGGAGAAAAATGTAGAACAAAATTCTAACTTACAAAAAAAGACTAGACTTACAGGTCTGATAGAGACTGGAGAAACCCTGAGAGTATGACCCCCGAACACCCTTTTACCTCAGCACTGAAGTTACTCCTAAGGCTCACCCTTCAGCCCATAAAACAAAACAAGACTTAATGGACACACCAGCCCAGGGGCATGGCCAAGAAGGCAGAAGGGGACAGGAAAGCAGGTAATGGGGAACCTAAGGTCAAGAAGGGGAGAGTGTTGACATGTTGTGGGGTTGGCAACCAATATCACAAAACAATATATGTATTCAACGTTCAGTGAGAAATTCATTTGCTTTGTAAGCCTTTATTTAAAGCACAATAAAAAAAAAGGTGATAAAAAAAATCACAGCCTTGGAATCCTTTTGGGGGAATTCTACCCTGTCCTATAGTATCACTATTAGTTGGAATTGACTCAATGGCAGTGGGTTTATTTTATTTTATTTGGTTTAATCTTTATGGGAGCAGATCACCAGGTCACTCTCCCGCAGAGCTGACGGATAAGTTGAAACCACTGACCTTTTTGTTAGCAGCCAAATGCTTAACCAATTGCCCCACCAGGACTCCCAGCTGCCACCATTTAAATGCCCTCCAATATAGCTTTGGCTGCTATCCTAGGGAATATTTGAGTGCCCTTCTGCTACTACTTTAACTCTGAGTATATTTTGGTGTTATTTCTATGTGTCCCCAATCTGGGCTGAAAAATTGATGATTCTTGGTCTCATAGGCACTACAATCTCTGAGGTATCTGTGAAATTCACTGCATATTTTTCATGATTAGATTTAATTTTCCCCATTTTCATATTCCCTGCAATTCAGTGATCTTTTTATTCTTATGGTTATACATATTATATATTCTTTTTACTTTTAATGTACTTGGATTAATATACACAAACTCAGAAACACACACCTACACATACACAGACACCATTTTTTGTTGTTTGATGCTTTCCAAATTAAGTTTTTCACGTGTATTTCCTACTTTACCAAACCTGACTGTAAGCTCTCAGTCTTAACTCGATTGTTTATCCCCAAAAGCACATAATGAAACACTTTCATGTAGAAATCATTGAAGAAACAATATTAGTCAAGATTTATTAAATCTCAGCTTGCGTGAGTGTGTGTGGTCAGCGATATTATCATCTCCGGTTGTCAATGAAGTGAGAGAGGCTTTGGTTAAGTAAACGCTGGAACTTAGACAGGCAGTTAAGGCTTTGTGCATTAGAGCACAGTCTATTAGACTTCCAGCTAGTACATTTAATTGATTTGCAAGTATAAATTTATCTTTTTATACCATTCTGCTTAAAGGTATGTACATCAATTGAGAGGATTAGAAATCTATAATACAAACCAAATTTACCTTGACACATTCTCTCTTGGTGCCTTCCCTCAATCTTTATGGGTGTATGTTTCAGAATTTGTAGTGCATTCTATGTGCTATGCACATGGATTCCATTAGCAGTGGACAGCCTGTTGGCTCCGTGTGTGGCTGTGGTCTATGCACAGGTATATGTACCACATACCTGAGTGTCCCACTTACCTGAAGCGTCAAAGCATCAGCTACTCTGTGACCAAGCATCTGTCCTGGCTCAGGCAGGGATGCATGTGCCCAGATTTGCCTTGTCAGGTTCCTCCTTGGCCTGCTGTCCTGGGAAAAGATATACACGTCAGATGAGGACTCAAATGTAGTAGAAAAGAAAAGACAGACACATAGGTAGAAGAGGAAATTAAAAACACAAACAAGTGAAAACACAATAGGAGAGCATAATATGTTCCTTCCCCTACTCCAAGCGCACACACTCCTATCCTTGCCCTGGATCTCACCTGGCACGTACCACCCCGGGTGTAGAAACAACAGCAGAAGCTGCCTGGAGGTTCACTGTGGCTCCTGAACATCTCGAGGTGGTATTTCCAGCCACCCATTTGGAACTATAGGTTACTTGGTCCCATCTATGAACTCCCGTCTTAAAATAAATACGTAAGTGAAACACTAGGCTAAACATACAACAATTAAACTAACATAGTCTATCTTGGCCTGGTACCTTTGGCTTGGTAACCTGTGTGGAAGTGTCTCCAGCCTGATCTGGCAATCCCAAGAGAATATCTCGGGTTCTGCTACAAAAGGTCTAGGGCTCGTGAATGACCACCATGGACACAAATTGGTATCATCCCACCCTGGCTAGGGCCTCAGCTCTCTTAAGAATGCTTTTGACATGGAAATGATTAATTTTACCATTATAACTTAAAACAAACCTTTATTAAATCTATTTGTGTTTGGCAAAATGCTACCTGGGGGGAGGGAGGGCTTGAAGCTACACCACTGCTTATACGTAGCAGACACCTTCCTCTGTCTTCCTCCCACAGTAACCGCTGCATACAATTGAGTCATTCACCAAAACATATCGATTGACCTGAATTTATTTCTTTTGGGAAGTAGTCTTTCTGAGACCCAAGACTAGTTTTATTCCTTCTTGCAATTTTAACATCAATCCCAATGCCTGTCTCATATCAGGTGCCCAAAAACACTGGAGCTAACTTGATATTTTTTTTAATGAATTTAGAAGGAATCGCACCATCTTAGCAGTATTTCAAAGGGTGGTTTTGATTTTAAATTTCTTCATAAGCTCCAAACAAGATTTCCAGCAGCTGAGACAACGGCCCTTTGCTGAGAAAAAAACTCTAACGTAGAACTCCTATGTTCAACGATGAACAGCTGTTCAAAGAGGCAGTTATCTGAGCCTAGTGAGCGAACAGCTCCTTGAGTTAGTCATTGTGCTTTGCTTGCAAAACCTCCTGCCTGTGGCATGCCTCTTGGGTTTCCACTTCTCTTCTGATTGAGACGTGCCAGCATGGACTGTCTCCTCTTATTGATTTCCAGCAGTTAACAGTTATGGCACAGAGCTTGATCTTGTTCTTCAGGATGACTTTTGTCCAGCTTGTAAAATTGAGAACAGTACATTCTAAAATTGACTGTCACTGGTACAAACATAGTTTCACACAGAAGAAATATGAGAGCATGTATTGTTCTTTGGCTTCTGAAATTTTGTTTCTCTCTCTGCCTAGTTTTAATATCACCGTTAATCTTACTCATTTTCAAAAAAAAATAGGAGCAACTGTAGTGAGTTTATAACGTGTTACTTAAGACACTGCATAACTTATATCATTTTTTATTGGGGGGGAGCTTTCCATGAAGATGTTGTCAGTGTCATATTTTCTTAAATGAAGTCTTTAGATAAAATGAAATCAGAAAGGATGCCTCCGTCATAAATACCTTGAACGTCTATGGACAGTTTGACCTGGGGCTGAGGGGGAAATAATTAATGGAATAACAAAAACAGAGTTTCTTTTTAATGTAGCATACAAAGATATTTTTCCAAATTAGTTGTGCTACTTTGTCAAGTATGTAGCAGAGATATAATTCATCAATCTTTCAATTTCATTTTGCAACTTGAAGATAGAGACAAGGTAAAGACTTCCCCTAAAGATACGGAGAAGGAGCCCTGGTGACAGAATGGTTAAGTGCTTGGCTGCTCACTGAAAGGTTAGTGGTTTGAACCACCCAGCTGCTTTGCAGAAGAAAAGATGATCTGCTCCTGTAAAGATTACAGCCTAGGAAACCCTATGGGGCAATTCTATTCTGACATATGGGGTCATATGAGTCCAAATTGACTCGATGGCACCCAGTAAGAACAATGAAGCCCAGAGAAGCCTCATGGATCACTCTTAGATTCACTTCCCATGAATTACCCATGTCCCAACGCCTAGCCTTTCCTTTCAGACTAGAATTCTTACTATTCCAAAGACTAGGGTAAATTCAACCTCCACAGCTTTGCTCCACTGGAGGGTCCTCTGATCCTCTTTGCCCATGCAAATTCAATCTGTCTAAAGACTCAGGCATACTAGAATCTTTTCTGGAATAAACTAGCCAATGTTGCATTTTTATGTTAGTTATAAAACACAAATTATCACTTTTATTTTTATAATTAATTAGTACATTTTAAGTATCGATTTGGGTCTTAATTTTTACTATGGACACATATTCTATGTTATCTTTAGTCACCATTAACATGTCTAAAATTATTCAAGAGCTAATAAAGTAACAATCTTTCTTCCCCAGGTTTGAAATCACAAAGGGCTGTTTGTGAATACCAGTACTCCACATGGGGGGCAGACTGAAGTAACAGCACTCATCAAGGCAAACAGATGCAACTGTTAACATTGAACAAATACGGCTTGTGTACTGTAATAAAAATGCAAATTAATTTTGCCTCTCACTTTGCTTTCAATGTTATTTAGTGGAGGAAACATTTACCCTTTCTCGAATGGAATCTCTGCAGACCTGGTGAATCTCCTGCTCAGTCCAAGGTAAAACAAAGGTAAGACACTTGGCCCACCTTTGATGTCCAGGTCTTTGGTTAGACAGCTTTGAAGGTATGGTTGGAGTCAGCTCTCTTTATCTCCTCAGCTTGCATGCATGTTTAGGATCATACCAGGACAAAAATGAGGAAATCATGGCGGATCTCTAAATATCCTTTTGTTAGCTCTACCAACTATCAGCTCTAAGAGAGAAAAGAGAGAGAATATATAAATCATAAGTTTGTCATACTTGGTTGATGTGTGTTTGGATACTTGTTGAGTAAAAAAAAAAAGAGATTAATTATTTTTAAAGGATTAATGTCATCACACATTATTCCAAATTTTAGAGTCATCCCCTTCTCTTCACTGAGTTCTTCCTTTTATGTTTAACAAGTTCTTCTCTTACTTTACAGAGTTCTGGTGGCGCAATGGCTAAACACTCTGCTGCTAACCAAGAGGTAGGTGGTTTGAACCCACCAGGCACTCCATGAAAGAGAAGATGTGGCAGTCTGCTCCCATAAAGACTTCCGCCTAGGAAACCCTATGGGGCAGTTCTACTCTGTTCTGTAGGCTTGCTAGGAGTCGGAATCAACTCGATGGTTAAAAACAACAACAAATCCCTTACTTTTCTCTCCTCCCTTCAAACATTGTTTTGATTTCTGTTCTCTTTATTTCATTCTACTCTTGTTTCTCAGTTGCTTTCGTTCCTCTGACCTTTTATTACCTCAACTAGAAAGTCCCTCTTTTTCTCTGAGACTCTTAAAAAAACCAAGCCTGTTGCCATCAAGCTGATTCCGACTCATAGCGACCCTATAGGACAGGGTAGAACTGCCCCATAGGTTTCCCAGTGCATTCGAACTGCTGACCTTTTGGTTCGCAACCATAGCTCTTAACCGTACACCACTGAGACTCTTACATAGAGTAAAACATAGTGGCATGTGTGGTCTGTGTGGGTGACTGAGAGGCGATTCACCTGATCAAAGCCACGGAAAAGACATCAGGGGTAGGAGTGGAGTGGGACTAAACTATGGAGCGTCTTAGAAATAGCAAAATACAAATCAGATTTCACAAACAGGCAATAAGGAGCCATGCTAAACTCTAAAACAGGAAAAAAAATTAATCTCATTAGAGATTAAACAGAACTCAATTTTGAATACTTATTACTTTCCTATTTAAGAAAATTTACTCTCAGGAATGATGTAGTTCTATTAAAACAAAGACTTTGCAGTGTAAAAAAAGGACTAAAGAGAGATCAAAAGCCTTTATTTATAATGTTTCACATGGTGTCTAGTGAGAAATTTAAAAGGCATTATGATATGAAGTAATTTATAAAAGGAAATGCAATTCCCTAATCTCGATGGTAAAACTTATAAAACTTATATGATTCTCTTCTATTTTATTGACATTTCACAGACATAGAAAATACATTTAATTTTGAAGAGTAATTGTAAATATTTCAACGTTTTCTCTTTATGTTTGGTTTTTAGTAATTAGACTATGATACCCAGGCCTGGTTTTCTATTTATCTTTCTTAAGGCTTGTTTAGCTCATGGTTTTTGTCAATTTGGGGGAATTTTCAGTCACTACTTCTTTTTTTTTTTTCTTACTTCTTCAGAAGAAGCCCTGCTTGCACAGTGGTTAAGTGCTCGGCTGATAACCAAAAGGATGACAATTCAAACCCACCAGTCTTTCCATGGGAGAAAGACGTGGCAGTCTGCTTCCGTAAAGATTACAGCCTTGGAAACCCTATAGGGCAGTTTTACTCTGTCCTATAGGGTTGCTATGGAAACCCTGGCAGCGCAGTGGTTAAGACTTATGACTGCTAACCAAAAGGTCAGTAGTTCAAATCCACCAGTCCCTCTTTGGAAACCAAAAGGGGGAGTTCTACTCTGTCCTATAGGGTCGCTATGAGTCAGAACTGACTCGAGGACAACGAGTTTGGTTTTTGGTTTTATAGGGTTGCTATAAGTCAGAATCTACTCGATAGCAAGGGGTTTTGGAGTTTACCTCTTCAAATTCCTTTTTTCACTATTTCTCTTTTCTGGACCTTTGATGATATTTTCCCAATGTTCACTGAGGCTTTCATATATTTTTTTTAAACACTGTCTTCTTCAGGTTGAATGATATCTATTGTTCTATCTCCAAGTTCATTGGTACTTTCTTCTGCCATTTTATGTCTGATCTTAAGCCCACTCAGTGACTTTTTTCCTTTCAGACGTTGAAATTTTCAGTTCTAGTATGTCCTTTTTATTTATATTACTCTGTGGAGATTCCCCATCTGTCCCTTATAATCATATTTTAAGTATTTAGAAACAGGAAAGCTGCTGTAAGGTTTTGTCTGCTAATTCTAATATCTGAATGATCTTGGGGTTGGTTTCCATTGAAAGCTGTCCATCTCGCCTCCAGGAATGACTTACTTCACCACTATGCCGGTCCTTCAGGAAAACAATGTCCTAGGACATTTGCTGGTAAGAGATCAGAATTTACAACATTGTAGACTTAATGGGTTGGAGAGCTTGGGTCACTGGGGAAGAAAGATATTCTTCGAGGGATGTAAGGGAAGATTTTAACAGTTCCAGTGGTTTTGAGGGAGGAAATTGTGTAATCAGGGCTAATTATAATTTTCTTCTCTGGACTGTCTTTTTATCCAATATGTATAATTTTGAAAATGTGCTGTTGTAATTCCCAAGTGACTAACAGACTTCATGATATGGGAATTATGATCACATTGGCTAAGTAGCTAAAACGTTTGAACTCTTAAGGAACAAAGACATGTTTTCATGTAACTGACTTTAGCAGGAAAGAAGGGAGGACTTTGTAGAAGAAATATTGTTTTCACATATCAGATTGAATGGCTATGGAATTACAGGTCAGAATATATTTTGATGCAAAAGATTAAATGGTGCTTTCTTGATACCTTAAAAAATAGAAAAAGCTCAAATTATTAGTTGGTCCGATTTGGCTGCTGTCCTTTTCCTTGGGCAGTTGTCAATCTTGTCTTTAAACTGAAGAGAAAAAATAGATTTCTATAATTTTTCTTTTTCCTTTCAAGCTCAGATATTAAAAAATCTATCTACCTATCTTTCTACTAAATGAGAGAACATTTGATTTCTTCTCATGAATGATAATTTACTATAACTCAGATACTAAGCATTGAATAACACATATAGTCATAATTTAGAAGTTGATTTTATTAAGCAGAATTACGCCTAAATTTGAAGAACATCATTAAAATTTGACAAATGTGACACAACTATGTGTATTGTTGTCATTTTTTTTTTGAACATTTTATTGCAGTGTGGGTAAAAGTTTACAGAACAAACTAGTCCCCAATTTATACACATATTATTTTGTGACATTAATTGCAATCCCCTCAATGTGACAGCATTCTTACTGCTTCCTCCCTGAGTTCCCTGTTTCCATTAGTCAATCTTTCCTGCCCCTTCCTGCCTTCTGAACTTTGTTTTTTGGGCAGATGCTGCCCTTTTGATCTGTTACTATTGATTGTTCTGGGGAGCACGTTCCTCCTGGGTGTTATTGTTCACTTCATAGGGCTTTCTATTGTTTGGCTTAAGGGTGATCTCCAAGAGTGGGTTCAGTTCCAGCTTTGAAGGGTATCTAAGGACCATAGTCTCAGGGATTTCACCAGCCTCTATCAGATCAGTACGTCTTTTTTTGTTTTTTAAGAATTTGAGTTTTGTTCTACATTTTTCTCCTGCTCTGTCCAGGACCTTCTACTGGGATTCCAATCAAAGCAGTCAGTATTGGTAGCTGGGTACCTACCATCTAGTTCTTCTGGTTTCTGGCTGGTGGAGTTTGTGGTTCGTATGGTCCATCAGTCCTATGGATGAATTGTTTCCTTGAGACTTTGATTTTCTTCACCCTTCTTTGCTCTGGATGGGAAAAGATCAATAGTTATATCTTAGACGGCCACTTGCAAGCTTTTAAGACCCCAGTCATTACCACCGAAGTAGGATGTGGAACATTGTCTTTCTTCATATTAAAATGTTAAGGTTTTGCCTATTGGATTCTCTGGTCCACTCATTTTTTCCTTCCTATATGAAATTTTATGTTAACCCCCCACCAAATACTTTGCTTAAAAAATTGCTTAGCCAAGAATAATCTGAAGAAATGCTGGTGCGATGAGAATAGGTGCTGGCTGTGAAAAATTGGCACACTTCTATTAGCATTTATTAGTATTTACTTGCTGAGTATTAGTTTATGCATATTTATGGTATATTCACACATATGTACATAAAGCAAAATACATATAAGTATGTATTTCATGAACCCCTGGTGACACGGTGGTTAGATATTCAACTGCTACGCAAAATGTTGGCAGTTTGAATCCACCAGCCGCTCCTTGAAAACCCTACTCTGTCCTACAGGGTCGCTATGAGTGTTAATCAACTTGATGGCAATAGGTTTTAATACGTATTTCATATATATAGGAACATGCTAAGTGTTATTCAGGGAGTTGTAATGGGAGAATGTGCTAGCAAGAGCTGTGGTGGCTACATCAGGTTAGGCGGTCAGGAAAGACCTCAAGTAAGGTTAATTTACAGAATGCTAGACCATAAATTTACCAAAATCTGTCTGTAGATGTTATCTTCTCACTAATTACTGAAGTTATCAAAATTACTGTCTGAGATGTCAATTTTCCCTGGCTTTGGTTCTGGCTTCTGTTTGTCTAATATCATAGGTTATGGCATGTCCTTAAGAGTGCATTTAACTGTCACTTTCCTTACGCTACTGCCCACCTCAAGCCTGGACACTCTTCTGTGATGTCAGGCAGGTTATATTTGCTCCCTGATTCCAGACACTGCCTCCTTGATCATTTGCTCTCATTGCTTTTTCATGTCTGATCTGTTACTGTGTCAAACTCCTGCCTTTGTATCATAGCTCCAGACTCACGATCAGGGTTCTTTGTCTTGTCTCTTTGATCTGAGGTATATATGTAAGGAAAAGCAGGATGCATAAATTGATGGTTTGTTCTTATTGAATGCTAGAATGATTTTACCTTTTACTCTGAAGAGTTTTTTCAGCAATCGCATATTGCCCCCAAGGAACTCTGGTGGTACAGTGGTAAAGAGCTTGACTACTAACCAAAAGGTCAATGGTTCGAACCCATCAACCAGTTTTTCTCTGGGAGAAAGATAAGGCAGTCTGCTTCCATAAAGATTTACAGCCTTGGAAACACTATGGGGCAGTTCTACTCTGTCCAAGAGGGTTGCTACGAGTCAGAATTAACTTGATGGCGACAGGTTTGGTTTTTTGGTTTGCGTGTTTCTCCAGTCCTAAATGAGTCATCCAGTAAAGCAACTACCTTTCTCAGCAAAATGGAATATTTACAAAAATTTCTGAAATCCAGGTTTATCATGTGTCTTCTTATAAAACTGATTGCTTTGGGCTTTGAATGAGAACAGTTATTTTGCAGCTACTATTTAAACAGTCTACCTTCCTGGAAAAGTTCCACTCATTCAAAGCTGCTCAGATGTAACTTCTAATCTGAAGGATTAGAACCAACTTGACAGCACTTAACAACACAATCTGAAGGTGTCACTGACCTCTTTAGGAAGAGTAAGGGCTACTTATTATCTGTTTGCATGGTGCTTTGCATTTATTGCCCATTTCAATTATTCCATTGAAATAATTTTTGTCCACATGTCTGTCTGTTCCACTAGACTCTGCTACCCTAGACAGAAGGTCATGTTGCCTATTATCCTTGCCTGCTGCTATACATACTAGGAAAATCAGAACCACTATTTCTGTCCCCAAGGTCCACATGGTTGTACATTCTGGGAAGGAAAAAAAAAAAAAAAGCGAAAAAGAGTTATTTACAGATTTGTGTAAAAGGTTTTCACCAGTATATGAAAACTCGACTACTGAGTTATAACAATGTATATAATTGAAATTTCATGACTATTTCTGACTTGGAAAACCAATCTCATTGGTATGAAAAATTAAAAAGACATTTTTGGGTGCTCATGGAGTAAGGTATTCAATAATGGAAACACACTTTAACTCAAACAAACAAAAAAAACCCTAGTACAGAAAGCTGAAGAACATTGGATTGGTCATCAGTGTAGTTTCACGTGCATAAAACAGACTGGTCTTCATTATAATAAAATGAGAAACATCAAGTTGCATTAAAATAATCTGAGAGATATGACTTGATTACTTTAGATCACTTGTTATTTGGTAGCCAACATTGTTGTGACTGGCTTAGGAAGAACTTATAATTAATTACACCATTTCCAAATTTAAAGAATAAAACGAAGGAAATAAAATCATGCCCAACGAATCTTAATGTAGGTCTATTTGATTGGCAGTGCCTTTAAACTTGTTAATAGGAAATAGATTTTATTTCATGGAAGTTTTTTTTTTTTTAATAATTTTTATTGTGCTTTAAGTGAAAGTTTACAAATCAAGTCAGTCTCTCACACAAAAACCCATATACACCTTGCTACACACTCCCAATTACTCTCCCCCTACTGAGACAGCCTACTCTCTCCCTCCACTCTCTCTTTTCATGTCCTTTTGCCAGCTTCCAACCCCTTCCACCTTCTCATCTCCCCTCCAAGCAGGAGATGCCAACATAGTCTCAAGTGTCCACCTGATCCAAGAAGCTCACTCCTCACCAGCATCCCTCTCCAACCCATTGTCCAGTCCAATCCATGTCTGAAGAATTGGCTTTGGGACTGGTTCCTGTCCTGGGCCAACAGAAGACCTGGGGGCGATGACCACTGGGGTCCTTCCAGTCTCAGTCAGACCATTAAGTCTGGTCTTATGAGAATTTGGGGTCTGCATCCCACTGCTCTCCTGCTCCCTCAGGGGTTCTCTGTTGTGTTCCCTGTCAGGGCAGCCATCGGTTGTAGCTGGGCACATCTAGTTCTTTTGGTCTCAGGATGATGTAGTCGCTGGTTCATGTGGCCCTTTCTGTCTCTTGGGCTCATAGTTACCGTGTGACCTTGGTGTTCTTCATTCTCCTTTGATCCAGGGGGGTTGAGACCAATTGGTGCATCTTAGATGGCTGCTTGCTAGTGTTTAAGACCCCAGATGCCACTCTTCAAAGTGGGATGCAGAATGTTTTCTTAATAGATTTTATTATGCCAATTGACTTAGACGTCCCCTGAAACCATGGTCCCCAGACCCTTGCCCCTTCTACGCTGGCCTTCGAAGCATTCAGTTTATTCAGGAAACTTCTTTACTTTTGGTTTAGTCCAGTTGTGCTGACCTCCCCTGTATTGTGTGCTGTCTTTCATTTCACCTAAAGTAGTTCTTATCTACTATCTACTTAGTGAATATCCCTCTCCTACCCTCCCTCCCTCCCCCGCCTCGTAACCACAAAAGAATGTTTTCTTCTCAGTTTAAACTATTTCTCAAGTTCTTGTAAGAGTGGTCTTATACAGTATTTGTCCTTTTGCAACTGACTAATTTCACTCAGCATAATGCCTTCCAGGTTCCTCCATGTTACGAAATGTTTCACAGATTCCTCACCGTTCTTTATCAATGTGTAGTATTCCATTGTGTGAATATACCATGATTTATTTATCCATTCATTCATTGATGGGCACCTTGGTTGCTTCCATGTTTTTGCTATTGGAAACATTGCTGCAATAAACATGGGTGTGCATATGTCTATTCGTGTAAAGGCTCTTATTTCTGTAGGATATATTCCAAGGGGTGGAATTGCTGGATCGTATGGTAGTTCTATTCCTAACTTTTTAAGGAAGTACCAAATCGATTTCCAAAGTGGTTGTACCATTTGACATTCTCACCAGCAGTGTAAAAGTGTTCCAATCTCTCCACAGCCTCTCCAACATTTATTATTTTGTGGAGTTTTTTTGTATTAATGCCAGCCTTGTTGGAGTGAGATGAAATCTCATTGTAGTTTTGATCTGCATTTCTTTAATGGCTAATGATCATGAATATTTCCTCATATATCTGTTAGCTACCTGAATGTCTTCTTTAGTGAAGTTTCTATTCATATCTTTTGCCCATTTTTTAAATGGGTTGTCTTTTTGCAGTTGAGTTTTTGCAGTATCATGTAGATTTTAGAGATCAGGCACTGATCAGAAATGTCATAGCTAAAAACTTTTTCCCAGTCTGTAGGTAGTCTTTTTACTCTTTTGGTGAAGTCTTTGGATGAGCATAAATGTTTGATTTTTAGGAGCTCCCAGTTATCTAGTTTTTCTTCTACGTTCTTTGTAAAGTTTTCTATACTGCTTATGCCATGTGTTAGGGCTCCTAATGTTGTCTCTATTTTTTCTTCTATGATCTTTATCATTTTAGATTTTATATTTAGGTCTTTGATCCATTGTGAGTTAGATTTTGTGCATGGAGTGAGGTATGGGTCTTGCTTCAATTTTTTGCAGATGGTTATCCAGTTATGCCAGCACCATTTGTTAAAAAGATTGTCTTTCCCCGATTTAACTGTTTTGGGGCCTTTGTCAAATATCAGCTGCTCATATGTGGATGGATTTATGTCTGGATTCTCAATTCTGTTCCATTGGTACATATATCTGTTGTTGTACCAGTATCAGGCTGTTTTGACTACTGTCGTGGTATAATAGGTTCTAAAATCAGGTAAAGTAAGGCCTCTCACTTTGTTCTTCTTTTTCAGCAATGCCTTATTTATCCAGGGCCTCTTTCCCTTCCATATGAAATTGGTGATTTGTTTCTCCATCTCATTAAAGAATGTCCTTGGGATTTGGACCGGAATTGCATTAAATATATAGATAGCTTTTGGTAGAATAGACATTTTTATAATGTTAAGTCTTCCTATCCATGAGCAAGGTATGTTCTTCCACTTATGTAAGTCTCTTTTGGTTTTTTGCAGAAGTGTACTGTAGTTTTCTTTGTATAAGTCTTTTACATCTCTGGTAAGATTTATTCCTAAGTATTTTAACTTCTTGGAGGCTACTGTAAATGGCATTGATTTGGTGATTTCTTGTTCGATGTTCTTTTTGTTGATGTAGAGGAATCCAACTGATTTTTGTATATTTATCTTGTATCCCAATACACTGCTGAACTGTTCTATTAGTTTCAGTAGTTTTCTGGAGGATTCCGTAGGGTTTTCTCTTTATAAGATCCTGTCATCTGCAAATGGAGATACTTTGAATTCTTCCTTGACAATCTGGATGCCCTTTATTTCTTTATCTAGCCTAATTGCTCCGGCTAGGACTTTCAGCACAATGTTGAATAAGAGGGGTGATAAAGGGCATCCTTGTCTGGTTCCCGATCTCGATGGGAATATTTTCAGGCTCTCTCCATTTAGGGTGATGTTGGCTGTTGGCTTTGTATAAATGCCCTTATTATGTTGAGAAATTTTCCTTCTATTCCTATTTTGCTGAGAGTTTTTATCATGAATGAGTGTTGAACTTTGTGAAATGCCTTTTCTGCATCAGTTGAAAAAATCATGTGCTTCTTGTCTTTTGTTTTATTTATGTGGTGGATTACATTGTTTTTCTAATGTTGAACCATCCCTGCATATCTGGTATGAATCCCACTAGGTCATGGTGAATTATTTTTTTTGATATGTTGTTGAATTCTATTGGCTAGAATTTTGTTGAGGATTTTTGCATCTACATTCATGAGGGATATAGGACTATAATTTTCTTTTCTTGTGGTGTCTTTACCTGGTTTTGGTATCAGGGATATGGTGGCTTCATAGAATGAGTTTGGTAGTATTCCATTCTTTTCTATGCTCTGAAATACCTTTACTGGTAGTGGTGTTATGTCTTCTCTGAAAGTTTGATAGAACTCTGCAGTGAAGCTGTCTGGACCAGGACTTTTTTTTGGGGGGCAGTTTTTTGATTACCTTTTCAATCTCTTCTTTTGTTATGGGTCTATTTAGTTGTTCTACCTCTGTTTCTGTTAGTTTAGGTAGGTAGTATGTTTCTAGGAATTCATCCATTTCTTCTAGGTTTTCAAATTTGTTTGAGTATAGTTTTTCATAGTAATCTGATATAATTCTTTTAATTTCAGTTGGGTCTGTTGTAATATCGCCCATCTCATTTCTTATTTGGGTTATTTGCTTCCTCTCCTGTTTTTCTTTTGTCAATTTGGCCAATGGTTTATCAATTTTGTTGAGTTTTTCAAAAAAACAGCTTTTGGTCTTGTTAATTCTTTCAATTGTTTTTCTGTTTTCTATTTCATTTAGTTCAGCTCTAATTTTTATTTTTTGTTTTCTTCTGGTTCCTGTGGGTTTCTTTTGTTGCTCTCTTTCTATTTGTTCAAGTTGTAGGGATAGTTCTTTGATTTTGGCCATTTATTCTTTTTGGATGTGTGCATTTATTGATACAAATTGGCCTCTGAGCACCGCTTTTGCTCTGTCCCAAAAGTTCTGATAGGAAGTGTTTTCATTCTCATTGGATTCTCTGAATTTCTTAATTCCATCGTTAAGTCTTTTATAATCCAGTCTTTTTTGAGCAGAGTATTGTTCAGTTTCCAAGTGTTTGATTTCTTTTCCCTGCTTTTCCTGTTATCGGTTTCCACTTTTATGGCCTTATGGTCAGAGAAGATGCTTTGTAATATTTCAATGTTTTGGATTCTGCTAAGGCTTGCTTTATGACCTAATATGTGGTCTATTCTAGAGAATGTTCCATGTGCACTAGAAAAAACAGTATAGTTCGTTGCTGTTGGGTGGAGTGTTCTGTATGTGTCTATGAGGTCAAGTTGGTTGATTGTGGCATTTAGATCTTCTGTGTCTTTACTGAGCTTCTTTCTGGATGTCCTGTCCTTCACTGAAAGTGATGTGTTGAAGTCTCCTACTATTATTGTGGAGCTGTCTATCTCACTTTTCAATGGTGATAGAGTTTGTGTTATGTATCTTGCAGCCCTGTCATTGGGTGCATAAACATTTAATATGGTTATATCTTCTTGGTGTATTGTTCCTTTAATCATTATATAGTGTCCTTCCTTATCCTTTCTGATGGATTTAACTTTAAAGTCTATTTTGTCAGAAATTAATATTGCCACTCCTGCTCTTTTTTGACTGTTGTTTGCTTGGTATATTTTTTTCCATCCTTTAAGTTTTAGTCTGTTTGTGTCTCTAAGTCTAAGGTGTGTCTCTTGTAGGCAGCATATAGACGGATCTTGTTTTTTAATCCATTCTGCCACTCTCTGTCTCTTTGTTGGTGCGTTTAGTCCATTTACATTCAGGGTAATTATGGATAGGTATGAATTTAGTGCTATCATTTTGATGTCTTTTTGTGTGTGTTGACAGTTTCTTTTTCCCACTTGATTTTGTGTGCTGAGTAGATTTTCTTAATATATTGTCCTTTCCTCCTATTTGTTGTTGTTGATTTTGTTTCTGCTGAGTCTGTATTTTTCCCTCATACTTTATTTTGATGAGTAGGGTAGTTTGTCTCCTTTGTGGTTACCTTATTATTTACCCCTATTTTTCTAAATTTAAAAGTAACTTTTATTTCTTTGTATCACCGTATCTTTCTCTCCATATGGAAGGTGTATGATTCCACCACTTCTTAGTCCCTCTTTATTATTTTAATGTTGTCTTCTTTTATATAATAACATCGCCGTTACCCTGTGTTGGGCTTTTTTTTTTTTTTTTTAATCTTGGTTTTTTTTTTTTTTTTTGGATTTCCCTGTCTGTGTTGACTTCTGGTTGCTCTGCTCAGTGTTCCAGTCTTGGGTCAATACCTGATATTATTGATTTTCTAACCAAAGAACTCCCTTTAGTATTTCTTATAGTTATGGTTTGGTTTTTACTAATTCCCTCAACTTGTGTTTATCTGGAAATGTCTTAATTTCACCTTCATATTTAAGAGACAGTTTTGATGGATATATGATTCTTGGCAGGCAATTTTTTTCCTTCAAATTTTTAAAAATGTCATCCCATTGCCTTCTTGCCTGCATGGTTTCTGCCAAGTAGTCTGAGCTTACCCTTATTGGCTCTCCCTTGTACGTGACTTTACTTTTATCCCTTGCTGCTCTTATAATTGTCTCTTTATCTCTGGTTTTGGTAAGCTTGATTATAATATGTCTTGGTGACTGTCTTTTACGATCTACCTTATGTGGAGTTTGATGAGCCTCTTGGATAGATATCTTCTCATCTTTCACAGTATCAGGGAAGTTTTCTGCCAACAAATCCTCAACAATTTTCTCTGTATTTTCTGTTATCCCTCCCTGTTCTTGTACCCCAATCACTCATAGGTTATTTCTCTTGAGAGTCCCATATGTTTCTTAAGGTTTCTTCATTTTTTTTTTTAATTCTTTTATCTGATTTTGCTTCAAATATATTAATGCCAAGTGATATATCTTCTAGTTCTGAAATTCTAGCTTCTACTTGCTCATTTCTGCTCCTCTGACTTTCTATTGTGTTATCTAATTCCGTAATTTTATTGTTAATCTTCTGAATTTCTAATTGCTGTCTGTTTATGGATTTTTCCAGCTTATTAAAGTTTTCTTTATGTTCCTGAA
The DNA here is from genome assembly GCF_030014295.1 of Loxodonta africana. NCBI lineage: Eukaryota > Metazoa > Chordata > Mammalia > Proboscidea > Elephantidae > Loxodonta > Loxodonta africana. The sequence goes on from NC_087352.1 coordinate 41,144,686, forward strand.
TAATCTTTCTGATTTTTTCAGTTGTTTTATCTGTGTGTTCCTTGGCTTGTTCTGCATATTGCCTCATTTCCTTCCTAATGTCTTGAAGAGTTCTGTATATTAAACTTTTATATTCTGCATCTGGTAATTCCAGGAATGCACTTTCATCTAAAAGATCCCTGGATTCTTTGTTTTGAGAGCCTGTTGAGGTGATCATGGCCTGTTTCTTTATGTGACTTGATATTGACTGTTGTCTCCGAGACATCTGTAAGTTATTGATTTAATTTATGCTTGCTTACTGTGTTGTAGCTGTTTGCTTTATTTTCTTTTGGTATACCCCTATGGGTTGCTTGAGGGAGCTAGCTTGATTATTTTTGCCTTCAGAGCTCTGGTGTCCTGGATCCAGCTGGCTAGAGCTGTTGTCAGGTATATCAGTCTAGGAGTCCATTCAGTTTTCTTGTACGGATTCAGCTCAGGTTTCCAGGTAGCTGATATCAAGTGTGTGGTACAGGCTCTGTCCTACAGTCTTAGAGGGGAAGGGGTGAGTGGTGTATATACCCATATCTGAGTGCAGTAAGGGGTCATGCTCTGAACAAGGCAGGGGCCTGAGAACCAACCCGAAAGTGTCTCTGAGGAAAATGCATCTCCATTCCCTAGAGTGTGCTGGTGGGTGGGCTACGCAGAGGGACCATGGGGACCCAAAGTTTTTGTTGTAAGGACTGGAAGGTACCAGTTATCTGTGGACCCTTGTCGCTGGTGGCTGGACAACCCGAGTGGAGCCACCAGTCCTTAGGTCCCTGTTGTGGGTAGGTGAAGACCTTGTTTAATAGGCAAAGCAATGTCAAACGTCAAACACCCACCTCTCCACCGCACCGCTGAAATGGTTGGAGTTTGCCAGCAAGGGCCTATTCTCCCGAAATAGGCCCACACAGGTCCATGCAAAAGGGAAAGGTGCTCAAGGTCCACGGACGGTTTATGCCTGGACAGGAGCTGCTTCTGTCCTGAGCTCCCCCAGTTAATAAAAAAAAAAGGAGCTGGCAAATTATCTTTTTCCCCCAGCTAGAAATTTTTTCCTTCCCCAAGGCCGGGAGGATGGCTCCAGGTGCTCACCAGGGTGTATCTCAGGCCCAGGGATTCAGTGCTGAAGCTGGCTTGGGGGTCGGGGGAGGGGGCAAGGTAAAATATACGCAAGTACTTAGCTTTTGCCGAGAGCGCCCTTCTCCTCAGGTTCCGGAGGTTTGAGTGGTCTGTGTGGCTGGCTGCTTCTCCCTGAAGAAACTGCGGCCAAACGCTAGTACCAGCCCACGGCCATCACCAACGCTCTGGGAATGGTGCCTGATGTCTCCCTGTGATTCAGGTCCGGTAACTCCTCTCCACTTCTGAACGGTCTCTTCCTTCCCCTGACCCTCAGTTCATTGTCTAAGCTTGCCTTTGATGCTCAGGGCTCCCAGCTTGTCACAAATATACTTGTTTCACTTGTTTTTTTGGGTCTTTGTTGTAAAGAGGGCTGGACTGGATGGAAGCGTCTGTCTATTCCGCTATCTTGGCTCCACCCCACCCTCATGGAAGTGTTTTATTGCATTCAGACATTTGGTAAAAACAAAAAAAAAAAAAAAAAGGAAAAATGGCAATTTTAAATTATTATAATTTTACCAGTAACGTAATCCATTAATAGTAGCCTATTTTTTTTATGGAGATAGATACAATACATATTTACTCTTTAGTACTAAAGAGCCCATTATCAGGAAAATGTTGTTGTTTTTAGGTGCCATCAAGTCGGTTCTAACTCACAGCAACCCTACATACAGCAGAACGAAACACTGCCATGTCCTGTGCCATAGTCAAAATTATTGCTACGCTTGAGCCCATTGTTGCAGCCACTGTGTCAATCCATCTCCTTGAGGGTCTTCCTCTTTTTCGCTGACCCTGCACTTTACCAAGCATGATGTCCTTCACCAGGGACTGATCCCTCCTGACAACATGTCCAGAGTATGTGAGATGTAGTCTCGCCATCCTTGCTTCTAAGGAGCATTCTGGTTGTACTTCGTCCAAGACAGATTTGTTTGATCTTTTGGCAGTCCATGGTATATTCAATATTCTTCACCAACACCACAATTCATAGGCATCAATTCTTCTGCAGTCTTCCTTATTCATCATCCAGCTTTCATATGCATATGAGGCCATTGAAAACACCATGGCTTGAGTCAGGCACACCTTAGACTTCAAGGTGACATCATTGCTTTTCAACACTTTAAAGAGAACTTCAGCAGATTTGCCCAGTGCAATAGGTCTTTTGATTTCTTTGATTGCTGCTTCCATGATTGTTGATTGTGGATCCAAGTAAAATGAAATCCTGGACAATTTCAATCTTTTCTGCATTGATCATGATATTGCTTATTGATCCAGTTGTGAGGATTTTTTTTTCTTTATGTCAAGCTGTAATCCATATGGAAGGCTGTAGTCTTTGATCTTCATCAGTAAGTGCTTCAAGTCCTTTTCACTTTCAGCAAGCAAGGTTGTGTCATCTGCAAAATGCAGGTTGTTAATGAGTCTTCCTTCAATCCTGATGCCCATTCTTCTTCATAGAGTCCAGCTTCTCATATTATTTGCTCAGCATATAGATTGAATAAGTATGGTGAAAGGACACAACCCTGACACACATGTTTCCTGACTTTAAACCACACAGTATCCTCTTGTTCAAACGACTGCCACTTGATCTATATACAGGCTCCTCATAAGCACAATTAAGTGTTCTGGAACTCCCATTTTTCACAATGTTATCCATAATTTGTTATGATCCACACATTCGAATGCCTTTGCATAGTCAATAAAACACAGGTAAACATCTTTCTGGTATTCTCTGCTTTCAGCCATGATCCATCTGACATCAACAATGATATCTCTGGTTCCTCGTCCTCTTCTGAATCCAGCTTGAATTTCTGGCAGTTCCCTCTTGATATACTGCTGCAGCCGCTTTTGAATGATCTTCAGCAAAATTTTACCTGCATGTTATATTAGTACATATGAAAAGAAAATGTAAGATATTTTTAAAAGAGGCAGTAATTTTTAGTATCATGAAATCTATGACCAGTAATACTTCCATTAGTATAATTCTGCATTATTTTTACAGTATTGTAGGGAAAAAAAATCACAAAGTTTAGTAAAGCAAAAAGAAAGTTTTATTTGGCATTTATTCAGAAAGGCAACAGTGGGAAGTGAAGAAGCATGCTGCCAGAGCTAATATCTGCCCGAGTCCAAGGAAATGTTACAGAATAAGCAAGACTGGGAAAACGGACAAACATGCTGCCACAGCCATGTCTGCCTGAGTCCAGAGAAAGTTACAGAGTCGTCGGTATATATTAACATTACAAATGGGCAAAGCCATTGCAAGGTTCACCTTTTCACAGATTGGCTAGAAACTGGGATCCAACATTTTGAATTGTCCCTCTCAACAATCATTGGTACAGGTTTCAGTAAGGACAATCAGGAGGATCTTCATTGGTCCAACAAATTTTGTATTCACTAAATGCTAATAGAAAAAGGTAAGAGTGGAAAATCTTTTGTCTTCTGGCTTATGTGAAATGTTCCCTAAAAGATATTTTCCAAGATTATCTTAGCTATTATCTTTATACCTCAGGGTCCAGTTGATGTGTCCTTGTGAGTCCTTATGAGCCCAGCTCCAGCTGGGTCACATTCTCTATGCTCAAGAACAGGAAATAATGATTCCAATATTATTTCCTAAATCAACAGTGAATGTAATTCTCTTTCTTCTTTCTCATACTGGAACTCATTGTTTTAGTTATCAAGGCCATTACTGAGATCACTATAATATTATTTAATGAACTTCATTAGTGGATAGTAAATAAGTGATATTCCAACTCGTTTTTTTTTTTTTTTTTAGTGACCCTATAGGACAGAGTAGAGCTGCCCCATAGGGTTTCCAAAGAGTGGCTATTGGATTCCAACTGCTGACCTCTTGGTTAGCAGCTGAGCTCTTAACCATTGTGCCATTGGGCTTCAAATATTTACAAAATATTACTTTAAAGACTTTTCCAGTTTACCAATTACTATCACTCTATAGTATTGTATGACTTTAGTAGTTGGACAGGGTTACTAATTCTCTAACCAGGAAGGAACTTTAGCACTGAGGAAAGAAGAATGTTTCATAAAATTCCACAGGAATTCAACTGAGTGATATAGATTCCACAGTGAATCCATAAAAAGTCTGAGGTCTCTAAAGGTTGGAAGCACAAAATTAATAGAATGTTAGAAAAACTTTCTAAATTGGGATAACATGGAATCTTTTCCAACTACAGAGAAAAACCATATCCTATGAATGATATGTTTTGTCATTATTAGATTTAAATGCATATGTTGACTAATCCTTATTTTATTATTATGCAAAAGAAATTAAAAATGGAACAGAAGGGATTTCCAAATGGCAGAGTGAGGAGCTTAATGAAGCTTCTACCTAGCTTTATCTTACTTGGTCCATTTTGGACATGTGTGGCCAAGAAAAGGGGCTCCGTCTCCTCCCAGCTTTCAGCCTAAAGCTATAGTTGTGCCATGGGGTGGAGGGTGGGAGGGGGGAGGAAGGCAGACTTCCTGCTTTTTCATTCTCCCATTGCTGTGTTGCACAGCTTTATTCTAGGCAGACATGGGCAAGAGAATCAGGTTTCCCTTTATCCAGCCAACTCCCCCAAAATAAAATATAAAGAAAACAATTTACTACAGATAAAGAAGGACATTTCATAATGATACATGTATCTACTTATCAAGAATATACAATTATAAATATATATTAATAATTAAAAACCCATTTCCACTGAGCCAATTCTGACTCATAGGGACCCTAAAGGGCAGAGTAGAACTGCCCCCATAGAGTTTCTGATGCTGTAAATTTTTACAGAAGCAGACTGCCACATTGAAATGCATGAAGCAAAAGCTGACAGAATTGAAGGGAGAAATGCACAATTCAACAGTAATAGTTGGAGTCTTCAATACATCACTTTCAGTAATAGATAGGACAACATGGCAGAAGATCAGCAAGCACATAAAAGTGTTGGCAACACTTTTAAACCAACTAGAGCTGACAGATATCTACATAATATGCCACCCAACAGCAGGAGAATAATTATTCTTCAAAACCAGACATGGAACATTCTTAGGACAGACCACACACTAGAACATAAAAAAAACTCAGTGAATTTAAAACAACTGAAATCACACAAAGTCTATTTTCTGACCAAAATGGAATTAAATTAGAAATTGATAACAGAAGGAGATTTGGGAAATTCACAAACATGTGAAAGTTAAACAACATACTCTTAAATAACAATTGGGTCAATGCAGCAATCCCATGGGAAATAAGAACCTACTCTGAAATGAATAAAAAAAAAAAACAATATACCAAAACTTTTGGGATGCAGGAAATTTGCTTCAGAGGGACTGTAGCATCATTGGTTAGTAAAGATGATGGAAATGTTTATTTAGGCAGAATTTCAAATGATTGGAAACAATCTCCTGTGTACCTTGAACCAATTTAACCTGTTGCTTTCTATCTAGGAATAAATTGATGGAGCAAGTCAGTCCATAGCCCATATTGAGTAAGAAAGAATTATATTAATTTTATATTAAGCTAGAAGGAATGCGGAAACCCTATGCGGTGCTTAAGAGCTCAACTGCTAACCAGAAGGTAGCAGTTCAAATCCACCAGGCGCTCCTTGGAAACTCTGTGGAGCAGTTCTACTCTGTCCTATAGGGTCGCTGTGAGTCGGGATCGACTCGACGGCAGTGGGTTAACAGGAATGCACATACACTTGATCATACGAAATACTAGCATAGCCTTTGGTTATCTCCTGCCTTATCTGTTTAAAAAAAAAAAAAAATCTGTCTAGTGCTGCTGTAACAGAATACCACAAGTGGATGGCTTTAAGAAACAGAAGTTCATTCTCTCACATTCTAGGAGGCTAGAAGTCTGCATTCAGAGCGCCAGCTCCAGGGGAAAGATTTTCTCTCTGCTGGTTCTGGGTGGAAGGACCTTGACATCAATCTTCCCCTGGTCTAAGAGCTTCTCAGTGCAGGGACCCCAGGTCCAAAGGACACGCTATGCTCCCGGTGCTTCTTTCTTGATGGTGTGAGGTCCCTCTCGTCTCTCTCTGCTCACTTTTCTCTTTTATATCTCAAAAGAGATTGGCTCAAGACCAAAAACAAAAAAAAACAGTTGCTGTCGAGTAGATTCCAACTCATAGTCATCCTATAAGACAGAGTAGAACTGCCCCATAGTGTTTCCAAGGAGCGGCTGCTGGGTTGAAACTGCCGATCTTTTGGTTAGCAGCAAAACGCTTAACCACTGCACCACCATGGCTCCAGATTGACTCAAGATACAACCTAATGCTCGTTAACATAGCTGCCTCTACTCCTGCCTTGTGAACATCCTGGAGGATAGAATTTACAACACATAGTACAGTCACCCATTGCCTTCAAGTTGATTCCAACTCATAGCAATCCTATAAGACAGAATAGAACTGCCCCATAGGGTTTCCAAGGAGCAGCTGGTGGATCTGAACTGCTGACCTTTTGGTTAGCAGTTGAGCTTTTAACTGCCACATAGGGTTGTTATGAGTTGGAACTAACGGCACCTAACAATAACAACAGGATAATCACATCAGATCACAATATAGAGGACAACCACACAATACTGGGAATCACGGCCTAGCAACGGTGACACATGTTTTGGGGGGATACAACATAATTCATGACATCTCCTTTCTTAGGATAAAGTCACACATTTAGAAGCTATAAAACTAGCATATCGTAAACCTTCATGTTCCTGAACTGGCGAAGGCAGCAAAGTGTTTCTGAGAATTAATTTCAGATAAAACAACCTTCCTTCTGTGAAATGCCAGAAATCTCTGAAATCTGTAGAGAGGCCAGAAGCTCTTCCAAGCCTGCATAGAATGACACCATCCCTTTAAGATTTCATTTTCCACCATCCTGAGCCCCCGAGAGAGATGTTTGCTTCACATAAAAGCATGCTTGTTTCTAACAACAGTTTCCAGACCTTAAAATTGGCTTCTCTTTAACTAAATTTATTAAATGAGGCAGAATGAGGACAAAATGCCCTGTACTTAGTCACGTGTGGCTTGTATATAATGTGAACCATACCTGAGATAAATACAGCACAGTTTTTTCATTGTATATAAACTGATATTATATTATAAACTGATGCATTATCATAACAGAAAGTCGGAAATGTGTTTCATTACCTGGTTGTATCTTTCCAAAGCAACTTTTAAACTGAGCAGCAAAGCTTAAAACAAATACATGACAAAAACAATGTTGCTAAATTGTACACGTGAGGAATTTGAAATGGCAGATGTTTTGTTAATTTTGTTTTTAGCAAATAAAAAATTTAAAAAAAAACTCTTCTTTTTTAGAAGAAAAAAATGACTGACACCAATTTTTATTCTTATTTATAACCAAGTGTACCTCTGTTTTATGTTTGGTAGGACATCTATGGTGAAGCCCTTTGTGAAAAGGTGTAAAATTATTGAAATTTTAGATCCTTTCTAAATCAACTTTTATGCTGTGTTGGCACTCATGTGGTGACCCAGAGAAATAAAAGATATAAGAAACCAAAATAATTTTAGTGGTAATAGTGCCATTTTTTTTTTTTTTTTTTAGTGCCATAGGAGGTGAAAACAACTGAAACCTATATTGTTAATTTTCTTACTTTCAGGATTTAAAAGGTAGTACATGAATTGTTAGCATATCATCCATCAAAAACTGACACTAGAGAGTTGGAAGTTATAAAAATTAAAAACCTGTTTGTTACTGGAAATCAGCAGGCATGGACCCCATCCATCAAAAGCATACTGAAGCATAGGGTAAACCAGAGCTAGCAGAAATAGAGGCACTAGTTGTTAATATGATAGCTATTAAATATGTTAGAGATACTATTTATCTTTCTTAATATTTTAATGTTTATGTATTGGAGAACAGGAAATATAAACAAACATAACTGAAAATTTGTATTTTCTGAATTATTTTTTGGAAAAATAAATTTTTAGATAATATCACCATATGTCATGGTTTAACTATAAAACATATCATGGTTAATTATCCCTCCCCCCCAAAAAAAGAGTGTAATTAGACAGACATTGAGTAGCTATTTAAATGTTGTTAGGTGCTGTCAAGTCGCTTCTGACACATAGCGACCCTATGTACAATAGAATGAAACACTGCCCAGTCCTGCACCATCCTCACACTTGTTGTTATGCTGGAGCCCATTGTTGCAGCCACTGTGTCAATCTATCTCATTGAGGGTCTTCCTCTTTTTTGCTGACCCTGTACTTTACCAAGCATGATATCCTTCTCCAGGGACTGATCCCTCCAGATAACCCGTCCAAAATATGTGGAATGTACTCTCGCCATCCTTGCCTCTAAGGAGCATTCTGGTTGTGTTTCTTCCAAGACAAATTGGTTCATTTTTTTGGCAGTCCATGGTATGTTCAATATTCTTCTTCAACATCACAATCCAAAGGTGTCAATTCATCTTTGACCTTCATTATTCATTGCCTGGCTTTCACATGCATATGAGGTGCTTGAAAACATCTTGCCTTTGGTCAGGAGACATCTTTGCTTTTTAACACTTTAAAGAGGTCTTTTGCAGCAGATTTGCCCAGTGTAATGTGTCCTTTGATTTCTTGACTGCTGCTTCCATGGGTTTTGACTGTGGATCCAAGTATACATAGTCAATTCAGACTCATAGTGACCCTATGAGACAGAGTAGAACTGCCCCATAAGGTCCCCAAGGAGCACCTACCTGGTGGATTCAAACTGCTAACATTTTGGTTAGAAGCCTGACTCTTAACTACTACACCACCAGGGTTTCCTCATATAGATTAGGCATAGGTATATATATTTATTTAATCTCTGGTTATATGTATACATATAGATTAGGCATAGGTATATATACAATCAGAGATTAAATAATATAGATAGGATTTTTTTTTTCTCTTTAATGGAAGACATTATACCTGTGATAGGATGTTAATGTCAGTTAGTACAAGATCAATAATTTTATTTAATAATTTTAGCCTAAACCTATTTTAATATTAAATAATGTCACTATTTTAGCCACTAGAAGTCACATTATTTTGGCGGAAATATCTATTGCATGGTACAAGAGAGAGGGTTAAAGAAAGAATAGAGTCAAAAGAGCTTTCTCCTAAAAAAAAAAAAAAAAAGAAAGAAAGAAAACCTTCCATTCTGTGTATTATCTTACTGTTTCCACATTTGGTCCTACATTATGAAGGTAAACAGGAACAAAATTGATTTAAGCATAATTGAAAAATAGAGTATAATAAGTCACGATAAAACAATTCTCAAGCTATGTGAATGGCTATCCAGAGATAGACTCTATTTTGGGGGGGAATAATTTTCCTTTGATTATCTAGTCATTTTTTCCCCTCTGCTCACACTTACAGATATTTATCAACATGGAACAGTGCTAATTGTAATGAAACAATAATTAAAACCATCTGTTACTAGCAAAGAAAAAGACAGATGGATAGATGAAACAAAGTAGCCCTGAAAAACACTATTGTATAGAAAAATTTTCTATGGGGTATAATAAAATTATTAAAGAAAAAGAAGGGTTATTCAAAACACAGATTGGGGTATTTGATTAAAAATTAGGATAATGGTAGATTTAGCACATACTCCTCAGTATATTACAAAATAAATCGTAGATGAATAAATTTAAAGTTAAAAAGATAAAATTTTTTTAAAAAGGACATATATCACATAAAATGGCTGCACATATAACTGAATATAAATATCCTGAAAAGAGTATATTTTCTAAAATTAAGATAAAGACAAGCTATTTTAAAGAAGTTGATGAGAGAGACCTGTGTTCATAAAAATAAAACGTTCTATTTTTCCTTTTAAATTTGTGGTAATTATAATGAGAAAACAGTTATAGCAACTGTGATAATTTTCAATGTGCTCACAACTAATAGACAAAAAAGTAAAATGGATGAATAGATAGGAAAGAGAAAAATATTTAGCTTACAAAAGAAAATTCATAAATATATACAAGCAAATGGAAATAACTTTGACTAAAAAACATTTCAAGAAATGGAAATATAATTAAGAATGATGCTCTATTCATATTTTTTTATAAGCTAAGCAATTATTTTAAAAAAAAAAAAAAGATTATTCCCAATTGGTGAGGCTATCCCTTACATAATGTAATAAATTGATAGAATATTTTAGAACATAGATATGGGGACATACATCAAAAATTATAAAACATATTTTTTCCTTTTTACAGAGTAATTGATAGCACAAAAATTTCTAAAAAAAAAAATGGAAAGCATAAAATCATGCTGAATGTTATCACTGCAGTCTGAGGTTTAACAATGAAAAAAGTAAGCAATTTTATAGAGTCCCTAGATGGTGCAAATAGTTAACACACTTGACTGGAACTGAAAGTTTAGCAGACTGAATCCAGCCAGAGGTGCCTTGATTGAAAGGCCTGGTGATCTACATCTGAAAAAGCAACTATTAAAAATAAATAAATAAATAAAAGTATATCCTAAGAACGAAAATGTGAGCCTCGAAAACATTTTCTTAAAAGAATTGTTTGATACAGTGTCCTTGACCTTCTGATTGCTTTTTTAATATCACTCTAGGTGCAAAATTGTGACATTAGACTCAAACATATTATTAAAATCTTTTGATACATTTCCACTGTAGTCTTCACATATGCTGATTAAATCTGGCATGATTTGATTAGCAAAAAAAAAAAAAAAATTATCTCATTTGGAACAATTCAAACTATATTGTGAAACAACTATGACTAGCTTTTCAATTTCAAAAATGATAAAATTAACTAATGCCAATTGTCATTATTTAGTGAAGATATTGCTAATTAAGTAACTTTTAAAATGCAATAGGATTTCATAAACTTAGAATATAAAAGAGTTTGTACCTTTAAAATAATTTGTTTTTCCACTTACAGAGTTGTACATCTTCATTGTTGAAAATTAGGAAATTAAATACAGGAAAATAAAAACAAAATCACCCATAATTTAATCACCAACAGATAAAAATGTTCTACTTATAGACAAATCACTAAATATTTAGTTTTAAATTTTTGATGGGATTACTCGGATCTACATTATCACTTTTTCTGAGCACATAGTATTTTCCTGCACAAAAGAACCCTAATTTTATTGCTGATGGATATGTTTAGCAAAGATCAGTTTTAAATGATACAAATTGTTAATGTAGAAAGATAAAGAATTATTTTATTTCCCAATTTTATTAAGATGAAAAAAAGTACTCGATTTTAAAAGAGCCATTGAAAAGTATGTCTTATTTTTCAGCCAACTTGCAAAGAGAAGTTTCTTCAAATGCCTGAACCATAACTGCAAGAGGTAATTTTCTAAGTATCTGTTGTTTTGGGATTCCAGCAAATATATGTTAAAAACTCAATACATCCATGAATAAATCACTCCTTTACCATGAGATCAGGACTGGATGGAGTCAGGCTACCATTACTGAACATTTTGATCAAAGATTCTATAGAAAAATTCTGATCAAAAGGGGTAATAATGTGGAACAGAAATCCAAATTTTACATAGAATCCAAACTTTCTGGAGCCACTGGGGCTTGATAAACCCCTGACACTGTTGTCCTGAGATAACCTTTAAACCTTAAGTCAAAATAACTCCTGAAGTTTTCTTTAAACCAAACAATAGTTTAGCTTAATTAATAAAGAATATTTGCCTTGAGAATTTTGCCCTTGGTGGTACAGAGGTCTCTCTCCTCTCTGCTCAATTTTCTCTTTCGTATCTCAAAAGATATTGACTCAAGATACAACCTAGTCCTGTACAATGAGTCCTGTTTACTTAACATAACTGCCTCTAATCCTACCTCATTAACATCATACAAAAAAAAGTTTCCATTGAGTCAATTCTGACTCATAGTGACCCTATCAAAACCCATTGCCATCGAGTCAGTTCTGACTCATAGCGACACTACAGGACAGAGAAAAACTGTCCCATGGGGTTTCCAAGGAGCAGGTGGTAAATTCAAACTGTCGACCTTTAGTTAGCAGCTGAGCTCTTAACCACTGTGCCATCAGGGCTCCCATGAACATCAGAGGTTAGAATTTACAACACAAAGGATAATCATATCAGATCACAAAATGGTGGACAACAACCACACAATACTGGGACTCATGGCCTACCCAAGTTGACACACATTTTGGGGGAACACTATTAAATCCATAACAGGGGCCCAGGCTGCATTTTTTCTTTCACTAGGGAAGCTGAAAACAGAGCTAAAAAAGAAGAAATAATTACCTATCAAACAGAAAAAGTCTATTAAAGGTGTGGGAAAACATTTGTCACTTCCTCTGATCTTGTAGTTATTATCATATGGAACAAAATGAGACTTTAAAAGTGAAACGTGGCACATCTCACAAATTAGCTATTTCTGCTACTATCGACTCAAGAGTATTTCAATTGTATTTCTTATATACTTGAAGTGAAACACTTGTTTCGGTGACATACCAAAACCAAAACCCAGTGCCATCGAGTCAATTCTGACTCATAGCGACCCTGTAGGACAGAGTAGAACTGCCCCATAGAGTTTCCGAGGAGCGCCTGGAGGATTCAAACTGCCGACCCTTTGGTTAGGAGCCGTAGCACTTAACCACTATGCCACCAGGATTTTCAATGACATAGTTTAGTAAAATCTAACCTTAAAAAAAAAAAAATTCTACAAAAATTGTTCTGTTAAATTTACCGCAGTTCAACTTTCCTGGTTAATTATAATTTTAAATTTCTCGGCCACTGAAAAAATTACAATTATATCATGATTCTCTTATAAAGCCTTTGAAACTTAATTACTATCTATATATGTATTTATAAAATGCATGAATCAGTAACATAAATATACCGCATGTGTAAATAATGTTATGTAGATATGTAAATGGAGCCCTGGTGATGCAGTGGTTAAGAGCTATGGCTGCTAACCAAAAGTTTGCAGTTCAAATCCACCAGCTGCTCCTTAGAAACCCTATGGGGCAGTTCTACTCAGTCCTATAGGGTTGCTAGGAGTCGAAATTGACTTGACAGCAACAGGTTTGGGTTTTGATTTGGTATACATGTAAGTAAGGGTCCCTAGTGGCACAACGGCTCAGCATCTGACTGCTAACCAAGAAGTTGGCAGTTCAAACCCATGAGCTGCTCCATGTGAGAAAGACCTGGCAATTTTCACCTGTAAAGATTATAGCCTAGGACATCCTCTGGGGCAGTTCTTATTTTGTTATATAGGATTAATACATCCTACAGTAGATTTAGATAACATCTAATTAAATTATGTTTACTGGACAAAATAAAATCCAAGTTTAAGATAAGATAGCATTTCTGAAATATTAATGGAAAAATTGATCAATTTTTTTGTACTTAAATATTAATTTCTTTGCTAAATAATTAAATGCATTTCTTATCCTAAGAGAACATCTTTTCAATTTATTTGTGGGTGTGTAGAGTAATTGTCAGAGATACAAAAGAAATCTTCCTGCTACCTTACACTCAACTAATCAAGCATTTAATAGAGATACAAAGAACAAGAAAAAGAGACAAAATGATCCTTTAAAACCATCAGAAACAAATAGACTCTGGGAAGTCGATGCAGAGCAGTCAGAGCCTCAGCTACTCAATCACTGTGCACAGATCTCAGGTCTGTCCAGGGCACTCGCCCAGGAGATTCGCAACAAATGCAGGAGCCAGGCCACGTATCATACCTCCACAGTGTAGAAATGGCTCTCCGTTAAGCCAACAAACTGGTCATGCTACATAATAAAAATAAAATAAATTCATTACAAAGCATTCGACCCTCACCAAATTTTTTTCTGCCTCTTGTATTGTCTGTCTTTCCACTTAAGTATAGGCAGAGTATCAATATTTAGATTCCCACCCGTAAATGTAAAACCAATACGTCAATAGCAACTGAATGGATTATGGAATTGGCACTAAATAAACATAGTTAATTATGGGTTTGAGTAAGGGGATAGATAATTTGTCATTTAATATTTAGTGAATTTCTATCACAGTGTATGGAACACAAAATATACATGATAAAACTATTCTCAGGAATTCATACAAATGATAACATGCATCAGCATATAATAAGAAACAGAAGAAGAAAGCTATTTAGAAAAGTGTACATATACATATATATACAATGAAATTTAAGTTCAGAGAATGCACTTCAACCTGTCCACTCGTTATAGCTAGATCTACTCTTATGCTAGCCTAATTCAAATATGTACTTAATGTCTATAAATAATATAGTTTAAACACTTTTTTTTTTTAGAAATCACAAAATAATTTTATGAGACAGAGTTTCATCACAAACCTCTATTTAAGAAACATATTTCTCTGAAGCTATTGTCATTCAGAAAAAACCTCTAAATTCAATGAATTCTGTCTCAGATCTGTGATTCGCAAGTATAAAGCCGACATGGTCTCTCAGCGAGTTGCCCAGGAATTTAATGTCTCTATTCTAGGGTCGCTATGAGTCAGAATTGACTCGATGGCAAAGGGTATTCTAGTTGAGTGGAGTCCTGGTGGTACAGTGGTTAACAGCTAAGCTGCTAACCAAAAGGTCAGCAGTTCAAATCCACCAGCCATTCCTTGGAAACCCTATGGGGCTGTTCTACTCTGGCCTATAGGGTTGCTATGAGTCAGAATCCACTGAACAGGCAACATTTTTTTTTTTTAATTATTATTCTGGTGGAACAATGTTCATTGTTCCTTTACTGTGTGCAGTTTCCCACGGGAGTTATTTTTTCCTTAAGTAAAATAACAATGTCTTAAAAGGATGACAGACACAACTTTCAGAGGAAAAAAAATATATGTATTAAATGAGTTCTGCTGCTCTAGTGAGATTTTTAGGCTTGAAAACATCCAAGGAGTGTTTTGGGAAGATCCCACTGCTGTCGAGTAGATTCCGACTCATAGCTACCCTACAGGACGGAGTAGAACTGCCCCGTAGAGTTTCCAAGGAACACCTGGCAGATTCGAACTGCCAACCTCTTGGTTAGCATCCGTAGCACTTAACCACTATACCATCAGGGTTTCCTTTGGGAAGATAGCCAATGATAAAGAAGATGGGAATAACAAAATAGGAGAAAGAGCTGTTGAATGACGAACTTTCTAGATGACTTACAGAGACACTTTGTAGCATTCTACGAGCATCATAACATTGTTGGAGTTCATAACATTTCTGAAAAATTATTGCTTTTCTTTTGATAAACAAAAACACTCAATGGCTATGGGTGTGGTTTTTTGGTTTAGATTGATTTGGGGGTATGTTTAGAATTTGATAGATAATTTCACACAGTTAGTTGGATTTCATATTATAACAGGATGAAAATTAGGCGGAAACTCATCATTATAACTGTGACTCAGTGAGAGAATACATCTCCTACGTAATTACCCTGACCCTGGGCTATGCTTTAAGTTTCCAAACAAGTACAGCCAATCTATTTCTATGGCTGCATTGTCTTGAGCCTCAGTTCCTGTGTTCACATTGGGAACTGTGCTGTATGAGAACAGGAAGCCCTCTTCCCTGGCCGCTGCTAGGAATTGCTCTAATTTGTTCTGGTAATGGGCACCAGATGTCAGACTATAAAAGGAAGCTGGACCGGGCAAAAAGATTGCCATTCTGACCTTCTATTGAATTCCAAAGCTCTTGCCCTCTTTTGTCTTCTGTGCAAATCAAACATTCACAAACATGCTGAATGAACTGGGATAAGTAGCTTCACTCCTGTGGAAGCTGTCACAGCAGAAGAGAGATGACTGCTTGGCACTTCCCTGCAAGGGTGACATCTGCCACTGTTCTCTTTTAATGGGAGGAAGGCAGGAAGAAAGAGAAAGGAGGGAAGAATAGAACCTGTAACCTCTACAGAGTCCTCTCCTTTGTAATGACTGCTACTCCTTCAAAGTCACATTGCCCCCTAACTGGGTCTTTGGCATGTCCCCTTAGTAAAGATGATGAACGGGTCTGAGGTTTTGTTTTTTGTAGTATTTTATTTTTTAGTAAACTACAGGGCTAAAATTTCTTTGCTAGTATAATGCATATCTAATTTATTGCATTTGTTACTCCATTTGCCTTGGTAAAAGGGGTTTAAATCTGAGAAAAACCTCCCAGAGTCAATCAAAGTGAATACTGTCTGATGCCTGCTACTGTTGATAAGAGTACAAAAGGGTAGTGAAGTCGATCGGCTAGTACAGGATTTACATATCTTTGAGCGTTTAAATCTCATTTTTGTTAAATGGCTTTTCCATTTTGTTGAATGGTTCACAGAATTCTGTGCAACTTATTTTCAATTTGCAATGAAGATTATATTCCAAAAAATTTCAAATGAATTTTGATTGTGTTTTCTTGGTATGAAAGGGGATTTCTGTTTCCAAGTAACATCCCTATAGCAGGATTCTTTGTTTTCTTTGTGAAGCTGTAGTTGAAGGTTAGAAATACCATCCTTTTTGGAAGGAAAAATCACTTTGTTCTTCTCCCTAAAAGTACGGAATTATAGAAAAAACAAAAAAAAAAGAACTATTTTGTTTACTAACCATTGTCATCCAAGCAGCATACATAGAATTTGAAAATTCAGATAAAGGTCTAAAATTATTTTAAAATTGTAATTATCCACTGTTTACCTAACATTGGTGGAAATGATACATAGAATTTAAGATCATGGCTATGTGCTCAGCTGCTAACCAAAAGGTCAGCGGTTGAAACCCACTAGTGGCTCCATGGAGCCCTGGAATTTCTTTGAGAATTATAAATATTCAAGACAGAAGGTCTAAATAAGCAAGAACCAGTTTCCATCCAGTTGACTTCTACTCATGGCCACCCCATGTGTGTCAGAGTAGAACTGGGCTCTAAAGGGTTTTCAGTGGCTGACTCTTTTGGAAGTAGATTGCCAGATCTTTCTTCCAAGGCACCTCTGGGTGGACTAGAACCTCCAACCTTTCATTTAGCAGCCTACTGTGAACTGTTTGCACAACCCAGGGAATCCAAAATCTAAATAGAAATACGAAAAGCCTTTGCAAAACCCAATTATAGTTGGCATCACTAATTCTAACCAATTAAAAAAAAAAAAAAAAAAACACCATTGAGTCAATTCTGACTCATAGTGACCCTATAGGACAGACTAGAACTTCCTCTTGGGTTTCCAAAGAGCAGCTGGTGGATTCAAACATCACTAATTCTACTCATTAATAATGTATATGTGAATATTAATTTTCTTATTCAGTGTGCCCAACAATATATAACAGTATGTTCTTTATTTTCCTAAGGACTGTCCTTTTGTGTTTTGTCCTTGTAAAACCCTGACCCGTGTACAGATCGGGATGGCACAGTAAAATAGCCCCAATGGGGACACCAGCAAAGACAGTTCTCAATGCTAGTGGTTCTTCCTTGGGCCACTTTTAAGACCACAGGTAGCTTACACAACCTCTTTGACATTTAAATTTTCTCATCTATAAAGTAGCATTATTATTCCCTATTTTGTGAAGATCCTATTAGATATATCTGAGAATGCATTTGGAACATAGAAGGCACTCAAAGAAATATTGGAAAAGTTGCATTTTAATGCATTAGAAATCTGAGATGAGAGTTAACTGGATTTGTACTGTCGATTGTGTAAACTTTGTAAAGCTTTTAATGGTTGTAAGCATTTCACATATAACACAAATAATTACACAGGGGTACGCCATTTCTTGATATCTCTTAAGACATGTTTAGTTGACTACATTTGAATGGCCACACCTGGAAGATACCTTCCTTGGAATTCAGTAGGGATAGAACAACTACTTCAAATTTAATAGCAGAATTTTCAAGACCAAAATATTTTTAATTATTTAACAACAAGGGGAATATCAGCTGGAAGAATGTAACCTTACAGTATTTCTTTATGTTGTAGTGTGTCGAGTGACCCTGTATGACAGAGTAGAACTGCCCCATATGGTTTTCTAGGCTGTAATCTTTATGAAAGTAAATCACGAGTTCTGGGTTGGATGGGTCTGAGCCTTCAACTTTTTGGTTAGCAGCTGAGTACTTAATCATTTGTTTCACCAGGGCTCCTTATTTCTTTGCACCAAAAAAAAAAAAAAAAAAAAAACTCATTGTCATTGAGTTGATTCCAACTAACAGCAACCCTCTGGAACTGACCTATATGGTTTCCAAGAAGTAGCTGGTGGATTCGGACTGCTGATCTTTTGGTAAGCAGCAGAGCTCTTAACTACTGCACCATCAGCTCTCTTTTGCTCTTCGAGACTCATCTCCAGACCACCTCTTCTTTTCAAATACCACAGTACTGAGACTCATGGTTAGCCATTTACTGATTTTCAAGCCATGCCAGTAGTGACTAATCATTGGACAACTGATGCTCATCACTTCACATTTTTTTAATAATTTATTGTATTTTTATTGTTGTTGAGCATATACACAGCAGAACATAAACCAGTTAAAAAATTTCTGTATATACAATTCAGTGACGTTGATTACATTCGTTGAGTTGTGCAACCGTTGTCACCTCCTTTTCTGAGTTGTTCCTCCCTCATTAATATAAGCTCACTGTCCACTAAGTTTCCTATCTAGCTTTTCAAGTTGCTGTTGTCAATTTGATCCCATCTAGAAAGTTCTTAAAAGAGCACAACTCTCGAGGCAGACATTCTTTACTTGTTAAGCTATTATTTAGTTTTAACAAGATTCAGGGGATATTTTTATTTTAAGGTTTAAAAATTATCTCAGGGCAATAGTTTCAGAAGTTCACCAAGCCTCCATTTTAGATTAATTTTTCACTTTACTTTCAGGTGACAATTGCGTTAATCATCCTCCCCTGTCACCAACCTTGCTGTTTCAGGGTCCTGTAACTGGAGCAAATAGGCCAACTTCAAGTAGCCCTAATGTTTGCTTTCTTAAAGAGAACATCTGTCTTAGTCATCTAGTGCTGCTATAACAGAAATACCAAAAGTGAATGACTTTAACAAAGAAAAATTTATTCTCTCACAGTCTAGCAGGCTAGAAGTCCAAATTTGGGGCGTCAGCTCCAGGGGAAGGCTGTCTCTCTCTGTTGGCTCTGGAGGAGGGTCCTTGTCATCAGTCTTCCCTTGGACTAAGGGCATCTCCATGCAGGAACCCTGGGTCCAAAAGACACGCTCTGCTCTTGGTACTGCTTTCTTGGTGGTATGAGGTTCCCCTTCTCTGTTCACTTCCCTTTCCTTTTATCTCTTGTAAGATAAAAGATGGTGCAGGCCACACCCCAGGGAAACTCTCTTTACGTTGGATCAGGGATGTGACTTTAGTAATGGTATTACAATCCCGCCCTAATTCTCTTTAACATAAAATTACAATCACAAAATGGAGCACAACCACACAATACTGGGAATCATGGCCTAAGCAAGTTAACACCTATTTTGCGGGACACAATTCAATCCACGACAACACCCATGTGTTGGGTATGCTTTCCACCAAACACTAGTCACATTTCACGGTGGTGAAGTAAAGAACTTACTTTTCTCTTTTTTACTTCCCATTAACAATTGCTTCTACTGGGAACAAGGAGTACCAGAGGGTAATAAATAACTCAGTAAAATGAGTTTCCTAGAACTTAATGAATGTATTTGCAGAGAATGTATTGAGATAGATCTTTAGCGCTGACATAAACATAATGCAATGAAATGCATAAGTTAACACAAAAATCTAAGAGAGTAATTTCACTTGCTTATAGCATCTTGGGTAAGTTTTACAATGACGTAAGATATTTATCTTATGAAAAGGATGCATTTGGGAGATGGCAGAAGGTCTTTCATTTAAATTTATTTACGGTCAACTCTACTCTTTAGGTACCATTTATCTCTAATAACACTTAATCATGAAATGAAAATATTGACCTAAAAACTATTAACCATTGTCCCTCTTCCCTGTTTCCTTTAATAGTCCTTTAGCTCCCAGTTAATTGAAAACAGAGAGAAAACGCACAACATGAGGAGTAAAAATAGCTGATGAATGGAATTACATCTGCATAATACTGACAACATCAAAGCAGTTGCTTCTGCCCCAAACTCTCTCTGGTTCAGCCCAGAAAGATCCAACACTAGCATTGATTCCTCAGTTCATAAGAGGATGAGAATACATCTAAAAACATAATCGCTTCGTTTAACCTGAGGAAAAAAAATACACCATGTTATTTATCTAGGAGTTTTCTCTTGCAAATAATGTGTTTACCGCAAGGGCAGAAGCTAATCTGATGGTAGTTAACTGCTTGTACACAAATCTCGGAGTAGTAAAATAAGCAGTGAGCTTATACTCAGAAGCTTTGCATCCTGGGTTCATCTATACAAGTTACTAAGCATATATTCTTGAACACATTACTTCAAATCTTTGGTGTCAGTTTCTTCATAAGAAAAATGAGAATGTAATAGCTGTCCTGCCCTTCTGACAGTTTGTTAATATCAGTCATATAACTAATGCTGATTTTTTAACAAAATAACTTGTTCAGGGACTAGAGAAATACTAGTTTTATTTAGAGGCATTTTATTTGCTGATGAGACTGGTGAAATACATGTAATTATCAAGCAATTTACCATTAAACAAGGCATAGGGAACACTTTTGCCAAATAACCAATAAAATAAAACAAAACAAAAACCACACCTATTGCCGTCAAGTCGATTCCGACTCAAAGTGACTCTGTAGGACAGAGTAGAACTGCCCCATAGAGTTTCCAAGAAGCGCCTGGTGGATTCAAACTGCTGACCTTTTGGTTAGCAGCCATAGCACTTAACTGCTACGCCGCCAGGGTTAGATAATGAAAATCATTGTTTCTACTTTCAGTAGGACAAAATACCCCATTCGCTTGCACTCAACAATTACTTTGTTTTTCTTTAAATAATACTCCTTGAAAAGTCATGTTTCTCATTGCCCTTGAGGTTTTTTGTTTCAGTCTTTTATTTTCTGAAGGCAGGAATGTTCTCATGATTTGAGAACCTTCTCTAAACAAACAAACAAACATAAAAAATCTCTCCCACTGCAGTGTAATGATGTAGGAAATTACCACCACTGGAAAAAAGGTCCCTCCCCACTCCTGAAAAGGTTTGTTATAATGCCCTTTTATCATTATGAAGGATTATACTAATCCATTCACATCTACTAATAATAGTTTTGCAATTAACCAAAAAAAGGAGTTATTATCTGCTTGGATAAAGCATAAATTTCTGTCCAGCCAGGAAATATCGTCACTGCCTTTTGACAACAATTTTTACTCCAAACCAAATTCATGGTTTTGTTGGAAGAGGCTGATAATAGGCTTGTCTGAGTTTCCTAGTGCTGCTATAATAGAAATACCCCAGTGGGTGGCTTTAAAGAATACACACTTATTTTCTCACAATTCTGGAGGCTAAAAGTTCAAATCAGGTTCTTGACTGTGTCCATTCCTTCCCTGTCAGTAGCTCCGGGCTTTCCTTTGTTCTTTGGTTTGTAGAGGATTCTCACATAGCGTCTGTCTTCCCCAGTTCATGTGCTTAGTTCTTTTGAGCTTATGCTGTTGTTTATATAACTCAGAAGTGATTAGGTTAAGAACCCACTCTACACTGGTGTGACCTCAACTGACCGATTATCTTACATTAAACTGCATTAGTGAAGGTGATTACGTCACAGTAGATTAGATTATAGCCACAGGTGTGTATTGTGTGTTATCTCAAGGAGGTGCACGTGTTTTAAACTATATGTATGTGATATTCCCGTTTGTGAATATGCACATCTGCACTTATTGGCATGATACACACACACACACACACTCTTTAGGTGTGTAAGTGCAGAGACAAAATCTCAGAGTCTACAAAAATATTAACGGTGGTTATATCTGAGCACTGAGATATGGATTATTAGCACTGTATCTGTCATTGGAAACCCTGGTGGCATAGTGGTTAAAGTGCTATGGCTGCTAACCAAAGGGTTGGCAGTTTGAATCTGCCAGGCGTTCCTTGGAAACTCTACGGGGCAGCTCTACTCTGTCCTATAGGGCCGCTATGAGTCGGAATCGACTCAATGGCACTGGGTATCTGTCGTACTTTTCTGTATCTAGTACATTCTTATAGTAAATATGTACAGCACTTATAATCAGAAAATACGTTCTTTTTGCAAATGTGAAGTTATCATCGACCTTCATATAAATATAACTATAGTCAGTGGTAGGCATTCTGGCCCCTTGATTTTGCATGCATCCTTAGCTGTAGTTTCTCATAACTTTAGAGCAAGAGTGCTGCAACATCTCTTAGTAACTATGTATATGAACACTCTAGCATGCCATCTGGTATGCATAGTAGGTTCTCAATAAACATCAGCTGAATCCAAATCAAACCATATTTTCAACTATAAAAAGTTGTTGTTTTGGTTTTTTTTTTTTTTTGAAATGAGGTTCATAGCTTGAAATTACATAATCAAAATTGATGTGTCCAAAATACATGGAATCCATTTATCTCTTCTATGTTCTTCACATAAAATTATTGCTCCCAGCCCTCTCTGAAGCAGCAGCTGACATCTGGAACAGGCTTTCTCTATCTTTCTGCATTATTGGAGCTGCCATTTCAAATCTCATCTAAAACCATATCTTTTTCTTTTTACTTCTATTATTGCATTTCATAATTGCATTATTTAGCTGTGTCAAGTGTACTGGGATATAGTCTTCTATAAAAATGGCTTACACACAAATACAGTGCAATAGCTTACTATTATGAAATTAATTTCCTAGAAATGACTGCCCCCGAGTTAGAGATACTCTTTTGTTTATTGATATTCAGTGAACTAGGTATTTTTACCAAGACAAAATATTTGCTTAAATGAACAAAAAGGATAATGCTGAGTGAAAAGATATTTTCCTTCATTCTAAAGTGCTCTTCACATAGCATTACATTGATGTAGCTGTGCTTGTGGTCAGATACACCGAAAATGCATTTGGTATTAAAGATCAGTAATTTCCTCCTGGAAAAAAACTTGTTGATTTTGGGGCGGGGGGAGAAATCACAGAGAATAATAGGATTTCCTTGTATTCCTTTTATTCTTACTTCAATTATACTGTATGATAAACAAAATATTTTCAAATTATTAAGTTAGTGATGTAAAATAAAGATGAGAAAAGAAAAAACAAACAAACAAACAAAGGTTATATATTCTGAGCTTGCCCTAGCAAGGAAGTAAGCCACTGTAACTTGCATTGGCTAGAGACTCAAAAGCAGGCAAAACCAAAACCGTTTGCTGTCAAAACAATTCTGACTCCTAGTGGCCCTATAGGACAGAGTAGAACTGCCCCATAGGGTTTCCAAGGAGCAGCTGGTGGATCCCAACTGCCGACCTTTTGTTTACCAGCTGAACTCTTAACCATTGTGCCAAAGGCAGGTGGGGGATTGAAAAAGCATTATAGTGGTTAAAAAAAAGGGAAGATTTCAGAGGTGCCCTGGTTGGAGGTTGCTGGCATGGGGAAGCCGGAGGTGAGCTAACTAGAAGTAGCTGTTGTTCATGGCAATTTTACTTGGAGTGCTCTACGTCAGACATACTCTTGAAAAGAGTTTAAAGTATTTAATATTTAAGTAATAACATAAATTCTACTCAGAGTTACATATCACTTCTTACGGTGTTCCTTGGTATTAGAAGTCCAAATAATTTTACCTATGATGACATCAATAATCATTAGGTAAAGCCTATTAAGAACAAAAGAAAACAACAATGATTATCAGGCAACTCTTAGATAACTGGGTTCAGGATTTGAATCACATTATCTAGTTGCACTTTAACATCCAATTTGAAAAAGTACTATGGAGAACTAGGTCAGTTCTAATGATGAATTTCTTCTCTCTCGCTCTCTCTTTTTACTTTTTTTCTTCATATTGGTGCTCACTTTAGCAACTGAAGTCAATATTTTTCCAGTTAAGAATGATTTTCCTTTAGAAACTGAGGGAACTGGGGTTATGACAGCATTTTAATACCCCTTAAAAAATGAATCTTCATGTTTGTCTATGTCTCCTTCTTGTACCAACTTTTCTCTAAATGGAGCCACTGGTGATGGAGAGAAGTAGGAGGATTTAAGGTCCATCTTGGAGGAAGTTACTTGTATTACTCAAATTTATCTCTGTGGGTGTGGATAAAATAGTTTATCTTATTAATAAAAAATGTATTTTAATTTATATATACCTGATGATTTAGATAAAAAAGAATTAACTTTTGGGAAGCTACATGCAAATTTAAATTTCAAATATTTATCATTTCTTGTGAGGTTGTATAAGTTTGACCAATTTATATTTTTAAAGCAACTAACAGTAATAATTTTTTGTATATGTAATTGAGAATCATTCCATTGAATATAAAGAAAATGAAAACAAAACCATCAATATTAACACGAATATTTTATAAATTATCCAGTGATATCACAATTATTAACATGCCACAAAAACATAAGTAATCTTAAAGTCCTTTTTTCTAAAATTTTATCAAACAAACTTTCCTACTAAATTAGTAAGAATGTAATCTCCTATTATATAGAATTTTCCATTTCCTTTATTTAAGGCTGGCTTAAGTGTTGAGGAAATTTTAGTATTTTTTGATTTAAAAGATATTGGAAGTGTAATCATATTAGTGTGTTTCTTGCTAAAGATATCAAGGAAGGTTTATTCAAATGAAGAAGCTATTAGATACAGAGAGAAGTTTTCTTCCTCACTTGACAAAATGTACGCCTTATAAATTATTTTCTTTAGGTACAGTCAATGAGTTTTTTGGTTCGTGTTCTCTTGTAATGAATTTCTGGTACAAAGGAAATTTCAAACCATCTCACACCAAACGTGTAAATCTATCATTTAATACTATTTTTATATACATATACTTTTTTTTGTAAATGAAATAAAAATGGATTGTATACTAGCAAATAAGCAACAACAGGAAGAGGCTTCAGGTGAATCAAGGAAATTAAGTGAGCCCAAATTAAGAAATCAAAAGGTTGCTGTAAAATTCAAACAAAAGAACAAAACCTTGTCTTTGAAACAGAGGGAAAAGGACACTTATTTAATGGCAAAAACAAAAAACCTCAGGAAAGAGAGACAAAGAATTGGAAAGGTAGAAACCAAAATGCAAGGGCACAGGAAGACAAGAGCTTGAAGTCAGAAACGAGACCTAAACAATGGACTCCAGCATACCAAGGATCACAAAAATGGCACAGGACCAGGCAACCTTCCATTCTGTTGTACATAAGATCTCCATGAGTCAGGGCTAACTTGACAGCAACTAACAACAAAAAAGTATTAGCATGAGCAAGACAGCTAGAGAAACATTACCCATTGCCATAGAGTCGATTCAGGCTCCTAATGATCATATAGGCCAGACTAGAACTGTCCCATAGAGTTTTCAAGGAGCGCCTGGTGGATTTGAACTGCCAGCTTATTTGGTTAGCAGTCATAGCTCTTAACCACACTGCCAGAGAAACACTGAGCACTACTTATTTGCTTTTGATGGTGTAGGCATCTTTGCTGAAAGATAATGATGTTATGTTCTGCTGTGTGTACTCTCAGCAAAAATAAAAATAAAATAAATTGTATATTTAAAAAAAAAAAAGGTGATGATGTTAGATGACCTATTCCTCTCTCCTTCCTTTCTAGGAATCCAGTTAAACTCATGTCAAAACTTTCTATCCTGACCCACGTATTCCACACTTGTTTTTTTTGTATTTTTGTTCTGTTTGCTGTTCAAGATTAAAACTCTATATTTTCTTCTGACTTATTTTCTTGTTTGTTTATCCTTTCTTTCAGCCGTGTCAAAAGTTATTATCCATCTATTTGAATTTTCAATTTGTTTATTGTACTTTTATGTAATTTCCAATTGATTTTTTTTTTTTAATTAACATGGATTCCAGTTTTCTGGTGTTCCTCTCCCTCTTGTGATCTATTTTCTTCAATTTATTAATTATAGCTATTATAAGTCCACTTTTGATAACTTAAATACATGGCATAGGTATGGGCTTGTTTTTATTATTTTTTCCATTTTTTTTTTTTTCTTGGACCTTGGTTCTGTTTTTATTGAATATTCTATTAAGTGTCAGACTTGATATGAGAAGAAACTTGTATAGATTTATTCTGGGGGTAATTACTTTCCTTCAGGGTGGATTTGTCTTATCATCTATTTGGGGACTAAACTAATTCCAGGCTATTATGCAGTCTTTGTAGATCTAAATCTACCTCTGATTCACATCCACCTCAGTGTAAGAGCTCTCCAGGGGTACCAACTATTCCTTACAAAGTCCCGAATTCAAACTGCAACTTCCTCAATACTGTGAGATTAATGACAATTTTCCCTTGACTTTCAGCTGCTTTTCTGCTTAGCTTCTTAGCCTCTTGCCCTGCACCGCCTAAGAATCTCAAATGCCTCAAGCATGCCAGGTGTCAGAATCAATTTTCCTTACATCTCTCTTCTCCATGATCTTGGCCCTTTGATTTCTATTTATCTTGGAAACCAGGTACTCCAGTCTTCACCACAACAGTCTGTGAGATTGCTGAAAATTTTGCTGGTTTTTCTGCTCTTTGGAAGTCGCTATCTGCCTGGCTTCTTAGACTCTCTCCTTAGGCCAAGTTATTGGAAAATGTCTTACGAGAAAAATAGGGTGTAGGTTGTTAGGCTTATGTCAGCAAACTTACTTCTTCAGAATCTTGATCCCTCAAGTCCTACGTGCCTTGCATCAAATGGATTTTTATATGATATATCCTATTTAGCTTGGTGGAAACCCTGGTGCTGTAAAGGTTAAGAGCTGTGGCTACTACCGAAGGTTGGCAGTTCAAACCCACCAGGCACTCCTTGGAAACCCTAAGGGGCAATTCTACTCTGTCCTATATGGTCGCTATAAGTCAGAGTCGACTCGATGGCAACAGGGTTATTATTTAACTCCATATTGTATCATGCTTGGTAAAGTAGAAGATCAGTGAAAAAGAAAAGGACCCTCAACGAGATGGATTAACACAGTGGCTGCAACAATGGGCTCAAGCATGACAACAATTATGAGGATGGTGCAGGAATGGGCAGTGTTTTGTTCTGTTGAGCATAGGGTCGTTAAGACTTGGAACTGACTCTACGGTACCTAGCAACTAACATCTAGCTTCTCAACTGGTTGTCAGAGGAGTATCGGTGTGCTACGAGCTACTCCATCATAGCAAGTATTTCATTACCAGTTGCCATCAAGTAGATTCTGTTTCCTGGTGACCCCATGTTTGCAAAGTAGAATTACAATCCATAGGATTTTCAAGTCTGTGACATTTTGGAAAAGTCCATGGGGAGCACAAGCAGTTTGGGATTAGCTAGTAACCTAATAAGGTTGGAGGTTTAAACCCACTCAGTGGCCCTGAGGGAGAAAGGCCTGGTGATCTGCTTCTGTAGAGATTACAGCCAAGAAAACCCTATGGTGCAGTTCTACTCTGTAACACATTGGGTCGCCATGACTTGGAATTGACTGCATAGCAACGAGTTGTTTTTTTTTTTTTTTCTTTGACCTTTTGGAAACAGATCACCAGACCATTCTTCCTACACACCCCTGGGTGAGTTTGAACCACAAGCCTTTTGGTTAGAAGTTGAATGTTAACTATTTGTGCCACCCAGGGACTGCTACCAGTGCATTAAAACCCAAAAACCAAACCCATTCCCGTCCAGTCAGTTCTGACTCCTAGAGACCTTATAGTTATTTGCCTGTGTTTTTACTAAGAGCCGTATTAGCAAATCGACTATTCTTCAATTGGATTTTGAAGGAAACAAAACTGAAAAAAAAAAATCAAATAATAATGACTGAGCAAAATCTTTTAGACATAATTAATATATATATGTGACCACATCATCAATACCTGATGCCATCAAAATGATAGGATTGTTGGAATTTAAGTGCAAACGTGCAGCCCTGTTAGCCTCATCTCCAACAGAATTACAAACGGTATGTAGTGGGTTGACAGACTGTCAGTTCATTTTCCAACAACATGAAAAGTTTCACATGATCAGTGGATGTAAGTTATGAGAAGTTAGTAAGACCATTTTCTATAAGTTTTTTAAAATGTAAGCCTATTTGGAATGGTTCATAAATACCAAATGCCTATCAATCAAAAAGCTCCTTTGTAATGTCTTATTAAAATGAAGGAAGCCGCATCTGCATATGTGAGGGGGCCTGCGATTTTAACTTTCATTCAATGTCAGTTTGATTTCAGTATCCTTCCCACGCCCAGTTTATGGTTTGTACAAATTACAGCATTGATGTGTTTGCTAGGGTAATGGTGATGCTGTGTCATTAATTCCCCAGAGCGTATCATATTTTCTGAACACATGGTGTAGGGAAGGTCACATTGAATTCATCTATTTTCCAAGACTGAAAATAAGCCATCACCACTAAGCTGCTATAACAGAGGAAGAATGTGGAGCAAAACTGTGAGCATGCTGTCATTGTGAATCTATTTTATATATCCCACAACTTATCACAATTGTTTTGCACTTAGATGACAACTTTATAAGATGTGATTCTACTAAATTTTGATTAATTAAAAAAAGGACAAAGAATGTTGACTAATAAAATTTTCTCAGTGTATTAGAATATCTCTATAATCTTTGATAAGAAAAACAGAAAATGACCATTGGTCACACGGGCTTTGAATTCCAACAATGACAGGGCTCCTGCTCTTTCCGTAGAACGACCAGTCACAGTCTTAATAGCTTATGGGTTGGAAATCTCAGTGTGGCTACTTAAAGATTTAGGAGCTCCTTTTTTTTTTTTTTTGTTAGCTTACCCATTGCTCTCATGCCGATTCCGACTCATGGGTGCCCTGGTGGTACAGTGGTTAAGAGCTTGGCTGCAAGTTAAAAGGTCAGCAGTTTGAATCTACCAGCAGCTTCTTAGCAATCCTGTGGGGCAGTTCTACTCTGTCCTATAGTGTTGCTTTGAGTCAGAATTGATTAGATGGCAATGGATTATTTTGTTTGTTTGTTAGCCAAAGTAAGCATAAACCTAGTCTAAATTCAAGAAAGATAATTTATAATGAAACATCAGCATTAAAATATCCCAATGGTGAGTCAAGGTAATCCTTGCTAGAGGTTATAAGAGTAGCACCCACCCCATCCCATCTTGACTAAGTAGTAAAAGTCTTACTCAGATTTCCAGCTCAGACCGAGACATGACTTTGGAATTAATCTTTTCCCACATCAGAAGTTTCAGTCTTGGCCTCCAAGTTACTCCTCTTTCACTCAAAGTCAGCCTTCAAAATTTTTCTAAAAATGATAATGAATTCCTAATTTTTCAGAAAAATGGACATATAATTAAGCAAATGAGGACACACTTGAATAATTATTTTCATTATGCATAATGTTGCGTAAAGCTTATTCACTATTCTGCTGTGACCAGGTGATGTGCAGGTCGTGGTATAGAGGATCAGGTTCTAGAGGGTCTGGTGGGAAATCACAGCTTGCATTTTAGGTGCATTAGATAGTCCTGGTAGACCAGTGGTTAAGCGCTCAGGTGCTAACCGAAAGGTTGGTAGTTTGAACCCACTAGCCACTCCGCAGGAGAAATATGCGGCAGTCTGTTCCTGTAAAGATTTAAACCCAGTGCCGTCAAGTCAAATCCGACTCATAGCGACCCTGTAGGACAGAGTAGAACTGCCCCACCGAGTTTCCAAGGAGCGCCTGATGGATTCACAGCCTTAGAAACCTTATGGGGCAGTTCCAATCTGTCCTGTAGGGTTGCTATGAGTAGAATCAACTCAACAGCAATGGGTAGATGGGTCCAGAGCAGCCTTTAGTCAGGGACCAAAATGACGACTACTTGTGTTTACAAGGAAAATTAATAACAGACTGTCTAACTTTGCTTTTAAAGTTTCTCGGATTCACAAAACTAAATATTAACCGTTAAAAGCCTGACTCAAACTGTAAAAGCCTGCCAGAAACTGCTCTACAGCAATGTAAATTTGTCTTATCTTGCTAGAAAGGACAGTTGTCAAACCACTACTTCTTAATTTAAATCTCAAAACATCTCAAAGTTGCAAGCGAGTACCCCCCCTCAAAAAAACCCAAACCCATTGCCATCAAGTCAATTCAGACTCACAGCGACCCTATAGGACAGAGCAGAACTTCCCGCAAGGTTTCCAAAGAGCAGCTGGTGGATACGAACTGCCGACCTTATGATTAGCAGCCATAGCTCTTAACTACTGTGGCACCAGAGCTCCTGCAGGTGAGTGGAGGGCCAAATTATTAGCCCAGAAAAAAAAAAAAAAAAAACTTATTGCTGTTGAATTGATTCTGACTCACAGTGACCCTATAGGACAGAGTAGAACTGCGCCATAGGGTTTCCAAGGAGCAGCTGGTGGATTCAAACTGCTGACCTCTGGTTAGCACCCGAGCTCTTAAGCACTGTGCCACCAGGGCTCCATTAGCCCAGAAGTGACCTGATATCAGTTAATCTTAGTAAAGGGGGAAGGCTGGGCTCAAGCAATCATGTTAAGAGTAGCCAATAGTTGATCCATATCTCTCCCTCCTCTTCTTTCTTTATAAGCCTTGTTGTACCTAGCTTCTTCAAGCCATTTGCTTTTTTCTGGAATCAAAATGGTCTCCCTCTGTGTATATAGAATAACTGCTCTGAATAGACCTTATGTTCAAAATTCAGTGAGTTTTGATTATTTTTCACATTTTTATGAAATTTACAGCTTAATATATGGTTTTAATATCCATTAATTTATGAATTTATGGTAGTCTTGTGAAGTAATATTATCTTCGTCCTATAACAGTGAAGAAATATCAAGAGAATCTTTATGCCAATAAACTCAACACTTAGTTGGAAGAGAACAATTCCTTGAACAACACAAACTACCAGGACTAACTGGAAAAAAAAAAAAAAAAAGGGGGCAACTGGGATAGTTCTACACCTAGCAAAGACATTTAATTTTTAGTTTAAGAACTTCCAACAAAGAAAATTCCAGGACCAAATGATTTAATGGACAAATGTTGCCAATCAATTAATGAAGAAAACCCAAAGTGATCATATAGAACACAGTATAACTGTCCCATAGGGTTTCCAAGCTGCAATCTTTATGAAAGTGGTTTGCCACATCTTTCTCCCACAGAGTGGCTGGTGGCTTTGAACCTGACCTTTCAGTTAGCCACCCAGCTATCAACCACTGCACCACAAGGACTTCTTAATTAATGAAGAAATAATACTAATTCTACACAATCTCTTGCAGAATTTTGAAAAGGAGAGAACATTTCCCTACTCGTTTTATCGGATCAATATAACATAATTATAGTTGATGGCATTTTTTTTTTTTGACATTTTCTCAACTTTCTTGAATGTCTCTTCCAATTCATTTGTTTCAAGAGAGAAAAGTCTCAATCTTCTAAATAAAAGTGAGGTTCCTATTCACTCACTAGAAACATCTAGAGACTAAGTTTTAACAGGTCAAATAATATTAACTGCCAAGCTTAAATTCACAACTTGATTAAAACCTGAAACAAAAGAATTAAAAATAGTGATGAAAACATATTTACATAAATATGTCTCCTATGATCAATATTGCTGCCGTGTTTATTCTCACATGGTTACACATTTGACATTAAAGGCCTATGGCATCTGGCTTAATTTAGAATTATATTATAGTTCTTTTGTGAAAAATATGCTCAATAATGCTCTACCTTTCCAATTTTCATTATCTGGCCAAACTATAATTAACATCAGCAAGGTTTTTAACTCAGTCCCTCATTATAAAGATAAAGGCACTGAAGTTCAAAACTGTAAATCTCTGGTAAAAGTTTAAACTGCAGAAAGCCTTGTATCAGAAGCTTTTCTCCTTACACCACTTAAAAAACAATTATAGCAATATTAATTTCAAAAAAACAACATTAATAAAAACAAGAGCAATATCAGCAATTCAGACTTCATGGGTAGTGAAAATTTAATCCTCTTGGATGCATTTGGAAAAATCTAAATAATCACCAGGGTTTTGCACTGGTTTTTAGTAATAGAAGTCAGGAGTCTCTGGGTGGTATAAACGGTTAAGCACTCAACGTCTAGTTGAAAGGCTGGCAGTTCAAACACACCCAGAGGCTTTCTGGAAGACAGGCTTGGTGATCTTCTGGAAGGCCACAGCCTTAAAAATGCTGTGGGGTTACCATGAGTCAGAACTGACTGGACAGCTACTAACAACAAGAGGAAGTTAATGCTTGACTGGTCATTTGAATAAAATTATGTTTTTATACTGTGTAACTATATTCCTAATTGTTAATCTGAAAAAAAAAAAATCCTTTAGAATATGGCCTGCCAACTGCCCCCATCAAAACTGGGAGTAGGAAAAAGAAAACAAAAATATACAAGTTTAAAAACCAAACCAAACCCATTGCTGTCAAGTTGATTCTGACTCATAGCGACCCTATAGGACAGAGTAGAACTGCCGCATATGGTTTCCAAGGAGCGCCTGGTGGATCTGAAGTGCCAGTCTCTTGGTGAGCAGCCATAGCTCTTAAACACTATACCACCAAGGTTTATATACAAGTTTAGGAAGTAGGTTTAAGACAGAACTATGAGTGTAGCTATTGGCATATGTTGCTGACTGGACTAAAATGCAGCAGAATTCTATTTTTTGAGAGGGTATTACTGCCAACATACCACCTGCCTAAGCAAAATGAACTGCGACTGTTTATGACACAAGAATCCTTGGATGGTGCAAATGGTGAACATGCTCAGCTGACAACCAGAAGGTTGGGGGATCGAGTCCATTTAGAGGCACCTTGGAAGAAAGGCCCGTGAATCTATTTCCAAAAAATCAGCCACTGAAAACCTTATGGAGCACAGTTCTACCCTGATACACATGAAGTCACCATGAGTTGGAATCAACTTGATGGCAACTGAGTGTGTTTAAGACTTAAAATGGCTCTTTGGTCCCAGGTCTCTATAGGCAGGATATGGGCTAAGAAAGCTGCTGGGCTCCCATGAGGGAATATTTTCCAATCCAGTGTAGACATGATCAGGGAGAATGATGGAGAAAAAAACTGCCAGAATACGATGCCAGCATTCATGGTAAATAATTAACTGGGGAGCCTCTCCCCGGGAGTGGAGTCAGGATATGACCCAGGTGTCTTTCCTGTTTCCAGGGTAAGGACCCTTGTGATGTCTGCCAGGGACAGTTTAGAACCCTTCCTTACACATGACTGCTCTATGCCACTTATTATCCTTTCCAATCCAGAGTTTAGTGATGGTTCTGTGTCCTATCATGGTATATTGTCTGCTTGGTTTTTCAGAAAAGTAATCTTTCTAATACATATGTCTTTAGACAAATAGAAGCCACATCTGGGCATGGTAAAAAAAAAAAAAATCTGATATCACTCAGAGCTGCTAGAATTTGAGCTGGAACTCAGTGACTGGATAGGAATTATGTGTTGTCCCCATAGGAATAAGCAGCGTGTCTACATATAACAGGTAGAGGAAGAATGAATTGACTATTCGGAGGACAAGTGGACAGCCCGTAGTGGTCATTAGAACTGTCCTCTGATATTGCTGGCTCTCCTTCTAGGCACCAAATAGGATTTCACTGCCCCCTCCACTGAAAAGTGAGCAGAAATGAATTTTGTCAGGTCCAGGTAGAAATGTAAAGAATCATTGGATAAGCCATCACTCTTGCTTTCTCCCTGTCCTGACAGCAAGAATCATTTTGAGTCCTCGAGTGAGTATAAACCAAGGAGAGCCCAGGCCTATTCTTTACAACCTACAGGTTGAAGAAAAAGAATTGTTTGAAGCCACTAAGGTGTTGGGATTTCTTTTATTACACTACATTCTAATTCACTCCATTCTGATAGATACAATCATTTACCGAAAATTACTCACCTAGCATGGGGGTGGGGGTGCAGGGAGAAATAAAACAAAGAAATTAAACCAAAACAAACAGAAAACAAAAGCAGGTGTATATTTTATCCAGCACTATTTTCCTTATTAACTAATTCAGGCATTAGTTTTAAGGCTGATAATAACTTTACATCTAGCACATACCTATTTATTTATCATTACGTGTAGAAGAAACTGTTAACATAAGATAATGTGTAGTCACTCGTCAGGGAAATACAGTCATTACAGGGGACATTTTGTTACAAAAAGAGGCAAAGCATAGGGCACAGTGGAATGTATTCCAAACAAACATTCCTGATCCCAAAGTATACATTTTTGCATACTACCCTTTCCCCCCAGTGACAAGTTATTTTTAGACACAGAAACTATCTTGCATAGTGTATTTCCCATTTAAGAGTGTGTCCCAGTGAGAAGTAAGTGGTGAAACAATTATCTTGTTGCAAAAATACCTACCAGGAGAGTACTGGAGCAAAAAATACATCTTGCGTTGTAGCTATCAATTTTATTGGTGAAGAAAACAACTGCCATTCATTGGTTTAGCTTAGAAATATTTTGCTACAGATTTCCTTAACCTGCAAATGTTCTTCTTGGGATTTTCTACAAGATGTATTAAAGCGCTTGGGCATCAATCCACCTCATGAGCTGCCTCCTAGGCACTAGTTATTTATAATAGATAGGAAAGCAAAAATTTACCAAGACAGGTAAAAACAACTCTGAGCAGCAAAATTATTAAAATTAAATTTAGATTATCAAGAGACTACCAGCTTTTCAATTAGAAAGATTTTACGTGCTATTCCAAGAAAATTATATGTCAAATGCTATTTGAATTAACCAGATATTTAACATTAAAAACTCTTAAATGCCGTTTGATTTAGTATGTATTTATAACGGCTACACGTGAATGAGTTTGACATTTACTAGCATTCATTTCACCCTAATATGAATGTAATTATACTCCAAATTCTAGTTCGTCGAATAATAGCAAATGTCAATTTTATCTTGAACATGGATTAAAAAAAAAAAAAAAGTGCCTCAGGATTTTTCTTTGTTTCTCCACAAATTTGAAACAATTTTCTAGAGAATAATTTTATTTTTATTCTTGAACGTTCTCAGTAGATACAACATTAATATGGAAATATTTGAAAGCAAACCCAAAATGTTAGAATGCCTTAGAGTACCTCATGTTGGATTAATCGTTAGCGTTTCCCTTTGGGAATGCTTACGTGGCCCACTTGCCAACCTTATAAAAGATAGAGTCACAGCTTATGCAGAACTGCCTTTATCAAGTTTTTAAGCTTTTGGGATTTTGATACTCTATGGAATATCCCAGTGTCGCCAGAGCAATCTGATTCTTCCTGCTGTCTTTCTAAGTGCCTCTTATTTAGCAAAAGAGTTCAAGTACAAACATCCAGACTAATGAATTAAGACATGTATTCTCATATGTAGAAATGTTGGTTATATATGTGTTAGTGAAGTGCACTATGATCATTTTAATATGAAGTACAAGTTAAGCTGGAAAAGTACCATTGACTGTAGAGAGGTAGAGTGAGTGCTTTCGATAATAATAATAAAAATAAGCCCTTCTGCCATCAAGTACATCCTGATTCATTACAATAAATATGCAATTGCAACATAGTCAATAGCCTGGGAATAAAAGAGCTGGATCAGAAGTGGAAGAAGCATCAATATTTGAAGTCCAATTTAGGAAGACCTAAGTGCCTGTTTTCCTGAGGTTTAAGAAAATTTTCAATTTTTTTTTTTTTTTTAGATCCTTAATATTTATGAGTCGGAATTGACTCGACGGCAACAAGTTTGGTTATGGTTTGGTAATGCTTATCCTTCCTCATTTGAATTCCATACAGAAATTGCCATTTAGGTAAAGAAATATTCACAGACTACGCACCTTCTATTTTGTCTTAAGCAGAGTTAAGAGAAAACAGAACTTGAACTGCACTTTTTCTCTCCAACATCAGCAGAAAATGAGTGCCAACCCAGTGGACACACTAAAGTTTTGGATAAAAAGAGATGATTGATAGTGGCAGGGAGCAAAGACAACAATGGTGGAGCGTTGAGAAGAAGATATATATAAGATAGATAATAATGACACTGCATTAGGATTATCTTTGTTTAGTCCATCATATTCA
Source organism: Loxodonta africana (assembly GCF_030014295.1). Taxonomy (NCBI): domain Eukaryota; kingdom Metazoa; phylum Chordata; class Mammalia; order Proboscidea; family Elephantidae; genus Loxodonta; species Loxodonta africana. The sequence continues at coordinate 41,180,783 of NC_087352.1, forward strand.
GATAATAATTAGAATGATAATCAAGCAAATGACTTGATTTCACAAAAAAATTTACCAAAAATGATACTTGCTATTGAACATATATAAATCACTAAAACCTTGGAAACCCTGGCGGTGTAGTGGTTAAGAGTTACGGCTGCTAACAAAAAGGTTGGCAGTTCACATCCACCAGGCACTCCTTGGAAACCCTACGGGGCAGTTCTCCTCTGTCCTATAGGGTTGCTATCAGTCAGAATCAACTCGACAGCAACGGTATTGGGTATGGGTATAAAAGTCTTGGAAATCCTGGTGGCGTAGTGGTTAAGAGCTACATCTGCTAACCAAAATGTTGGCAGTTTGAATCTACCAGGTGCTCCTTGGAAACTCTGTGGGACAATTCTACTGTGTCCCATAGGGTCTCTATGAGTCAGAATCGACTCGACAGCAACGGGTTATAAAAGCCTCAGTGAGCTAGATTGACACAATAGCCACAACAATGGACTCAGACATACCAATGACCATAAAGACGGCACAGGATCAGGCAGCATTTTGTCTTATTACACATAGTGTCTCTATGAGTCAGCTCCAATGAGACAGCAGCTAACAACAACACACATTTTTCAAAAGAAAAAAAAAAATCACTTTTGTTGTTGTTGTTAACATTTTTGTTTATGGTCATTGGTATAGCCATAGAAATCCCCCATATGATCTCCTGCTCTGGGGAGCATAGTTGATTGACAGCCCCTGCTAAAATCCCCTGGATTTACCACCATGTTTTTGTCAAGTCTGTGATTCTCCAAGACCGTTGTCCATCAGTTACTGAGTATGACATGTCTACTAGTACAGACCCATTCGTATGATACATACAAACACTCTCAACACGCCGTTATGACTCAAAGACCTCCCACCAGCCCAGACAAAACTTTACCAGAACAATGCTACACCTGTGATTTCTTCTATCAAATCCTCTTTCCTTCCCACTTACCTTTCACAGGTGTCAGAATTTTTTATGTGTCTGAAATCTCTCCCTGCCTATTTGCTAACAGTTGATTGTGAGTTCCAGGAAGGATAACAGAAGGGAAGAGTTGTGTACAAATAAAAGTCAGAGATAGGGATGACCTGGGAATCTTAATGGCTTTTGAGATATGAACAGGGTTAATAGCACAGTTGGGATTAAATCTGATGGCCTCCAGGCAGATAGTCAGGGTTAAGCTATCATTGTGGTAGAAGGGAAATGGAGTCATGGAAGTCTTTCCAAGGATGCACGCATCTGTGACCTTCTTCCCTCCTGTCAATAGTGTTGTGGAGGCTGAAGGGAGAAACCTTCACCCAGAGCATGAGATGTCCAAGGTGTCCTCTTTGGTCCTGCTATTGGAGCCCAAGCCCAAGCCTGTTGCCACTGAGTCAATTCCGACTACTAGCAACCCTATACAGCAGAGTAGAACTGCCCCATAGTGTTTCCAAGGTCATAATTTTTACGGAAACAGAATGCCACATCTTTCTTCCACGGAGCAGCTAGTGAGTTCTAACTGCCAGCCTTTTGGTTAGCAGCTGAGCAACTGTGTCACCAGGGCTTCTTTGCTATTGGAGGCATAGTGTATATATGAGGAGTGGTCTTATCCATGTATCACACCCCTCCTCCTCTCATTGACAGATACCTATTTTTATAAAAAACAACCTCACAAAGTTCTAAAGCATATTGACTTAAGTCAATGGACAGCAGCCCCATCCCATCTATCAGAGAACTGGCAGACAAAAGATTTGCTTTTAGCCAAGGCAAGCAACAATGTGTATGTGTGAGCCAGGTGCTGGCAACCATTTTACATAATTATATAATTAAACATTCATGGTAATCCTAAAAACAAGGCTTTTTCTCAACTTTACAGATAACAAAAAAACACGAGTTGCCATTAGTTACCTACCTACAATGCAGCACAGCTGGAATGAAATTGAGTCAGTATTGATTCCAATGCCTTTCCACTCTATCACTCCACATTTCAGATGGTTCTACTTACCATTTGTTGATTGTCCAGCTGTAGCTCTACACACTAAGGAAAGGATGATTTCATGAGCTTAGTCATCAAAAAAAGCATGAATATTTTCTGGAGATCCTGTAGCTACTTGCTGGGCAAGGGCTTTGTCTGAGCCATCTAGTGCTGCTATAACAGAAATATCACAAGTGGATGGCTTTAACAAAGTGAAGTTTATTCTCCCACAGTCTAGTAGGCTACGAGTCCAAATTCAGGGTGTTAGCCCCAGGGGAAGTTTTTCTCTCTCTGTCGGCTCTGGAGGAAGGTCCTTGTGATGCATCAGTCTTCCCTTGGTCTGGGAGCATCTCAGTGCAGGAACCTCAGGTCCAAAGGATGCGCTCTGCTTCTGACACTGCTTTCTTGGTGGTATGAGATCTCCACCAACTCTCTGCTAGCTTCCCTTTCCTTTTATCTCCTGAGAGATAGAAGGTGGTGTATGCCACACCCCAGGGGAACTCCTTTTACATTGGATCAGGGATATGACCCATAAAGGTGTTACAATCACACCGTAATCCTCTTTAACATAAAATTACAATCACAAAATGGAGGACAACCACAGAGTTCTGGGAATCATGGCCTAACAAGTTAATATACACATTTTTGGGGGGACATAATTCAATCCATGACAGGCTTATATGTGAAATCTATTACTAATATTTTTCCTTCCCAAACTTGGGAGTGATAATATTTTTAGAGGTTAAATATCCTTAAATATATATATATATTGAAAAGAATATGACAGGAGGTCATAATGTTGGAAAATTTTAATGTTACGAAACGTTCACAGAATTTCCCAAACATGTTTTCCGTGGAATATTTGTTGTAGGAGGTAATGAAATGATGTGTCGTCTGTAGTTGGTGCCCTGAGAACAGAGACCTCCTTTATTAATTTAACTTGGAAAGCCCCACTTTGAAGATCCACAGTATACACTACCATGTGAATGGCCTGCACTTTAACCTTTAGAATGCAACTTAAATAAACTGTAATAATTTTTATTGCAGCTAGCAAATGTTTCCTCTGGTTCCTAAGCCCCCACACATCTCTGTAATTTTTCTTAATGTGGAGCACTATGAAAATCTTAAATTAAGAATTACTTTTAAAGCATCATCTTGCCTCAGGAAGGCTCTGACCTGCCTTTTATGACTGGCCTTTGATAGTGACTCCTTCAAGCCTTCTTGGGGCTCATTCAAAAGCTGCTTACTCGAGTTATATTTGTAAACACATTTAACATATTTTTTAAAAGAAATTAAATTTAAAAGGGTGCACTACTAATTTCAGTCAAGATGGAGTAAAAAGGACCTTCTTACCTGAAACGAATAGTGAAAATTAGAAAGACAAAAAAAAAAGAATGCAACAATGGGAGCCAGGAGAGTAAGAAAGGAAATGACCTTTATCTGGAAAAATGGTAGATAAAAAATACTGCACTGATGTGGCAGAGTAATTTGAGTAGTAGAATTAAATAATTAAGCTTGGTCGCAAAGTTTAGCTTAAGCTAAGGATCCCTTAGTGTTAATAAATACTTTTGACTTACTGTATCAGATTGCCTGCAACTGTCTGGCTATTTGGAATTTAGCTCCTAGAATTTTTCTTACTAAATACTAAAACTACAGAATATGGTTGGGACTGGAAATGACATGCTCACGTTATTGTTGTCGTTAGGTACCCTCGAGTCAGTTCCAACTCATAACTACCCCATGTACAATAGAACCAAACACTGCCTGGTCTTGCGCCATCATCACAATTGTTGCTATGCTTCTGCCAGTTGTTGTAGCCACTGTTTCAATCCATCCTGTTGGAGGTCTTCTCGTTCACTGACCCTCTGCTTTACCAAGCATGATGTCTTCTCCAGGGACTGGGCTCCTCCTGATAACACGTCCAAAAATACATGAGATGAAGTTGTGCCATCCTCACTTCTAATGAGCATTCTGGCTGAACTACCAAGACAGAGCTGTTCATTCTTCTGGAAGTCCGTGGAATAGAAAATGTATAGGAAGTGGTTAGAGGAAAAAGGAACTGATAGAAAGGGAAAAGGGAATAAAGAAACAATGCTATTCAAATGGAGAGCAGTATCAAAACAAATAATATTTGACTCCATTTATTCATTTATGAAATTAAAATAAAGTGACAATTTGTTCCTTGTGAGAACTATGCTTGAGTTGACAATTTAAATATTTATTAGATAGGGTCAGAAACTTGTAGTTTATGATGCAGTTGAAAGGCATAACTCAAAATTACTTTTCCCAAACTTTAATGATATAAACAAACGATAAATAATCAATAAATAAATCAACAGCAATTAAGCCAAGGACAGTGAGGGTGGCATGGAGATATTATTCCAAAGTTTGCACTTTTTTTTTTCTTATTATGTGTAAGCAGCACATACTGCTTAACTGCCTCCTACAAATCATCTCAATAATAACTCCCATTTATCGGAAAGGGATAATACATAAGGTATTGACACGTGAGGGAAGAAAAGAATTTCCTTTCCCCATAATATATCTGTCCCACTTGGTAAAAGAACAGTAGCTGCATTTGGACATTCTTCTACTTCTCTGCTTTAGCGAAGGAGGGCAGGGACACAGAGTATACACAGCAAAAACACAGGAAATCAGAACTAATTATTTACACAAGTAAATTAAAAAATGTCACACAGAACAACACACAACATATTTAAGATATTATGAGAAACAAAGAGGATATGAAGAGTCAAAATGAAGTTAAACTGAAGATTTGAACCCCCACACACCAGTAAATTAATATAAGCACACACACATGAACAGTTTATGTATGATTTTTCTCCTCTGAATAGGGAACATGAAAATTTAGAAATTTCTGTTGGTGAAAGAGATAACAAAAAAGGAGCTAAAGCAACTTAGAATCTCTGTGATAGAGTTGGTGGATTTAAAATTGCATACAAAAATGTTTCAGGCTATGTGAAGCATTATCGGAGAACTTAATAGTACAATTCATGTGTTTGTTGCTGTTACGTACCATAGAGTCATTTCCAACTCAAAAAGACTCTATGTACAACAGAACAACACACTGCCTGGTCCTGCACCATCCTCACAAATGTCGCTATGTTTGAGTCCATTTTTCAGGCATTGTGTCAACCTACCTAGTTGAGGGTCTTCCTCTTTTTCGCTGACCCTCTACTTTACCAGGCATGATGTCCTTCTCCAGGAACTGATAACAGGTCCCTCCTTCTCCCTCCTGATAACAGGTCCCAAACACGTGAGACCAAGTCTCTCCCTCATAGCTTCTAAGGAGCATTCTGGCTGTTTATTCTTCTGGCAGTCCACGGTATATTCAATATTCTTTGCCAACACCAGTATTCAAACGCATCAATCCTTCTTCAGTCTTCTTTATTCGTTGTCCAGTTTTCACACACATATGAGGAGATTGAAAATACCATGGCTTGGGTCAGGTGCATCTTTGTCTTCAAAGTAACTAACACTTTCGCTTTCAACACTTTATAAAGGCCTCTTGCACCAGATTTGCTCCAATGCAATGCATCACTTGATTTTGTAACTATCGCTTCCATGGCATTGATTTCGGATCCAAAGAAAGTGAAATCCTTGCCAACTTTGATATTTTTTCCATTTATCATGTTACTTATTGGTCCAGGTGTGAGGATTTTTGTTTTATGTTAAGGTGTAATCCATACTGATGGCTGTGGTCTTTGATCTTCATCAGTAAGTGCTTCAAGTCCTCTTCACTTTCAGCAAGTGAGGTTGTGTTATCTGCGTATCACAGGTTGTTAATAAGTCTTCCCCCAATCCTGGTGCCACATTCTTCTTCATGTAGCCCAGCTTCTCGGATTATTTGCTCAGCATACAGATTGAAAAAGTATGGTGAAAGGATACAACCCTGATCCACAGCTTTCCCGATTTTAAACCACGCAGTATTCCCTTGTTCTGTTCAAACAACTTCCTCTGGTCAGTATATATTTCTGAGAAAGTGAAGTGAACTTGGATAAAGCACATTTACTAGGATAGCAGCAGAGAAGACAAACACCCAGGTTAACCAGGCTACATCCTATGCAATGAGAAAAAATACCCCTGCTTCACTTCCACTGAGCCACTATAACAGTAGGCCATAAAGGCAGGCAAAGAGAATTTATCTCCCTTCTATTTCTATTAACATGAGATCTGCACGGAGCAAATATTAAACCCAACTAGGAGGAAAATACAATCAAAGGCAAGGAAAAAAAGGAAAATGCAACAAGGAGATTGAGGAATATTATACAATGTGTACCTTTGAAAACCATTTTAGCCAAAAATATAGCCCCCAAAATATTATTTATAGTGTTTCTCAATATAGAAAAATATAAAAACAAATACATTTTTTTCTTTTTTATTGTGCTTTAAGAGACAGTTTACAAATCAAGTCAGTCTCTCATACAAAACTTTATATACACATTGCTATGTACTCATTGTTGCTCTTCCCCTAATGAGACAGCACACTCCTCTCCCTCCTGTGTTCCCCATATCCATTTAGCCAGCTTCTATCCCCCTCTGCCCTCTCATCTCCCCTCCAGACAGGAGCTGCCCAGATAGTCTTATGTGCCTACTTGAGCCAAGAAGCTCACTCCTCACCAGTATCATTTTCTATCTTATACTCTAGTCCAATCACTGTTTGAAGAGTTGGCTTTGGAATGCTTGCAGTCATGGGCTAACAGAAGGTCTGGAGACCATGACCACTGGGGTCCTTCTAGTCTCAGTCAGACCATTAAGTCTGGTCTTTTTACGAGAATTTGAGAAAAGCATATAAATTTAATGAAACAAGTATTCAAAGCAATAATAAAACTTGAAACTATGACTGTAGATTGAAGGAAACAAATTGAGAAATGAGACACCACCATAGCACAAAAATTTTAGAAACAGCAAAAGCTATAGTAAATGCTATCTGAAACCAAATTATTGATTATAAGAAAGCTTCAGAGTCGTCACGAATGAATATCAAAAAGAAATAGATTAAAACAAAACAAAAAAATGTAATTGATGAGGATAAACTCAGCCCTACAAAATCATAATAACCCCAAAGCAGCATAAGCCAATATATGGGTCTGAAATTATTTAAAGACCAAATTGAACCTAGAAACACAAAAATGTGTCTAGTTTTCTAAACACAAAGGAATAACTGAATCTGATGTTTGAAAGTGTGTGTCATCAAAAAAAGACAAAAGAAACAATATCATTAAGAAAATCAACCCCAATTTATATCCTGACAAAATTATTGAAGAGGGAAGAAAACAGGGTAGTCTCAAAGTTATCCAGCGTATCCTTATTTGGAGAGAAGGAGGTAGTAATACCTAGAAAATTTACTGGTAAGAAAGTGTTAATCAGAACTAATACATTCATAAAAATTACCTTTCAGACACAAAGAATATCAAAGCATGTGTAAAGGCTTCTTAAAACAAACAATTATCAAATGAAAACTTACAGTCAACTCAGCAGTGAAGAAGAGTTAGTGAGGGAAAAAAATGTGACTGGATTTCATTAAAACTTGGCCAATGTTGGTTAATTAATTTCAATATGGACAAACTCAAATCGTTCAAAAAGAATGTAAAAAAAATCTGCTGAATTTGACTTCTAATAAATTGATAGCCTTTGGGAGATCAGATTGTAGTAGGAGGAAGAAAAAAATATGAAATGAGAAGATATAGACGTTTAGATGAGTAGGGTAGGAAATAATTTAAACTATAGATTAAAAGTAATGAACAGGAATTTATGTGTGATTTGTTTCTTGCTTTATTGATAAAAGAGACATGAGCATGTGTACAAGCTGAGCAAAAGAAGAAAATAGAGAGAGAGAGAGAAAAAAAATACACGCAAAATCAGAACCGGTAAGAGGGGCAAGGCCTAAGGAATGTGACAGAATGGCTGAAATGGAGGAAAAAGGGAGGTCTTTGCACCTGAGCCAAAAAGGAAATACAAGCCCCTGGTGGCGCAGTGGTTAAGCATTCAGCTGCTAACTAAAAGTTTGGCAGTTCAAACCCACTGGCAGCTCAATGGGGAAAGATATGGCAGTCTGCTTGCATAAAGATTACAGCCTTGGAAACCCTACAGGGCAGCTCTACTGTATAGGGTCGCTAGGGTCCCTATGAGTCAGAATTCAACTTTAAGGCAATGGGTTTGTTTGTTTGTGGTATTTGATGGGACATTCATAGACATAGGCAATTAGGATGTCAGTGGTGCAGGAAGGCTCCAGGGGAAGGAATCTACTAGGCATTTTCCAAATACTTCAGTAATGAGAGGGGCATCTGGGGGATTAACAGACAACAGAGAAACTTCCAGGAAGCAGGATGTGTTTCCGAGGATAGAAGAGTAAAGACTGGAAGAAGCATTACCTGATCTTGGACGTGGGAGAATGAACAGACTGCACTGGAAAACTGCCATGGAAAGAGGGCTTCTCAAGGGAGAGACAGGACGTAATTGACTTCAAGATGTTATAGTGGAAGTGTTGCTGTTGTTGTTAGGTGCCATTGAGTCAACCTTATGTACAAGAGAACAAACACTGCCTGGGCCTACACCATCTTCATGATCATTGTTATGCTTGAGCCCTCTATTGCAACCTCTGTGTCAATCTATCTCATTGAGGGTCTTCCTCTTTTTCCCTGATCCTCTACTTTACCTAGTATGACATCCTTATCCAGGAAGTGATCCCTCCTGAAAACAGGTCCAAAGTATGTGAGAAAATCACACCATCCATCCTTTGAAGGAGCATTCTGGTTGTACTTCTTCCAAGACAGATTTGTCCGTTCTTTTGAAAGTGGGGACTATCAAACGAAAACATATAGTTAAATAAGCTGTGAAAGAATAGACAGTAAGAAAAGAAATATTTGACTGGACTCCGTCAAAACTTGGTCAACATTGATTACAGAATTGATTTCAATATCAACAAAATCAATTTTTTTTTTTTTTAGTATAACAATGGAAAGGGGTTTATTAATAGTGAGTACAACGAACACTACCTTCCATTAGGCACAAGGGTGGTAGACAGTGGATCTGGAGTTTAAAAATATAGGATGATAAGAGAGAGAGGAGAGATGCCCATTGAGGGTATATTCAGGAGTTGACCAGGGATAAGAGAGATGAGAGGATAATGGCTTGGACTGATCAGAAAGCGTGCTTTATTGCAAGCACAGGCTGAGCCTTAACCAGAGTTGTGAGTAGACTCATGGGTGGAAAGATTGAAAAAAAAAGAAAGAAAGAAAGCCCTCAAGCAGGATGGATGATGTCCTTTCTCTTCTCTGGAATACTTTTTAAAATGAATCTTGTAGGCTTTAACAACTCAAATTCAGTTAATTTGGATCATAGTATCTTCAAGTTTAAAAAAAAAATCATAAAAGCTTGTTAATCACGTGATTATAAATCGATTAACATCTATAATTGGAAAATATCTTTTAAATAACTTCAGAAAATCATTCACTGTAATTATGTATGAAAACTAAAATTAAGTGGTAAGATTAAACTCTTAATTGCGTAATTCTGAGAATGGGTAAGAAGAGTGATAAGTACTAGCAAAATTGGGGGATCTAGCTTATTGATAATGGTAGTCTTTACTGGGTTTTTTATTATTTTAGAATTGTAGATGATATTTCAATTGTGAACTCAATTTTTTTCTTTGTATGTAGTAAAAATATGACTTGGTTTTTAAGCAATTACTACATCCATTTAATCATTTTGGATTGTTCTTGAATTTACAATTAAATACACTTTCACATTACTTCACTTAACAAAAAATTCATATCTTTTCATTTTAAAAATAAGTGTAGATTCCCCTTTCTGAAACAGTTCTGATAAAAATATATCAGTTTGGGTAAATTGTGAGCTTTACAAGGTAGAATAATATGAAAGTGTGTACTAGCAGCCGTCTCCATTGTTTAAGATCATACACAATGGGCTTTATACTCATGATTACCTAATTTATTTATCTAATTAGATTTCCAACTTTTTTTTTAATCACCTTTTAACTTTTTTTTTTTTTTGCAGACATTTTCCCTTTTGGAAAATTCTAGGCATAATAATAATAGTAACACATTTCTGATCTTCGAACTGACTAGCTCAGCTTTCACAGTAGCTGGTGGGAACTGACAGAGGTGGCAGAATTCCTCCGAAATAACTGATCTTGCTATTGAGGTAGTCGACCTTTCATCAACTGGAGCCTTGATGACTCCTCCTTAGAGACTTTTCTTAACTTGCAGTAAGTAAAAAGGGCTGAGTTGTGATTCCTTCAGCAAGTTTACTTTTTAATGGATTGCATCGCTATTACTGGTTGTTATGGATTTAATTTTGTCCCCCCAAAATGTGTATCAACTTCCCTAGGCCATGATTCCCAGTATTGTGTGGTTGTCCTCCTCCATTCTGTGATCTGATGTAATTTTCCTACGTGCTTTAAATCCTAACCTCTATGATGTCAGTGTCCACACCACAGCAACAGGTAGTGTTTTTATGTTAATGAGGCAGGACACAATCTACAGGATTAGGTTTTATCTTGAGTCAATTTCTTTTGAGACATAAAAGAGAGAAATGAGCAGAGAGGAGGGGGACCTCATGCCACCAAGAAAGAAGTGTTGGGAGTGGAGCGCATCCTTTAGACCTGGGGTACCACTGCTGAGAAGCTCCTAGTCAAGGGAAGATTGATGATAAGGACCTTCCCCCAGAGCCAACAGAGACAGATAGCTTCCTCTTAGAGCTGGCACCCTGAATTTGGACTTCTAGCCTCGTAAACTGTGAGAGAAGAAACTTGTTTGTTAAAGCCATCCATTTGTGGTATTTCTTTATAGCAGCACTAGATAACTAAGACACTGGTTTAATTCTCATCCTTTTTTTTTAACTTCAGACAAGCACACTGAATTCACACTAAATTTTGACTGGTTTTCTAATCAACTAGATAATAAATTTTCTTCTAACTTCATTCTTTTTTTTTCTTCAATAAAAGTTACATTGTCAATTTCATACTTTTAAAATTATTACTTTCTTGTATGTAGGCATCTTTATTGACTCTTTTTCTGGCTCTCTTCTGTAAAATACTTAATTATCATTTTATGGCATCTTCATTAGAGAAGTCCATTTATATCAAGTGAAAAACATACTCAAAATCTCTATTTCTAGTATGCCTAAAATATTTTAATAAATAAACAAAATAAGTAAAAGTGAGTTCCATATTTTTACTCAGGAGACATGTTTTCATGCAACTGCTGCAAATTTGTTTTTCTATAGGCTCGTAATTTACAAATCTAGGGTTAAAATCCTGTTTGTAAAAAAGATTTTTTCTAATTATATAATTTTGTAACTATCTTTTAATAAATATAGGTATCTAAAACTACAGAAAGTGGATTCAATACTTTTGGAAATGAAGTTTGTTTGTAAAACTTTGGGACTTATGAAAAGCTGGGAAACATGTCCACCTTCTAAATACTAGTTGCATATATTATTAAGCATAGTGGCGTGTGGAAACTTTTCATGACTCAATGATAGCCTCCAAGAACAATACCAGTCATGCTGTCTAGGCCAGAAAGACTCAAAAAAAATTAAGATTCTCAAATATATTTAAATTATAGAGGTTGAAGCAAAAAGAAAGAAATGGGGCAGGTTAAGATAAGTTTTCAAGTGGAATAGCAAGAACACACTAGTTAGATTATGGTTTACACAATATTCCTATGTTCTGTTCTTCTTTCTCTCATTGTTGCTCTCTATCATTCTCTCTTGTCAGGCTTCTTTGCTGGCGTTGTGCTTATGAAGGCTAGAGTTGAGGTTTGAGCAAGGGGGGCCAATTTATAGGAAGTGCCTGGGACTAACACACACAATTGCTTTACTCGAAAGATGCAGGTGTAACCTGACCCTACGAATGCCAGTAAATTTCCATTAGTCTTAAATTAGACCAAGCCAGATTTGGCCCACCCCACATTCACAGAAGGGCCAGCTATGATGGCTTGTTTATCTGAACAGAGGATGCAGCAACAGGAGAAATGAATCAGAAGGAAAATCATCACCCCGACTCTATTCCAAAATGAGAAGTCTGACAAAAACCACATCACCTCCTGTTTCTTGGCCACCTTCTAGTATTTTCCCTCCCCAGTACAGCTGCACAGCTGCCATCTTGCTGCCCAAATCACATATAAGCCCTACTTCTCCACAGCTCAGGGAGTCTAAGGAAATTTCTCCCGACTCTTTGCTCTGCACATTGCAACAAAGTTTGTTTCTCTTTCTCAAAGGTCAGTGCCCAGATTATTGGCAAGCCTGAGTGCACCAGACAAGGTCCCATTTTCTACGGTTCAGTAACACAGGGACAAGTATGCCTGACCCCAATGAAAGGTGCCAAATACCTTCTATTTTGTTTTTCTTGAGCGGGAAATACTTAGGGCAAGAATAGGTGACACCAGTGGGTGGCCTATTTAAAACATTAACCATTTCTAGAGTGTCTCATATGCCTCATTCATATTGAGTACATCATGAATGTTGAGGTCTCTGTTACTTCAGGTGTACTTAGTATATTATCAATACTAGGTGCTTGTTGGTCTCCTTCTATTTGTTTACCACATATACATATTGTATCACTTAATATAGTATACCGCTTTGGATAAGTTACTGCTTTACCATATCTTACATCTTTTATGAATTTGGCTTCTGACTCAAAAGCTACTTGCTTTAGTTGCATCTACTATTCTTACTTGCTTATTTTTTGCCTTTTATAGAAGACTTGAACATTCTTAAATAATTCAGTGATCACATATTAAGGTGAGATAACATAATTTCTCAGATACAAACATAATTTCAGTATGATTTTCTCTTTTTCATTCAACTCTTTTTCTATTTCTTCCATAAAACTTTCTAAGTTGGAAGTAACAAAAATGATTGTTTTGAAGCCCTACTGTTATATTTTAGGTTATGAGTTTAATTGTTCTTGTTAGGTGCTGTTGAGTAGGTTCTGACTCATAGCAACTCTATGTACAACAGAACTAATCACTGCCTGGTCCTGTGCTATCTTCACAATCATTGTTAAGCTTAAGCCCATTATTGCAGCCATTGTGTCAAACCATCTCATTTAGGGTCTTCCTCTTTTTTGCTGACCCTCTACTTTACCAAGCATGATTTCCTTCTCCAGGGACTGATCTCTCCTGATAACATATCCAAAGTATGTGAGACATAGTCTCGCCATTCTCGCTTCTAAGGAGCATTCTGGCTATACTTCTTCCAAGACAGATTAGTTCATTCTTTTGGCAGTCCACGGTACATTCAATATTCTTCACCAACACCATAATTCAAAGTCATCAGTTATTCTTCCATTTTCCTTATTCATTATCCAGCTTTCACATGCAAATGAGGTGGCTGAAAATACTATGGCTTTGGTCAGGTGCACCTTAGTCTTCAAGGTGACATCTTTGCTTTTTAACACTTTGAAGAGGTCTTTTGTAGCAGATTTGCCCAATACAATGTGACATTTCATTTCTTGACCACTGCTTCCAGGGGTGTCGATTATTGATCCAAGTAAAATAAAATCCTTGACAACTTCAATCTTTTCCCTGTTTGTCATGCTTTTGCTTATTGATCTGGTTGTGGGGATTTTTGTTTTCTTTATGTTGATGTGTAATCCATATTGAAGGATTTGATCTTCATCAGTAAGTGCTTCAAATCTAATTGATACAAATAATGAAATTTCCGGGACCGTTTAGGGAAGTGAGCACCAACATCCACTAAGTCATACATTCAAGAAATGTTGGCTTATATCCTACAATTCAAAGATTTGACCAAGACAGTATGAAAAAGGAAAAGTGAATTAGACATGTTCTTCCTCTTCAAGTTTGGCAGAGATAGTACTGTGAATTAACCATATCATTTCTTCCTAGGAATACAGTGAAATTATAAGTCTTAACCTCTCTTTCAATCATATTGGTACCAGATGACGAAGTCTGACCAAGGAAATGTGAGTGAAATTGTTATAAGCCACTTTCAGAACTTGCCCTTACAAAACACTTTGAACAACAACCTATTCTCTTCCTCTTCCACTATTAGTTTGGAAGTTCATTGTGTCAGAAAGCACAGATGCAAGATGAAAGCAGCCTGTATTCTTGAGTCAATGCCTGGAAGAGAACTGCTTAAGAGAAATATGATGTGAGCAAGAAATTAAGTCACTTACATTTCAGCAGAGCCTAGGATTGAATACTATTTCTAATAGACATCCTAATGCAAAGTAGAAATTGGTATGCAATAAGTCAGGCGTAGAAACAATACTGGATAACTAGAAACAGTCCTGTATACCATAGTCGCCAGCTTCATCGGGAAGAATATGATGTGTTTAGTCAGAGTTGCATCTAAGAGTAATGCATATAAATAGAAACTGTTCACAATTCTTCTCAGAGAAAGAACAATATTTGTTAGTAAGAAATCGTTTTCCAAGCCACTGGGGTTAGAGGGTAGCCAGCAAGAGAGAAGACAATGTCTAAACATAAATATTTAAAACTAGTACAAACAATGTGTTTTAGACCCATCTATATGTTTTCTCCTGAGAGTGGGAATAAAATGAGGAAGGTAAGAAAAAAAATATGTTGCACATATAATATTGGACTTATAATTTCAACTTGAGCTTTTACACTGAATTACTGACTTGATTGACTACTAAAATTCATTTATATACTATTGCTCCCCAAACAGTGTGTCACGGGATGTATCAACTGCTTTCTAGCAAATTAGGGATGCTATCATATTTCTTAGCGGGTCAGAATTGTTGGGAGGGTTAGTTTGATTCCATGAAGTTTCCTAAAGATAATGCTCTTATGTCTTGGAAGGAAGCATGCATCTCTATTTCCATGGAGACAAGCCTATGGCACTAGTCGTCCTCACAGACAGAATCCAACTCCACTAAGCAAACAAAGTTTTGAGAGGTTAACATATTTACAAGATTTTTCTTCATGTTATCTCAGTAAATAATTAATTCATTTTTTTCCCTGTATTATTCTTGCCAAATTATCTTGTGAATAATGCGGGAACTTAATGATATAACTTCAGGTAAAATAAACACATAGTTTCTTCAAATGTATTTAATCAATCTTAAAAGAAAATATAATGTTCATCACATAAATTGTTAAAAGAACAAATAAGTTCAGAGAAAGTATGCTTTGGGCATACTAGTAATATTGGCTAGTGCCGTATTGAAAAATCTTGTCTTAGCATATGGCCTTTTCTTTTTTACATTTTAATTTACAATATACTTAGGATAGTTCTTGGTTTTCATGACATCTTTCATTTCCTTCTGAATCACTGGAACACTTGAACTCTTCAATAGTGTCATAGGAGAATGCACATAGAGAAATACAAAAGCCGAAGGGCAGAAGTGGTTTTTTGTTTGTTTTCTCCTCAACACAAAACTTTAACATCTAGAAATACAAGTCCCAGAAGCCTTGAATTTCCTAAAGAATAGGTTTCGAGGAACACTAACAGTGCCTTTTTTTCCCAATGTCTTACAGTGTTCCTGAATGCAACTTGATAGAAATGATATTATAGGTGAAACAGTAGCTTTTTTAGCCTTCTTATTTATATATTTGACAAATCAACTTACAAAATCACTTATAGTGATAAGGTTTGTCTGCTTTACAACAGACTTTGACACATCAAATGTATTTCCTGGAGACTAATAACATAGTATTATATTTTGACCACTGATACTGATGGCTTTTTGTTGTTGTTGTTGTTTATTTTCTTAGTGTGAATTAGAAGAAATTATGAAAGTAAAGGTGGTTGTTTGAATTAAGGCCTTTCCTCTGCCCTTGTACAAGGACACTGAGAATTTTCCTTTCAAAGTTAGGTAATACATTACTTCCTGTTCCCCTTCTACCCAGTTCTCTTTTGTAACTTTTAGAACTGTTTTTACCACCAATATTTCCAATTAAATACAGCTGCATGCTATCCTTTGCTGTGATTGGAGGAGACTGAGGAGAATCACTTATCTCAGTGGATCCTTGCCACTCCTAGTGCCATATATTTGGAATCTCATTGTAAAAATACGTTTCCAGGAGAATTAACACAGAAGTAAATGAGTTTATCCATTTTTTTTTTTTTCTTTAAAGGAAGAGGATATGTGAAACACTGTAGAGCTGAGTGAGGAAGATTATTGCAAAATCTAAGGAAATGCTCACAAATGAAGTTAGGAAGAGAAACAGTGGCATCTACTAATTGTACTAGGCTTTGGCCATGTTAAGCTCGTATTCTATGCCAGTTATGCTAGAACTAGGATTTGTACTATTTTGTTATATTAACAAAATCATTGTTTTTGAGGAAGGACAGTGATATTCTAAGTTGAAGAGCTATGCTACTTTGACCCTAACACACAGTACCACATTTAGCCACCTGTTTAGGGCTTTTTTTAAGGGCTTTTAGGTCCCTGGGTGGCACAAGTGGTTTTTGTTTGGTTACTAACCTAAAGGTTGGAGGTTCTAACCCATCCAGCAGCTCCACAGAAGAAAGTCCTGGCAATCTGCTTCCATTTGTTTTTGTTGAGCGCCATCGAGTGAACTTTCGACTCCTAGCGACCCCATATGACAGACTAGGACTGTCTCCGACAGTTTTCTAGGCTGTAATCTTTGCTGGAAGAGATCACCATTTCTTTCTCCCACAGAGACTGGGAGGCTGGGTAGGTTCGAATTGCCAACGTTTTGTTTAGCAGCCAAGAGCTTAACCATTGCACCATCAAGGCTCCTCCATAAAGATTAAAGTCAAGAAAATCCTATGGAGCTCAGCTCTCCTCTGTAACACATGAGGTCACCATGAATCAGAATTGACTCAATAGGTTTGGCATTTTTTGGTCTAGGGCTTTTAACCTCGAATCCTAAGACAGGAGATTATGGCTTTGCAGCCATTTGGGAATACCGTACATCCTATAATTATAGTATCCTCGACTCTTCTTTCTTTTCTGATTTCAATTTGGTGCATCACCTAACCCTTAAAATAACCACATGTGGAACCATGGTGGCATAGTAGTTAAGAGTTCAGGTGCTAACCAAAAGGTTGGCAGTTCAAATCCACCAGGAACTCCTGGGGAACCTATGGGGAAGTTCTACTTTGTCCTATAGGGTTGCTATGATTTGGAATCAATACAAAGGCAAAAAGTTTGTTTTTTTTGGGGGGGGGGTTGGCATATATTTTAGGAGACAATTAAAAAAAAAATTTAAAGTCATGTTTTGATGCTTATGATAAAAACTTAAATTGTAATTTGACTGCACAATATTGTGCATAGCTGCCAAAATACACACTCCTTTAGAAAACCCCTAACCCCTTGCTGACAAGTCAATTCCAACCCATAGAGACCCCTATAGGATGGAGTAGAGCTGCTCCATAGGATTTCCAAGGAGCAGTTGGTGGATTTGAACTGCTGAGCTTTTGGTTAGCAGCCAAGCTCTTAACCACTGACCCACCAAGGCTCCAATCCCTTAGAGGGGCTCTAAAAAAAATCCATTGCCATCAAGTCAATTCCAACTCATAGTGACCCCATAGGACAGAGTAGGACTGCCCCACAGGGTTTCCAAGGAGCAGCTGGTGGATTTGAATGGCCAATCTTTTCGTTAATAGCTGAATTCTTAACCACTGTGGCACCAGGGCTCCAGAGGGACTCTATCCCCATAATATTAATGTGTAAGTGCCCCCAAATACTCAGTGCACAACCTGAAAACCTATATGTAGTTGTTTGGCTCTAACCATAGCTTTATTAGAGGAGTACTATGTTTAAAGCAACAAAACTGGCAATGAAAAATTCAAAAAATAACTTCCATTTAGAATATACTCACCAAAATATGTAACAATCACAGATATATTTAACAAAATACATTCAAGACCTCATCACCCAAACAACAAAACACTGAGAAGAAAAATTAAAGAATTCTTAATACATGGAGAATTATACTGTGTCCTTAGATGGGACGATTCAATGTTGTTATGCTTTCAATTATTCCCATATTGATTACACTAAAAAAAAAAAAAAAATGCTGTCGAGTTGATTTTGACTCATAGTGACCCTACAGGACAGAGTAGAACTTCCCCATATGGTTTCCAAGGAACAACTGGTGGATTCGAACTGCCAACCTTTTGGTTAGCAGCCATAGCTCACCATTCCTCTTAACCACTGTACCACCAGGGTTCCATATTGATTATAGACTTAACAAATCTCTTCCTTAAAACTCCATCCCCTCCCCATTCTGTCTCTTCTATTTTACTTTATTTTCTCTCCACACCCAAAATGTATTAGGACACCATATACTGTTGCAGTCCATCTAGTTGAATGGTGCCATACTATTCTCACAATTGGACAATCCAGAAAACTTGCAGGAAAATATCCTTCTTTACGCTTCACAAATGGCCAAGCCAGAAGCTTGTGAGAAAACATTCTTCTCTCCTTCGTTTACCTCCAATAAGTCAACAAGTTTCAAAGGCCTAAATAATATACATCTTGACAAGTCACTTTCTTCCCCATTATCATCAGCACATGCCTTTATTTATCTTTTCTTTGTGCATGTGTGAGAATTACCATTGTAGACTCACGACTGGATATGTTACTTTTGCTCTTGAACCTCAGACTTTCTCACGGTTTCAAAGTAACTTTCACAAACTCCAAAACTAGTCATGTTAATAATCTTTCGTGTAAAAAAAGTTTTGATGGGTTAAGAATGAAATCAATCAGCTTCATGTTCTTTTTCAGCTTTTATTTTCATGCTTAATCCCTAATATTTCTCAACATCTACATTAGAATACAAATGTGTCAGTTATTGGGCATTACATGAAGATGGCATGTTGTCACAGTATTGTGCACATGGTTACCTATCCCACGTAAGTAAATCTGCTCGTTCAACAAGCTGGGCATGAGCACTTTCTCCTTGAGGGATACTTTCCCAACTCTTCCCGACCTCCACATACAAAACTTCAGTAGATTGAGCAACCCTTAAATGTGCTTCTCTAGATCCCTATGATAAATGTATCACAACACATCATATTATAGTAAATGTTGAGCCCTTTGACAGCTAAATGTTGTGATTCTCTTAGACCAGGGCCATAGTGGGCTTATTTGTTTGGTTTGGTTTTTAAACTACTTTACCACAGTGCATCACATGGAGTAGAACTCAATAAAATTCTTTGAATGAATGAAGATTCACTTGCACTTGTGAATAAATACAAGACAGTGTGATAAAGTGGAAACTTCATCAGTTTTGGCATCAGGTAGAAGCTTGAAATCTGGCTGCAAAACATACTAACAGTGTGGCATTCTCTGAGTTTTAGTCTCTTCATGCCTTGGATAAGGATGAATATAATAGCATACAACATAAATCATGACTCCTGGCAATCCCATGCCCCCTTAAAAGGGTCACAGAGTCCTCTACCCTAGTACCGTCCAGCTAGAGAGGCTGCCCTGAGAATTACGATTTGTTGCACACAACACCATCTGCTCTCCTTGCCACAGACGATTGGACAAGAGGTGGGAATCCAAGAGATAAGCAACTGTAGGATCGTTGCTGATGTGCATAGAATGATTTGCTCTCTTAGCAGTTTTAACAGGGAAATAACATTGGAATGAGGCATTTGGTACTAGAAGTAGAAGTTGAAAATCTGTGACTTAGAATTTACAGGTGTCATAATCAGCTGGAAGTAAACTTAATTATAAATAAGCAGAAGCACTGAGGGGAAAATGTCTTAGCTCGCTAGTGTTGCTGTAGCAAAAATACCACAAATGGGTGGCTTTAAGAAACCGAAATTTATTTTCTTACAGTTTAGGAGTCTGAAAGTCAAATTCAGGTCACAGGCTCCAAAGGAAGGCTTTCTCTGTCTGCCCTGAGGGGAAATCCTTGTCTTGGCTTATGTAGGGTTCTTCTGGGCATTTCTTGGAGATCTCCAAGTAGCATCTATGTTTGCCCTTTCCTGTTTGCTTGCTTCTGTGTCTAACCTGCACTTTTGTATTTAAAAAGTGATTGGTTTAAGATAGGATTTACAACACATATTTTTGGGTGAAACAATTCAATCCATAACAGAAAGAAGAAATATACACAGAAAAATAAACCAAAAAAATAACCAAACCCATTGCCTTCGAGTTGATTCTGACTCATAGAGACCCTATAGGACAGGATAGAACTGCCCCATAGGATTTCCAAGTCTGTAAATCTTTATGGAAGCAGATTGTCACGTCTTTCTCCTGTGAAGTTTACCTGTTGGCATGTTTATAAACACAATTTTAAATACAGTCAGCAACAAGAAGGTTTTCACTGGGCAGTTTTTTCAGAAGTAGATAGCCAGGTCTTTCTTCCCAGTCTGTCTTAGTCTGGAAGCTCCACTGAAACCTGTCCACCAAGGGTGATGCTGCTGGCATAGCTTCCAGCATCACAGCAACACGAAAACCACCACAGTATGACAAACTGACAGGCAAGTAGTGGAGTGCTCCGTAGAAGCGAGGACGGCCAGACTGCGTCTCACATACTTTGGACATATTATGAGGAGGGACTAGTCCCAGGAGAAGGACATCATGTATGGTAAAGTACAGGGTTAGTGAAAAAGGGGAAGACCCTCAATGAGATGGATTGACATAGTGGCTGCAATAATGGGCTCAAATATAGTAATGATTGTGAAGAAGGTGCAGAACTGGGCAGTGTTGCTTTCTGTCGTACATGGGATCACTAAGGTGAAACCAACTCAAGGACACATAGCAACAACAACAAAGTAATAGTAAAGCCTGCTGGTTTTGGTGCCTTTCTGAAAGGAGGTGGTATGGTATAATATATTATTGAAAGGACATGCATTTGGGATTCAGATCAACTGATTCACTAGATACAGAGTTTTGGGGGAAGTTACTTAATTTTACTGAATTTCACTTTTGACCTTTGTAAAATACAGAACACAAATATACTTAGGGTGTTATTAATTTGTTAAGTGAGATAAAATATGTTAAAATTCCCGTTATATTATCTGTCTTACAATTAGCTCTTAACACATGCAGTTCAAAATTAAAATAAAGACAATCCGAGTGACACAATCTGGGGAAGGTATCAAATTCTTAATTCCATCAGATCTAATTGGAGTAGTTGTTGTTAGGTGCCGGGTCATATTGACCCTACATATAAAAATGAAATCGGGGTAGAGATTTCACATAACACAGCTGTGGCTGCAGAGGGCTCATGCCTAAGGACAAGTACTTCCAAGAACAGCGAGCAGAGCCTCCAAAAAAACTTGACCATGGCAGGACAGAAGGATAGGGAAATATAATGGAAGTCTAACTTCTCTTCGCATGCCAACCTTTCTATCTGTAACTTTTTACATCTAGGTAAATTGAAGACATTGAGTTTCTGCTAATGCATTTTGCCAGCTCTTCAGATCATTGACACATTACATAGCATATTTAAAAATTTGGGTGTTTTCCCCATGAGCTGCTTTTGAGCGAATTCTCTTTCATATTTTTCTCCCACCTTTCATTCTTTTTTATCCAAATTGAGGACAACCTATTTCATTTTATGAAAATTAATCATTTAAATGATGATGGATTATTCCAAAAACACTATCAAATCAAATAGATTTATCCAAAGACAAAGACTACATGGAACTGACTTTAACTGAAATGCAACTTTCCAATGCCTCCATGGGCCAACTCAACTGTTGGAGTTGTTATTCCTGAATTTTTCCTATCAGGGTTTTATTATTGTCTGTAAAATATATGTATCTATAGCTTGCGGTTGTCAATTTTAAATCCTTGCCTTAAGAAATTGTGTGAATGATTTGTATACTATTTTTATTTGTAGGATTGAGAACAATGCACTCAAAACTAGATTTGACTCAATAAACATTAAATCAATGAGTGCAGAAAGAGACGTGGAGTCTTAAACCCCTCTTTATCAAAAGTTTTCCAACAATCTATAAAGTATTGCAAGTAGGAAGAAAGAAAAGGGATAAACTTTTATCCCTTAATAAGTTTTATTATTTTTTTTCCCTCCTGACAGTCATTCATCAATGTTTTCCAAAGGTATCTGAAATAGAAGTAAGAATGCCTAGTAAGGGAATTAATATTCTTCTATCTCCCACCTGATTTGAGAAACAGCAACTCCAAGCTACAAAGTTTTAAAATTACTCTTCCCCGGTCATCGCAGTGGGCTGGCTCTTCACTGATTTACAAATAGCTCAATGTGTAGAAATCAATTATATTAAAAACGTGCTTCTCTACATCTATTTGGAAAATTAACAAGCAGCCACTAGAAGGTATGAGAACTATTGATCGATATGGAAAATATATAATGTTAAGTGGAAAAAGCAGGATATAAAATTGAATGTGCATTAAGAAGACCATGGTGGACACCTTTTTTGGGGTTCCCTTTGCCCACTGGTCTCTTAGTCCAGCCACTGCTCCAGCCAGCTTCTCACAGGTACAACCTGACATCGTGTGCTCCATACTTCTTACCTCTCACACAGGTTTCTCAGGGTGCTATTGCCTGGATGAAATCTAGAGGAACCTCACTTAGCACCCATGCAGGGAAGCCCAGAAGTATGAGGGAGTTGACAAACACAGGGAATGTCATTGATCAATGAGATCTGACAGTCAATAGAAAAATGATTCTTTATCTCCCCAGCCATAGAAGGTCTTCATATGAATCCTGAAATGGTTCCACGGGTCGAGAACCCATTTGCACATGTTGTTGCTGTTAGTAGATGCTGTTCTGTCGATTCCGACTCTGGTGACCCCGTATCACAGAGTAGAGCTACCTCCTAGGATTTCCTAGACTGTAATCTTTATGAGAGCAGATCACTAGGTCTTTCGTTCGTCCTGCAGAGCTGCTGGGTGGGTTCAAATCACCAACCTTTTGGTTAGCAGCTGAACACTTAACAGTTATGCCACCACCAGGGCTTCTCACTTTATATAGCACAGAGTAGAACTGCCGCATAGGGTTTCCAAGCAGCAGCTGGTGGATTCGAACTGCTGACCTTTTGGTTAGCAGCCAAGATCTTGTCCACTGCACCATCAGGGCTCCCATTTGTAGGTAGCTATGCCCAATTCCATAATATACCCATGCCAGTTTTGCTCCCTCATGCCTCATTTCTGCCCCCTGGTATCACGCTCCTCAATAAAATATTTGCACATAAAACAAAACAGGTTTGTGTTGTAAGCTAACTTTTTAATTAGTAGCAAATACTTGATGGTTCAAACCCACCCAGTGGCTCTGTGGATGCAAGGCCTGATAAACAGATTCTGTAGAGGTTAAAGACAAGAAAACCCAATGGAGCAGTTCTAGTCTGTAACACATGAGGTCCCCACGAGTTGAGACGGACTCCATGGCAGTGGATTTCATTTCTTTGTTTTCTCACAGCACCAAAATAACTGTGAGAAGTTTCAAGTAGACTCAAAGGCCTTGAGTTTCTATCTTTTTGTTCCTGTCTATGAGGCTCATAAAATAAAAAAAAATTTTTTTTTTTTTTTTTTATGAGGCAGTAGAAGATTAAGGAGGAAACTTGAGTTTCTTCCTCATGGACAATTGACTAGAAAAATAAAAGAAGTTGCAATGGTTGAAGAAGACTACTTCCTTGTGGTTTCATTACTGTGAAACACCAACATTTTTTTTTAACCTGCTAAGTATGTTTGTTCCAGAGAAGAAAAAACATTAGAATTAATTGATGTTGCAGTAAAGAAAAAAAATGACACTGAAAAAACCAATTTTCTTTGTTATGTTGTTGATACTCTCGGTTGTCTTGTTTGTAGGAGCAGGTCAGGAGATCATGCTCTGAGTGTCAGATTACTTATGGAAATCATTGTCAATAATAAAAACTAATAATATTTCATCATTAAAAATAGCCACAACATAAACCACCAAGATTTAGAATTATTTTCTCAAATATAGCTATATAAATGTGATTAATACTGCACCTCTCCATGTCAGTGCATATAGAACCATCTTAATGTTTTTATTAGCTACTTTTTTTTTTTATGCTATAGGGTCGCTATGAGTCGGAATCGACTCGATGGCACTGGGTTTGGTTTTTGGATTTATGCTGTAGTATGGGCATACCATAAATGCATATAATACATTTTGATAGGCATTTAAATGGCTAATGAATCTCCAATAATAAAAGTGCTTTTACATATATCTTTATGAGAGTTTTTATCCCTGTAGGGTAATTTTCCAGAACTGATACTTTCAAATTGTTTTCTACAAAGCTATTTTCTTCATGTCTATGTGATGAACCTTATCTCCACTCTCTTGGCAACAATAAATATTATCAAACTTTATAATTTTTGCAAATAGCTTGAATAAAAATTATTATTTTTAATTTGCTTTCCCATAGTATTAATTTGAATGTTTGTTGATATGTTCGTTGGGGACCATCTGTCATTTTTTAATCAATTATAATATGAATGCGAATTTCTAAAAGTTGACACTTAATGGAACTTTCTTTTCTAGTTGTAACTTCCACCACCAATTTGTTTAGCTTAGAAATTGCTGAATGTGATTCAGTATTCAATATAGACTTACCTACCTTTAGAAAGAGTTTTTTAATACCCACTTCCCTGCCGTAGTGTTAACTGGTAAACTTCTATGCTTTGAACAATTTAATAATTTACGTAGTCTTTTTCCTTAATTTATTAATATTTTTTAATTTATATTGTGCTATTTTATCCCTTATTAAGAATTGACTCAATGGCACTGGGTTTGGTTTAGTTGGATCCCTTATTAAAGACTTTACTTTGTCATCAGGAAAACCATATTCAATTTTCTCTATTTGTAGGACATAATGTACATCATCATTGTCGTAATTACTGTCGAGTTGGCACTAACTTATGGTGACTGTATGTATAACAGAATAAAACTTTGCTCAGTCCTTCACCATCTTCATGATCATTGGACCATATTTTGTTGTGATCCACAGCATTTTCACTGGTTAATTTTTAGAAATAGATCACCAGGCCTTTCTTCCTAGTCTGTCTTGCTCTGAAAGTTCCACTGAAACCTGTCCAACATGCGTGGCCCTGCTGGTATTTGAAATACCAGTGGCATAGCTTCCAGCACCATAGCAACAGGCAAGCCACCACAGTACAAAACACTGACAAATGGATGGTGGAATATACATCTAAATATAAAAAATTGAATTTATAGTATTCACTTTATATGTTTACATTAATATTTTAATTGAATCTACGTTATACTGTTTTTAGGGAAAAAAATCAAGCAACAAACCAAACAAACAAAAACATATTAACTTTCACCAGGCTTTTTAAAAATGCAGTCTGGTAAAAATCACCTATAATCTTAAATTTTTACAGAAACCACAGCTCCTATTTTTTGAAATAAATAAAAAATCCTTAAAAATAATGCAAATCAAAAGCACAGTGAGGTAGCAACTGCTTAGTGGGTACCAGGTTTTCCTTTGGGTTGATGAAAATATTTTTGAATTAAATAGAATGTGGCAGTTGCATAATATTTTTCATGTACTAAATAAATGCCACTTAATTATTCACTTTAAAGTGGTTAATTAAAAAAAAATGGTTTAAAGTAATCCAATGTACCCATGTGAACCTGGAGTAAGAAACAGGAATCTTCAATGCCAGTATGTGTTAGTACCACCATCATCCTGTAAAATAGAGTATCGATAGGGGTTGTTTCCTAGGGTGATGAGCTATACCTTCTTGGAGAAGACTGATAAGGAGTAGCTGAAATATACGCACTTCCCCTGATGCCAGGGTACTAAGCAAATGGTCCCAAAAGTTTGAAAAACCTAGAGTAGGAGAGGCACAGAGAGAATCCTTAGTTGTAACCAACTCGGCAAAGATAAATATTACATCATCAGTTGAACTCATGACCTTTGAGTTGATACTGATTAGATTAAAAAAAAAACCCAGTACCGTCGATTCCAACTCATAGCGACCCTATAGGACAAAGTAGAACTGCCCTCAAAGAGTTTCCAAGGAGCGCCTGGTGGATTTGAACTGCCGACCCTTTGGTCAGCAGCTGTAGCACTTAACCACTACGCCACCAGACTTTCCACTGATTAGATTATAGGGATATAAAATGTTTTCTTTCTTTTTTTTAATATAAATATCTTTTGAACTATTGTAACTGTGAAAATTTATACCCAGTTAAACTGAGTATGAATCCAGCCTTTCTTGAAAAAATAAATAAACTTATATATTATATATATTGTTGATGTTGTTGTTAGGTGTCATCAAGTCAGTTCTGACTCACAGTGACCTCATGCACAACAGAATGAAACACTGCCAGGTCCTGCACCATCCTCAGAATCATTGTCACGCTTGGGCCCACCATTGCAGCCACGGTATCAATTCACTTCTTTAAGGGTCTTCCTCTTTTCCACTGACCCTGTACTTTACCAAGCATGATGTCCTTTTTCGGGGACTTATCCCTCCTGACAACATGTCCAAAGTATGTAAGACGCAGTCCCACCAGCCTTGCTTCTCCGGAGAATTCTGGTTGTACTTCTTCCAATTCGGATTTGTTTGTTCTTTTAGCAGTCCATGGTATATTCAATGTTCTTCGCCAACACCACAATTCAAAGGTGTCAATTCTTCTTTGGTCTTCTTTATTCATTGTCCAACTTTCACATACATATGATGAGATTGAAAATACCATGGCTTGGGTCAGGCACACCTTAGTCTTCAAGGTGACACCTTTGCTTTTCAACACTTTGAAGAGGTCCTTTGCAGCAGATTTGCCCAATGCAATGTGTCTTTTGATTTCTTGACTGCTGCTTCCATGGCTGTTGATTATGGATCCAAGTAAAACGAAATCCTTGACAACTTCTATCTTTTCTCCATTTATCATGATGTTGCTTATTGGTTCAGTTGTGAGGATTTTTGTTTTCTTTATGTTGATGTGTACTGCCTAATGAAGGCTATGGTCTTTGATCTTCATTAGTAAGTGTTTCAAGTCCTCTTCACTTTCAGCAAGTAAGGTTGTGTCATCTGCATAATATATGTTGTTAATGAGTCTTCCTACAATCCTGATGCCCCATTCTTCTTCATATAGTCCAACTTCTCAGATTATTTGCTCACCATACAGATTGGATAGGTATGGTGAAAGGATACAACCCTGACTCACACCCTTCGTGATTTTAAACCACTCAGTATCCCCTTGTTCTGTCCGGACAACTGCCTTTTGTTCTATGTACAGGTTCCTCCTGAGCACAATTAAGTGTTCTGGAATTCCCATTCTTCGCAACATTATCCATAATTTGTTATGATCCACACAGCCGAATGCCTTTGCATAGTCAATAAAACACAGGTAAACATCCTTCTGGTATTCTCTGTTTTCAGCCAGGATCCACCTGACATCAGCAATGATATCCCTGGTTCCATGTCCTCTTCTGAATCTGGCCTGAATTTCCGGCAGTTCCCTGTTGATGTACTGCGGTAGCCACTTTTGAAAGATCTTCAGCAAAAATTTGCTTGCATGTGATTTTAATGATATTGTTCTATCATTTCCACATATGGTTGGATGACCTTTCTTTGGAATAGGCATAAATATGGATCTCTTCCAGTCAGTTGGCCAGGAAGCTGTCTTCCATATTTCTTGGCATAGATGAGTGAGCACTTCCAACACCGCATCCATTTGTTGAAACATCTCAATTGATATTCCATCAATTCCTGGAAATTTGTTTTTCACCAATGTCTTCAGTACAGCCTGGACTTCTTCCTCTTATATACCTCAGTTTATTAGACTCTGGTGGCTTGCATATTGCTGTGATACTGGAAGCTTTGCCAACAGTATTCCACATACCAGCAGGGTCACACTTGGTGGACACATTCCAGCAAAGCTTCCAGACTAAACAGACTAGGAAGAAGGATCAGTGGTCTACTTCTGAAAAAAAATTGGCCAGTGAAAACCATATGAATAGCAACAGAACATTGTCTGGTACAGTGGCAGAAGTTGAGCCCCTCAGGATAGAAGACACTCAAAAGATGACTGTGGAAGAGCTGCCCTCTCAAAGCAGAGTTGACCTTAATAATGTGGGTGGAGTCAAGCTTTCAAGACCTTCATTTGGTGATGTGGTATGACTCAAAATGAGAAGAAACAGCTGCAAACATCCATCAATAATCAGAAGGTGGAACTCACAAAGTATGAATCCAGGAAAATTGGAAGTCACAAAAAGGAAATGGAACACAAACATTGATACCCTAGGCATTAGTGAGCTGAAATGGACAGGTACTGGTTATTTTGAATCAGACAATCATGTGGTCTACTATGCTGGAAATGACAAATTGAAGAGGAATGGCATCATACCCATCATCAAAAAGAACATTTCAAGATTTATCCTGAAGTACAACGTTGTCAGTGATAGCATAATATCCATACACCTACAAAGAAGACTAGATAATACAACTATTATTAAAATTTATGCACCAACCACTAATGCTAAAGGTGAGGAAATTGAAGATGGTGACCAGCTTCTGCAGACCTGCGTTAATCAAACATGCAATCAGGATTCATTGGTAATTACTGGTGATTGACACGTTAAAGTTGGGAACAAAGAAGAAGGATCTGTAGTTGGAAAATATGGCCTTGGTAATGGAAATTACACTTGAGATGACATGATAGAATTTTGAAAGACCAATGACTTCTTCACTGAAAATACCTTTTTTCAACAACACAAACGGCAGCTATGCACGTGGACCTCACCCTATAATCAAATCTACTACATCTGAAGAAAGAGGCTACTGAAAAACTCAATATCATCTGTCAGAACAAGGGCAAGGGCCAATTGTGGTGCAGACCATCAGTTACTCATATGCAAGTTCAAGTTGAAGCTTAAAAAAATTAAAACAAGTGCATAAGAGCCAAAATATGACCTTAAGTATATCCCACCTGAACTTAGAGACCATCTCAAGAATGGATTTGACACTTTGAACACTAATGACCAAAGACCAGATGAGCTGTGGGAAGACATGAAGGACATCACACACGAAGAAAGCAAAAGGACATTAAAAAGACAGGAAAGAAAGACAAAATGAATGTCAGAAGAGTCTCTGAAACTTGCTTTTGATCATACAGTAGCTAAAGCAAATGGAAGAAATGATGAAGTAAAAGAACTGAACAGAAGACTTCAAAGGGCAGCTCAAGAAGAGAAAGTAAAATATCATAATGAACTATGCAAAGACCTGGAATTAGAAAACCAAAAGGGAAAAACATGTTCGGCATTTCTCAAGCTGAAAGAACTGAAGAGAAAATTCAAGCTTCGAGTTGCAATTTTGAAGGATCCTATGGGCCAAATACTGAATGATGCAAGAAGCATCAAAAGAAGATGGAAGGAATACAAGCAGTCACTCTACCAAAAAGAATTGGTAGATGTTCAGCCATTTCTAGAGGTAGGATGTGATCAAGAACCAGCAGTATTGAAGGAAGAAGTCCAAGCTGCACTGAAGGCACCGTTGAAAAACAAGGCTCTGAAATGTTTCAACAAAGGTGTGCAGCACTAGAGATGCTCGCTTCTCTATACCAGATATTTGGAAGACAGCTACCTGGCCAACTGACTGGAAGAGGTCCACATATGGGCCCATTCCAAAGAAAAGTGATGCAGCAGAATGCAGAAATTAAGCTGTGGACTTTCACCTAAAGCACACACACACACACACAAAAGTAGAAATTATCAAACAATATCATTAATATCACACACAATAAAGTTTTGCTGAAAATCATTCAAAAGTGGTTGCAGCAGTACATCAACAGGGAACTGCCAGAAATTCAAGCCGAGTTCAGAAGAGGATGTGAAACTAGGAAAATCATTACTTATGTCAGATGGATCTTGGGTGAAAGCAGAGAACACCAGAAAGATGTTTACCTGTGTTTTATAGACTATGCAAAGGCATTTGACTACATGTATCATAACAGATTATGAAGAATAGGAATTGCAGAACACTTAATCGTGCCCATGAGGAACCCGTACATAGAACAAAAGGCAGTCATTCGAACAGAGCAAGGGGATACTGCATGGTTTAAAATCAAGAAAAGTGTGCATCAAGGTTATATACCTCACTATATTTATTCAATCTGTTCGCTGAGCAAATAATCTGAGAAGTTGGACTATATGAAGAAAAATGTGGCATCAGGATTAGAGGAAGGCTCATTAACAGCCTGTGTCATGCAGATGAAACCATCTTGCTTGCCGAAAGTGAAGAGGACTTGAAGCACTTTCTGATCAAGATTAAAAATCACAGCCTTCAGTATGGATTATATCTTGGACAAATATGACATTATGATAATGGAGAAAAGATTGACATTGTCAAGGACTTCATTTTACTTGGATCCAAAATCAATGCCCATGGGAGCAGAGGTTATAAAATCAAATGACTTGCTGCACTGGGCAAATCTGCTGCAAAAGACATGTTTAAAGTGTTGAAAATCAAAGATGTCACTTTGAGGACTAAGATGTGCCTGATACAAGCCATGGTATTTTAATCTCCTCATATCCATGAAAAGCTGGCTAATGAATAAGGAAGACTGAAGAAGAAGAATTGATTCCTTTGGGTTATGGTTTTGGCGAAGAATGTTGACTATATCATGGACTGCCAGAAGAATGAACAAATCTGTCTTGAAAGAAGTACAGCCAGAATGCTCCTTAGAAACAAAGATGGTGAGACTTTGATGTACTTGGGACATCTTATCAGGAGGGATCAGTACCTGGAGAAGGACACCATGGTTGGTAGAGGGTCAGTGAAAAAGGGAAAGCCCCTCAACAAGATGAACCGACACAGTGGCTGCGACAATGGGCTCAAACTTAATAATGATTGTAAGGGTAGCGCAGGACCAGGTAGGAATTTGTTCTGCTGTACATAGGGTCACTATGAGCTGGAACAAACTCCATGGCAGTCAACAACAACAATAAGATATACATATATAAAACCCAAACCCATTGCTGTTGAGTTGATTCCAACTCATAGTGACTATATAGGGCAGAGTAGAACTGCCCCATAGAGTTTCCAAGGAGCAGCTGGTGGTTCTGAACTGCTGAGCTTTTGGATAGGAAATTTAAGAAGTAGCACTCTATGAAAAATGTTTACTGAACAAGATTTTTTTTGGCTACATATTACAAAGGCCCCTAACACTATTTGGCAAACAGTAACCATAAAATTTGGTTCTTATGAATTAAGAAAGAAGGCATAAGTCCAAGATCGCATACTGTTTCTAGTCCTTCTCACCTGCCATTGGTTGTAATTGCTTTCCTACCATCCTTGTTATAATAACAAGCTACAAACATGTATATATTACCAATATTACTGGACTTAAGTATGTTTCTGAAATTAGAGGCTGTCTCTTCACCATAACCGCATACTTAAACCTTAAAAATATTGAATTTGATAGACATCAATCATCATTCAAAAGACTGTTCATGTTCTTTTTTAATCTAACACTGATTTGGTTCAAACAGGACTTTTAACTAAAAACAGCTTGAGTGAACCACACAGAACATTATAATGATGTATTCTGTGATAACTAAAGATAACTGTTTTATAACAAAATCTAATCATAAATATGAGTAACAGGTATTTTTAGCTAATAAATAAACCAAGGAACCACAGTGGATTTAAAGTATGACTTAGACATTGCTCTCTCATTCCGTTTTTGTCTTGATTCCTCAGCAGAAATGACTGAATTAAGAAACAGCCAGAAGGCATAGTCACACAGTGGAAATACTCTTCTCTTTTTAGTAACTCTTGTGCCTGCTTTAAACTGATCATTTGTTGCATCAGCTAATCCCCAAGCAGAGGGATTGTCTTTTCCACTGGCAGAGTTCTCTTGCATAAGTTGAATTCTCCCCTTATCCCTTCAAGTGTATAAGTACTTTATTTTCTTCTTGCTTGTTGTAAAAAAAAAAGGGCAACAATCAGCTCATATTACTTGCTGGAGCTGTCTGTATTTTCATCCCAGACTAGGAGTGAACATCAGAGTGGCCTTCTGATATTTTGCACAAAAGGCTCAGTGTTCATGGCTCTACTCGGAAAACCCAAAATAGCACTCTGTAAGCAATGACATAGTGGGAATCTTGTGGTACCAGAGCACAAGAGTCTGTAACGAGGAGAAATGTGGTACATAGAACGTTTGCTGAGAAGCCTGTGAAGCAAAGACGGAAAAAAATAAAAAAAGAACTTTCGTATTATTCCTCATGTGTTTGAACATGAATTTTGCATGTCAATCTATGCAGAACTCCTAGAATTCAAAGCTACACAGGTAAGTCTGATAAATCGGGCCTATTATGAATTATACCAATGATTTCTTAATGGCTATATTGGGACAAAAAGTGCTTGAAAAGCTGGTGCTAGTTTACACTTAGTACGTAAGAAAATATCTAAAAATTCTAAAATTTGGAAATGTGTATTGAGCACTTTATAAAAAAAGTGTTTGTGAAAACGATTTGTCATCGCTACATTACAGATTGAGAAATAAATGCTGCTTTATATCTGGGAATGTTTTAAATTTCAGCGTCCTGGGAGAAATGTATCACTACTGCAATTTTTTTTCTTTCCAGAATTTTATTTTTTAATTTATCATGTATTTACTTTTGTACTGTTGATTGCTATAAACAATGGAGTTGGCATCAACGGAGCTATAAGAAATATATTTCTTTTCAGAGGAAACATTTTTAGTATAATAAATGATTAATTTCTTAATATTATTCAGTATGGCATCTCCTTCATATCTGAAAAATGACAGATATTTCTTTAGAGGACAATCTATTCTCTTGGTGGAAAGATAATTATTCTCTTTGCCAGGTTCTTTTCTATCAAACTTTCTGTTGACATCTGAAAATTATTACAAAAAATAATTCTATAAGAATTCTAATAAAAGTAAATTATTGAGCATTATTGTGAAAATAAACACATACATATATAAATTTGGTGATATGTTATATCCATTATATGCAATGGAAACATTATTTCTTCAAATAAGGAAGACACAAAAGTGTAAATTAAAAAAAAATAGAAATTGCTGCAGATATTTAACATTGTTTTATTTGGAACTTGGTACATGTAAATTGAACTGGATTACTAACATTAATAAAATATTTCAAAATAAGTTCTCCAAAGTGATTTAGTAAATCTATAACTATCTAGTCTAGTAGAATATTACAAAAAAAAAAAAAAGGAAATGAAGTACTTAGGAAAAAAAGTATACTAGATATAACCACAAGTGTTCTACTTAGATTACATAAGTTTATTCTTTAGCTCTATCAATTTGTATTTGAATTCACATTTCTGTAAGGAAGATGTTATTTAGATAAAATATTTACAAATTCAGTAATATATTTATATTTTGGATGTATTTGCAACATCAACTAAAGTGATAAAACAATAAAAAATTGTATAATACTATTTATTCCAAATCTAAAATATTTTAAATGAAGTATTAAGTATCATAAGTATTCAAAGATGCATACTTAATATAACTTTTAGTTTGAAAATACTAATTTCCAACATAAATTGAAAATTTATGTTTATTAAATGTCATAACCAACAAAAGTTGTTAAAATGAATAAACGGTAAAAATTTAAACTCTAGAATTATTCAAGTTTTTTTAAAAATAGCCAGTTTGTATAATCTAGCAGTCTCTACATATATTTTCAACTTGACCAACACTATATAATAATAATATATATAATAATGAATGAAATGCTTCAGATCATTGTGTAAATTATATCTGCATTTAAAAAGTCTTACAGTTCAGTAAGGTATTTACTTGTATCCTAGTGAAATATTTATACATTTATGCTTAAATAAACTATATTGGGCAGTTCTACTCTGTCATATAGAGTCGCTATGAGTCAGAATCGACTCGACGGCAGTGGGTTTTTTGGGTTTTTTATGCTTAAGCAAACACACACACACACACACGTGCACACAAATTTTAGACTTTTAAAGTGTATTATATGTGCTTAGGTTTTTTGTTTGGTTTTCCCCTTTGGAATCCTTCCAAGGTTCTTATCACCAGGAAATGGTTCCATTAGTTCAATTAAGTTATTATAAATTGAAAGTGATTTAAAAACACATGCATGCATTCTAAAAAAACAGACTCATTCTTTAGGAAGTTATAATCCACAGTTAAATATAAATTAATGCTTTTTTAACCATTTATAATCTTAACATATGCTCTTTAAATAGTCTGCTATATTCAAAGGGATATAAAGTGACATTTATCATGTTATAGAGTAGTAATGCAATGAGAATAAATGCACTACAATGTTTGAAAGGACATAGTGATCTTTTCTTATATCTTTCTTTAGATTGAGATTTATTGCTCCCAACGAGAATTTGAGAAACATGCTGATGAATGAGAAAAATGGAATTTTATATTTTGTTGTCATGATGATTTCCTTTAATATCCGTTCACTTTGACATAACAATTGAGGCTGAAACATGATACAAATATGGGAATTAATAACCTGATATGAATCAATCATTTCCTTCTCTGAATGCTGATGACAACCCACTGATTTACAAAAATGAGCTATCTTTGCCAGTTACTGACACATTTGACCCTTTTTAAAACTACACCCTTAGAGAGTTTGTTACCCACTCTCTACCACTCGATAATCAGAACCCACCTAAAATGTTGACAAACCTACCTGTCCAAAATGTGTAACACGTCGATTTCTTTTTCAAATGACACATACTCTCTTAAAGCTTCTGGTAGGATCCATTAATTGAATTTTTGCCTCACAAATTAATGCTCTAATATCAGAAAAGGAGAAATGGTTTAGTTAGAATTTTGTTTCATTGATTACTCAATAAAAAAAATTCAGAATCATCAATGCAGGACATAATATTAAAGCAAAAATACATAATATTCAGAAACTCTGTTTTGACATATGAAGTCAAATTTGAAATGTTTTTATAGGACAGAGGCTGATTAACATAGAGGATCAGAACACTCACATTTTATCTGGTGCTTCATTATAAGAACTTACATGATGAATGACCTTTGTAAATTTGCAAGATAGTATATTAAAGTGAATATAATTTCTGACACATCAGTCAGGGCTTAAAATAACCTAGGTGATTTTCTTTCTCTGTGTGCAAAATTTAGAAATGTCATTCCTGTGGAAATGAGAAAGAAAACAGGGCATAAATCATAGGAAAGGGGGATGCCACCATTTTTCTGCTTTCATGTTGGGTTATACCTAAATTGTTCCAGAGAGTTTGCTGTCTACTTTATTCTTAAAAATAGCTAGTGGAGATAAAAAGATAATACTACCAAATTCTAAGACAAAGGTAAAAAGTAAGTAGAACACTAAAAAAGATAAAAGGGGTATAGACACACATCGCTGCTTGAATTTTGAACAGAGTATTTTTGTATGTCACTAAGCAAATACTTCTTGACAGTGCTTGAAATTGTTTGTGAACTGGTAAACCAAAACATAACCCTGCACCCACAGTGTTTGATGGAAAACAAATGGGCTGCAACATCACTTTTCAGATGGATATAAATTCCCTCTTCTAAGTAAGACTTTTGTCTTTGGGGATATGCAAGACACTGTTTCTATTTGTGTAATTTATCCAATGTTATTTTATTTGGTGTTTGTGTTATTTTATCCAATGGCTATATAATAATCCCAACTCTACTGGTTTATTAAGATTTCATTTCAAGAAATGTGTTAATAATAAAATACACATACATACATACATATATATGTCTTGAGAGAGAGAGAGAAGTGTCTATAGACAAATAATTTCTATTTTTGTGTATACTCCTTTGATAATTTTAAGGCTACACAGATTTGTTAAAATGCCATGCTATTGCATAGAGTATGAATTTAATAAAGTCACTGATATATACAATCAAATTTAAATTATTTATAGAAATATAATGCAATGTTGCTGCATTGTGGGTGCTTATCTTAAAGGAATATTAGTATGAAAATATTTTGTACCAAAATAGTAGTATTTTCTCACTTACTTTAAAAATATGTCTTTTGAAATGCACATACCATATTAGGATGCCTGATTTTACTATAGTTTTAATGCTAAAGTTTTTGAGAGTAACGATTATAATCTACAATGGAATAAACCCTTTTTAATTTTACTTTTTCAGTTCTGAAATGAATTTGAACAAATGTAATTATGGCACATGGAATATTCTGTGAGATTGTCAATTTGAATTAAACCCTGGTGGCATAGCGGTTAAGTGCTATGGCTGCTAACCAAAAGGTCAGCAGTTCAAATCCACCAGGCACTCCTTGGAAACTCTTTGGGGCAGTTCTACTCTGTCCTATACAGTCACTATGAGTCGGAAAAGAATCGATGGCAGCGGGTTTGGGTTTTTTTTTTTTTTGGTATTTATTTTCAAATTTTAGGGAAGCATGGACTAATAATAATGACAACAACAGTAATGATAATTATTGAGGATGAAAATAATGATCAACAAAAGCTATTGTTATAAGGAGGAGGAGAAGGGTGACCATTATTACACTACATCATAATAACCACAACTTACTAAGTGCTTATTTTAACGCTTGGCTTATTTTTTTCCTTTGCAACAGTATCTTTGTTATTTTTATTATTATAAAAGCAGGCTGTCAAACAATGTATGCTCTATCTTTTTAAAAAAATCCTCCTTAACTCCACCCCCACATTCCCCAGGACTACCTCCTCACGTTGCTGTTTTTATTTTATTAGCAAATTCTTTGAAAGGCTCTTTTACTTGTGGACCTCAGCTCTAGTTCTACCCCCCACCCTACCCAGCAACTCTTCAGCCCACTCTCTTCTGTTTCCTGAGAATCACTCATAAAACTTCTCTTCAGCTAGTCACCGTGTTGCACTGGCTGTTTTAATTAAAGAAAAACACAAAGCCAAATCTGGGGCACTAAGAGTGCCTGTTAGTGTTAGTGAGAAGCAAAAGTCCTGCTGTAATTGCTGTGGTTTCTTTTAGTGATGTTAGAAACCAGATCTATGTTTATTTTCATTTGTTAACATGGTTTTTTTCCAATTAAATACACCATTCTGTAGAACTCCACTTTCCTGACAGCATGAGGATTGTTAACCACGAAATCTTTCTACTTAAATGAACCTCCAAATATCCTTGCCATAGTCCCATCTAACTTCTTTAAAAATTTGATTGAGTATATACATCAAAAAGTACTCAACTAGCCTCAACAGTTACACTTCCAATTTTGGATACAATAAACAATGAAAGTAGTAATAGCTCAATTTTTTTTTTTTTTTTTTTTGTTGCCGGATATTGCTAAATATCATTTATTCCTTTAAGATAGTCTCAGAAGCGAGATTAGTAGATAGAATGCTCAGAAATCTTTAGGGCTCATGAAACACACTTTCTTCTACTTTCAAAAATATCATTCCAATTTATTTTTGCTTCTATGAGATAAATCTATGTTATTTCAGCATAATAAATTTTGTCTTTTCAAAAAATATATTAATTTTTAATACTTGAGTTAGAGAAGCATATCATTTAAGTTGTATTTTTGTTAAATTGTGAGGGAGAACAATTTTCCTTCATTTGAGATTGTCTTTGGGATCATATTCGTTCTGGAGTCATTCCCTTTCTCTCTCTGTTTTTTTTTTTTTTTTTTAATTGTACTTTAGATAAAGGTTTACAGAACAAATTAGTTTCTCATCAAACAGTACACACATTGTTCTTTGACACTAGTTAACAACCCCACGACATGTCAATCCTCTCCCTTCTCCACGTTGGGTTCCCTATTACCAGCTTTTCTGTTCCCTCCTGCCTTGCAGTCCCTGCCCCAGGGCTGGTGCACCCCTTTAGTCTTGTTTTATTCCATGGGCCTGTTCGATCTTTGACTGAAGGGTGAACCTCAGGAGTGACCTCATTACTGAGTAGAAAAAGTGTCCAGGGCCATACTCTGAGGGTTTCTCCGGTCTCTGTTAGGCCAGCAAGTCTGGTCTTTCTTCTGAGTTAGAATTTTGTTCTACATTTTTCTCCAGCTCTGGCTGGGAGCTCTATTATGATCCCTGTCAGAGCAGTCAGTGATGGTAGCCAGGCACCATCTAGTTTTACTGGACTCAGCCTGGTGGAGGCTGTGGTAGATGTGGTCCATTAGTCCTTTGGTGGAGTCATCCCCTTTCTTCTTGAAGACCATGCTTTACAAGTTTCTTTTAGTGAGAGTCACTGCTTAGGTTAGCACAGGAAGTCTTTGGGGTAGTGGAAATGATCTATATATTGATATGGTGGATGGTTAAATAGGTAGCTGTGAAAATAAGTTTAAATAAATAAATGATTAAATAAGCAAGCAAGCAAAAGTCATTGAGTTGTATATACAAGATTTGTGTGATTTGTATATTTTCCTTCAATGAAAATATTAAGATGAAACTCAATGTAAGTGGCAAATTATAGATTAGACAGGTACTTGGTAGATAGACAAATATATTTCAACGTTTAAGTTGTTAGAAAGCATTTTTTTCTAACTTTATATTTAGATGTGATGATGACATGTTATGGTAGCAGTTGTAACCATCTGATATCTCTAAACAGTCACAGATCCTTTAACTATGGCAAACCTCTACTTCTGTTTCCTGCCAAATTCATTCATTTCACATAATAAAAGCTTTGCACATTCGCCTTGGATATATAAATCCAAAATCATTTCTAGGTAGCCTGTATCAAATACTTCCTATCGTACTACAGAGGTGCATATATTTACATTTAATAGAGCATCTACATAATGGTCATCGTTAACTCAGTGTTATAAAATAAGGATTTAAAGAAGTAAACTAATTTAAAAAATAACCACATGGGAATTATAAAGTTCATTTGACCAAATTCTCTACTTTATGACATACCTTTGTATACTAGCATATGCTCTCAATTTATGCTATTTATTTTAGCTGTAAATCAGCCACCAGGGAATTACTAGTGTGTGGTCACAACTACAGAGTACAAGTCAGTATGAGAATCAGTGAAAAACTGTGCTCTTGAAGAGAATGAAAATGATGAACCCAAAGCAGGGTAAGGTGGAAAATATGGAGCTGGTGTATCCAAATGGTCCAGTGGCGCTCCTCCACCGTCAGAGCTGTCTACAAGTAGATATTTACATAACATGGGGGTACACAAGGCTGTTAATTGAGCCATGGGGAAATATGAGGAATTCCATATGTTTATGTTTTACTTCATTCTTTTCTGTTTCCATTTAGAATATGTTTTATGAAATATTTTACATAGTATTGAAGCTGTAGATGTAAATGATTAGTATGTAAATATATATACAATATTGCTGTTCACCATTATTTTCTGATTGGAGTATAAAATATGCTCTATAGTATGCATGTGTTATACTATAAATATATGTAGTATATGTAGTATATAGTATAAATCTCTACAGATAAATATATACTTATATATGTATTCTCAAAAACATTTTAAGTGCACAAATATGCCAAATACCATTCTCATATATATATAATATATACGTAGTATATGTATTTTTTTATATGTATAGTATATAGTATAAATCTCTAGAGATAAATGCCAACCAATTTTAGCACACACCTTCTTTCCTAAAATGGCTTCCATATTCCATAGCATGATTCCTCCAAGGACATTCGTTCCTTCTGCTCTAGGGGAAGCAGTTTCCTTGAGTTTAATGCCATTTTCATCCGTAGTTATTTGGTTAGGCCAAGTTGCTTAACTTCTACATGCTTATTTTCTGCATTTATAAAATAACTACAACATGTAGAACATATACCACAGAATTGTTGTAAGACTCAAAGCAATTAAAGTATGGCACACTCACTGTATAGTAATTCTCACAGAATAAGTGTTCAACTTGTTAGACAAGATAACGATGATGGTGATGACAATATCCTCGGATTGTTTGCAATAGAATCATGGTAAATATGAATTAAAAAATTTAACTTCTTAGTGTCTTTACTAGAGAAGTTCCAAACATGGATACAAGGAAAGATACAAAAGACTATTTATTAAACAACTGATATTAAAGGAATGAAAAGAAAACAATATACAATTCCCTCAGTAGGCAATGGATATATAAACTGACACTTACCCACATATTAGTATAATCATAAGGAGCCCTGAGGGTTCAGTGGTTAAGCTCTTGGCTGTTAACTGAAGGGTTGGCAATTTGAAGCCACGAGAGGCTCTGCTGGAGAAAGATGTTGAATTGATTCTGACTTATAATGACTCTGTAAGACAGAGTAGAACTGCCCCATAGGGTTTCCAAGGATATAATCTTTACAGAAGCAGATTACCGCATCTTACCTCTGAGGAGCAGCTGGTAGGCTTGAACCACCTACCTTTGGTTAGCAGCTGACCACTTAACCACTGGATCACCAGGGTTCCTTCCATAAAGATTACAGCCTTGGAAAATGGGTTTGGTTTTGGTATCTATTTATCTATCTATGTTATTTTTATTGACTCCAAATTATTCATCTTGAATGTTTGAGTGTTGGGACTTGTTATACAATATGCAATGAGAATGGTATTAAGCGTATTTGTGCACTTAAAATATTTTTTGGGGAATATTAGAATTGCCACTACTAAAATATGAATGTGCTAATATATACTGTATCTTTAATTGTGTATCTCTTTTCATATTTACTACTCCTAACCAACTTCTATCTTTATTACCATATATGAATTAAAATGTTTCTTTAACGGTAACAATTTAATGTCTTCTACGATGACTTGACTAGTTTCCAACTATTAAATGGTATAATTTTAGTGTTAATTAACATCACAAACTAGAAACAGCTAACAATAAATAAATAAATAAATAAAACTTGCTGCTTGCTGCCTCATGGGACTACTACCAAGACTAATGAAATATGTATCACTGTATTTATAAAATAACTATAAAACAAGGGAAAAAATCAAGTATAACTCAAAAGAATAACATAATATCTCAACTACAATTTAAGGGGGAAAGGAAAAACATACACTTTGGGAAAAAGTAAAATCTAAAATGGATTATTTTCCAGGAAATTCATGGTCTTTGCATCTAGCTTATCTTAATTTTAAAAGTAGTTCATTATAGCTATGAAGAGCTGAAGATTTCTTACCAGTTATCTCTTTTTTTTTTTAATGGGATACACAAAATTGATCAGAATATTTCACATATTAGAAGCACACATGTGAAATATCCTGGCACCAAACGCTTGAAGAATGCATCTCAGTCTGAATACAATAGACAAATGAGGAAACCATCAGGAATGTTAAAACTCAGGATGGAAGTACCTGAGGGCTTGCTTTAAAAATAGTGAAAAAATAGCAGGAGTGTTAATTCAGTACCTAATATTGTCATTTTTTTCCTATAGCTTATGCAAGTTTTCTATTATAAAGCCATTCTGGGGTACCTACAAATATTGATTGTTAAAATGTATGTTAAATTGTAAAGGAATATGGAAATACAGGCATATAAATTTATCCTTGTCTCTTCTTTCTGCTATTTGCCTCCATCTTCTCCAGTTTTTCTTCTCTCTGCTATTAGATAGATCAACTGTTTGATGAAGTGGAGAAAATGTTCTAGAATATTCAGGGTTGGGTTGAATTAGAGAAACCGAAACTGCCCTTGACACAAGAGAGAATTAGTTGAATTATACAGATGGCTGTGGTTTTAGCCTACTCAACCATCCTAAATACATGAACTTGGAAATGGCTTGTCTTGAGCTGTTCTATGAAAGAGTGTTTTTGAAATTAACATGCAAATGTACTTGTCCCTGGGAACATCATATTTCTCCCCAACTCTGGACATAATTAATTTAATCCATGACAATAATTATGGATAAAAAGAGCTGAGTGTAGGTTTGTAGTCACGTCAAAGACTCCTATTTATTTATTATTTATGTATAAAGAATCACTCAAATTAGAAAACTGTGAAGCGCCTCCAACAGCATTTACCATAACAATATTATCAGAAAAGATTCTAAAGGTTACATTTCCCTGCTTGTTTTTTACATTTAAACTTTCAAGTATTTGTTTGCTTAGCACCTTTAGATGCCAGTATAAGAAGGTAGACCTGCTTCTCCCAAGTGATGGTCAGCAACTTTTTTCTTTCTTTTTTTTTTTATTAAGTAACATTTTATAAAGCTTGATTTTAAGCATTTTCCTGAGGGTTATTTTGAAAGGTTAGAAATTCCTGACTGTTGCATAGTATGTCTTAAGATATATTGTTTTGGCCAAGTCTACTTCAAAGCTTTCTAAAGATTAAAAAAAAAAAAAGAGACATTATATTAATTGCCATCTGCTTTTCCCTATGAGTAGCTAAGTTCAGTTGAGCTGAAATATTTCAGTTTTCCAAAAGCCTTCTAGAATACATTATATTTTTATACGTTTTCACAGATGGAATAATTATCTTTATGTAACCAAGAAGAGGTCATAGAAAAGACAATTTCTAATAAGATGCAGTTTGAAACTGTATATGTGCATAGATTATAATATTTTTCATCCCTCGTCATAATTAGTCTTCTTTGAAAACATAATTGTTCTGACTTACACTGGGATCATTTTCAGCCTATGTATGTCCATGCAATATCACGTATTACTTCAAGCATGATGGTGTTTATTTGTCATAGTCCCTTAGCCATGCTTGGAAAAATATGATGTCATTCAAAGCATTTGAAAATATATGTAGAACACAGACATTAGGGAAAATGTATTCTAAACTATTTTATGCAATAGTCATTTACAAAGTTTTTTATGTGTGTGTATTGTTTGCAGAAATAAAAATAGCTGAATGTTTCTAAGTGGAGAGATAAAAATCTCATTAGATCTTTACCACTCATCCATAGGCAATTGGTTAAAAACATTTTCAGCTCTTAATATGTGCCAGGCAATGTTCTGGGTGTATTAACTCGTTTAATGAAGAAAACAAGCCAATGGGATGTTTTTGTTGTTATTAGGTGCCATTGAGTCAATTTTGACTTATAATGACCCCATGAATAAAAGAACAAAACAGTTTCTGGTCTTGTGTCATCCTCACAATAATAGGTATGTTTAAGCCCATTGTCGCCACTGTGTCAGTCCATCTTGTTGAGGGTCTTCCTCTTTTTTGCTCACCCTGTACATTACCAAGCGTGACATCCTTCTCCAGGGGCTGGTCCCTCCTGATAACATGTCCAAAGTAAGTGAGACAAAGTCTTGACACCCTTCTTTCTAAGAAGTGTTCTAGCTGTACTTTCAAGACAGCATTGTTCATTCTTCTGGCATTCCACGCTATATTCAATATTCATTGCCAACACCATAATTCAAAGGCATCAATTCTTCTTCAGTCCTCTGTATTCATTTTCCAGCTTTCAAAAGCATATGAGGTGATTGAAAATACCATGGTACACCTTAGTCCTCAGAGTGACATCTTGCTTTTCAACTCTTTAAAGAGGTCTTTTGTAGCAGATTTGCCTAGTGCAGTATGTCATTTGATTTCTTGACTGCTGCCTTCATGGGTGTTGATTGTGGATCCAAATAAAATGAAACCCTTGACAACTTTGATATTTTCTCTGTTTATCATGATGTTGCTTATTGGCACCATTGTTATTCTCATTTTACACGTAAGACAACTGAGGGATTGAGAAGTTCAACCGTTTGTCCAAGGTCATAAACCCAAGGTCATACAACTAGTAGATGACGGAGCTGGCTTAGATTTTCAAACACCCTTACTCCAGCGATGACACCCTTAACTCCACTAAGCTGCTTTTAGAGACCTTTTAATCACAACATATTTGGGAAAATAACCACAGAGTTTGTAGGTAGTGACTCTTTTGGTCTTCCTTATGGTAAAAACATCTTTATTATATAAAATATTTTATATATTATTATGAAATTATGTATATATGTATTAATTAAATGCATATGAAAACACACAATACACATAAGGGAAAAATTAAATTCGGTAAAAGTTTCTCAACTCTGAGATGATTGCTATTTTCATTGCAAGGCATAGTCTTCTCTGCGTTGGCTAGATCTTTTTTTCTTAAAAACAGTGGAGTCTTTAATATATATTTAATCCCTTTCTCCTAACATTGTGTTATAGCCATCCTTTCATGCCATTAAATTACCTTACAGCACCAAAGTTAATGGCTGAATAATATGTCAATATGAATTTTGTAATTTGTTCTTACTTGTTTCTTTTTCAACTGTGAGACCAATTAAATGTATCTTCTCCCAATTAATATGTTTAGGATGTTCAGAGAGTTTACAGTGTTTTTAAAAGATAAAATAAAACTAAGGTACTATAATAATGACAACTATAAAAGAGTCAGAAACGACTCGATGGCACTAGTTGTTTTTTTTTTTTTTTATATGTAGCTTTACCTTCCAAAATAACCTGTGATATTAGAATACATTTTTAAAATATAATAGCATTGCTTTATTTGCCTGTATTTATTCACAAGAACATTAAGACGACACAAAATTTTAAGAAAAGAAAATATTTTACAGGGTTGATTGTAATTACACAGGAAGATAAGTCTAAGAAATAGCTTATGGACACAACAATGGCTAAATTAAAATCCAATTACAAAGATGGCAAAGACATAATTGAGTTCTATCAGATTAATAACATTGGTGATGTATAATGAGGAATATGGTCCCAAGGGGGTTTTAGGATAATCTTCAACACAGAGGCATACGAAGATTGAACCTTGAGATGACAAGAAAAAATCATGTGTT
Organism: Loxodonta africana; assembly: GCF_030014295.1. Lineage (NCBI taxonomy): Eukaryota > Metazoa > Chordata > Mammalia > Proboscidea > Elephantidae > Loxodonta > Loxodonta africana. Next base: position 41,225,400 of record NC_087352.1, read on the forward strand.
GGGAGCTTGTGGAGAGAAAAAAAAAAAAAAAAAAAGACACTGGATTTAAGAAAATAAGTTACTGCCAAAATGTGTTCCATGAACTGATAGTTGCCTCTTCTCATTCTAGAACATTTCACACACTCAGGCCTGTTATTGGCAGTGCTTAACATTCCAAATATGCTTTTTATTAATCCACAGTCCTCCCTACTGCTATAGAATAGAGTTTATAATATTCAACCAAGGAATGGAATGGCCCTTGAAGCTCCACACCCTAGTAATCATTCAAACAGTGAATGGCCAATGCTTTTATAATGTCAAAAAAGGACATCAGAGGCTCTTACACAAGCAATCTGAGTCTATATTGCTGCACTTGTAGCACAGGACTTTTCCAAGGCAATAAATATGCAAAATTTATCTGTTTAATTAGAGTTCATCAATGGGACAGAGAAAGAGCTTTCACATGCTGGGTCTAGAAATAAGTGTTTCCAGGGAAAGAATTGGGCACATGATTGATTGCAATTGTTGGTCTGAATATAGTGCTTTCTTCTCACATTTGCACTGAAAATATTGCTTCCTTCTCACATATGTATGCAAGTAGCATCCACCGCTATTTCTTCCTATATTTCCTACCAGTGGCTCTGAGGAAGCCATTTCAAAGTCTTTATGTATAGTGCCACTCTGAAGGCTGCCTAGTTTCCCTTGATATTTAAGCAATCACAAATAGGATTATGTTTCTCTACTTATCCTATCCACATTTCTCAAGCTTCAACTTTTATCTTCTGCCACACAACCACCAAATCCATCATTCTGACTTATTCTTCCATTTCTTTCTGACCTCAAGAGTCTTTAGAACAAGGGGAAATAAGATGTTCTAAAAAGAGATAATCAAAAACATTTTATAATGTATAGTTTCAAGACTGGTCCAAACCTTAAAACACAATTTATGGACTTTTATTCAATTTAAAGAAGATGGACAATCACTGACAGGTGTCATGATGTCAGATATCTGTTAATTTCCTTCCCTATGTCCAGTAAAGCACAGTGGTCATCCTATATTCTGTGCCCTAAAATCAGGTTTCTAGTCCTAGCTAAATAACTATTTGATATTGGGCAGGTCACTTACATTTCTGAACGTAAGTTCCTTAATGTGTGAATGTAATATGTTATATGAAATATACTTTGCAATACCAAAATCATATGATTCTATTTACAAACAATATGTTGATACTGTTTACGGTGACGTTGCTGTTGTCAGTTGCTGTCGAGTTGATTTCGAGACTCAGGGAGACCCAATGTGTCCAGAGTAGAACTGAGCTCCATACAGTTTTCAAGGCTGTGATCTTTAAGAAGCAAATTGCCAGGAGTTTCTTCCAAGGTGTGTCTAGGAGAGTTCAAACTGCTAACCTTTTAGCTAGTAGTTGAGCACTTAACCCTTCGCACCACCCAGCGTCTCCTGGTGATAGTGTTAAGCAAATATTAATATAATTATTTTATTATAAAATTGTGCTAATATTACTTCTATTTTACTTTGGATACATTATGTAGTTTTAAATGTATTGCACTCTGCATTTGGTTTAATAAATCTGTATCTAGATACTGGAAAGAAGAGAATAAATCTAAACACACTAACATGAGACACAAAGTTTGCAAGGATGTTTCCATATAGAATTGTTATGCAGGGTTTTATCAGTATAGTAGCCCGATTGGAAAATATAACCAGGATGGTGAGTGAAGGAAAGAAATGCCACTGCTTGTTAGTCTGGGGCCGTTTTCAGACATTCCTAACTGGTCGCACTTTCTCCTGATTAGCCTGGACTCAGCCCAGTGTCTTTCACAGTGTAGCACTGTTGACAGCTGCCATCATTCCTCAGTCAGATGTGGACCATTATTTGAACCGTTTTTCCCTTCCCCTGAAACCTACGACCATTATAAAAAAATTGGAATATAGAAGAGTATAAACAAAGCCACAATATTTCATTACTCCGATAGAACCACTGCTAACATTTCACTCATTTTTTTTTTTTTAATTAAGAGGTTCAGATCAAAGAGCATTCATACCTGCATTTGTTAAAATCTGGAATTATAAAATGATATTTTTATTCTCATTTTTTGAATTTAATTATGAAATATTTCAATTGTAAACTTAAGCTGAAAATACTATAACATATGGTGGATCGATCACCCAGATTTAACAAATATTATTTGAGGTTCTTACGTTGTTTTAGAGGGAGAAAAATGTGACGGATTTTGCTAAACTCCGACTTTTAAATCAATTTCACTTCTTACCATCAAAGTATCAAAATACATTTTGTCATTTTTCTGTTACTGGACTTACTATTTTGCCAAATTGTTCGTATCAAAAATATCATAGGGTCTATTGTAAATTTGAAACACTTATATCATTGATATTGTCTTAGACAGGAGTCTTCAGAGGTACAAAACCAGTGGAGCATATACATTAATATATAGAGAGAGATTTATTTCAAGGAAATGGATCACACAAATCCGTGGGCTAGGAAGCAGCCTGAAGGCTTCTGACTCAAGTGGTGGCAGGGGCTGATGAACCCAACAACAGCAGGTCAGGCAGCAGGCTACTGGCTCATGTGCCAAGAACCAAAGACAGAGGATGACAAGTTGGAGGCAGGATAGATATAGATAGATAGATAGATGATAGATAGATGATAGATAGATAGATAGATAGATAGATAGATAGATAGATAGATAGATAGATAGATAGATGATAGATAGATAGATAGATAGATAGATAGATAGATAGATAGATAGATAGATGGATGATAGACAGACACACAGACAGACCGACCTACCGACAGACAGACAGGTAGGTAGGTAGGTAGATAGAGAGGTAGAGAGGTAGAGAGAGAAGAGAGATTGATTTGCCAGAACATCCATATATTTTGCATGCAGGCCACATCCCCAAGGGAACACCCCTTTCAACTGATTGGCTGCTCACATCAGACCAGAAAATGGAGGATGATTACATAACATCTGCAAAACCATTGAGAATTATGGCCTAGCCAAGTTGACAGGGATATAATTTAGTATCGAAATTTGTCTTTCATTTTTCATGTGTTATTTTCAATTTATCCTATTTATACTTCCTTCCAGTAGATGGGAAACCCTGGTGGCGTAGTGGTTAAGTGCTAAGGCTGCTAACCAAAGGGTCCACAGTTCGAATCTGCCAGGTGCTCCTTGGAAACTCTATGGGGCAGTTCTACTCTGTCCCATAGGGTCACTATGAGTCGGAATTGACTAGACAGCACTGGGTTTGGGTTTTTTTTTTTTCTTATAGTACAAACAACCTTGCTTTTAGAACACCTAATGTAAAGAAAAATTAAAAATAGAGCACAAATTCCTATGAACTAAAAGAGACTTAGGAGGTGTATCAACAAATTGTGTTCCGTGGGCATATCTGAATCCTGAGTCAAAGATGTTTAAAGATTTTTAATCTGAACACTGATTTGGATATTTAATAATACTAAAGAGTTATTCCTAATTTTTAGATTTGTCTTTGATATATATATATATATACATAGAGAGAGAGAGAGAATGTGTTTGTGTGTATGTGTGTGTAATTAATGGATAAAATGATGTGCCATCAGACTTTATATTTTAATGGGGGAAGTGAGATTGGTTATGTGTTGATAATTATTGAAGCTGGGTAATGGGTAATGAGTATATAGGAGTCCATTACTTTTTTTCTTCCTATTTTTAAAAGTTTGAAAATATGACAATATAAACAAAAGAATGTTATTCATCCGAAGATCAGAGCTGTACTTCATATTAGTGTTAGTTTTCCAAATGTGTGCAAATTTATACAAAATGTCATCCTTCTGAAGAAAAATGTGCTTGTTCCAAATGCTTTTATTATTCATCAGGTGTCAGCAATATATATTTTAGCAATTTCTTGACGACAGATATTATTTGAATTTCAAATACTCAACATAAGGATGTAATTCATGTGTGATTTTCACATCTGCTGAATTGCCCCAAGACCCTCATTAACTAAACTTGTAACAAAGAACCCTCTGCTTAAGGGACTGCAGAGGGACCACAGGATCCCCATGCATGGGAATGTGTCCCTTCCTAATTAGGTATTTTTTAACAACTTCCCCTAACAAGAGATGAAGACCTAGGAATCTCTTAGGGGCTGTTCAAAAATATATGGGGAAGATTTAAAACTTGTACAAGAGGATAATACAAAAATCTCCTGGCACATAAATGGACTCTGAATTTTCTGTTGATTATATGGTATTATACTGTATTATAGAGCCTGCAAAACTATAAACCTTCATGAATCCCAAACAATTCGATTTGGTTGTAACATTGAGAAATTTGGTTATATCATTGAGATAAAAATAAGAAATACCTATCAACTCAAATGTTGCTGCTTAGATCAGCTTCAGGTAAAAAATAAAACAAAAAACAGTTGCCTTCCAGTAGATTCCAACTCAGGATGAGGTTATGTGTGTCAGAGTAGAACTGTGCTCCACAGGGTTTTCAATGACTGACTTTTCAGAAGTAGATTACCAGGCCTTTTTTCCGAGGTATCTCTGGGTAGACTAGAATGGCCCGCTTTTTGGTTAGCAGACATGGGCATTAACTATTTGTACCACCCAGGGATACCTTTGAGTCAATGAAAGTGTTAAATATAAAACTCAGTAGATTGGGATTATACGTATATAATAACAAAAAAAAACCCAAATTTTTCCAACTCATGGTGACCTCATGTGCTACAGAGTAGAACTGCTCCATAGTGTTTCTGGGCTGTAATTTTTACAGAAGCAGCTCACCAGGCCTTTCTTCTGGGGTGCCATTGGGTGGGTTCGAGCCACCAACCTTTAGGTTAGCAGTAGAGCACAAACTGTTTGTGCTACCCAGGGATCTACATATAGCATAAGAGGTCTAATAAATATATTGGAAGATACCTTTCATTTCCATCTCACATATTATAAATATTGAGCCATTTTTACTCAGGCACTGTAATTTTTTAATTTGTTTTCTATAAATAGTCTTCTTTCTTTGTGAAGATGAAACACTTATTTCCCCTAACTTTCATAATATAGCAAAGTAAATATCTTGCACAGGCTTTCTAAGAGTGGTTTATAGCATCACTATAACTTTTTTTTTTTTTAATAACTTACTATTAAATCCCACCAGGCTTTTAAACTGAATTGTCCTTTTGTCTATTTAAGTACACAAATCATGTTAATTTAGGAAATTGGATGAGAAAGTTTATTTCTATTGAGTACACAGAGGAGAAAGCTGACACCTTTTCCCCTGCTTGGCTGTTGCTTCAACAGGAAAGTTTGAGTTTTACTGAGATGGAAAGGTGGAAGTAAGCAGGCTAAAGAACAAAACAAAACAAAAACAAAAAAAAATCTATTTCAATGTCAGCTGTCAATCAAGAAGAGTGCAGGAGCAACTTCTCAACTGGCAGGCAGATTTAAGACTGCAGTTCACAAAATGAACTGTGCCTGCACAAAAATTTGTCATTACTCCAGTCAAATTATAGCTGAACTACAAAATAAAACTAACTTGCTTAATTGGAAGATAAATTAAGTATATATGTCTTTGTCCTATTTAGCCAGACTAGTTTAAGGAGGCAAAAATTGTAACCTGCCTTTGGCAACTATATGAGGAAGCCTTTTTTGTGATTATGGCAAATTTTGTTTTATTTCTTATGCTTTAGGGATATGAAATATGCTTAAGAGTAAAAAAAAAAGATTGTAACACATGATTTTTGTTTTCGCCATCCGCCTTTCCTCTGAAGAGCACCACCTAAAATCCGCAGAGAGATCAGAATGAATTGTTGCTTATTGATACCTTTTGTGGTCGGAATTACTCTCCTACGACCCTGCCTCACAGCCACAGAAAACTCGAAAACACAGGAAGTTAAGCAGCCAGTGGGATCTCATTTGAGAGCCAAGCGTGGCTGGGTGTGGAACCAGTTTTTTGTACCCGAGGAAATGAATGCGACTCGTCATCACGTTGGCCAGGTAACTATCTTCGGAAGTGTTGCCTTAAATAGCCTCGTATGAAATGTAAATGAATGGGTTGCCGAAGAAGATTTGGTATTTGATGCAGTTCTACATTTTTTTTCAGTGGAACCATTAGAAAGCAGCAAACGCCAGCATAATTAATAGCTTCAGATTTACAAGCACGTAAAACATCCACTAAAACCTCGTGGGAGACGGAGAGCTCAGGTTTTCAAATTTCGCTTCAGTCTCCTGTGTGAACTGCAGCCTCGTTTATCAACATCTGGAAATTTGATGGTGCTGTTTTTGGTAACGGATCAAAGCAGTCACACTGAGAACAATATCTTTAACTAACAATATTTAGCCTGATTTTCATTATGCTAAGTAGCTGTTGATTTACCCCTCATTAATTTTTAATGAAGCAGATTAATACCAAATCCTTTTACGGTTAAATAGAGACAGGCACCCACACACTTCATTTGAACAGTGAAGTTGGAGGACAAAGGATAATTATTTTCACTTTAGGTGGACATATTTTAGAAAAAATTCCTTTAATGCAACGGAATATCTCCTATTTATGTTTTTTGGTTTTTAATATTATTTGGTTTTCTTTAAACAAAGGTAATTACAATATCATGGCCTTTGCCGTAACGCTCTTTCTCTAGATGGACGAACTGAAATAAGTTTAACTGCTAATTAACTGGCGCTAAAATTTAATTGGGCCCAAAGGGTGAAGCACTCAAAATCCATTAAGTCTCTTGTCTCCCTTTCCAGAGCGCTGCCCTGTTAGCATAGCGTCTGGTTTCCATAGCAGCTCTTCTATCCAATTAGCTAAACGTGTATGCAGACATTCCACCAACATCTGAGTGTTGGATCTGAGTTTCCAGGCAAACAGATTTCAAGGCAGAGAGAGACAGTGTGCCTGCTATAACAAGTAATATCCCTCCCCCCTTTTTATTTTCTAAGAGGACTCCAGGTAAACCACAGGGGCATGCGTGGAGGTGTAAATGAGGACCCTGGTGAAGTGCCTGCTATTATAAGTGAGTCTCCCCAGCCTTGTTTGCAAGGGACCCCGCAGAGCGCCAGGTGCTTGCCTGTCACTGGCTGGGTGACAGGTAACATCCGCTGGTGACTTTCAGTTAACAAGGCGCTGCGGGGAAGTGGACCAGCGTGATCCAACTCAAACTACCTTTGTGGCTGTCACATTTTCCAGTTTGTTAGTCGGCTTCTGTTCCTTACACACACTTCCTACTTCATTTCACACAGTGATTGGTTTTCTTTTTTTCATTCCGTGAAAATCTTTATGAAAATACTCTAACAGAACTTTTCCCTCTTTACAACCGCCTTGGGCTTTAAAGAACATACAGATAACTGGTTTAAAAGATAGCAATAGTGGGTGTTGTGGTGCTTGCCATTAAAGAGCAAGGGAAGATTAAACGTAGCTGCTTTGTCCAAGATAACTTGCTTTGTGATCCATTTGTTAATTAAAAGAGGTTAAGTTTGGGAAGCACAATTGAGTGAAAATTTAAAGTGACATTCGTTTTCCAAATTCATAGTAACTGCCTAATTGAGAAAACATTCTGTGAATGGAAGTATGGAACATTTCGTAATACTACAGTGCAGGAGATTGAAGTCAGCTTAATATATCTGATTTGTGTCTTTAGGGGTAGCTGTTAGAACAGTTTTTTTTTTTTTTCTCCTTGTATCTTTGTCCTTAAAAATCTCAAGCCCACTGGTCTATAAAAATTACACTGCGAGTATACTTGAAGTACATTTACTCAGTACTAATTTTAATTTATCTTCTAATACTGAATAGGAAACCCTGGTGGCGTAGTGGTTAAGTGCAATGACTGCTAACCGAAAGGTAGGCAATTCGAATCCACCAGATGCTCCCTGGAAACTCTATGGGGCAGCTCTACTCTGTCCTATAGGGTCGCTATGAGTCGGAACTGACTCGACGGCAACGGGTTTAACACTGAATAAAAATTTCAAACTACATATATGAACTAAATATACAAAACAAAGAACGTGCATTGCTTTCATTTGATGTATTGATTGTAGTGTACTTTTCTTTGTTTTTCATGTTTTCTTAACGTTATGGCATACAGACTTTCTTTTCCTTTTATGAGTAATGAAAGACTACATGATTAAAAGACTATAATCAGAAAGTTGATATGACTGTTTTATTTTCCGCAGTGTGTTTCTTTCACTGCATAACACTGATACTCAACACATTATTAAAATACTAAATTAGATGTTTTAGGTGTCTTCAGATTTTATCCCCAATCACACTAAAACTTTAACTAATTAGTCCAGAATAATTAATTTTAAATAGAGCCATCAGAAAAGGAATCTTTTGTTTAGAAGCTTCTTTATTTTGGTTAACTTTGTGAGTTTTCAGAGAAGCTCTTTACTTTGAAGAGGGGTATATTCTTAAAGAGAGAGTCAAGGAAACCATACTTTCACAATATTTAGGGGATGGTGACATGCCTCCTTTGTGTAAAAACAGTTTATGTTAATGATGTTAAATGTATCAAAATGTGACTCAATTTTTCACATAAAATTCAAAATTGTAAATAATGCCCTTTATGATGTTATGAATGATAAACAAATTTGCTTTAAAAAAAAGTAAAAGAATGAGGGCAGAAGGAAAGGCATATTTGGCAATTGAGTAGAGTATCTAGGAAGAGTTTAAATCTGGTTTGGCTAAAAGTCAAGGGCCAAAACACATGTTACACAGTGGTTAGGTGGTGGAATCTGGAATCAGACAGTCTGTGGTCTACACTGGGAGTTTATATTGAAACCATGTGACTTCTTCAAGTTTTTAAAAATTTTCAGAGCCTAAAGTTTCTTATCTGTAGAAGAGTTTGATGATATTAGTAATATGCACCTCCTAATTGCTCTATATTAATTGTCTCAATTCACCCTCATTTTTAATGTTATGAGGGTGAATTGAGGCAATTAATATAGAGCAATTAGTAGATTTTTATGGCATGTAAGAAGTATCCAATGGATGCTTCCAATGGATGGCTAAGGTTATTCTTATCATGTTCCCTAGTTTTTTTCCCTAATATTTCCATGTTTTCTATGTATTTTCAGCCTAGCGACAGAACATGACTATTTAAGTTTACTTAGATGGCTATCTCCCTATCTGTCTCTAGATCCTAGCCTATATAAATATTTGAGGGTATGCTTTCAGTGAGCAAGAATTCAATCATAATGCAAACTTGAACCAACTTTCTTGTGCACCATTTATGGAAAAGGATTTTTCAGTTATTATAGCTTCTCATTGGAATTATCTAGTTAGAGTCATAAAATTTGTATAGTTCTTTACATTGAGAATTCAATGACTCCTTCCTCTACCTGGAAGTATATTTTAATCTTGAAATAAATATTTCACCTGATTTAAAACAATATGGAAATTACATAGAATCATTAACTTGGGGAACACTTAATAGCCTTAAAATAAAATCATTCGAGTTAATTTGTCCATTTCAACATTTCTGGAAACTAAATTGGTCCTCTTTGTATTTGCAGCTAAGATCTGATTTTGACAATGGAAACAACTCTTTCCAATACAAGCTTTTGGGAGATGGAGCTGGGAGTATTTTTGACATTGACAAAAGGACAGGTGACATATATGCTGTACAGAAGCTCGATAGAGAGGAACGGTCCCTCTACACTCTGCGAGCGCAGGTAATAGACACCACTACTGGAAGGGCTGTGGAACCTGAGTCTGAATTTGTCATCAGAGTCTCGGATATCAATGACAATGAACCAAAATTCCTAGATGAACCTTATGAGGCCATTGTACCAGAGATGTCTCCAGAAGGTATCGCATATTAATTTACATCAAATCTATATTAACAATGAAAACAGATTTAAAACTTTCAGGATATTATTGGAGATGTAAATTATTTAAAGTTCTACACTAATTCTTCCTCCTACAAGCATGTCAGAGAAAATACTTGAAAATCTATACTATTTGTTAAGCATTTTGTGGAAATGGTACTGTACATTATTTTTGCTATTAAAACGTACCCAGTCTTTAAAGCAATAGAAAAAAAAAAAAAAGAAAGACAGGTTGAACATGTTAAACATGTTTGAGTGATTTGTAAAGTTTTTTGGCTTGTTGATTTACTAATACCTTATTTTTTAAATTTAAGATTTTATATTAAAAAAAGAAACTTTGTATCTCATAAAGACAAATAAGGTAATGATATAAGACAGGCACCTAAAAATAGGAAAGGCCAATTTATAAGACAAACACTATCAGATGCATCAAATAACATGTGACATGAAGACCCCAAACAAAACAAAGTGGTCGGACATCTTTTCATGTTTGTATTCATGTTCAAGCTCCTTGTCAAAATCCAATGGTATTTTATTAATGCTTCAAATATAATAGCTGTAGATAAGAGTATTTTTGATAATATATAAGAATTGGCTGCCATCGAAATAAAAAGGTCTGGGGGGTGAGGCGGAATTATGCCTATACAAAACGTGTCCTCTTACTGCTTGACTGTTGACCTGGCTTTGAATTCCTCTCTGCACCCATTTTATCCTTTACAAAGACCAGTGTAAACATTTTATTGCCCATTGTTTTTCTTAAGTATGTTTTTGTTGTATTAGAGCCGTGTGACAATTATTATATTTGAGTCTGCACTTTGAACTTAGCTTTGGATTGGATTACTGCAAAGAATATTTGAGGATGTCAATCAGAAAAAAAAATCTACCAACTACTTGTTGCTTATTAAACACATATTTATTTCCAAAGAGTGGTGGGCTTTCACTGACTGCACTTATAATTGAGAGAGGATTGCTTTCAAACTAAAACTTCCAAGTGAAATTGGGATAAACATCATGGTTTCCCATCTGTCACTCTCGATTTGCAAAGTTATTCTTTTTCTTCCAAATAAAATATATGCTCTATTAGGCCAGGAGGAGACTTGGTGGTGCAGTGGTGAAAGTGTTTGGCTGCTAACCGAAAGGCTGGTGGTTCAAACCCAGCAGCCGCTATGAGAGAAAGATGTGGAAGTCTGCTTTCATCAAGATTTACAACCCTGGAAACCTATGGGGCATGTCTACTCTGTTCTGTGAGGTTACTATGAGTAGAAATTGACTTGATGGCAACTTTTTTTGTTTTTTTTGGTTTTTTAGGCCAGGGGACATCGAGTGCCTTGGTTAGGGGTAATTGAATGAATGGTAAATGCATGGAAAATACGACATAGGTGGTTAGCCTAATTTGGGAGATGAATAAAAAATCCAAAAACCAAACCTGCTGCTGTCGAGTCGATTCTGACTCATAGCGACCATAAAGGACAGAGTAGAACTCCCCATAGCGTTTCCAAGGAGTGGCTGGTGGATTCAAACTTCCGACCTTTTAGTTAGCAGCCTAGCTCTTAACCACTATACTGCCAGTGTTTCCAGGAGATGAACAGAGGATATCAATGGATGTAAAATCCAGAGAGAGTTTATGTCATTTTTAGAGTATATGAATAACAATATACAAAGAGATTATCTTGCCTTTCAATAATGGTTTCTAGTTATAACTAAAATATTAGCAAGTCAATTAAAAAAAGGAAGTCATTTAAAATGTTAGATTTAGTGTGCTATATAATAAGCAATTAAGCCTTCTTCAACTATTTATGCCATTCCTAATCCCTAGTTGTATCTAGTAGTTTTTGTGGCAAATACCAATCTTATCCTCCTTTTCATGATCTTTAAAAAGCAGAGTCCTGGGTAATTTATTTTCTGCAAATCAGCACAAATTCTACTAAATCATGCTCTAACAAGTGAGGTCACATTGTGTGAAAAAACAACAATGAGAAATATATATAGTTTATACAGTATAAATGGTCATTAGTTCACTAACACATTTTACTGATTTATTATTCATATATATACGATTGTATGCATGTATGTATTTGTATATATAAAAAGAAAATTTAAAACCTGACTCCTTTAAATTTATGTTTATAGATTTTCTTAAGTAGAGAAAGCAAGGAAAATCTATTGCCCAGTAAATATTATCAGTCCATATTTATTTTCATCCACACTCCTGGGAGTTTTATTTATTTATTTATTTTACCTAATAAATATCCTTCATCCACAAATTTCATAGCAGTTGTGACTGAGTTTATGATTTTCAACTTTATCAAGCATCCAACTTTCTTTATACTGATGGTGAATGTTTTATCTATTACAAAAATCAGGGTGCTTCTGAGAGTGAAAGAGAGTACTCTTGAGCAAGACTGTGTGCAGCTTACTAGTTAGGAATTTCTATTACAATGAGGTCAGAGTTGAAATGCAAATGAAGTGGGTTATTCTGAACTCTGTAATTATTAAAGAAGTGTTTTAAACTGCATGCTTTATTATTTTTAGAAAAGTTTATAGAAAATTCACCTTAATAATATCTATCAAAACCCTGGTAGTGTAGAGGTTAAGAGCTATGGCTGCTAACCAAAATGTTGGCAGTTCGAATCCACCAGGAGCTTCTTGGAAACCCTATGGGGCAGTTGTATTCTGTCCATTAGGGTCACTTTAAGTTAGAATCAACTCGACAGCAAAGGGTTTGTTTTTTCATTTTATCTTCAATATAGGAGTCCCTGGGTGGCACAAACAGTTAAGTGCTCAATTACTAACCAAAAGGTTGGCACTTCAAACTCACCCAGAGGCACCTCTGAAGATAGCTCCTTCGATCTGCTTCTGAAAGGTTATAGCCTGGAAAACCCTATGAGAGGTTCTACTATGCTCACTTGTGGTCACCATGAGCCTGAATAGACTTGATGGAAACTAACAACAAGATCAATAATATAACATAATTATGTCATGATGTAGAGCCATTATAAAAAAAAAAAAGTTGAATCTAATGCAAAACATATACATATTTAGATAAGTTGTAATAGACATCCACGTGTAACAGAAATTTCTCAGAAAAATAAAAATCCTTATTTCTTGAAAGCACTTCATCAACTTTGAAAAGTAGATCTACAAATCTCATCCCCTTTTGGAAACACAAGTGAAAATAAATGAGCTTGGGGTGTATTGCTCTCGTTTTCCCTCTCAATATGTTATCATTTGCTTCCTTAAACCTAGTCTGATTGATTTGACCTGTATTCTGTTATTTCAGATTATGAAAAGTAGAGGTGTCAAAAATAAAACATAAGAATAAAAAGGAGCACCTAATTTTCAGGTAATAATGGAAGAAAAACAAAGCAATTGAAGAATACTCGGAAATCTTAGGGTGACAAGTAGCAAAATATCATGCATTTCCTGATCTTCACTAGGAGGTTCTGGGTTGAAAAGTAACTGCATCTCAAATATAAATGCAGCGAGGATGGATCAATCACTACCTGTAAATGAATAATAGTCCCCACACTAATAAAATCAGTTCTCAATGTGAAGGAGTGAGTAGATGTACCATGCATACCATTATTTCCATCATAAATTTGGTTTTCTGAAAATAAAAACCTCACATGATCATTTAACCATTATTAATTTGTTGTTATTGTTACAAAAATCACAGATTCAAAGTCCGGGTCAAAATAATAATATTTTATCTGAGCTGCTTTAAATTTGACCCTTATACAACTCAGTATTTTCTCAAGATTAATCCAAGTGTACTCACAGTAAACCTACATGTAGCAAAACTACATGTAAAAAAAACACTTTCCTATCAGACAATTTATATCTTCATTCTATGAAAAGTCTCTTAACCTTCTTACCACTGAATTAAGTATATATATATATTTCATACTAAAATAAATGAGTCATTCTGAAATCTACTGTTTAAGCATTCAAACACTATAATAAACTCTGGCATGCATGTGTAGGTATTCTATAATAAATGTAAGCTATAATTACAAAATGTCTTTGCTACAGGTTCCTGGCTTTCCTAGTGCCTACATGATACCAGAATTAGTCTGCATATAAAAATTTACCACTCTTTAATGCTTTGTGCCTCCCATAATCACTAGAAGATATAACATTCTATGCGTCATGAGAAGACTTCATCCAATAAAGTTTGGTTACTCATGTTAACATCACACTTGGATAAGACTCATTCAGTCCTCTGTATTAGTGCTAGCTGACACTAAAATCCACATAAATCGATATTGACAGAACCACACCATTCTTCTATCAGGTTTTACTCAGTGTTGGGGAAAGTAGGTCTGATATATTGGAAAATCAGTTACTGATGCTGTAAATGGTGTTTTCAGTCTTCAAAATTTACACGTACTTTTAAAGGGTATAGCATATTACCTTTGCCTTGGAAAAGAGTAATTTTATATGTAATTCTACTCAAACGCATTAAATATTTTATCTTAAGTTAATGTGCCATTACCTCATTATAATTTTCTATCTGTATCATAACAAATAAAAATATCTATCACCAAATGCAGTTTTCACAGACTGCTAAACTATGATTATTTTCCCTTGACTTGTTTGGTACAATTTTACTTCCTCTGTCACCTGTAAACAGTAAGTTTCTGCAAAATACTATGTCTGAGAAAACGGACAAATATCATGTTCAATTTGTATTCATAAAGATCTTTTGCAATAGATAGATGTGAAGATTCAGAAATTAACTTGTTAATTCTAAGGTACCATCAAGTCTGTTTCCACTCATACCCAGTGCCATTGAGTCGTTTCCGACTCATAGTGACACTAGAGGGCAGAGTAGGACTGCCCCATAGAGTTTCCAAGGCCCGCCTGGCGGATTCGAACTGCTGATCTTTTGGTTAGCAGCCGTAGCACTTAACCACTATGCCACCAGGGTTTCCTTCCACTCTCATAGCGACCTCACATACAACAGAAGCAAACGCTACCCAGTCCGGTACCATTCTTACAATTGTTGCTATATTTGAGCCCATTGTTGTAGCCTCTGTGTCAATCCATCCCATTGAGAGTCTTCCTCTTTTTCACTGAACCTCTGCTTTACCAAGCATTATGTCTTAGTTAGTGCTGCTATAACAGATATACCACAAGTATATGTCTTTAACAAAGATAAATTTATTCTCTCACAATTTAGAAGGCTAGAAGTCCAAATTCAGGGTGCCAGCTCTAGGGGAAGTCTTTCTCTCTCTGTCAGTTCTGGGGGGAAGGTCCTCATCATCAATATTATCCTGGTCTGGGGGCTTCTCAGCACAGGAACCCCAGGTCCAAAGAACTCTTTCTGCTCCAGGCACTGCTTTCTTGGGGGTATGAGGGCCCTTGTTTCTCTGCTGGCTTCCTTCTTTTATATCTCAAAAGAGATCAACTCAAGATACAACCTAATCTTGTAGATTGAATCCTGCCTCATTAACATCACAGAGGTAGGATTTACAACACAAACGAAAATCACATCAGATGACAAAATGGTGGACAATCACACAATTCTAGCACACATTTGACATACATTTTGGGGGGACACAATTTAATCCATAGCATCCTACCCATCGGCTCCCCCAAAATTCATGTCCTTGCCCCGTGTAAAACACATTCACCCCATCATATCATAGCAGAAGTCTTAAGTCCAAAATCCAAAAATTCCTCTTCATCTCTGAATTCTAGAATACAAGTTACCTGCTTCCGAAAATACAATGGTGGAACAGGCACAAGCTAGACATTCCCATTACAGATGGGAGAAACTGGAGGGAAAGAAGGGATAACAGGCACCAAGCAAGTCTGCAGAACACATTATATTAGCTCTCAAGGCCTGAAAATAATTCTCTGTTCTCTGAGACTATTTAACAATGGCCCTGCCCTCTATAATCTAGGTATTGGCCACACTCTCCAAATTCTGAGTGGAAGCCCCTCGAGCATGGGCTTCAGCTTTGCCTTCCAGGCTCATTGGAATGGCAACTCTGCTTCCTCGAATTTGGATAGCCCCATTATCCTAGTCCATCTGAGTGGCGATTCCACCCCCTCAGGCACAGCAGGCCCTGCTCTTTTGCCCCTTAGGTATGGCAACCCCACCCCCTCAGCACTAGGCAATGGCTCGGCCCCATCCCGCTGGTACTCGTGAAAGGCAGCCCCATACTCCAGAACCAAGTTGATGAAGATCTTACTCTTTGAAACCTAGGAGGCTATAGTCTCACCCTTTGGAGGCCAAATGCCATGGCTCCACCCTTTGAGACCCCAGAGGTTGTGGCCTTACCCTTTGAGACTGAGACAGCTCTTCTTCCTGTGTTTCTTGTCTCTTCAGCTTCTGCTTCCTGGTTCCTAGACTTCTTGGCCCCTTGGGCCTCCCTGCCCACATCTGCCCTGCTGGGGCAAGTGTTCCAAAACTCTTTAGCTCTACCTATAAGTACCTGGAGGCACTCTCAATCTACCAGTAAACTTCAGCAGGAAGGCCCTCAACTTTCTTGCTCTGTGGGTCTGCAAGCCTAGCTGCATTGATTAGTGCTTGGAGGCATACCACTCTTCCAGGAGGCCTGTCAAAGGCACTCAGCTCTTTCACTCCAAGGGTCAGCTCTAGCACTGTCTTGCACTGGTCTCCTAGTTCTACTGCTCCTTGTTGCCGTCTGCCATCTCCAGTGTAACAGCTGTCCTCATTTCCTTTTGAGTCTTCACCAGAAATTGTTTTTGATGTCCATAATTCCATCAATGGTCTCTTCAAGGCAGTCTAAGCTTTTACTATTAAGTGCTTTAAAAAACTGTTCCGGCCTCTACCCATTCACAGTTTCAAAACTGCTTCCACATTGTAGATATCTGTCAGAGCAGCACCCCACTTTTTTGGTACCAAATTCTGTCTTAGTTATATAGTACTTCTATAACAGAAATACCACAAGTGAATGGCTTTAACAAAGAGTAATTTGTTCTGTTATTCTCACACAGTCTGGGAGAAAAGGCCTGGCAATCTGCTTCTGTAAAAATTACTAAATGGATCCACCAGCCTAAAAGCAAAGAAGAGAAGGCAGGAAGGGGCAGGAAAATTGGGCAGATGAAAACAGGGAACCTGGGGTGGAGAAGCGGAGAGTATTGACATATTGCAGCGTTGGCAACCATTGTCACAAAACAATTTGTGTATTGTTTGATAAGAACCTAATTTAAAAATTTTTTAAATATATATAAATAATGCTTTAAAAAAGAAAAAATAAGAATAAGGCAAAAAAAAAAGAAAAAAGGATTTCAGCCTAGAAAACTCTGTGGGGCAGTTCTAGTCTGTCCTATAGAGTCTCTATGAGTCAGAACTGACTCAATAGCACACAAAAACAACAACAACAAGGATACACTGAAGACTTAAACCCCACTACCAGTGAATGTGCCCTTGTTTGGAAATAATGTCTTTGAGGGAAAATTAAAAAGATAAATAAATAAATAATTAAACAGAACAGAACATCTAAGAACTATGAGACAATATAAAACAGCCTACCATAGGTAAAACAATAGGCCAAAGGGAGATGAGTGAAACACAAGGCAGAACAAATGTTTGAAGAGATAAAGGCCAAGAATGTTCCAAAAATAATGAAAATTTTAAATAAAAAATAATGAAAGCATAGATTGAAGACACTCAAAAAGCCCAAGCAAAATAAGTTAAAAAAAAAAAAAATTAAAAAAATGTGATGGTTGAGATTGTGTGTCAGCTTGGCTGCGCCATGATTCTCAGTGTTTATATGTGATCACCCCGGTGATGGGATCTGCTGTGAGTAGCCAATCAGTTGAAAGGGAGTTTCCTTGGGTGTATGGCTGCATCTGAATATAAGTGGATATTCTGGCTTTTGCCTGTTCTGGATCCCACAGCTACCTGCTGTTCATCTGACCTCTGGTTCTTGGGACCTGAACTAGCAGCTTATGTGCTAATCTTGGGATCCACAGATCTTCACAGAGCCTTGCTGTGAGCAACAGCCCTGCTCTCCGACCTGCTGATCTTGAGTTCACCAACCCCTGCAGCCTCTATCCTGATTCATGGACTTGGGATGTTCCCACCTCTACAATTGTGTGAGCTGTTTCCTTGATATAAATCTCTCTCTATATATATATTTATAAGCTTTACTGCTTTTGCTTTTCTAGAGAATCCAGCCTAAGACAACAATCTAAACACATTCACATTATCTTAAAGCCTCTGAAATTCAATGACTGATAGCAGTAATAAGAATAAATTCTTGAAAAAAAAAAGGAGACACATTGCCTTCAGAGAAAGAAACACAAGGATTACAACAAACCACTCTTCAGAAACTATGCATTACAAGAGGAAATAGAGTGATATTTTTAGATTGAAAAAAAAGAAAAAGTAGACAGCCAAGAATTCTAACCTGAGCAAAAATGTCTTTCAAAAAATGAATTTTAACTAATCATATTTACTCAGAGATACAAAAGCTGAGAGAAATCAGAGTCAGGAAACTTGTGTTACAAGAAATGTTAGAATTCTTCACACAGAAGGAGTACAGAAAGAGATAAAAAAGAAACTTAGATCTACATGAGTAAGAGATCTAAAAGTGGTAAACTACAAGGGAAATATAAAGACTTTTTTGTGTCTAATCACTATAAAATATAATAGAAGGTCTGAAGCAAAAATATTAAAAATAATTAATTTAATATATAAAATTAAAACTTCTAGCCTTACAAACTCAGAGGATGACATTGAAGAATTGGAATATATATTGTCTTTTGGGAAATGGTATAATGTTTGCAGATAGAACACGCAATGGTAATGGTCAGGGTTTGATCAGAAAAACTGAACAAGTACTATATACACACAGACACACACACACACGCCCAACTTCATTGCCCTCTAGTCAGTTCTTACTCGTAACAACCCTATAGGACAGAGCAGAACTTTCCCATAGGGTTTAACAAGGCTGTAAATTTTTACAGAAGCAGATTTCCACATCTTTCTCCTGTAGAGCAGCTGGTGAGTTCTAACCGTCGACCTTTTTAGCAGCTGAGCATTTAACCACTGTGCCCTGAGGGCTCTTTCATATACATATATACATATACACACAGACACATACACACATATATATATGTACATACACATATAGATAGATACACATGTATGTGGAATTATTTCAAGGAATTGACTTACACAAGTATGGAGATGGCTAAGCATCTCCAGTGTCTTTGGGGCAGGCCATCAGGCAAGAGAGATCATGAACTTACTGAAACCCCATAGGTACAGGATCAAGGTGTTGTCCAAAGATGGTCAAGAAGCAATGACCATGAGCCAACTGAAAATCATAAAGGTTGAAATTGTTGTTCACAAGCTTGGATCCCTTGTGTCTCTGGGGAGAGCCTCAACTCTGTTTTTAAGGCCATCCAACTGATTAACTCGGGGCCATCCAGGATGAAATACACATATTGGAAGTAATAATTGGCAATAATTTTTCCACTTTTGAAAAACAATATCAAGCTACAAATTCAAGCTCAATAAAACTCAAGTCAACACACACACTTACCCAAAACCACACCTAGGTATGTTATCTCCAAATTGCTGAAAAACCAGGCAGAGATGATATAAGAATTGAATACTGCCAATGCCGTCCTGGAGCCTTGGTGGTGAAGTGGTTAAGAGCTCAGCTGCTAACCAAAGGGTCAGCAGTTCAAATCCACCAGGCTTTCCTTGGAAACCCTATGGGGCAGCTCTGTTCTATCCTATAGGGTTGCTGTGAGTCGAAATCGACTCAATGGCAACAAGATTTTTTTGGGCGGGGGAGCATTCTAAGAAGCCCTGGTGCCTCATTGGTTAGCGCTTGGCTATTAATCGAAAGGTTGGCGGTTTGAACCCACAGCTTCTCTGTGGGAGAAAGATGTAGCAATCTGCTTCCATAAAGATTATAGCCTTGGAAAACCTATGGGGCAACTCTAGTCTGTCCTATAAAGTCTTTATGAGTTGGAATCGACTTGACAACACACAACAACAACATGAACCTTCTGAATTTTACAGACAGTATTTCCAAATCATTAGTAAGAATTTAAAGCAAAACTAACTATATGTACTAATTTTTTGGAAATATTACTACATATTTTTATCATCTTAATTTGATTTACATTTCTTTTTTCTTCTATGGTAGTATGATATATATGTACACACACACACATAAAGACTGGGTAGCTATTGATTCATTATCGAGCACTAAGAGTCATTGAAACATAGTGGAATCATACCAATTCTATATATTTGGTCCTTGCAGTGGAATGGATTGCTTTTGTGTGTGGCCTTTCTCATCATGGTCTTGTAACTTCCATGCAAGTGATTGGGAGGGACTGTACAAATAAGGTAATTGTGCCCCACCAACGGGATTGGTCAGTTTTACCATCCCACTAGACTTAAAAAAAGAGCCAATTCCAGAGCAAAGAGAAGATCTCACCACTACCAAGGGAGAAGAGCCAAGGGTGAAACGTGGGATCCCTGTACTGAGAAGTTTTTGGAACCAGGAGATCAAGAGAAAGAGAGACCTGTAATAGTGAAGATGGTGAGAAGCAGTGACAGAGAAATGGTAGCAGGAGAGACTGCCAGGAGACAGCATGGTGGACTTCCCAGCCCTTGGAGTGAGAAAGCTGAGTGCCTTTGGGCAGGAGGCTTGCTGAAGGAGTGAGGTGCCTCTGGGCACTTGGTGAAACTAGGTCTGCTGACCCAAGAAGCTAGAGCTTAGAATCTTCAGGCCTAGGCTTACTGGCAGAGTGCAGTGTCTCAGGGTACTTACTGGCAGAGCTAAAAGAGTTTTGTAACACTCACCAGAGCAGGGCAGAGGCTGAGGAGCCAGAGACAGGCATGCCTGTGGGCACAGCTGAAAAGAGGCTGTCCAGATGAAAAGACATGTACCCTGAGCATTCCTGAACCTGAATTGTAACCTGTTACTTTCCTAATAAACCCCATAACCGTAAGTATGGTCTCCGAGTTCTGTGTGGTTATTGCAATGAGTTACCAAACTCAGTAGAGAAGTAGAGAGTGCTGTGGGAGGAATGGTTGGTGTCGGAATTGGTAAGGATGGTGGAGGTAGAAGGCATATCTGACCTCCACCTCATAGGAATCAGCCTTGGGGTGTTGATCTTGATTCTCCTTCCCCCTTGGGATGTTAGAAGAGGTCAGAGAGTGCCCCCATACCATGTTTATAGTCTTTTAATTTTAAAAGTGCCATAAGACTTACAGGAGAAAACAATAAGAACATCCTTAGAAATTTAACTTCATATTAAATTAATTTGAGTGAAGTATTCTGGATATTTATAGTATCACACTGTTTGTATCACTAAATTTCCTAAGAGTTTGCCTTTTTTTTTTTTATTTCTTACACACTAAGAGAATTATTTTATGTAATCCATTACCAGATTACATTTGGTTTTTCATTTAGCAGAAAGCAGACTGACATTAGAAAATGAAATATAAGTTTTGTTTAGCAGATATAAATAAAACAATGAAAAATGTGTCAAAACAAAACAAACAAGAAGAACACCTTTGACTGAGAAGAGCAACTAATGCCATAACTTGTATTCATATAAATGAAGGATGGAGTGATCTTTTGTGAGTCATTTCCTTTTCTTGGTCTTTCCATTTCTCATGTGTATTATATTAGGCTAGGAACTATAAAATCTCAGATTATAAGAGTTTCTTTTGATCAATAATTAACAATATCAAGATTTTGGCAATGGTTCCTGAAGCTAGAGAAAGCTGGTAGTTTTCAAAACCAAGAATGGGGAATCCCTATGGAAAGAAATGAAATGGGGACATAGTAAGGAAATGTAAAAAGAGTGAGAGGATGTCTGCACAGGATAGGTAAATAACAAATCCTGCCTAATGCAAACTGATCTAGTTGATGATTCATATGAACTCATTTGTTGTCATAGCTCTTTATTACTATGGGAATGTATTTTAAAACATCTGATACTAACAAGTGTCTATACGTTGAGTGGTTGGGGGAATTGGGTAAGTATAGGAAGTGGTGGAGCCCTGGTGGTGAAGTGGTTAAGTGCTAGGCTGTTAACCTAAAGGTCAGCTGTTTGAACCCACCAGCTGCTCCAAAGGAGAAAGATGTGGCTGTCTGCTTCCATAAAGATTACAGCCTTGGGAACTCTATGGCGCAATTCTACTCTGTTTTACAGGGTTGCCATGAGTCGAAGTTGACTCCATGGCAGTGGGTTTCTTTAGCATAGGAAGTGGCGGGCAGTTTTCTTTTGATGCATTTTATAGTTCTTGATTTTTGAATCAAGGGAAAGTATAACCAGTTGAAATTTATGAGTTTTTTTATAAAGCAGCTGACTGACAGCCTTACCATCAAATTTTTCTTCAGTTAAATATGCACTCCAATGTAAACAACAAATAAAAAAAAAAAAACAACAAATAACTAACATAAAAATGGTGCCCTGGTGGTGCAGAGGTGATTGTTTTGCTGCTAACCAAAAGGTAGGCCATGGGAATCTACTAGCTGTTCCTTGGAAACCCTGTGGGGCAGTTCTACTCTATCCCATAGGGTCACAATAAGTAGAAATCCAGTTGACAGCAGTTTTTTTTTAACATAAAAATACTAAGAAAAAAAAAAGCAAAGAATACATGCTATTGAGGGTCATGGTAAAAGTTTCAAGAGTTTTATTACTAAAGAACAGAAGAGCTTCCTATTAGAATGTGTCAGTTTATAAAATTCTGTTGTAATGGGAAAATTCATGATGCTAATTGTAAAACAAAATCACAGAGACTATTTGATTGTAAGCCATTTGTAATGCCTTTCTTATTGACATAGAATGTGGAATTTCAACAAATGTTGATTTTCAAGAAGATTTATAGTGCTGGACTTAATGTTTGCATAAAGAAAATTAAAAAGCTTAATTTATTCAAAGAAATATTTTTAAACAGAGCGTTATTTTTAAATTACAAATAATTATTTCCTATGATTTTTAATATTTTTTACTAAATCTTCATGAGGATGGTATTTGCTAGATTATCATTATTTGCTAGAATTTGTTTTGCTTTTCTCAATTTTTCAAATCAAGTACGTATTTATAGAAAGGGATAAAATAGGCAAAACAGTTATGCCCATCCTTACTTTGATACTCTTCCAAGTTCATTTCAATAATCCTTATAAATATTTTGTCACCATTTTGCAATTTGTTTGAGGTACAGTTCACAGTACGATTTTTGAAGAAAATCATTTTTGGTATTTTCACTAATAACACATCTTGTAAAGATCCGGAGTTACACATCATCACAGATTATACAATAGGTACATTCCATAATGTCATAAAGCTACAGGTTTAAAATTCTACATTGTATGTGAGAATCGGGGCTATATGGGTATAAGAATATAAGGTTATATTCTTTTTTCTATGTAGAAAGATATTAATTTTACAATAAAGAGATAACATTACCACTGGACTTGCAAAAGAAAGAACGCTTTACAGAATTGAGATCATGTTTGAATATTACAAGAGTCTTAATGTCACGTTACTGTTTATTTCATCTTCAGGAACATTAGTCATCCAGGTGACAGCTAGGGATGCTGATGACCCTTCCAGTGGCAACCATGCTCGTCTCCTATACAGCCTACTACTAGGACAGCCATATTTCTCCATTGAACCAACAACAGGTATTTCTGAATGAAGCCAAATATAATTCAAAGATTCTAAAGTAGGCAAATAACACAAAACTGGTAAAGAGTAGTTACTTATAAAATGTTGTTAGGAATTTCAGTTGCATCTGAATGACTGTATTCTCTTAGATAAGCAACAATGAGTTTAATACTCATTTAAAATAAGTCTGAACCCAAATCACCACTGAAATATGTTAATAAAATATGAGTTACATAGACCAGGTGTTTCCAGAAATAAATAGCTTCGTTTCTCCAGGGCAGTGTCTTGTACATTGTAGTGGCTCAACATATGTCAAAAGACTGATTGTATGGTTGGATGCTTAAGAGATTAACTTAACTAGGAAGTTACCATGGTAAGAGTGAAATAATAAGTGGTATTATATTCCATTTTTAAAGGAGTCATAAGAATATTTTCCGAAATGGATAGAGAGCTTCAAGAGGAACACCGGGTAATTATTCAAGCCAAGGACATGATTGGTCAACCTGGAGGACTTACTGGAACAACGAGTGTATTAATTAGACTTTCTGATATTAATGACAATAAGCCTATATTTAAAAAAAGTAAGCAGAAGACATTCCAAATTTATATTATAAAGTTTAAGTGTATTGATTATGGGTTGTGGTTAGAATTTTCATTCCAATATCACTGCAACAAAGTTAGAATTCTATAAAATGAATCCGTTAAGAATTGCTCGAAGGTGTGATGAGTTTCATTAGCGTGAAAAGTTGAATACAAATGAAAGGGTAATGTGCTTGATAGTTTTCTATTGCTGCCGTAACAAATTACCACAAATTTTGTAGGTTAAAACTACACATGTTCATTATCTTACAGAGGTCTAACATGAGTCTCACTCAGCTGAGACCAAGGAGGCAGCAGGGCGGGCGTCCTTTCTGTAGGCTCTAAGGAAGAATCCATTTCCTTGCTCATTGCCATCTTAGCAGAACTCAGTTCCATGTCATTGTAGGACTGAGACCTTGTTTCATTGCCGACTATAGCTGGAGAAGTGAGATCTTTCTCCGATTCTTACACATGGGACACGTGGCCCTCACATCTCAGAAGCAGCAAGGAACATCAAATCCTTCTCATGTCTCCATCTCTCCAAACCGCGCTTCTACTCTTCTTCCACTTTTAAGGATTCATAGAATTAGACCGAGTCCAATTCTTTAGAGAGCAGCCTCTTTACTCCTCACACTGCTTTCCCTTACTGAAATCACGTTACACTTCTTACAATATTCAACATATCCTCTCTAAGATATATATAGATATATATATATTTTAATAAATTTGGAAAATATCAGAGATTAAGTGTTGGTGAAGGATATTGTGTACACCATGGACTGCCAGAAGAATGAACAAATCTGTCTTGGAAGAAGTACAGCCAGAATGCTCCTTAGAAGTGAGGATGGTGAGACTTCATCTCAGGTACTTTGGACAGTCTTTGGAGAAGGGCATTATGCCTGGTAAAGTAGAGGGTCAGCAAAAAAGAGGAAGACCCTCAACAAGATGGACTGACGCAGTGGCTGCAACAATGGGTTCAAACATAGCAATGATTGTGAGAATAGCACAGGACCTGGCAATATTTAGTTCTGTTATGCAGGGTCTGTGTGAGTTGGAACTGACTTCACGGTCTCTAACAACAACACAAGTGTTGATTTGAGGAAATGTTTTGGTTGTTTTTAATGATGAAGGGCCCTAGTTTAACATAAACTTAATAACATGTAAGCCTAGAACATCTGCTTTTAGATTTATGGTAGTGTTACTGTTTTCTCAAGTTTAATTTGAGAGCAATTTTTAATTTGTGCAGTCAAATACGAAATTCTTTTAATTTTCCCATAATGAAAAACTGCGGCAAAGTTGAACTGTTTCTCCCATCTCTAAAAACAGTACAAGGTCAGCAACTTTTATATAACATTCCTTCCACCAACAAATAAAATAAAAAAGGTAAAATCCTACAAGGCAATCTATGAAGTGACTTACTATATGCTTCTAAAGGAAGCAAGAGTCCATTTAAAGGAAAAAAAAAAAAGTTGATTATGTTTTCCTTTATTAAATTCTAAAAAGTTTCATTCTTTAGAATATAAACATGTATGATTATTTCCTCCTCCTTTGGCATAAATTATGATAATTTATTTGAGAAGCATGGAATAGTTCTTTATGAGGTTTACGCAAGTGACTCTTAAATCAAGGAAAAAACCCTTCAGTTATCTGTATATGTATCTATGTATTTCAAATAGAACTGCCATTATGTTCTTGTGAACAAAACAATGGGGACATCTGTGATTCTAACATGGTTTCTCTTCTTCATCCACTTACCGACTCCTTTGGATCCAACTTTCTTTTCATTTCCACCATGATTTATCTAATCCAGTCTCAGGGCCTTAAAATCAAACTGTTATACCTAGGACTCATCTACTTGCTCTTAGCCTCCCCTACCTTTTATTCATACTTGTATTCGTGGGTAAATTTAGGCATTAGGGAAACCTTGAGTGAAATTGCAAATCTCTTTTAACCAATGTTAATTTAGGGGGGTTGAAGGATAAAATAAAAAAATAAATCCATGAATATTGAGAAAGTATGCTTATGAACAGAAATTTGGAAATTATACATGCTAGTGAATTTTTTTCTTTTTAGTGATAGGAATTCATAAGGTATAATTTGGGAGCATAATAAAGGCTTGAACAGGATATTAAGAATATGTTCACATTTAACAAAATAAGAGAGAAAAAATAGAGATTTAGAAAAAATAATTGGAAAGGGTGGGGTGGGTTTACCTACAGTCCATAAAGTGTGTTACAACTGGGAGTTTTTAATGTTAATTATTTATGCAAAATATCTCAAATTTTGTTTTAAAAGCATTCTACCGCCTGTCTGTCTCTGAATCTGCCCCCATTGGGACGTCTATAGGAACAATCAAGGCACATGATAATGACATAGGAGAGAATGCAGAAATGGAATACAGCATAGAAGATGATTCACAAACATTTGATATAATCACTAACAATGAGACTCAAGAAGGAATAGTTATATTAAAAAAGGTAGATGAATTTAAATTGTTTACACAATAGTGCTAAATTAAATAAGGAATGCACAAAATTATTTTGTACACTCAGTCAGGCTTTTGTTTTAGTAAATAATTGAAATGAGAACCTGTGGTCTACGGCTTAGGGGAAAAAAAAAGTATAGAGGCTAGAGAGCTAGATAGGTATTACAGAGTTTTTCTAATATTTGGAAGAGCTTATTTATAAATACTTTGAAATGAAAGACAGCATTTATGAGAAGACCTTGAATACAATTCCCTAAAATATTTATGCTTCGAGAAAACTTCGAGAAGTATAATTTTAATCCTGAGTTAAAAATATAGCTATTATTCTAAAACATTTTGTAATAAATGTAAAAATAAAATATAAACAGTGACTTGTAATAGAATTGCTTTATGATAACAGCAGAGGAATCCATGCATTTAAAGAGTAAAACCTAACTGAAAAGCAGCTGAGACTTAAATAATTAACACTTTACTTCCCCATAAGCAATGCCTTGGGTTACTGAAGCCATGTCTTCTGTGTACATTGTATTTCTCTGTAGAAAGTGGATTTTGAGCACCAGAATCACTACGTTATTAAAGCAAAAGTTAAAAACCGCCATGTTGAGGAACAGCTCATGAAATACCATGCTGAAGCTTCCACTGCATCCATTAAGGTCCTGGTGGAAGACGATGATGAACCTCCTGTTTTCCTCCTCCCGTATTATGTATTTGAAATTTCTGAAGGAAACTCATACGGATCCTTTGTAGGCAATGTGTCTGCCACAGATCCGGATCATAGGAATTCTCCCATCAGGTATATCTGGGATGTCAGCTAACTAGCTTTGCATTAAACCGTGAGTAAAAACAGGTTATCATAAAAATAAAATTCCATTGAAAATTTAAGCGAGGATATTTATCTATATCTGTATTACTCTCCACATACTGCTGTCCACTCGGAGCCCTAAAGGTAACAAAAGAAGAAGAGCACACCTAGCACCCAAATTATCCAATCAAAGGTACTGAGACCCCTTGACGAAATGGTTGATTCCAAAGCTGTTCCAGGGAAACTGTGAAATGAGCCTGGCACATCTGATGGTTTCAGACAGTAAGGAAGTATTCAAAAAAGAATTGAGAGTATGTTGAAAGGCCCCACGAACTGCAATGGAATAACTTCCAATGTCCAAAACTGGAGGTATTTCAGCAACACATATATAATGATAGTTTTGGATTATAACACATAGAAAAAAATACCCATGAGTTGATTCTGGTATAGGTAAATAAAAAGGACAAATCTTCTTACAGAAGAATTGTGATTAATAAATGTAGAAGAATGATGAGAATTGAAAAAAAAAAAAAAATCATTAGAACACCAAAGTGGCAATTATTATGGGCCGGGACCATAGATGGGTACTAAAATTAGTTGGCAAATGTTTGAGGAAAAACCATATATTTACAGAATTTCAAAGTATCGCCCCTGAGATCTTTATTAATTACAAAAAGAAAAATAGTGACTGCAGTGGAGAAAACTGGCAGACACCACCATAATCAACTGACCAAGGTTAACATCACTGTTGATAAGATCGATCCATGTCATGTACCTCCTGATATTGCCCTGAGAAAGGCACATCACTTCTGTGGTATTCTTGCCAAAAATGCATAACCTCGATCTAGTCTTTTGAAAATATCAGGTAAATTCAAAATGAGGGACATTCTCCAAAACAACTGAACAGTACTCAAGAAAAATGTCAAGGTCATGAAACACCAGGAGATTGAGAAACCGTGGAAAAGACTAAGGAGATGAAATCTAGATGCAATGTGGGATCCTATCTTGGATATTAGAAAATAAAAATGACGTTAGTGGAAGAATGGGTGAAATCCCAGTAAAGTCTATAGTTATGTCAATTAATTTCTTATTTGATACAATAATAATAATGCTATGGTTTTATATAATGTTAGCCTTAGGGAAAGCTGGGTAAAGGACATAGGAGAACTGGTGAGCATAACCTGTTACTGTCGAGTCGTTTCCGACTCATAGCAACCCTGGAGGACAGAATAGCGCTGCCCTATAGGGTTTCCAAGGAGAGGCTGGTGGGTTCGGACTGCCAACTTTTGGTGAAAATCAGGTGGTGGAAAAGCTAATAAAAAGACTAGAACTGGTGGCTCTAGAAGGGGCCAAGGGAAGTGACACCTATTACACATCAGTACTACGGTCACGTTAAGCTGTCTAGCTTATCTGCTCTTCCTAGATGCCTACATCTGTTGTTTGTTTGTTTGTTTTGTTTTGCTTTTTTCATTTGGCCCTAAACCTAATTATTGTGGCATCCATTGTTCTTAATTTTTACTAAAAACCATGACTTTCTATCAAACTCTTGTGTTTATTTGGGAGTCTGACCTATTTACAGAGACAGGATATTCCAGAAAACGTTTAATTTAAAATATTAACTGATACACAACTGTTTCATTTGATCAACAAATCTTATAAGTAGGAGATGTGACCTCTTGTGGGTATTTAAGTAATTTGCTAGTAAATGTTTAAAAATGAGTGGAGTTAAACTGAACTCTTTTCAAGCTGAATTCTCTGTGATTTCTATTTTAATTCTCTCCTGAACACTAGGCTATAAATTACTGTGATATTTTCAGAAACCTGTCAATTGCAGATTAAAATATTCTCATCTTTTGCCACATAATTATGGCATACTTCATTGATGTATCATCAAAGTCTTTCGGGAATATACATGCAATGAGAAGCCATCACTGAACTTGAGTTATTACTCTTCTTTAATTTTTATTATTAATCATTTGCAAGCAGATGAGACTTGATGAGAACTTCAAAGGCTTCTTTCATTGTAGAGTTCGAGATCCTTTTCAGGCTTTTTTGTATGAGGGAATTTGTAACTTGGCTTTTTTTTCCATGTAGGTTCTAAAGGGACTTTAAATCTACGATCCTTTACTTTGGGGATAAGGAGAATGACAGATTAATGCCCCCTCATTTGGCTGGTGGGGAGGTAGAGAGGAAACAACCTTACATATCTCTGTATTTTGTAACATTTTCCTGATTTAACATTTTCTTTATTTATTTTTGTCATTAAATACTATCAGATGATTCCTTTGAAACTGACAAAACAAAGCCTTTCTTATATGTCAGGAATCAAATAATTGTGACATTATGCACAGATGTATCTAGAAACTATGTGCTATAGGAAAGAGGCTAGTAACAGGCTGAGGATATGTTTTACCTTGCTTTGAATAAAAGAACCCAAGACTCAAAAGCCTTATTTTTTATCCCTACTTATTTGAACTTATCTTCATTTTGCAAATGGCATTTTCCTGTTTCTTTTTAACCAAGACATTCCCCCTATTAAAATTCTTTCTTAGCAACGAGAGTGAGTGACATTTGTTTAGATTTAGCATACATCAATTTAAATCTGGAGTCTTTTTTTTTTTTAACCTCAGCTGAGTTGCATATTAAATGTATGAATGTACCTTTCTGAAAACTTTTCAGCACGACATTAGGTGTGTAGAGCATGCATTTAATATTCTGTCCTCTTATCTAAAAAAGAGTGTTATATGGAGAAAATAATATTAAGAAATGTTTTCCTTTTGGTGTAGGTATTCTATCACCAGCAGCAAAATGTTCAGTATTGATGACAACGGCACAATCATTACAACTAACCCTCTTGACCGGGAGGTTAGCGCTTGGTACAACCTAACTGTTACAGCCACAGAAAAATGTAAGTACTCCTATGGGAACTACACATGGGTTCACAATATTTTGTAAAACATTAATAATTTCTAAAAGGAGGGAAAAAAACTAGCTTAAAATGTTGTTGGAATTAGAATTAAATGATGTATATATATATATCATTTCATTCATATGTTATTTTATTATTTCAAATGAATGCTGTCCAGTTACCCATATCACAGCTTATTTATATGCTTACTCATTAAATACTTTTAAGGAAATTTTTCTTATTATAAAAATAAATCATCTTTAATACAAAAAATATCATGGAAAATCTAGAAAATACAAGGAATAAAACAAAAGTCATCTGAATTTCTAAAACTCGCTTATTTTATAGTAATACCCCGTCAGGAGCCCTGGTGGTGCAGTGGTTGAGGTCTTGCTGCTAACGGAAAGGTCAGTGGTTCAAACCCACCAGCTGCTGTGTGCAAGAGGTGTGGCAATCTATTTCTGTAAAGATTGCAGGCTGGGAAGCCCTATGGGGCAGTTCTACTCTTACAGAGTTGCTATGAGTCAAAATCAAATTGGAGGCAACGATTTGGTTAATATGCCGGCAAATCTTTTTTTATGGTTACATATTCACATCTATATAAATGGAATATACATTTCCAATTTTTTTTTAACGGAACAATAGTTCACATGTATTCTACATGGCTTCTTTTTAAATGGATGTATTTAATGAACAAAGAAAGACTTATGCTCTTTCCAAAAACGTGTTCACACTGAAAAGATAGTTATGAATGGAGAGAAGATATAATACTGATTTTGTAGGAATCGTTCCCTTAGAGTAAAATTTTTAATTTACCCCCCCCCCAAAAAAAAAAAACCAAACCGGCTTCCATCAAGTCGATTCCGAGTCACAGCGACCCTATAGGATAGAGTAGAACTGCGCCATAGAGTTTCCAAGGAGCGCCTGGTGGATTCGAACTGCAGACCTTTTGGTTAGCAGCCGTAGTACTCAACTACTGCACCACCAGAGTTTCCGTTTTATTTTACGGAAGTACATAATTAATGTTATACGTTATTTTCCTACTTTGCAAATAGTAGTAAAGTTATTGAATGAGAATTGAATTTAGTACAATTTAAAATGGATGAGAATTTTGTCCCATTTAACCATAATCAGTTTGAGACTAATTTTACAAGTTCGCAAAAAAAATTATTCTACAAATCAAACACAGAATATGAGTGCCTTATTCTAGTTCTAGGGTAAAATGTTAGAGATGTTCTTGCACACCAATAACAAGGTAGAATTTACACCAAGGTAGCAGTTGAAAACATCAGCAGTTAGCATTAATGACATTTCAGTGAAACAATTACGGGAAAGGTTACAAAGGATTCAAACAACAAACATTCAATAGGCGACTCCATCACATTATCGAGGGATACATTTTCAGATTAAATTTAGAGCTTCAGCTGTGCTGATAACCAAATGGTCAATAACCAGTAGCACCCAGTTTTCTGAGAGACAGGCAGAGGTTTCCCTTTTTAGGTTGTAAAAATAGATAAAACCAGCAGATTTACCACTTGGATATTGTCTTGAAAGTTATCGTTCAGTTCAATTATTCAGTCATTCCTACTAATTCAAGATAGAGCACAAAGGGATTAGGAAAATTATTCCCATTATATAGCCACTGAATTTGATAAAGTACACTGAAGAATTAGTTTTGTGAATATGAAATATTCTAGAATGTATCCTTTCATGTAAGTGATTTTGAATATGTTTCTTTTTTTAAGCATTTAAATGTATATTTATCTTATTCCTCACTTTACTGGACAGGTGACAGGTGATAATGGCAAGTGGAAAGCACCTCTCACATATTTTTGTCATACATTGAACAGCTCTATGGAAACACTGCAGGATGGCTTTAGTCTGGGTTTTGAATATTCTCTTTAAACAATAAAGGGTGGGGTAGCAAATGTTAAAATGGAATAAATATCTGCTGCAACAGAAGAAATGCCAAGGCTTTTGGTGTCAAAAAATACAAAGGTTTTTATTCTAAAAGCAAGAAGCTTTACTCATTGGGTATTTCTGAGAACGAATTATTTATAATGTCATTCTTTACAAATCTACAGAGAAAAAGATTTTACTTCAGTTCAAGGGAACACTGGACATCTTTGAAAAATGCATTTCTCCATGAAACAGCTTTCGGCTATAATTTGATCCTCTTTTAATAAATGTATATGAATTAATTCTCCACTTTAGTCTTATTTTATATATTTTTACATATAAGGAGAAGGATTTTTGGTAAGAATACCTCCATTAAATTAGCATCACTTCAGTGTGAATTACTAGAAAGCAGAATCTTTAAAACTTAATATGTGCGTTATTTGACACAAAATATTCAAATCTTTTATGAATAGAAAGAAAAAATGAATAAATTATTTTCATGAGGAATTTCAAAATAATTTAATTATATGCTACCTCATCAATTAAATGATTAACTCTTATCAGATCCATGCCAGTCACCATTTCTGTAAGGGAAAAATCTCAGGATCAACTTTTTTCTTTAACAATGAATGTAAATTGTAGCATTACAATTAAAATTGCATAAATTAAAACAAAAACAATAATAAAAATATGGGGGCAGCAAAGTTTCTGTCTATAAAAATGGTCAGTGAATATATGTATGTATATTTACAAGGAGCTCTCCCCGCGGTGCAGTAGTTAAGCACTTAGCTGCTAACAGAAAAGTTGGTGATTTGAACCTATCCAGCATCTCTTCCAGAGAAAGAAAGACCTGGTGATCTGCTCCCATAAAGACTACAGCCTAGAAAACTCTATAGGGCAGTTCTACTCTGTCACGTTGGGTTGCTATGAGTAGGAATTGACTCCACAGCACACAACATGTATATTTACATATATATCACAAAAATTATACAATCTAATAAATATTTTAATTATGCCAATTTATATTATAGTCAAGGGTGACATTCAACATATTAAATAATCTAATTTAATAATCAGCAAAGCATAACACAAGTAATCAGGCTGGATTTCAGCTCTTAAGCTGTACCATGCTCACCAGGTGATCAATAGCCTTCACTGTATGAAGGAAGACATGGCTCCAAATGTTCTCTCTGTATATATTATTCAGTCACTATAACTGTATAAATTCTCAGTTTAAAAAATTAGTCTACAGGAGTCCACTAAAGACCATACCAAAAAACCAAACTCGTTGCCATCGAGTTGATTCCGACTCATAGCGACCCTGTAGATATTACAATCAGTATGTATTGGAGAAAACAAACAACAGCCATGGCAACATCAATGGATATCATTTGAGATTCACCAGGAATGAAACTCTAGTTCTGTCACTTCTTAATTGTATTTTCAGATATTCATTTATAAAATATCTATTTCCTGAGATGGTTGTAATGGTGAGTTTTGAGGTATTACATTTTATTAAATAGCATACTAACATTGAGTATTCTCTGTGTGTATATATATATACATCTCAAAAACCTACACATATATATTCAGAGATTTTTAAATTTGTATATATATATATATATATTTGGGAAAGTATAATTAAGAACAAAATCTACTCCCAACAGAAAACCTCTCCACAAATATAAAAGAGAAGAAAATTGTATTATCGAATAAGCATTAAAGGAGAATGTGATGTATCACAAGCAATCTGCTAAAGAGGTTGCAAAGCCTGAAAGAAACCTGACTTTTTGTATAACTGAGTGGATAGAACCTACTACATTCGTGTTATATGTTAATTTTCTGGTATCTTTATGACCTAAAATAGATTTGCAGTTTGGGTCTGGGGCCACCTGAGGCTAAGCTAATCTCCTTCCAGGAAACTGGGAGATAAGGGAGGATGAAAGAGGTGGCTGCCAGGTCCTTGAGTTAACACCTTAGGTTTATATCCTTTTCAAAGAGACAGAGAAAGAATTTACAACAGGGGGAATCAAAACTTGTTATTTTCAATTTGTATTTGGCCTTACAATCTATCTTTCTAGCTATCGAAATATTGATCTATCTAATCTATCATCTCTCTCTCTATCCATCTATCTAGCTACCTGACACTTTATTAAAATTTGCAAATTTTAGTATTTTTAAAGCTCATAATGAAAATGTGAGATAAATACCACTTCACAGAAGGTAAATCTGAAGCTCCTGCAATTTAAAAATTTAAATAACATGCTCATTCCCTAAATGATAAAGGCAGGGAGTAATTACCAAAAAAAAAAAAAAAAAAGACCCATTGCTGTTGAGTTGATTCTGACCCATAATGACCTTATAGGACAAAGTAGAACTGCCCCATATAGTTTCCAAGCAGCACCTGGTGGATTTGAACTGTCAACCTTTTGGTTAGCAGCCATAGCTCTTAACCACTACTCTACCAGGGTTCCCAACTGTGATTAGACTTCCCAAAGTAGGTGGTAATGTCTTAACCATACATGTGTAGTAAGGCCCAAGGGCCTCTTCCATCCTTGTCAAGGAGAGTGCTAACCTTCTCTCCTATTACAGTTACGTCTATTTCCAAAGCTTATTTTCTTAATTGAGAACATGAAAAATGATACTTGCTCTCACTTGGTCTTTACTGAATTAAATATATGCACTTTAACCAAAGTTTAATCTTTTCCATTTTTTATACTGCCCCATAGGGTTTCCAAGGAGTGGTGGGTGGATTCAAATTGGCAATTTTTTGGCCAGCTACTAAGTTCTTAACCACTGCACCAACAGGGCTCCACCCCTAAAAAACAGTAGAGCTTAATAACTAAGTTGTTTCAGTTAATGACCTAACTATAGAGTCTAAACTATGTCACATTGCAGGACTTCCTCAGGGCCACACAGTCAACATGTATGTTAGTTAAATCCCTTTTGACGCTTACTGTGACTCCTCTCAGGTGTGCTGTTTTCACCCTGAAGCTGTTGCTTCATCTACAGTCAGGAATCACTAAAAGCATGTCTGGCTAGTAATACTACATTTATTTGATGGGAGTTCAAGAGATGATTAAAATTTAAAAGAACATAGTCCTGTCTTGCTAAAAATATATTTTTTTAATAAACAATTTGCTCTAGAAACAGTAAAATCGGAAGTATTTACATTATAGTTGGGGCACAGTGGTTAAATGTTTGGCTGCTAACCAAAAGGCCAGAAGTTTGAATCTACCAGCAGCTCCCTGGAAACCCTATGGGGCAGTTTTGCTCTGTCCTATAGGGTTGCTATGAGTTGGAATCGACCTGACGGCAATGGAGTTGGTTGTTTTTTGGTACATTGCAGTTATCATTTTATAAATATGAAGATAGAAACACAAAATACAGGCAATACAAAAACAAAACAAATGAAAAATAACTTGAAAACATTTCACACCTCTTGAGAAAAAGGAAGGAAATAAGCCATTGACACAAATTTAGTAGAAAAAAAAGAATAAAACAAGATTTAATAAAAACATGCCATTTTAGATAGTGTTTAGAAAATGTCATTAGACCAATGTTTAAATTCATCATATGAAGGAAAAAGTATCAAATTATTTAACATATCTTTAAATTTAAAAAATATTATGCAGTTATAGAAAATTGTATTTAAACAACTATCTTATAAACAGAAGATAAAAAGTAGAGTCAGGAAAAAAACTTTCAAATCTATGTAAACAACAACATAAAACAGATTATATTTATTTTATTTATAACATAATACTTAGAAGTTAAGTCCTGTTTCAGAAGTAGGTGATTAGAAATATTATCAACTACAGAAATTAAGAATTTATGCTGATCAGCCTCTGATGCTATACTATGGGTTTTCTTGGAATTAAAAAAAAATTTTGGTAAATAAGGATTTTATATTCCCATTACTATTCTAATCTTAGGGCTGAAAAGATACAGAGTGGGTAGTGAAATTCCAAAACGAAATATATAGTTAGATAAATATTCTTGGAAAAGCACAAAATCAATGTTGATCTAACTTCTCTCTGAAGATACGTTTCAGTCTTAAGGGAAAACTGGTTAGGAAGAGTTTACTTAACACTGACTAATCAAACTTCGTGTCTGTTTTTCTCTCTCAGTTTTTTTTTTTTT
This sequence comes from Loxodonta africana, assembly GCF_030014295.1. Taxonomy (NCBI): domain Eukaryota; kingdom Metazoa; phylum Chordata; class Mammalia; order Proboscidea; family Elephantidae; genus Loxodonta; species Loxodonta africana. The sequence goes on from NC_087352.1 coordinate 41,261,678, forward strand.
TTAATCTACATCATTAAACAAATTTTAGAACAATGTTGGGGAAGATAGTTGTGGCAAATTCTCACTCCCATGATATCAATAGTGGAAATAATTGTTTGGCCATTTAACTTTGATAGTAATATACACAAACCACATGAAGTGCAGGAAACCAGACATCCTATAAAACTGTTTTCAGAATCACTAGTTACACGTTACCTACCTTTAAAAGCTTGTAAACATAACAATCCAGGTGGCTGGAGGAAAGAGATGTTTCATTTTAGCACTATTTCCAGCAAATGGAGTTAATTGCACTGATTCTCTTTCCTGGAAAGCTTCCCAAATTAAGCACCCAAGCCATTTATCAAAATGCCCGCTAAGCGAATAATACTACTAAATACTTTTAGATGAAGCTGTGAAGATATATGGATGTTATGTACAGGCATGCCGCAAAGGTTTAATTTGAATATAATTTTAAGCCAATTTTTCCAAAAAAATTAAGATCAAAACTGGGAAAGTATTTATTAATTTTCCTTAAGTTTATTTGTACCTGAAAACTTTTTTCCTATCTGACTACTTAAAAAAAAAAAAAGATGTTCTATATGTTTCAACCATTAAAACAAATGAGCCTTTTTTACTGGATAATCCCATTTCTAAATTTTTAGAAATATCTTTCTGATTTTTAAGGTTTTAGTTCTCTATTTTAACCCTAAGTGTAACGCCATAGAGAAAAGTCCCAAAATAATAATTCCTGTATGTTTTTTGTATTTCCTAAAGGCCTTGGATTTCTTGCTTTCTGGTTGTGTAATATGCCTTCTACATTTTAATTTTTAATTGAAAAATTATAATTTCTATCAAAATTGCAGCTGTAATTATAGTTACAAATATAGTTCTTTTCCATTAACAAAATACCATTGTTGTTGTTAGGTGCCGCTGAGTCGGTTCCGACTCATAGCAACTCTGCACGCAACAGAATGAAACACTACCTGGTCCTGCACTATCCTCACAATCATTGTTACGCTTGAGCCCATTGTTGCAGCCACTGGGTCAATACATCTCACTGAGGGTCTTCCTCTTTTTGGCTGACCCTCTACTTTGCCAAGCATAATGACCTCCTCCAGGGACTGATTCCTCCTGATAACATGTCCAAAGTATGTGAGATAAAGTCTCGGAATCCTTGCTTCTAAGAAGCCTTCTTGGCTGTATTTCTTCCAAGACAGATTTGTTTATTCTCTTGGCAGTCCATGGAAAGTTCAATATTCTTCACCAACATCATAATTCAAAGGTGTCAATTCATCTCTCGTCTTCCTTATTCATTGCCCAGCAAAAACACCATGGGTCGGGTCAGGTGCAGCCTAGTCTTCAAGATGACATCTTTGCTTTTCAACCCTGTAAAGAGGTCTCTTGCAGCAGATTTGCCCAATGCAATGGGCCATTTGATTTCTTGAGTGCTGCTTCCATGGGTATTGATTGTGGATCCAACAAAATAGCATATAGATGACAAATAAAGACATTAAGACAAACAAAACCACCCCCCCCACTACCCTTTAATGTCACCTTCCTGAATTAGTGCAATTGTATGCATCTTTCCAGTTTATTTTAAATTTTCAGGATTTAAAAATAAGAGCTATCAGTACTGTATCCTGTGATGCAAGTATTTTCCCAACTTTGTTGTTATTATTACTTGGCCTTTTTATGTTGTTTTTGCCATACTTTAAATGTATTTAACCATATCTTTCTATTTCTTCATGTATTCTGAATTTCTTGGCCATTTACGAAAATCTTCCCAACTCAATCTATAAAGCTTAACCTAGGCTTTATTATAGTTATTTTATTTTAAAATATATTTAGACTGTTAGTCTGTATTAAATTTTTGTTATTAAAACCTATACTGTATACCATAGCAATAAAAAATCTGTTGGCTTCTTCAAGTGCCTCTTCCAGTTCAGCTATGACCTTAGGCAAATCATTTAACTGCCATTTCAGGAACTAAAGGGTTTCTCATTGTTTTTATTAGTAAAGTTGTGGAGAAGGAGCCCTGGTGGTACATTGGTTGAGCCCTTGACTACTAACCAAAAGGCTGGCAGTTCAAAACCACTAGCCTCTGTGAGGAAGAGAGATGTGGCAGTCTGCTTCTGCAAAGATTACAGCCTCCGAAACCCTACAGGGCAGTTCTACCCTGCCCTATTGGGTCACTGTGATTCAGAATCTATTCCATCACAATGGGTTAAAATTGGAGAGGGTAATAATACGTATTTATATCCATCAGGATTAGACGAGTAATACAAATTCTCCAAACAATTCATGGATTTTCACAAGCTGTCAGTATATCTGACTACCTTCATCAGCTCCTACAAGAAAGTCCATGGTAGGTATATGGTACTCAATAAGTACTGGTTGAGTTGAATATGTTAAGCAGAACATTTGTTTTCTAAGCTGTATTGTTGATAAACAGATGGACCATATAGAGATCTTGTTCTCAGTTAGCTTTTAATCAAGTAAAATAAAAATATGCCATACAGCTTCTGATGAAGTTTTTTACTTTTTTTCTCCTGAAGATAGCATTAAAACCCTTTATTTTCATTCATTTTTTTTCTATTTGCAGACAATGTACAACAAATTGCTGAAGTCCCCGTGTACGTGCAAGTTCTTAATATTAATGATCATGCTCCTGAGTTCTCTCAATACTATGAGACTTACGTTTGTGAAAATGCAGACGCTGGTCAGGTAAGAACCCAGAGTAAATTTGTAAAGCCTGGGAGATGTCCATTATACATTGGCGAAAACTTCTGCTACGTATCCTCCAATTTTGAGATATTTAAAAAATAAACTTTATTCTAACTTTAATTGATTGGTGGTGCCAACAGTTAAGTGTTCAGCTACTAACTGAAAGGTTGGCAGTTTGAACCCACCCAGTTGGCTCCGTGGGAGAAAGACCTGGCAATCTGCTTCTGTAAAGATTATAGCCAAGAAAACCCTATGGAACAGTTCTACTCGGTTACATGGGGTTGTCATGAGTCAGAATTGACTTGACTGAAGCTAACAACAACAATTACTTGTTTTATGTTGTAGATTCTATATAATAATTTAAATTTCTATTTTTTAAAGTAAATACCATGTAAACTTCAAGTTTTCCACTTCCAAATTTCTCAAGTATTTAAAAAATCTTCTGCTAGCACTAGAGATTCAGCAGTAATTCATTTATATGTCCTATAGGGTTGCTATGAGTCGGAATTGACTCGACGGCAGTGGGTTTGGTTCTTTTTTGGTTTTGCCAATACAATAAAGAAAAAATGCTTTTTTGTATTTCTGTACAATAATCACATTTTCATTAGTTTTTAATTCATCATGGTGACAAAGGTAAAATAATATATCATTATATAAATATGAAGAGGAACAAAACAGAAAATTTTCCCATAGCTTATAACCACTACATCAAATATATCAACACAACTGAAACTCCATTTCGTATGAATTACTAGGTATATAAAAACTTATGAAAACGTGCTCATTTTGAAATACATTGCCATTACTTTGCAATATATAATAAGCAACTTTAAAAATATCACTGATCAATCCATGTAAATCTAATAAATTATATTTTAACTGTAGTAAAGAAGTTTCTTTAGAAGTCAAATAATTTTGAACAAAATCAATGTATCTTACAACTTTCCAATTAATGCATATTCAGCTTCCTTATACGTTAAAATACATATTTAACAATTATCACAAATACGATTACATTTTAGTCTTTACAACTACATATTTCAAATTTGAAGCATTAAACTAGCATGACAAAGCATTTTGAACACTTTACATAATATAATTATATTCAGGTTATCCTGTTGATTAGACAACCTATTTCCAAACTAAAACAAGAGGCTTAATTTACTTCATCTTTTATAAAGGAGCCCTGGTGATGCAGTGGTTAAGCACTCAGCTGCTAAGTGATAGGCCGGTGATTCGAACCCATCAGCAGCTCCACAGGAGAAAGATGTGGCAGTCTGTTTCCATAAAGATTTCAACGTAGGAAACCCTATGGGGCAGTTCTACTCTGTCCTGTAGGTTTGCTATGAATCAGAATTAACTTGACGACACAAAAAGAACAACAATCTATACGCTTATTTCTATAAATGTCCTGGGCAATAAAAACACTTATTTACCCCCAAAAGTTGCATATACAATGAACGGTCTCAGTTGGGCTGAGGTTACTGGGCAGAAGATTTGAGAAGGCAACACAATTTATATAATAGGACGCTTGAGAACAGAGTACTAGATCTGGGTGATAAATAGTTCTAGGAGGATACTACCTGAGTCCAGTGACCACCCTGGACTTATCTTGTACCTCCTTAATTGTTGTTGTTATGTCAGTGGGAATCTCTATGCCTATAACTTCAGTCATCCAGGTGTAGGGGTCATACAGACAGCCAGGTACACCGATATGGAATTCAGGGGAAAGTCCATGCTAGAGATATAATTTGAAGTTATCAGTTTTATATATAATATTTGAAATTTAAAGCTTGGGGGAAACACCAAAGAAGTAAGTGTAGACAGAAAAGAGAAGTCTGAAGACTGAGACCTGAGTACCTTAACACTAAGTGGCTGGGGGGAGTGGGTAGGGACACTAGCAAAGAGAACAGTTGAGGAGCAATCCAGGAGTGTGGAATGACCTAGAAATTAAATAAAGAGAGCTATTATCCATTTTTGTGTTATGTGTGTAGTTGTTAGGTGCCATCTAGTTGGTTCCTACCCAAAGTGACCCTATGCATAACAAAATGAAACACTGCCTGCTCCTGCCCCATACTCACAATTGTTGCTATGCTTGAGCCCATTGTTACAGCCACTATGTCAATCCATCTCATTGAGAGTCTTCCTCTTTTGGCCAACCCTCTACTTTGCCAACCATGACATCCTTCTCCAGGGACTAATCCCTCCTGATAACATGTCCAAAGTATGTGAGACGCAGTCTCGCCATCCTTGCTTCTAAGGAGGATTCTGATTATACTTCTTCCAAGAGAGACGTGTTCATTCTTTTGGCAGTCCACAGTATATTCAACATCCTTTACCAACACAATTTTCAAAGGCATCAGTTCTTTTTCCATCTTCCTTATTCATTGTCCAGCTTTCAGATGCATATGAGGCAATTGAAAATACTATGGCTTGGGTCAGGCACACCTTAGTCCTCAAGGTGACATCTTTACCTTTCAATACTTTAAAGAGGTCTTCTGTAGCCGATTTGCCCAATGCAATGCATCTTTTGATTTCTTGACTGGTGGTTCCATGGGTGTTGATTGTGGATCCAAGTAAAATAAAATCCTTGACAACCTCAATCTTTTCTCCGTTTATCATGATGTTGCTCATTGGTCCAGATGTGAGGATTTTCGTATTCTTTATGTTGAGGTGTAACCCATACAGAAGGTTGTGATCTCGGATTTTCATCAGTAAGTGCTTCAAGTCCTCTTCACTTTGAGCCAGCAAGGTTGTGTCATCTGCATAACAGAGGTTGTTAATGAGTCTTCCTCCAATCCTTATGCCTCATTCTTCTTCACAAAGTCCAACTTCTCAGATTATTTGCTCAGCACACAGATTGAATAGGTATGGTGAAACGATACAACATACACCTTTCCTGACTTTAAACCACTCAGTATCCCCTTGTTCTGTCCGAACAACTGCCTCTTGACCTATGCACTGGTTCCTCATGAGCACAATTAAGTGTTCCGGAATTCCAATTGTTCACAATGTTATCCATAATTTGTTATGATCCACACAGTTGAATGCCTTAACATAGTCAATAAAACACAGGTACACATCTTTCTGGTATTCTCTGCTTTCTGCCAGGATCCATCTGACACCAGCAATGATATCTCTGGTTCCATGTCCTCTTCTGGATCCAACCTGAATTTCTGGCAGTTCCTTGTCGATATACTGCTGCAGCTGCTTTTGAATGATCTTCAGTAAAATTTTGCTTACATGTGATATTAATGATACTGTTTTATAATTTCTGCATTTGGTTGGATCACCTTTCTTGGGAATAGGGATAAATATGGATCTTTTCCAGTCAGTTGGCCAGGTAGCTGTCGTCCAAATTTCTTGGCATAGATGAGTGAATACTTCCAACACTTCATCCGTTTTTTGAAATATCTCAATTGATAGTTCGTCAATTCCTGGAGCCTTGTTTTTCACCAATGCCTTTAGCGCAGCTTGGACTTCTTCCTTCAGTACCATTGGTTCCTGATCACGTTACCTCCTGAAATGGTTGAACATCAACCAAATTCTTTTTGGTATTGCAATTCTGTGTTCTCCCATCTTCTTTTGAAGCTCACTGCATGACTTAATATTTTCGCCGTAAAATCTTTCAGTATTGCAGCTAGAGGCTTGAAATTTTTCTTCAGTTCTTTCAGCTTGAGAAATGCAGAGCGTGTTCTTCCCTTTTGGTTTTCTGTCTTCAGGTCTTTGGGCATGTCATCATAATACTTTACTTTGTCTTCTTAAGCTGCCCTTTGAAATCTTCTGTTCAGTTCTTTTACTTCATCATTTCTTCCTTTTGCTTTAGCTACTTGGCATTCAACAGCAAGTTTCAGAGTCTCTTCTAACATCCATTTTTGTCTTTTCTTTTTCTCCTGTCTTTTTAATGACCTCTTGCTTTCTTCATGTATGATGTACTTAATGTCATTTGACAACTCATCTGGTCTTCGGTCATTAGTGTTCAATGCTTCAAATCTATTCTTGAGATGGTCTCTAAATTCAGGCGGGATATACTGAAGGTCGTACATTGGCTCTTGTCAACTTGTTCCAGTTTCCTTCAGTTTCAACTTTAACTTCCATATGAGTATTAATGGTCTGATCCGCAGTCAGCCCCTGGCCTTGTTCTGACTGATGATATTGAGATTTTCCATCATCTCTTGCCACAGATGTAGTCGATTGATTCCTGTGGATTCCACCTGGTGAGGTCCATGTGTATAGTTGTTTTTTATGTTGGGGGAAAAAAGGTATGTGCAATGAAGAAGTCATTGGTCTTGCAAAATTCAATCATGTGATCTCCAGCATCATTTCTATGACTAAGGCCACATTTTCCAACTACTGATCCTTCTTCGTTTCCGACTTTCACATTCCAACCACCAGTAATTATCAGTACATCTTGAGTGCATGTTCAGTCAGTTTGCGACTGCATAAGTTGGTAGAAATCTTCAATGTCTTCATCTTTGGCCTTAGTGGTTGATGCGTAAATTTGAATAATAGTCATATTAATTCATCTTCTTTGTAGGGGTACGGATATTATCCTATCACTGACAGCTTTGTACCTCAGATTAGATCTTCAAATATTCTTTTTGACAATGAATGCAACATCATTCCTCTTCAATTTGTCATTCCTAGCAGTCGACCATATGATTGTCCGATTCAAAATGACCAAATACCAGTCCATTTCAGCTCACCAATGCCTAGGATATGGATATTTAGGTGTTCCATTTCCTTTTTGTTGATTTTCACTTTTTCTAGATTCATACTTTGTACGTTCCAGATTCCAATTATTAATGGATGTTTGCAGCTGTTTCTTCTCATTTTTGAGTTGTGCCACATCAGCAAATGAAGGTCTCAAAAGCTTGACTTCAACCACGTCATTAGGGTGGACTCTACTTTGACAAGGCAGCTCTTCCCCAGTCGTATTTTGAGTGCCTTCCAACCTGAGGGGCTCAACTTTCGGGACTATAAGACAATGTTATGCTGCTATTCATAAGGTTTTCACTGGCTAATTCTTTTCAGAAATAGACCACGAGGACTTTCTTCCTAGTCTGTGTTAGCCTGGAAGCTCAGCTGAAACCTGTTTGCCATGGGTGACCCTGTTGGTATTTGAATACCAGTGGCATAACTGCCAGCATCTCAGCAACACACAAGCCTCCACAGTATGAGAAACTGACAGACATGTGGGGTTTGGTACATATAGGTCAGGCAAAAGCAGAAAATAAAAGTACCTGTTGGATTTAAAAACAGAGATTTTCAACTTTCTAAAATATTTGGACTTAGAAAAGGATGTAACATCACCGAGGAAGGAAATAAAATAAGAGTATGAAAGGACATAGGACAGAGACCTTAGATACATCAATATTTCAGAATCAGGTAAAGGAAGATTACCAAAAACAAAATGGAGTGTTTTTTTTTTTTTTTTTTTTTTATGACCAGAAAGGTAGGAGAAAACAATAAGACTATTGACACAGACATGTATAGAGGCCAGTTTTTGAAAGAGGAAATGTCTACATCCTTAACCCTCACTACTTCAGGAAAAGTGGTTCTCACTAGTTGCATTCTGGTCAAATGTACTCTTTACAAAAAAATTCATTTTATAAATAATTTACAGAAATAATAAAGGAGTAGTGAAAAATTTTATTAAAATTTAAGTATAATGTAAACACAGTAAATCCATACTTTGTTTCATATTTTTTTTCTGTGTTAAAGGTATGAAAATGATTATTCCAAGTTCTAAATACATCTCTAATAAGTACTAGCTTATCATTATTTTACTTCTGGTAATGAATTCACATTGCTAAAGTGGAATATTTCAAGAGGTTTTTAAAATCGTTGGCAGCTCATATTTTTGTGGAAGAGAAAACGGCTATCTTCTTTGATCCATGACTGCAAAGCATTTAATTTTTAGATTTGTAAACATCAAATAAAATGAAAAATCTACTTTTAAAAAGGAAATTGTAGGGGGGCGGAGCCAAGATGGCGGACTAGGCAGACGCTACCTCGGATCCCTCTTACAACAAAGACACAGAAAAACAAGTGAATCGATCACATACATAACAATATATGAACCCTGAACAACAAACACAGATTTAGAGACAGAGAACGAACTAATACGGGGAAGCAGCGATTGTTTCCAGAGCCTGGAGCCAGCGTACCAGTCAGGTACGGCACAAGCACAGAGAGCTGCTCCACCCCCCTGAACTAACCCCGGGAGGGGGACCAGCCGGTTCCACGGGCGGTGTGGGACGCAGCCGGTAGGAGAAGTCCCCGGGAGGCAGTGACGGGTCTTGGAGCAGAAAGAGCAGCGTCCGAGCTGGGGAACCATCCCACAGGGATTTGGACTGGACGCAGGTACGGCATAAACACGGAGAGTTGCTCCACCCCCCTGAACTAACCCCGGGAAGGGGCCCAGCCGGGTCGCGCGGGCGGCGTGGGACGCAGCCGGTAGGAGAAGTCCCCGGGAGGCAGCGACTGGTATTGGAGTGGGGAGAACAGCGTCCCAGCCGGGACACTCGGTCACGGCACAAGCACGGGGACCTGCTCCACCCATCTGAACTAACCCCGGGAGGAGGCCGAATTGGTTCTCGAGAGCGGCACGGCCACGCGGCTGGAGGGACGAGAAGTCCCTGGGAGGCAGCGACTGATTTTGGAGTCGAGAGGGCATCGCCCCAGTAGGGGAGCCTTGACGCTGGGCGTGGGGCTGGAAGCGGAGGATCTGACTGTGACTCCAGAGGGCCAGACCCCCCGGGGGCAATCTCCACACAGCCAGCACACATAGGCAACGCGCCTGCGGGAATCTCAGATATAATAGTCATTCCAAGCAAGACAAGCAACTCTGGCTATATTCTGAGGTGCTACTCTCCTATCTCTCTGTTCCCTCCCCCACCCTCCCCAGGCGGCTTCATTAACATCTGAATAGCCTGAGCCAGAGGGAGAACTCTGATAGGGATCTGACTGCATTTTTTTTTTAGCGGATTTTCTAGAAAAACTAGTTTCCCAGTGATGGCTCGGAGACAACAATCCATATGAAACCACTTAAAGAAGCAGACCGTGACAGCTTCTCCAACCCCCCAAACAAAAGAATCAAAACCTTTCCCAAATGAAGATACAATCTTGGAATTATCAGATACAGAATATAAAAAACTAATTTACAGAATGCTTAATGATATCACAAATGAAATTAGGATAACTGCAGAAAAAGCCAAGGAACACACCGATAAAACTGTTGAAGAACTCAAAAAGATTATTCAAGAACATACTGGAAAAATTAATAAGTTGCAAGAATCCATAGAGAGACAACATGTAGAAATCCAAAAGATTAACAATAAAATAACAGAATTAGACAACGCACTAGGAAGTCAGAGGAGCAGACTCGAGCAATTAGAATGCAGACTGGGACATCTGGAGGACCAGGGAATCAACACCAACATAGCTGAAAAAAAATCAGATAAAAGAATTAAAAAAATGAAGAAACCCTAAGAATTATGTGGGACTCTATCAAGAAGGATAACCTGCGGGTGATTGGAGTCCCAGAACAGGGAGGGGGGACAGAAAACACAGAGAAAATAGTTGAAGAACTCCTGACAGAAAACTTCCCTGACATCATGAAAGACGAAAGGATATCTATCCAAGATGCTCATCGAACCCCATTTAAGATTGATCCAAAAAGAAAAACACCAAGACATATTATCATCAAACTCGCCAAAACCAAAGATAAACAGAAAATTTTAAAAGCAGCCAGGGAGAAAAGAAAGGTTTCCTTCAAGGGAGAATCAGTAAGAATATGTTCTGACTACTCAGCAGAAACCATGCAGGCAAGAAGGGAATGGGACGACATATACAGAACACTGAAGGAGAAAAACTGCCAACCAAGGATCATATATCCAGCAAAACTCTCTCTGCAATATGAAGGCGAAATTAAGATACTTACAGACAAACACAAGTTTAGAGAATTTGCAAAAACCAAACCAAAGCTACAAGAAATACTAAAGGATATTGTTTGGTCAGAGAACCAATAATATCAGACATCAGCACAACACAAGGTCACAAAACAGAACGTCCAGATATCAACTCAAATAGGGAAATCACAAAAACAAACAAATTAAGATTAATTAAAAAAAAAATACACATAACAGGGAATCATGGAAGTCAATAGGTAAAAGATCACAATAATCAAAAAGAGAGACTAAATACAGGAGGCATTGAACTGCCATATGGAGAGTGATACAAGGCGATATAGAACAATACAAGTTAGGTTTTTACTTAGAAAAATAGGGGTAAATAATAAGGTAACCACAAAAAGGTATAACAACTCTATAACCAAGACAAAAACCAAGAAAAACGTAACGACTCAACTAACATAAAGTCAAGCACTATGAAAATGAGGATCTCACAATTTACTAAGAAAAACGCCTCAGCACAAAAAAGTATGTGGAAAAATGAAACTGCCAACAACACACATAAAAAGGCATCAAAATGATGCACTAAAAACTTATTTATCTATAATTACCCTAATGTAAATGGACTAAATGCACCAATAAAGAGACAGAGAGTCACAGACTGGATAAAGAAACACGATCCATCTATATGCTGCCTACAAGAGACACACCTTAGACTTAGAGACACAAACAAACTAAAACTCAAAGGATGGAAAAAAGTATATCAAGCAAACAATAAGCAAAAAAGAAGAGGAGTAGCAATATTAATTTCTGACAAAATAGTCTTTAGACTTAAATCCACCACAAAGGACACTATATAATGATAAAAGGGACAATTGATCAGGAAGACATAACCATATTAAATATTTATGCACCCAATGACAGGGCTGCAAGATACATAAATCAAATTTTAACAGAATTGAAAAGTGAGATAGATACCTCCACATATATAGTAGGAGACTTCAACACACCACTTTCGGAGAAGGACAGGACATCCAGTAAGAAGCTCAACAGAGACACGGAAGATCTAATTACAACAATCAACCAACTTGACCTCATTGACTTATACAGAACTCTCCACCCAACTGCTGCAAAATATACTTTTTTTTCCAGCGCACATGGAACATTCTCTAGAATAGACCACATATTAGGTCATAAAACAAACCTTTGCAGAGTCCAAAACATCGAAATATTACAAAGCATCTTCTCAGACCACAAGGCAATAAAACTAGAGATCAATAACAGAAAAACTAGGGAAAAGAAATCAAATACTTGGAAAATGAACAACACCCTCCTGAAAAAAGACTGGGTTATGGAAGACATCAAGCAGGGAATAAGGAAATTCATAGAAAGCAACGAGAATGAAAATACTTCCTATCAAAACCTCTGGGACACAGCAAAAGCAGTGCTCAGAGGTCAATTTATATCAATAAATGCACACATACAAAAAGAAGAAAGAGCCAAAATCAGAGAACTGTCCCTACAACTTGAACAAATAGAAACTGAGCAACAAAAGAATCCATCAGGCACCAGAAGAAAACAAATAATAAAAATTAGAGCTGAACTAAATGAATTAGAGAACAGAAAAACAATCGAAAGAATTAACAAAGCCAAAAGCTGGTTCTTTGAAAAAATTAACAAAATTGATAAACCATTGGCTAGACTGACTAAAGAAATACAGGAAAGGAAACAAATAACCCGAATAAGAAATGAGAAGGACCACATCACAACAGAAACAAATGAAATTAAAAGAATCATTTCAGATTATTATGAAAAATTGTACTCTAACAAATTTGAAAACCTAGAAGAAATGGATGAATTCCTGGAAAAACACTACCTACCTAAACTAACACATTCAGAAGTAGAACAACTAAATAGACCCATAACAAAAAAAGAGATTGAAACGGTAATCAAAAAACTCCCAACAAAAAAAAGCCCTGGCCCGGACGGCTTCACTGCAGAGTTCTACCAAACTTTCAGAGAAGAGTTAACACCACTACTACTAAAGGTATTCCAAAGCATAGAAAATGACGGAATACTACCCAACTCATTCTATGAAGCCACCATCTCCCTGATACCAAAACCAGGTAAAGACATTACAAAAAAAGAAAATTATAGACCTATATCCCTCATGAACATTGATGCAAAAATCCTCAACAAAATTCTAGCCAATAGAATCCAACAACACATCAAAAAAATAATTCACCCTGATCAAGTGGGATTTATACCAGGTATGCAAGGCTGGTTTAATATCAGAAAAACCATTAATGTAATCCATCACATAAATAAAACAAAAGACAAAAATCACATGATCTTATCAATTGATGCAGAAAAGGCATTTGACAAAGTCCAACACCCATTCATGATAAAAACTCTTACCAAAATAGGAATTGAAGGAAAATTCCTCAACATAATAAAGGGCATCTATGCAAAGCCAACAGCCAATATCACTCTAAATGGAGAGAACCTGAAAGCATTTCCCTTGAGAACGGGAACCAGACAAGGATGCCCTTTATCACCGCTCTTATTCAACATCGTGTTGGAAGTCTTAGCCAGGGCAATTAGGCTAGACAAAGAAATAATAGGTATCCGGATTGGCAAGGAAGAAGTAAAGTTATCACTATTTGCAGATGACATGATTATATACACAGAAAACCCTAAGGAATCCTCCAGAAAACTACTGAAACTAATAGAAGAGTTTGGCAGAGTCTCAGGTTATAAAATAAACAGACAAAAATCACTTGGATTCCTCTACATCCACAAAAAGAACACCGAAGAGGAAATAACCAAATCAATACCATTCACAGTAGCCCCCAAGAAGATAAGATACTTAGGAATAAATCTTACCAAGAATGTAAAAGACCTATACAAAGAAAACTACAAAGCTCTACTACAAGAAATTCAAAAGGACATACTTAAGTGGAAAAACATACCTTGCTCATGGATAGGAAGACTTAACATAGTAAAAATGTCTATTCTACCAAAAGCCATCTATACATTTAACACACTTCCGATCCAAATTCCAATGTCATATTTTAAGGGGATAGAGAAACAAATCACCAATTTCATATGGAAGGGAAAGAAGCCCCAGATAAGCAAAGCACTACTGAAAAAGAAGAAGAAAGTGGGAGGCCTCACCTTACCTGACTTCAGAACCTATTATACAGCCACAGTAGTCAAAACAGCCTGGTATTGGTACAACAACAGACACATAGACCAATGGAACAGAATTGAGAACCCAGACATAGATCCATCCACGTATGAGCAGCTGATATTTGACAAAGGACCAGTGTCAATTAACTGGGGAAAAGATAGCCTTTTTAACAAATGGTGCTGGCATAACTGGATATCCATTTGCAAAAAAATGAAACAGGACCCATACCTCACACCATGCACAAAAACTAACTCCAAGTGGATCAAAGACCTAAACATAAACACTAAAACGATAAAGATCATGGAAGAAAAAATTGGGACAACCCTAGGAGCCCTAATACAAGGTATAAACAGAATACAAAACATTACCAAAAATGATGAAGAGAAACCCGATAACTGGGAGCTCCTAAAAATCAAACACCTATGCTCATCTAAAGACTTCACCAAAAGAGTAAAAAGACCACATACAGATTGGGAAAGAATTTTCAGCTATGACATCTCCGACCAGCGCCTGATCTCTAAAATCTACATGATTCTGTCAAAACTCAACCACAAAAAGACAAACAACCCAATCAAGAAGTGGGCAAAGGATATGAACACACATTTCACTAAAGAAGATATTCAGGCAGCCAACAGATACATGAGAAAATGCTCTCGATCATTAGCCATTAGAGAAATGCAAATTAAAACTACGATGAGATTCCATCTCACTCCAACAAGGCTGGCATTAATCCAAAAAACACAAAATAATAAATGTTGGAGAGGCTGCGGAGAGATTGGAACTCTCATACACTGCTGGTGGGAATGTAAAATGGTACAACCACTTTGGAAATCTATCTGGTGTTATCTTACACAGTTAGAAATAGAACTACCATACAACGCAGAAATCCCACTCCTAGGAATATACCCTAGAGGTACAAGAGCCTTCATACAAACAGATATATGCACACCCATGTTTATTGCAGCTCTGTTTACAATAGCAAAAAGTTGGAAGCAACCAAGGTGTCCATCAATGGATGAATGGGTAAATAAATTGTGGTATATTCACACAATGGAATACTACGCATCGATAAAGAACAGTGACGAATCTGTGAAACATTTCATAACATGGAGGAACCTGGAAGGCATTATGCTGAGCGAAATGAGTCAGAGGCAAAAGGACAAATATTGTATAAGACCACTATTATAAGATCTTGAGAAATAGTAAACCTGAGAAGTACACATACTTTTGTGGTTACGAGGGGGGGAGGGAGGGAGGGTGGGAGAGGGTTTTTTATTGATTAATCAGTAGATAAGAACTGCTTTAGGTGAAGGGAAAGACAACACTCAATACATGGAAGGTCAGCTCAATTGGACTGGACCAAAAGCAAAGAAGTTTCCGGGATAAAATGAATGCTTCAAAGGTCAGGGGAGCAAGTGTGGGGGTCTGGGGAACATGGTTTGAGGGGACTTCTAAGTCAATTGGCAAAATAATTCTATTATGAAATCATTCTGCATCCCACTTTGAAATGTGGCGTCTGGGGTCTTAAATGCTAACAAGCGGCCATCTAAGATGCAGCATTTGGTCTCAACCCACCTGGAGCAAAGGAAAATGAAGAACACCAAGGCCACACGACAACTAAGAGCCCAAGAGACAGAAAGGGCCACATGAACCAGAGACCTACATCATCCTGAGACCAGAAGAACTAGTTGGTGCCCGGCCACAATCGATGACTGCCCTGACAGGGAGCACAGCAGAGGACCCCTGAGGGAGCAGGAGATCAGTGGGATGCAGACCCCAAATTCTCATAAAAAGACCAAACTTAATGGTCTGACTGAGACTGGAGGAATCCCGGCGGCCATGCTCCCCAGACCTTCTGTTGACACAGGACAGGAACCATCCCCGAAGACAACTCATCAGAAATGAAAGGGACTGGTCAGCGGTTGGGAGAGAGATGCTGATGAAGAGTGAGCTAATTATATTAGGTGGACACTTGAGATTGTGTTGGCAACTCTTGTCTGGAGGGGGGATGGGAGGATAGAGAGAGAGCGAAGCAGGCAAAATTGTCAAGAAAGGAGAGACTGAAAGGGCTGACTCAAGAGAGGGAGAGTAAGTGGGAGTAGGGAGTAAGATGTATGTAAACTTATATGTGACAGACTGATTGGATTTGTAAACGTTCACTTGAAGCTTAATAAAAGTTATTAAAAAAAAAAAATCCTAACTCACAAGAGAGACTAGGCTTACTGGTCTGACAGAGACTGGAGAAACCCCTAGAGTATGGCCCCCCTGAGTCCCTTTTAACTCAGTACCAAAGTCACTTCTGAGGTTCACCTTTCAGCCAAAGATTAGACAGGCACATAAAACAAAACGTGATTAAAGGGGCACATCAGCCTAGGGGCCAGGACCAGGAGGCAGGGGGGGACAGGAAAGCCGGTAACAGGGACCCAACAGGGAGAGCGTTGACATGTCCTAGAGATGGCAACCAATGTCAGAAAACAATATATATATTAATTGTTTAATGAGAAATCAATTTGCTCTGTAAACCTCCATCTAAAATACAATAAGAAAAATGTATTTTTCATTGGCCTAAAAATTTAAAGAATTCTTTTGTAATTAAGAAGTATCTCCTAATGAAGAACACCAAACCCTCAAGATAAATATGAGCCCCAGAGAAAGAAAGGGCCGCGTAAACCAGAGACTCCTCAGCCTGAGACCCGAAGAACTAGATGGTGACCGGGTACCCCTGATCACTGCCCTGACAGGGGACACAACGGACAATCCCTGATGGAGCAGGAGAACAGTGGGAAGCAGATCTTAAATTCTCATAAAAAGACTAGGCTTAATGGTTTGACTGAGACTGGGGGGACCCTGACGGTCATGGTCCCCAGACCCTTTGATAGCCCCAGATTGGAACCCTTACTGAAACCAATTCTACAGACAGGGATTGACCTGGACTATAAATAGACAACGATGCTTGTGAGGTGAAAATTTCATGGTTCAAGTAGACCCCTGAGACTATGTGGGCTACTCCTGTCTGGTGGTGAGATGAGAAGGAAGAGGGTGACAAGAGCTGGTTGAATGGACACGGGGAATACAGGGTGGAGAGGAGAAATGTGCTGTCCCATTAAGGCGAGAGCAGCTGGGAGTGCACAGTGGGGTGTGTATGGCTTTTTGAAACAAGAGACTGACTTGATTTGTAAACTTTCACCTAAAGCACAATAAATAAATTAAAAAAAAAAAAAAGGAAATTGTACAGTATCTATTTCCTTCCAGAAACCCTGGTGGCGTAGTAGTTAAGTGCTATGGCTGCTAACCAAAGGGTCAGCAGTTTGAATCTGCCAGGCTCTCCTTGGAAACTCTATGGGGCAGTTCTACTCTGTCCTATAGGGTAACTATGAGTCAGAATCAACTCGACGGCCCTGGGTTTTGGTATTTCCTTCCAGTTACATTTAGATACATGCTGTCTTCTACATTTTCAATTTACAAGATATATCAAGTAAATTTTGGTAGAAAAATCTTATAAAAGATGAAAACATACAGTCACATTTACTTTTACCAAACCAGGATAGTCCAAGTTATTTTTACAAAATATTGTGTGAAGTCCTTGCTCTTGAATGACTAACAGAATGATGGCACCATGTTTTCTCTTTGGCACTTGGAGTTACATTGCTCATTCACTGATTCTTGACTTTGAGAAAGTTCACCTAGTATATAGTCACCCAAAGATTCAAAGTCTGAGATTTTGGTTACGTGATCAATTTCATCATCATCTTTAGTTTATAGTGCTGGTTCTGCTTTTGCTATTCATCATCTGAGTTATCTAGTAATTGTGAAATGTCGTCTTCTGTCAATTTTCTTTTCTTTGTCATAGAGACAGAAAATGAAAAATGAGGAATTTCAACTGCAGTCAATGAAAGCTAAAATAAGACTAAAATGTAGTCTACCTACTATCTTTTATATCTTCTTGAAAGTGCTGTAATATTTTGGGCAGTACAATTAAAACAAATTTTAAATGGTACAGTGGTGAAGATTTGTTTCATTATTGTATCATTCTTCTAGGCCATCCTTCATACAGTTCCCTTATCATTTAAGTCTTTCTAGGGCATATTTGGAAAAATTTATGGGTAAGGATGAAACAATTCCTAGGATGATGAAATGGCAAAATGTTCAAGGCATGAGAAAAACAGTATCCCTGAGCTCCCGTAATGTATTCTAGATTTATAAAAGTGTCCAAAATGCCCATATGATAATTGAAGGTAGAATTAGTTTTATTCTATTAAAAAAAAAAGTCAATAATATCTTTATTTATTTATTTATTTGCTTTGCAGCCCTACTCTTAATGCAATTTTCCCATTACTGTTAGCCCTCCTTTCCCTCTTCCCTCCCACCTCTGGTAACCACTAATAAACTTTGGTCTCAATACATTTGCCTTTTCTTGTCTTTTTACATAAGTGAGGTCATACAACACATGTCATTTTGTGATTGGTTTATTTTGCTTAGCATGTCTTCAAGCTTCATCCATACCGTGGCATGTATCAAGATTTCATTTCTCCTACTGGCTGAGTGGAATTGTAGAGGAGTGGAATTGCTGGACCATATGGTAGTTCTGGAAGACCTGGTGGCATGGTGGTTAAAAAGCTACGGCTGCCAACCAAAAGGTCAGTAGTTTGAATCCACCAGGCATTCCTTGGAAACCTCATGGGGCAGTTCTACTCTGTCCTATAGGGTCACTATGAGTTGGAATTGACTTGATGGCAATGGGTTATAGTAGTTCTAGTTTTAGTTTTTTGTTCTATTTTTGCCACATTGTTTTCCACAATGGCTGTACCATTTTGCATTTACACCAGCAGTGGCTAAGGGTTCCAATTTCCCCATATCCTCACTAAAATCTGTTATTTTCTTTCTCTCTCTCTCTTTCTTTCTTTTCTCTCTCTCTCTCTTTTTCATCTTAGTTATCCTAATGGGAGTGAAATGATATCTCACTGTGGTCTTCATTTGCATCTCTCTGATAGCTAATAACGCTGAGCATCTTTTCATGTGTTTGGTGGCCATTTGAATATCCTCTTTGGTGAAATGTCTGTTCAATTCCTTTGCCCATATTTGGGTTATTTTTCTTTTTGTAGTTAAATTGTCAAACTTTTAAATATCTTTTGGTTATTACATTCTTGTTGGATATATGCTTTCTGAAAATATTCTCCCAGTTGGTAGCTTGCCTTTTCTTTTTTACTTTTTCTTTAATATCTTTATTTCATTGTGCTTTAGATGAAGGTTTACATAGTGAATTAGTTTCTCATTAAGCAATTAATAAATATATTGTTTTGTGACATTGGTTGCCAACCCCATGACATGTCAACACTCTCCCCTTCTTGATCCCAGGCTCCCCATTACCAGCTTTCATGTCCCTCCTGCCTTCTTGTCATTGCCCTTAGGCTGGTGTGCCCATTGAATCTCCTTCTGTTTTGTGGGCCTATCTAATCTTTGCTGAAGGGTAAACCTCAATAGTGACTTCAGTACCAAGTTAAAAGGGTGTCCAGGAGCCATACTCTTAGAGTTTCTTCAGTCTATGTCAGACAAATTAGTCTGGTCTTCTTTTTGAGTTAGAATTTTGTTCTACATTTTTCTCTAGCTCTGTCTGGGACCTTCTATTGTGATCCCTGTCAGAACAGTCAGTGGTAGTAGCCAGGCACCATCTAGTTGTGCTGGGCTCAGTCTGGTGGAGGCTGTGGTAGCTGTGGTCCATTAGTCCTTTGTACAAATCTTTCCCTTGTGCCTTTGGCTTTCTTCATCCTCCCTTGCTCCAGACAGGGTGGGATCAGTGGAGTATCTGGGATGGCTGCTCACAAGCTTTTAAGACTCCAGACACTACTTACCAAAGTAGGATGTAGAATGTTTTCTTATAAAATATGTTATGCCAATTAAGCTAGATGTCCCCCAAGACTATGGTCCCCAGCCCTCAGCCCAGTAATTCGGTCCCTTGGTGAGTTTGTGTATGCTTATAAAGTTTCTATGACTTTGCCTTGGTCAAGTGGTGCTGACCTCCCTATTATCTTTTCTGATCACGACACCATTAAACTAGAAATTAACAATAGACAGGGCAAGGGGAAAAAATCAAATAAATAGTAACTGAAAAAAACAAAAACAAAACAAAAAAAAAACCCTTGCTTAAAAACCAGGGGTAATAGAAGAAATCAAAGGTGGAATACAAAAAATTCCTAGAATCAAATGGGAATGAAAACACATCATACCAAAACCTTTGTGACACAGCAAAGGCAATACTCAGAGGTCAATTTATAGCAAGAGATGCACCCATCAAAAAAGAAGAAAGGGACAAAATTAAAACATTAGTTATACAAGTAGAACAAAGAGAAAGAGAACAGCAAGAGGAGACCAAAGTCTCTAGAAGAAAGGAACTAATAAATATCAGAGCAGAAATAAATTAAATAGAGGACAGAAAAACAATAGAAAGAATCAACAAAACCAAAAGTTGGTTCTTTGAAAGAATCAACAAAATCGACAAATCATTTGCCAAATTTACAAAAGAGAACAAGAGAGGACACAACCCAAAGAAGAAATGAAATAGGAGACATTGCAGCAGAACCAACTGTAATAAAAGGGATCGTAACAGAGTACTATAAAAAACTGTATTCCAACAAAACAGAAAACCTAGAGGAAATGGACGAATTTCTGGAAACACACTATCTACCTAAACTAATGCAAACTGAGGTAAAAAATCTGAATAAGTCTATAACAAGAGAAGAGACTGAAAAGGTAAAACAAACAAACAAACAAAAAACTCCCAACAAAAAAAAAAGCCCTGGCCCAGATGGCTTCACTGGAGAATTCTACCAAACATTTGGAGACGAGATTGTATCTGTACTACCCAAACTATTTCAGAACACAGAAAAGGAAAGGATACTTCTGAATTCATTCTATGAAGCCAGCATAACCCTGATACCAAAACCAGACAAATACACCACAAAAAACGAAAACTACAGATCAATATCTCTCATGACAACAAAATTCTAACCAATAGAATTCAGCATCATATTAAAATAATAATAATATGCCACAACCAAACAGGATTCATACCAGGTATGCAAGGATGGTTCAACATTAGAAAATCAATTCACATAATCCACCATATAAATAAAACAAAAGAATCACATGATCATCTCAATCAATGCAGAAGAAGCATTCAATAAAGTCCAACAATTATTCCTGATAAGAGCTCTCAATAAAATAGAAACAGAAGGGAAATTCCTTAACATAATGAAGGGCATCTATACAATCAACATCATTCTTAACAGAAAGAGGTTGAAAATATTCCTCCTGAGAACAGGAACAAGACAAGGATGCCCTTTATCACCACTCTTATTTAATATTGTGCTGGAAGTTCTAGCTAGAGCAATAAGGCAAGAAAAAGAAATAAATGGCATCCAAATTGGTAAGGAAGAAGTAAAACTATCCTTGTCTGCAGATGATATGATACTATACATAAAGAACCCAAAGGGCTCCACAGGAAGACTACTGGAACTAATAAAAAGATTCAGCAGAGTGGCAAGATATAAGATAAACATAGAAAAATCAGTTGGATTCCTACACACCAATAAAGAGAAAGATAAAAAGGAAATCAGGAAGACTACACCATTTATGACCCCCACTGCCGTCGAGTCAATTCTGACTCATAGCGACCCTATGGGACAGAGTAGAACTGCCCTGTAGAGTTTCCAAGGAGCACCTGGTGGATTTGAACTGCCGACCTTTTGGTTAGCAGCCGTAGCACTTAACCACTACACCACCAGAGTTTCCACCATTTATGACAGCCCCTAAAAAAAAAAAAAAATACTTAGGAATAAATCTAACCAGGGATATAAAAGACCTATACAAAGAAAACTACAAAACACTATTGCAAGAAATCAAACAAGACCTACAAAAATGGAAACACAGACCACGGTCTTGGATAGGTAGGCTCAACATTGTGAAAATGTTGTTTCTACCCAAAGGAATCTACAAATACAATGCAATCCCAGTTCAAATACCAAAACATTCTTTAACAAGATGGAATAACTAACCATTAAGTTAATATGGAAAGAGGCCCCAGATAAGTAAAACACTATTGAAGAAGAAGAATAAAGTAGGAGGAGTCTCACTACCTGACCTCAGAACCTACTATTTGACTGCAGTACTCAAAACAGCCTGGTACTGGTACAATGACAAACACATTGATCAACTGAGTGGAATTAAGAACCCAGATGTAAGTCGATCCACCTACAGTCACCTAATCCTTGACAAAGTCTCAAAGTCCATTAAAGTGGGAAAAGGCAGTCTTTTTTAACAAATGGTGCTGGCAAAACTGGATGTCCGTCTGTAAAAAATGAAACAGGACCCATACCTCACACCACACACAAAAATTAATTCAAAAATGGATCTTAGACCTAAATATAAAAGCAAAAACTATAAAGATCATAGAAGAAAAAATGAGTCAATTCTAAAGGCCCTAATACATGGTATAAATAGGATACAAACCATAACTAACAATATACAAACACTAGAAGATAAGCTAAATAACTGGGATCTTCTAAAAACTAAACACTTATGCTCATCAAAAGACTTCACCAAAAGAGTAAAAAGAGAACCTACAGGCTGGAAAAAAAATTTTGGCTATGACAGATCCGACAAAGGTCTAATCTCTAAAATCTACAAGAAAATCCAACACCTCTACAACAAAAAGACAAATAACCCAATTAAAAAATGGGCAAAGGACATGAACAGACACTTCACCAAAGAAGACATTCAGGTGGCTAACAGACATATTAGGAAATGTTCACGATAAACGTAAATCAAAACTACAACGAGATACAATCTCACTCCAACATTACTGGCACAAATCAAGAAAACAGAAAATAACGAATGTTGGAGAGGCATTGAGGAGTTTGGAACTCTTATGCACTGCTGATGGGAATGTAAAATGGTACAACCATTTTGGAAAACAATATAGCACTTCCTTAAAAAAACTAGAACTAGAAATACCATAGGATCCAGCAATCCCACTCCTAGGAGTATATCCTAGAGAAATAAGAGCCGTCACAAGAATAGCCATATGCACACCCATGTTCATTGCAACATTATTCACAACAGCAAAAAAGATGGAAACTACCTAAGTGCCCATCAACTTATGAATGGATAAACTATGGTACAGACACACATTGGAATACCATGCAACAATAAAGACCAATGAAGAATCTGGGAAACACCTCACAACATGGATGAATCTGGAGGGCATAATGCTGAGTGAAATAAGTAAATCACAAAAGGACAAATACCATATGAGACCACTGTTATAAAAACTAATGAAAAGGTTTACACACAAAAAGAAACAATTTTTGATTGTTATAAGCAAGGGATGGGAAGGGAAAAATACTAACTAGACAATAATTAAGTTGTAACTTGGTGGAGGGTAAGACAGTACACAATACTGGAGAAGTGAGCACAACTTGACCAAGGTAAGATCATGGGAGCTTCACAGACACATCCAAACTCCCTCAGAGACCCAATTACCGGGCTGAGTGCTGGAGACCATAGTCTCAGGGGACATCTAGCTCAGTATCTTTGTGTTCTGGACTGCTTCTAAGAAGGAAAAAACGATAAAATATCAGTGTTTAAAATAGGTAGAACTGCTCAAAAAGAAACTAAAATACTAATTTCAGGGCAATGTACTCTAATGGTACCCAAAAACCCAGTGTCATGGAGTTGATTCCGACTCATAGCGACCCTATAGGACAGAGTAGAACTGCCCCACAGAGTTTCCAAGGAGCACCTGGTGGATTTGAACTGCTGACCATTTGGTTAGCAGCTGTAGCACTTATATGGTAGTTAAACTCTTCTGAGAAAAAAAATACCAATTTGATGTAGTGGCATAAAGTTTCTTGTGACCTGCTAAGATTTTAAATATAAAATCACCTAAAAAATTGATGAAATAATCTATTTTTAAAAAATATTATAAATATTTTTATTAAGCTTCAAATAGTTTAAATATATTTCCCAACATCATATAGTTTATAAATTATTGAGCCAGGATTATAATTTGTATCTTTCTCCAAAAGCCAGACTGATTTCAACCACACCATGCTAATCATGAAAAGTAGCCATCCTTTGACTAGTTTTGCATAATACAAGAAGTAAGAGAGATGCTTTTTCTTTCTTTTTTTTTCTGTATTCAGGAAGGAATTGTGTTTATAATTTTAAGGGCAAAAATAAAGCCAATCTTATTGATTCTCGCCACCTTTCTGAGATGTCCACTGCTCAAACACAGAGTAAGTCCCATTTGTCAGCCTTATTTCAGGAGAAAGAAAAAAAAAAAAAAAACTTGTTGCTGTGGAGTCGATTCCGACTCATAGCGACCCTATAGAACAGAGTAGAACTGCCCCATAGTTTCCAAGGCTGCGCCTGGTGGATTTGAACTGCCAACCTTTTGGTTAGCAGCCATAGCAGTTAACCACTACACTGCCAGGGTTTCCATTTCAGGAGGAAGACTATAAATAATCAAATAATTCTAAAGCGACTTGTAGATAATCACTACTGAAATCTAGAAGCTGGTTTCAGTCCTTTAAGTATCTGAAAGAATACTTTATATCATGGCTAGATGTAAAGTTCCTTTACTCAGATCCGAGAGGAAGCCGATATTCCCATTCAACCCACTACAGACACTACGGTTTATGAACTGACATTGTAGCGACAGATAATGTGAGTGCCATCAGTATATAATGCACCCGTCTAGTGTTACCATATAGTAGTATATTTAATGCTACTGATAAACAAAATGAAACAAAAACATACTAGGTTTCCTCAAGAAATAGATGGAAATGTTGAACAAAATAGGATACAAAAATAGTAGCCAATGCGAACAGGTTTGTAATATGTGAAACTGGTAGAATAAAATCAGTGTGGACAGGTGAAATACTCAATAAATAAAATTGGAAGTCGTCTCCAGAAAACAAACAAACAAACAAAAAATCTCGTCTCTCTTTCTTGCTCACTCTCTGGCTCTCTTTCCCTTTATTTTTAGTAATGTTTAAGTCAACTCTGAGGAAAACTCCATGTCATTTTGTTTTTTATTTGTGATTTTTGATTTGTTTTCTTTTGTTATTTATTTTCAAATAATATATTTTAATAAAAGAGAGTCCTACCTATAGTTCAACACTAGTTGAGATATGTTGTACTCAGATGCTAGCAATTAAAATTAATTCTTTCTTAACTACAAGAGATGTTTTCTATCTATCTGTCTGTCTGTGTCTAAGACAGAGCCCAAAGCTATAAAAAATTATAGAAAATACTTCTGTTTTTAGGCAATATACCTCATCTAAATGTCTAATAGAATCTCGAATTTTGGGAATAGTAAAGAACTCTCTAAAATTAAATTTGAGAGAATGCATACAGAAAATATGAAAAAGCAAGAATACGAAATAGAGGAAAAACTTTTATATATTAAAAGTATCATAGGCTTAAAAGACAAAGGATGAAGAAGATTGCAGAACAAATAAATATTTGAAAGCAGTGTCAAATTTAGTAAATCTTTTCTATTATAAAAAAAATATATATATATATATAAATAACTTTATTCATAAACCCTATACCTTTTTTGGTAGGTCAATAGATTTTAATTAAAAATACAGGCAAAAGGTAGTTAGGGACATAATTATTTATGAATATCTAAAAAAAGTAATTCTACCATTAATATACAGAGATGACTTACTGGTTAAGAAAACGCTATCCTGTTTAAAAGCTAGTTCTAGGTACTGATACTTACCTATAGGTAAGCTGGTCAATAAAGAAATGCCTAAGAACTTTGTATCCACTACAGATGGCATATAGGTTATTTTCAACATAAATGTTTTCCCCACGCTTGGGTTTTTTTTTTTTAATTGAACTTTTTGCAAATAATTTTCTGAAAAATGCATTGATAGAAATTATCATGATTTTTCCTTTATTATCAACTCCAGAAACTACATCCATTATTATATATTCTTTTAAAATATTACTAAGCCTTTTAGGAATCAAGCATTTGAATAATTTTAATAATCAATTTCAATCAACTGATTGATAAAAACACGTTTGATGAATTATTTATATATATATAGCAATACTAACAAAGTGGCTATATAAAAAAAAGAGGGCAAAACATAATTTAAGCTTAATTTAGGAATAATAACCAAGGTAAAGGGTATTTGGAGATGCCATTTACCAAATAAATCATCTTTAACCCAATTAAAAAAAAAAAGCAGTCTTTCAAATTGGCTCCTAGATTATTAGAGCAACCAGATTAATGAGTCTTGAAGTAATACGATTTCTGGCAATTAGATTACAGAGAAATCAATAAGTCATCCTATAAAAGGAACAGATTCATTTATTACCTTTTTTTAACATCTAGAATATAAGATTTTTAAAACTTGTATTCACAAACAATTAGGGAGATTTTCTTTGAAATGTGAAACTTGATTTTTACAGTTTGTGATGTGACTGTGTGTGTGAGAATTTTTGAGATTGTCCGTGAGCTTTGCTGGTTTTCTTTTTATTGTGTAAACCTGTAAATAGATGGGATGGAGAAAAATATGGCATTGTAAAACAATTTTAAATTATACAAAAGCATTTCAGTGGAGAAGTCTATGTCTTATGCCTTTACTGTATACAATGTTTTCCTGTTTTAAAAAAGATTTTGCTTGTTTCCAAAAATAATCGATAATTTGTTAATGGTGAATTTGTAATGCTGGAGATTGCTTCATTGTGGTAGAATATCAGAAAACAAATAAGTCATTTTATTCCCAGGTAATTATCTTTCTTGGCCCGTAACGTGGCTAAAGAGTCAAAGAAAACATAGGTATTTAATTCAAGTTTCTTTATTTTTTTTCAGTGGGATTATCTACTACAATTCTAATTTAGTCATAAGTCATACATAGCACACATCTTTCCCAATAATAGCTAGTGTCTGGGTGAACTTGATGGATTTATCTCTTTACTTCAAGAAAAATGAACAAGTTAGCAAAATATGTTTTGTTCCCTTAATCTATTCTTTAGCTGCTGTCTTTTGTTTCATGTTTGTTTCTTTTATTTTGTTTTGTCCTGTGTTTTTGAGAGACAAAGGTGTTCTTTGAACAAATGAACATTTGTTTTCCAGTGTTAATTCGGGGGAGTATTACTTCCCAGTTGATTGTCTCAGACCATTGTATGAACTGATTGGTATTCTTGATCATTGTCTAAAAATCATGC
The DNA here is from genome assembly GCF_030014295.1 of Loxodonta africana. Classification (NCBI taxonomy): domain Eukaryota; kingdom Metazoa; phylum Chordata; class Mammalia; order Proboscidea; family Elephantidae; genus Loxodonta; species Loxodonta africana. The sequence goes on from NC_087352.1 coordinate 41,288,729, forward strand.
GTTTTAAGAACCCAAGGGTTTTAATTCAAATGTGTCTCCTCATGTGGGAATAAAACATCAACAACAACAGTGAACAACAGTAACAAAGAGATAGTACAGTGCGATAATAGCGAGAGACCTATTCTAGCATGCACCCACACTTCCCAGATGAGATAATCTCCTAATCAAGTGGAATACCAGTCTTCTCCTCTTAAAAAATGATATAACTTCTGCTCTACAATGTCTACTGTATAAGAATTTTGTAAAGATAATATAAAACCAAATGAAAAAATAGGTAGGACTTCATTAAAACAATTTTGTTAATATTAACACTTAAGAGTAATGTCACACATTATAAATTCTTAGTGTGGCATCCATTTCCTTCTAAGGGGATTATGAATGATCTAGAAACCCTAGTGGCATAGTGGTTAAGACTACTGCTGCTAACCAAAAGGTCAGCAGTTTGAATCCACCAGGCGCTCCTTGGAAACTCTATGGGGCAGTTCTACTCTGTCCTATAGGTCCTCTATGAGTTGGAATTGGCTTGACGGCAATGGGTTATAAGGTGTTTATGAACCCTTGATATTGTAATAGAACCAACAATGTCAACATGTATTTCACATGAGAGTAGGAGCAGGATAAAGTCTTTTGTCAGATGCTCAAAACAATTATTTAAAAAATATAAGAACTAGGTTACAAATAAAGTAAGTCAAAATGCACACGCATTAAATATAATAAGAGGAAACTGATATAATTAGTACCAATAACAATAGTCAAATATCTCACTAGTATGTGCCATCATGGAGTTTAGTGGGGAGTCAGAGAAGGAAACTGATTATTTTTTAAAAAGTAAATTTAGATAGTCACTTCACACCAAAATAAATTACCAATAAAAGCCCAGTCCCAGTGCCGTTGAGTCGATTCCGACTCATAGCGACCCTATAGGACAGAGTAGAACTGCCCCATAGAGTTTCCAAGGAGCACCTGGTAGATTCCAACTGCCGACCCTTTGGTTAGCATCTGCAGCACTTAACCACTATGCCACCAGGGTTTCCTAAATTACCAATACCACCAGCCAGTGCTGTCGAGTCGATTCCGACTCATAGATTATTTAAAAAAAAAAAAAAATACCTTGAAGCCCTGAGATAGAAAAGAATATAGATAAACACATACTTGATAATGGTGCAGAAAATAATTTTAAGGGCTTAAACAGAAGAGAGAGTATCTATAATTTCAATTATGTAAGAATTATTTAAGGAAGATCAACATTTGGCCATCATATCCCATGTAGGGATTCTTGTAGTCTCAAAAAGACTGCTATCAAGCCAGTATTTTAATAGTTTATGTATGACACTGGTTTTGGAAAATCAATTTTTTTTTGTTAGTTATTTGTCTCTAATCTCTGTATTGTATTCAAAGAAGTATGACACTAGAGAGAGAAAAAAAAAAAAATACTGACAGCCAGTCTTTCTCTTTAAAGATTCTGAAATGAAGTAGATTATTTTTTGTCTCATTTTCCACAGGATCAAATAGCTGGATGAAATGACGGGTTAAAAGCTGTAGTACATCTATTTTATTTGGATAGTTAATTCATTCATTATAAAGTAAAATCACAACCACAGAATAGTTGTACTCCATAGTAGAGGAAACCAGACAATTCCTCAATGTCCCATATAGGTAAAAAAAGAATTTTTGATTTCCTTCTTGATGTGTACATGTTTGGGCTGAGGAGGAGGGGGGAACTTTCAGTGGTTTGCTATTTATGAATAATAAATGAGCTGACAGAGTAATTTGCCCTTTTCTTTTGGTGGAAACAGCATCAGTTTTCAAATCAAAGATTCTCTTTATCTTGACTGATATTAAACATACTTCCAGAAGTATAATATCAGTGATTTTTTTATTCTGTCATACCAATACTCTTGTCCAATATCCCCATGTAATTTTTTACTCTTGTCTAAGTTTCTGAGGTCTCACATTGTGACCCCTGGTTTTCTTCACATCTTCCCCTCTCCCTCTCATTTGTGTGTCTCCTGCTTTTCATTTTTTTCTCAAACTCACTCCTTCTAGTTTCTCATTCACCCCTATGTTTCAGTTACAGTTCATATCTAGACTAGTTCATATCAAGACAACTAGATCTTTATTTCTAGTCAGCTCATTCTTCTATAATTTTAAGCTGTATATTAAACTAACTGCAAAAAGTTTTTACTCAATATTCCATGGTTACATCAAAATCACTCCCAAGTCTGCCCTTTTATCAGTATTCCTAGCAAAAGTTTCTGTAACTCAACAAGTTGTGCAAGAAAGATAGGTTGACATCTTCCTTGTTCCCTTTGCATCTTTTACTCTCCACGTTCAGTGATCAGGAGGTGATGCAAAGGTTAAGTGCTTGGCTATTGACTGAAAGGTAGACAATATGAATCCACCCAGTGGCTCCTGCTAGAGGATAGACCTGGAGATTTGCTCCCATAAATATTACAGTCTAGAAAGCCCCATAGGGCAGTTCTACTTATCCCATGGATCGCTATAGTTGGAATTGACTTCATGGCACCTAACAACAACAACATCCAGTCAATCATTAAGTCTTATTGATTCCATCTCCTAAATACCTCTTTAATGTGATGATCTCTCTCTATCCTCACTCTTGCTACCCCACGAGAGATCTAACATATCTTCTGGAGTGGACCTCAGACAGTTCTACCGGGGGACTTTCCTATAAAACCAGACTGCTTCATCCAATCTCACAGAAAACATGCAGAAGCATGCCACAGTTACTTTTCATCACTCTGTTAGGTAATCCTGTAGATATGTAGACCATGTCCGGGTCAGATTTTAGTGGTCGGGCAATGGCCAGAAGAACATATAGTGTGCCCAATTGGAAATGGTGTACTGGGGGTATGACTTATTAAGTATATTTCAATAAATTGATCATTTATATCAATTAATACTCAACATCTGTATATTGATTTATAATTTATATTCCATTATAGTTTATAATTTTATTTGACAATTTATCCCTTTTCTAATCATGGTGGTAGATTGCACTGCTACTTGCTTTGTAGTCATGGAAAATGAAACTAAAATGTGTTAAGTGATTGTTCCAAATCATAGTGTACAATAGTAGTTTCTTTGGCCAACTGTCAAAAAATGTATGTTTAATAATGGCCACACCTATTGTTCTTGGAAAAGTGAGCATTGGTCTGATTTTTTCATCAGGACATTTAATCTGGGAATGACATTTTACTAATCTGGACTTATCTGTGTCCCCTTTAGTAGGGAAAAGCAAAAGTACAAACTAATTGATAGAGGAAAAGTGATTATCTTTCTTCCTATAATTATCTTTAAAGTCAAATACTATTTGTAGTTTCATAAAATGATTATGCTGAACTTTATGAAACTTATGAAACTGTCACTGTTTGGCCATTTTTGACCTACATAACATTAATTTCATTTGCTTTAACCTAATATACCATCCTTAAAGATTTTCATATGCTATTCTTTTGTCTGGATAAAAAAAACCATTGCCATCAAATTGATCCTGACTAAGAGTGACCCTATAGGACAAAACAGAAATGCCCCATAGGGTTTCCGAGGCTGTAATCTTAGGGAAGCAGACTGCCACATTTTTCTTCCGCAGAGCGGCTCATGGATTCGAACCGCCAATCTCGTGGGTAGCCATAGATCTCTTAACTACTGCACCACCAGGGCTCCTTGTCTGGATCACATTTTCCCAATTAATTGATATTTTTATTTAGGTGTTAATACGTTATCGGCTGTTTTCGCGTGCCATCTGGTAGACTGTGACTCAAAGCGACCCAAGTGTTACTATATATGTATATAAATATTAGTATAATTATCAATTGCAGTACTCCCACGATGGCAAAATGTCTCTTTCTCCTATATCAAAACTCAATTATTCCCTCCCAACCCCCAATCCCAGTTATTTTTGGTCTATATTTTATAGCAATTATATGACTTATTATAACGGTCTTTCTCTGCCTTTTGGGGGGCATTTTGTTTGCTTGTTATTTTTATGTATCTCATGTTGTTTACGGCAGCTTTTTGTATTCATGTGCGGGAATCACTCTAAAAGCTAAACGTGTCCCGAGACCAGGTGTACGTCTCAAACATTTTCATGGCGGCTGTAGCATGAGCTTGCATTCAAATGCTGAGCTGCCCAATTTACTTGCCTGAGATAATTAACTTGAGGCTTAATATAAGTTTTTATAAAATAAGGACGATCATAAGATTTATTCCATAGGATCCATGTGAAGATTAGCTAACATAATGCAGGGTCTGGCCTATAGATAAGCTCTCGTTAAAAGGTGGTATTTCTAGATTGTCTGTGTGGACACAAAGCATTTCCATTACAGGTTTCAAAACACTACAAATTTAAAATGGAATATATTGGATCAGAAAATGTTAGACAGAACTCCACACAGAAAATAAAGAGGGTATTAAAAATCTAGGCTCTCAAAATCTGCCAGTTATTGCTGATTTTCTAGCTCCTCAAACCATGGTTGTTTTGTGTGTGTGTGTGTGTGTATTTATATATATATATATATTTAATTTGGCTTTGCTCCTTCTATAAATGTATAAACCAGTAATAGGTTCCAGGGAAATAGATATAAGTAAATAGCGTAGAAATCTAGGGTTTGTCTTTTTCTGTCTGTCTCTTTTCCTTCTTCCCTCTTCAAGCAACACAACAAAGGAATTTTTCTTAAAATTTTACTTGAAAATTAAAACAAACAAAAACCTTCCAATGTTATATTAAAAAGAAAAATGAACATTCCCTGGTCAAGACATTGTTCTTTTTGTTAGGTGCCGTCAAGTTGGTTCTGACTCATAGCGACCCTCTGTACAACAGAATGAAACACTGCCCGGCCCTGTGCCATCCTCACAATTGTTATTCTTGAGTGCATTGTTGCAGGCACTATGTCAATCTATCTCATCGAGGGCCTTCCTCTTTTTCGTTGACCCTCTATTTTACCAAGTATGATGTCCTTCTTCAGTGACTGGTGCCTCCTGATAACATGTCCAAAGTGTGTAAGGCGAAATCTTGCCATCCTTGCTTTTAAGGAGCATTCTGGCTGTTCTTCCTAGACAGATTTGTTGGTTCTTCTGGCAGTCCATGGTATATTCAATATTCTTTGCCGACACCATAATTCAAAGGCATCAATTCCTCTTTGGTCTTCCTTATTCATTGTCCAACTTTCTCATGCATATGAGGCAATTGAAAACAATTGCTATTTAACACTTTAAAGAGGTCTTTTGCAGCAGATCTTCCCAATGTAATATGTCCTTTGATTTCTTAACTGCTGCTTCCATGGGCATTAACTGTGGATCCAGGTAAAGTGAAACTCTTGGCAACTTTAATCTTTTCTCCGTTTATCATGATTTTGCTTATTGGTCCAGTTGTGAGGATTTTTGTTTTCTTTTTGTTGAGGTGTAATGCTGAGCTTTGTTTTTTCATGAAAAGTGTACAGGTTCAAGGTTAGTTCAATAGTATAAATGATACTTGATGTGCGACTGATTTTATTATGCTAGTAGTTTTCTATATTTGTAAAACAGTGGAATCCAATAAAATATTTTATTTTATTGGAAGCCTAAATTACAAAGAAAATCAGAGTGAAGGTGTGTTTATTGGAAAGATGTGCTGAGACCCTGCTCATTCAGTTTACCTACATAAATGTATAGGACAGTTTGATTAATTATAAGTATTATAAAACATATTCAAAGTTAAAAATCTCTCCAGTGTTCGTAAGTTTTCATACATGAAAGGGAGGCATTTTATTTATTCAGATGCACGTGTTTAATATACCCATAACCCATTACCATCGAGTCTATTCTGACTCATAGCACCCCTATAGGATAGAGTAGAACTGCCCCTATAGAGTTTCCAAGGAGTGCCTGGTGGATTTGAACTGCCAACTCTTTGGTTAGCAGCCCTAGCACTTAACCACTACGCCACCAGGGTTTCCCGTGTTTAATATAGAACCTCAGAATTTCCTTCCGTGTTTAATATATAACCTCAGAATGAGATTACTTACAACATGCACAGCACCCTCCTTTGAAAATCCCCGAAAGAGAATCTTTTCATGAAGAAAACACCTAACAGACATGTACTGATCGTGAAGCAAGCTCTTCGACAAGCTAAGAAATTAAATCTTAAATTGAATTCTAAAGTTTAAGTAGTAGTATCTCTATTTTTTTTTTTTTTTTTTTGAATTTTTATTAAGCTTCAAGTGAACATTTACCATTCCAATCAGTCTGTCACATGTAGGTTTACATACATCTTACTCCCTTCTCCCACTTGCTCTCCCCCTATTGAGTCAGCCCTTACAGTCTCTCGTTTCGTGCCAATTTTACCTTCTTCCCTCTCTCTCTATCTTCCCATCCCCCCTCCAGTCAAGAGTTGCCAACACACTCTCCCGTGTCCACCTGATTTAATTAGCTCACTCTTCATCAGTATCTCTCTCCCCCCCACTGACCAGTCCTTTTCATGCCTGATGATTTGTCTTCGGGGTTGGTTCCTGTCCTGTGCCATCAGAAGTTCTGGGGAGCATTGTCTCTGGGATTCCTCTAGTCGCAATCATACCATTAGGTGTGGTCTTTTAATGAGAATTTGGGGTCTGTATCCCATTGGTCTCCTGCTCCCTCAGGAGTTGTCTCTTGTGCTCCCTGACAGGGCAGACATCGATTGTGGCCGGGCACCAACTAGTTCTTCTGGTCTCAGGATATTGTAGGTCTCTGGTTCAAGTGGCCCTTTCTGTCTCTTGGGTTCTTAGTTGTCGTGTGACCTTGGTGTTCTTCCTTTGCCTTTGCTCCCGGTGGGTTGAGACCAATTAATGTATTTTAGATGGCTGCTTGTTGGCATTTAGGACCCCAGGTGCCACAATTCAAAGTGGGATGCAGAGTGTTTTCATAATAGAATTGTTTTGCCCATTGATTTAGAAGTCCTCTCAAACCAAGTTCCCCAGACCCCAGCCCCTGCTTCGCTATCCTTTGAAGCTTTCATTTTATCTCGGAAACCTCTTTACTTTTAATCCTGTCCAATTAGGCTGACCTTCCTTGTTTTGAGTGTTGTCTTTCCCTTCACCCAAAGCAGTTCCCATCTACAGATTGATCAATAAAAAGCCCTCTCCCTCCCTCCCTCCCTCCCTCCCCCCTTTGTAACCACAAAAGTATGTGTTCTTTTCCGTTTTTTCTATTTCTCAAGATCTTATAATAGTGGTCTTATACAATATTTGTCCTTTTGCAACTGACTCATTTCGCTCAGCATAATGCCTTCCAGATTCCTCCATGTTATGAAATGTTTCAGAGATTCGTCACTGTTCTTTATCGATGCGTAGTATTCCATTGTGTGAATATACCACAATTTATTTACCCATTCGTCCGTTGATGGACATCTTGGTTGCTTCCAGCTTTTTGCTATTGTAAACAGAGCTGCAATAAACATGGGTGTGCATATATCTGTTTGTGTGAAGGGTCTTGTATTTTTAGGGTATATTCCGAGGAGTGGGATTTCTGGGTTGTATGGTAGTTCTATTTCTAACTGTTTAAGATAACGCCAGATGGATTTCCACAGTGGTTGTACCATTTTACAATCCCACCAGCAGTGTATGAGAGTTCCAGTCTCTCCGCAGCCTCTCCAACATTTATTATTTTGTGATTTTTGAATTAATGCCAGTCTAGTTGGTGTCAGATGGAATCTCATCGTAGTTTTAATTTGCATTTCTCTAATGACTAATGATCGAGAGCATTTTCTCGTGTATCTGTTGGCTGCCTGAATATCTTCTTTAGTGAAATGTGTGTTCATATCCTTTGCCCACTTCTTGATTGGGTTGTTTGTCTTTTTGTGGTTGAGTTTTGACAGAATCATGTAGATTTTAGAGATCAGGCGCTGGTCTGAGATGTCATAGCTGAATATTCTTTCCCAGTCTGTAGGTGGTCTTTTTACTCTTTTGGTGAAGTCTTTAGATGAGCATAGGTGTTTGATTTTTAGGAGCTCCCAGTTATCGGGTTTCTCTTCATCATTTTTGGTAATGTTTTGTATTCTGTTTATGCCCTGTATTAGCGCTCCTAGGGTAGATCCTATTTTTTCTTCCAAGATTTTTATCGTTTTAGTCTTTATGTTTAGGTCTTTGATCCACTTGGAGTTAGTTTTTGTGCATGGTGTGAGGTATGGGTCCTGTTTCATTCTTTTGCAAATGGATATCCAGGTATGCCAGCACCATTTGTTAAAAAGACTATTATTTCCCCAATTGACTGACACTGGTCCTTTGTCAAATATCAGCTGCTCATACGTGGATGGATTTATATCTGGATTCTCAATTCTGTTCCATTGGTCTATGTGCCTGTTGTTGTACCAGTACCAGGCTGTTTTGACTACTGTAGCTATATAATAGGTTCTGAAATCAGGTAGGGTGAGTCCTCCCACTTTCTTCTTCTTTTTCAGTAATGTTTTGCTTATCCGGGGATTCTTTCCTTTCCATATGAAATTAGTGATTTGTTTCTCTATTCCCTTAAAGTATGACATTGGTATTTGGATTGGAAGTGCGTTGTATGTATAAATGGCTTTTGGTAGAATAGACATTTTTACTATGTTGAGTCTTCCTATCCATGAGCAGGGTATGTTTTTCCATTTAAGCGTGTCCTTTTGAATTTCTTGTAGCAGAGTTTTATAGTTTTCTTTGTATAGGTCTTTTACATCCTTGGTAAGATTTATTCCTAAGTATTTTATCTTCTTGGGGGCTACTGTGAATGGTATTGATTTGGTTATTTCCTCTTCGGTGTTCTTTTTGTTGATGTAGAGGAATCCAAGTGATTTTTGTATGTTTATTTTATATCCTGAGACTCTTCCAAACTCTTCTATTAGTTTCAGTAGTTTTCTGGAGGATTTCTTAGGGTTTTCCATGTATACGATCATGTCATCTGCAAATAGTGATAGCTTTACTTCCTCCTTACCAATCTGAATACCCTTTATTTCTTTGTCTAGCCTAATTGCCCTGGCTAGGATTTCAAGTACGATGTTGAATAAGAGCGGTGATAAAGGGCATCCTTGTCTGGTTCCCGTTCTCAAGGGAAATGCTTTCAGGTTCTCTCCATTTAGAGTGATATTGGCCGTTGGCTTTGCATATATGCCCTTTATTATGTTGAGGAATTTTCCTTCAATTCCTATTTTGGTGAGAGTTTTTATCATAAATGGGTGTTGGACTTTGTCAAATGCCTTTTCTGCATCAATTGATAAGATCATGTGGTTTTTGTCTTTTGTTTTATTTATGTGATGGATTACATTAATGGTTTTTCTGATATTAAACCAGCCTTGCATACCTGGTATAAATCCCACTTGATCATGGTGAATTATTTTTTTGATGTGTTGTTGGATTCTATTGGCTAGAATTTTATTAAGGATTTTTGCATCTATGTTCATGAGGGATATAGGTCTAAAATTTTCTTTTTTTGTAATGTCTTTACCTGGTTTTGGTATCAGGGAGATGGTAGCTTCATAGAATGAGTTGGGTAGTATTCCGTCTTTTTCTATACTTTGAAATACCTTCAATAGTAATGGTGTTAAGTCTTCTCTGAAGGTTTGGTAGAACTCTGCAGTGAAGCCATCTGGGCCAGGACTTTTTTTTGTTGGGAGTTTTTTGATTACCATTTCAATCTCTTTTTTTGTTATGGGTCTATTTAGTTGTTCTACTTCTGTATGTGTTAGTTTAGGTAAGTAGTGTTGTTCCAAGAATTTATCCATTTCTTCTAGGTTGTCAAATTTGTTAGAGTACAATTTTATGTAGTAATCTGATATGATTCTTTTGATTTCATTTGGTTCTGTTGTGATGTGGTCCTTCTCGTTTCTTATTCGGGTTATTTGTTTCCTTTCCTGTTTTTCTTTAGTCAGTCTAGCCAATGGTTTATCAATTTTGTTAATTTTTTCAAAGAACCAGCTTTTGGCTTTGTTAATTCTTTCAATTGTTTTTCTGTTCTCTAATTCATTTAGTTCAGCTCTAATTTTTATTATTTGTTTTCTTCGGGTGCCTGATGGATTCTTTTGTTGCTCACTTTCTATTTGCTCAAGTTGTCGGGACAGTTCTCTGATTTTGGCTCTTTCTTCTTTTTGTATGTGTGCATTTATCAATATAAATTGGCCTCTGAGCACTGCTTTTGCTGTGTCCCAGAGGTTTTGATAGGAAGTATTTTCATTCTCGTTGCTTTCTAAGAATTTCCTTATTCCCTCCTTGATGTCTTCTATAACCCAGTCTTTTTTCAGGAGGGTATTGTTCAGTTTCCAAGTATTTGATTTCTTTTCCCTAGTTTTTCTGTTATTGATTTCTAGCTTCATTGCCTTGTGGTCTGAGAAGATGCTTTGTAATATTTCGATGTTTTGGATTCTGTAAAGATTTGTTTTATGCCCTAATATGTGGTCTATTCTAGAGAATGTTCCATGTGCGCTAGAAAAAAAAGTATATTTTGCAGCAGTTGGGTGGAGAGTTCTGTATAAGTCAATGAGGTCAAGTTGGTTGATTGTTGTAAGTAGGTCTTCCGTGTCTCTATTGAGCTTCTTACTGGATGTCCTGTCCTTCTCCGAAAGTGGTGTGTTGAAGTCTCCTACTATATATGTGGAGGTGTCTATCTCACTTTTCAATTCTGTTAAAATTTGATTTATGTATCTTGCAGCCCTGTCATTAGGTGCGTAAATATTTAATATGGTTATGTCTTCCTGATCAATTGTCCCTTTTATCATTATATAGTGTCCTTCTTTATCCTTTGTGGCGGATTTAAGTCTAAAGTCTATTTTGTCAGAAATTAATATTGCTACTCCTCTTCTTTTTTGCTTATTGTTTGCTTGATATATTTTTTTCCATCCTTTGAGTTTTAGTTTGTTTGTGTCTCTAAGTCTAAGGTGTGTCTCTTGTAGGCAGCATATAGATGGATCGTGTTTTTTTATCCAGTCCGTGACTCTCTGTCTCTTTATTGGTGCATTTAGTCCATTTACATTCAGCGTAATTATAGATAAGTAAGTTTTTAGTGCTGTCATTTTGATGCCTTTTTATGTGTGTTGTTGGCCATTTCATTTTTCCACATGCTTTTTTGTGCTGAGACGTTTTTCTTAGGAGCTTGTGAGATCCTCATTTTCATAATGTTTAACTTTGTGTTTATTGAGTCGTTACGTTTTTCTTGGCTTTTTTCTTGAGTTATGGAATTGATATTCCTTTTTGTGGTTACCTTTTTATTTACCCCTATTTTTCTAAGTAAAAACCTAACTTGTATCCTTCTATTTCGCCTTGTATCACTCTCCATCTGGCAGTTCAATGCCTCCTATATTTAGTCCCTCTTTTTGATTATTTTGATCGTTTAGCTATTGATTTCCATGATTTCCTGTTATGTGTATTATTTTGTTTATTTATTTATTTTTTAGAATTAGTCTTAATTTGTTTGTTTTTGTGCTTTCCCTGTTTGAGTTGCGTTGATATCAGGACGTTCTGTTTTGTGACCTTGTATTGTGCTGGTACCTGATATTATTGGTCATCAGGCCAAACAATCTCCTTTAGCATTTCTTGCAGTCTTGGTTTAGTTTTTGCAAATTCTCTAAACTTGTGTTTATCTGTAAATATCTTAATTTCTCCTTCATATTTCAGAGAGAGTTTTGCTGGATATATGATCCTTGGTTGGCAGTTTTTCTCGTTTAGTGCTCTGTATATGTCGTCCCATTCCCTTCTTGCCTGCATGGTTTCTGCTGAGTAGTCTGAACTTATTCTTATTGATTCTCCCTTGAAGGAAACCTTTCTTTTCTCCCTGGCTGCTTTTAAAATTTTCTGTTTGTCTTTGGTTTTGGCAAGTTTGATGATGATATGTCTTGGTGTTTTTCTTTTTGGATCAATCTTAAATGGGGTTCGATGAGCATCTTGGATAGATATCCTTTCTTCTTTCATGATGTCAGGGAAGTTTTGTGTCAGGAGTTCTTCAACTATTTTCTCTGTGTTTTCTGTCCCCCCTCCCTGTTCTGGGACTCCAATCACTCGCAAGTTATCCTTCTTGATAGAGTCCCACATGATTCTTAGGGTTTCTTCATTTTTTTTAATTCTTTTATCTGATTTTTTTCCAGCTATGTTGGTGTTGTTTCCCTGGTCCTCCAGAAGTCCCAGTCTACATTCTAATTGCTCGAGTCTGCTCCTCTGACTTTCTATTGCATTGTCAAATTCTGTAATTTTATTGTTAATCTTTTGGATTTCTACATGCTGTCTCTCTATGGATTCTTGCAACTTGTTAATTTTTCCACTATGTTCTTGAATAATCTTTTTGAGTTCTTCAACAGTTTTATCAGTGTGTTCCTTGGCTTTTTCTGCAGTTATCCTAATTTCATTTGTGATATCTTTAAGCATTCTGTAAATTAGTTTTTTATATTCTGTATCTGATAATTCCAGGATTGTATCTTCATTTGGGAAAGATTTTGATTCTTTTGTTTGGGGGGTTGGAGAAGCTGTCATGGTCTGTTTCTTTATGTGGTTTGATATGGACTGCTGTCTCCGAGCCATCACTGGGAAACTAGATTTTCCAAGTAGTCAGCTAAAAAAAAATGCAGTCAGATCCCTATCTGAATTCTCTCTCTGGCTCCGGGTATTCGGATGTTAATGGGGTCGCCTGGGGAGGGTGGGGGAGGGATCTGAGAGCTAGGAGTGTAGCACCACAGAATATAGAGCTGAACACCACGTTCACACTCCGCCCCCGTTCACCAAAATCCGGGCTGGACGGGTCCCTGGCTAGGACACTGCTTTCCTTGCTCGGAAACCAGTCCCTTCCTCCTGGGGACTTCCTCCGGTGCGCGGCACCGCTCGTGGGCACTGGGTGGGCGTTTCCCGCACGAACGGGTGGGCCCGCCCCCAGGGTCTATTCAGGCGATTATAATTAGATCCCGCGGTCACGCCCCGCCTGTGCGCGCGCCCAAATCCCAGCGGGATGACTTCCGGGTTGAGACGCTGCTTTCCCCGTTCGGGAACCAGTCACTTCCTCCCCGGGACTTCTCCTTCCGGAGCGCCACACCTCTTGCGCGAACTGGGTTGGCGTCACCTGCACGGCCAGGTGGGCCCGCCCCCTGGGTCAATTCAGGGCAATAAAAATGGACTCCGTGCTCACGCCCCGCTCGTGCGCGCGCCCAAGCCCCGGCAGGACGGAACCCCGTCTGGGACGCTACTTTCTGCGCTTCGGGACCAATCAGTTCCTCCGCACGGCCAGGTGGGCCCGCCCCCTGGGTCAATTCAGGGCAATAAAAATGGACTCCGCTCTCACGGCCCGCTCGTGCGTGCGCCCAAGCCCCAGCAGGGCGGCACTCTGGGACGCTACTTTCTGCGCTTTGGGACCAATCAGTTCCTCCCGGGGACTTCTCCTTCCAGTGTGCCACACCTCTCGCGCAAACTGGGAGGGCGTCACTCGCACGACCAGGTGGTCCCGCCCTCTGGGTCAATTCAGGGTAATAAAAATGGACCCCGCGCTCATGCCCCGCCCGCGCGCGCGCGCGCGTGCCCAGATCGCAGCGGAATGGCTCCCCGTCTGGGATGCTGCTTTCCCTGTTTTGAGACCAGACACCTCCGGGGATTTCTCCCTCTGGTGTGCCGTGCCACACGCGCGGACTGGGTGCGCGTCCTCCCGCACGAACGCGTGGGCCCCGCCCTGGGGTCAGTCCAGGGAAACACAGCTGACCTCCCCCCCCCCGCGCGCGCCCCGTCGGCTTCTCGCCTAACTCCCGGCGGACAGCACGGCACTCCAGCTGGGACGCTGTTCTCCCCCTTCTCAGATCAGTCACTGCCTCCCGGGTGTTTCTCCCTCCGGCTGCGCCCCTACGCCGCCCGCGCCAACCTGCTAGGCTTCCTCCCGGGATGGGTTCGGGGGGGAAGGGGTGGGCCCCCTTTCTGTGCCGTCTGCCCCCCTGGGCTCTGCCCCAGATCGAGCTCCGAAGGTCACCTGCCTGGTGCGCTGGCTCCTAGTTCTGAAAACAGTCGCTGTCTGCCCGTATTTGTTCGTCCTCCGTCTCTAAGTCTGTGCTTGTTGTTCAGAGTTCATAGATTGTTATGTATGTGATCGATTCCCTTGTTTTTCCGAGTCTTTGTTGCAAGAGGGATCCGCGGGAGCGTCCACCTAGTCCGCCATCTTGGCCCCCCTCCTCTATTTTTTAAATAAGTTTAGAAAACTAAAACTCGGGAACAACTAAATTTTCTAAGGTCACACAATTAGTAAGTGGCAAAGCCATGATTCAGAATATGGGACTACCAAACTCCTGCCCACCATTATGCCTATATAAAATCTTATCAAAATAAGAGCATTATGATACAATGTACACATTTATTACTTTAATCATGGAATGAATGAAAATGTTTTCCTTCTATTAGATTATTTAATAGTATATTACAATTTAACATTGTGTTATGAGGAAAAGATAAATCAAGGAAATCTGTACAAATTGCAGTAGTTTCACAAGACTGTTTATTCATGTGCAGAGATATCTGTTTTTCAAAATATAACATAAATTTGGGTCTGCCGTTTGTTTGACACCTTGTTAAAGGTTCTTTAATTCTTAAAAATTCAAAAGGGTAACTTCTATAATCAATCGAATTTACAGAATTAATCACAACTGCATTTTGTGATCTCGACAGCCTATCTCTCTTTTTTTTTTTTTACTATAATGAACTACTTAAGTAACATACTCATGTCTTGAAAGAAAATTATTAGCTGAGAACTGATTTGTTCATATCTGCATTACTTCACTTTCTGTGATGTGAGATATCAAGAGAAACTTATTTGATGTAGAAGACTTTTCTTATAGTCCTTATGGGTCAAAAGAAATCATGTACATCATCTCTAAGCTTTAATGCATTATTTCCTCAAATCGATTAAAAAGCTCATCACTTTAACAAATTCTTTACGAATCCAATAACTCAACCACAATTATGCTATTATACAAATAGGAAATATATAACATCAGCAAATCATAATGGCTGCCATTCAGATATGGAAGGACTAAGGAAAGAGAGGGAGGAATACAGAAAGTGGGAGGGGGGAATCTTGAATAAAGACAGCAGTACCTTGAGAACTTCTAAGAAGGTTAGCACATGGGACCCACCTGATCATCCACAAGAATTTGATATCATGGAATATCATAACACTCCTTTGAAAGGGGTAAATAAAAGTATTTTTAATCTGACAAAAGCTAATTTGGCAGTTATCCTCTGCAAAGTCCCTCATGATTTTGGTAAAGCAATTATATTAAAAGCAAACAAACAAAAAAAAATACAACGGCAGCAATTTTTTCCTGAGTCTCTCTCTCTCTCTCTCTCACACACACACACACAGACACACAAATATTCATCTACACAAATATTCATCTTTTTTTTTCCCTAGGTAATTCAGACCATCAGTGCAGTGGATAGAGATGAATCCATAGAAGAACACCATTTTTACTTTAATCTATCTGTAGAAGACACAATGAACTCAAGTTTTGCAATCATAGATAATCAAGGTAATGCCATTTATGCATGAGGATTTTTAACTATTCTCCTCAATTCATGTTTGATTTTAATGAAATTTATAACATTAGTTTTTATACTGTTCCTACAACATGATAATGTTGAAAAATAGAGAAAAAGAGTGACAATGAAAATGAAAACACCCAAATTCAGGTACTGAAAAGCTGGCCCCTTGTTACTCACTGGAAACCGTCGTGGTGTAGTGGTTAAGTGCCACGGCTGCTAACCAAGAGGTCAGCAGTTTGAATCCACCAGGCGCTCCTTAGAAACCGTGTGGAGCAGTTCTACCCTGTCCTATAGGGTCACTATGAGTCGGAATTGACTTGACGGCAATGAGTTTGGGTTGTTACTCACCGCCTTTCTTCAAATAAGAAAGTGCCTTTTTTTGTCATCCAGGACTGTTGGTCTTCGTAAAATCTCAACGACCCTGTAAATTTAATTGAAGCCCCAACAACCTGGTTCCTTTCATGTTCTCATATACTTCAACAATCATTCGATGAGTGGGGAAGAGATGATATATACTTAAAACTTACAGTCATGTTAGCTTGAATGATTCAAAGGTATTTGGAGTCATTAATTAGGAGCTATAAATTTATGAAATTGGTTTGAGATTTTTGCTTCCCTTCATATGTTGGAAATAATTTTATCAATATAAGAAGAGTGTTTGAAAAGGTTTTGTGTGAAAAGATAGCATTTCTTTAATCTCCAAGTGGGAATACATTAAATTATACAAAGTCACTCTGTTTACTTTTTTTATAGCTTCAGTAGCAGATTTTTTTTTTGTCCTCATATGGATTTCTAGTTTAATTTTTTTTTATATCTCAAATATATGAAAAACCATAGGATTTATTACTCATGCATTTATAATCAAAGGCCATGAACTTGTCCTTCCTTACGACTGCATTGAAGTTTCAATCCTTGGGGAGTCTTGTGGGAGAATAAAGGTAGACGGGCTTCTCTTCCTTTTGTCCTTACCAAATTCCCCAGTGAAGGGAATTCAAATATACTGAGGCTACAAAACACAAACGCCAATACACAAAATAGGTTTGAGCTTAGATTTGTTTGTATTAATATGAAATAAGTTACTAAGGCAAAATAAACACATTGAAACATAAAGAAAATGATTTATTTGGTTTAATATTTCTGGTTACAAAGTAATTTAATAAAATATATATTAAAAAAATGTAAATTTTCTCTTACCTCTTAAATATGCCTAGTAAACAAAATCACATGCATTTTATAATCTTCAAGAGCATAATGGAGAATTGGTTTTAAAAAAGATGATTTTGAAAAAGCCATAAATAAGCATATATTTCAGGAGATTTCCATTTCTTTGGTTTTTCTTACAGTTGTCTTCTAAAGTTTATCAGATAGCTACAGTAAATATTTTTTGTGGCACAGTAATCAAAAAAAGAGAAAAAAGTAAAAGAAAAACATAGTTTTGAGACACAAGAAATTGCACTGAAAAGGGTTATTTAGAATATTTTAGAATTCAAGGAAGAGCAATTCCAATGTGCTTGAAGTATACATTGTTCTTTTTTTTTTTTTTTTTTTTAATGTCCTATATAGATGAATGACTCAACAAGACAAAGGCTTAAGGATTTTCTGCATTGTATATAGAAAATTGATTAATAATGTCAAAGTGAAATGAAACAGGATTTTTCCTACCCTTTTGTTTCATTAGTAAATACACTATTTGAGATAATTAGCTGATAGATAATTGTGAAAATCTAGTGTATTTGCAGCATTTGTGAAAACAATGGTTTCCAACTTTTTTAAAAAAAGCACTGTGTATCACGTGTAATTAATTCAAATGAAATTGTTTTCTGTGTTCCACACACATTATCCCTATCTGGAATGGGTTTAAATAATTCCTCTAACTACAGAATTAGAGTTTAGGTAATGTCAAAAGAATAAAGATATTTTTTGGTGGATCATTATCTTTTTATCAGAAATCACCTCTTCCTTTTATTAGATCTTATTTGGTCATACCACTACATTATTACCCCTAGTACTATGACTCATGTGAGTTTCTTTTATAGTATATATAAAAAAAAATTATGCACATGGATTTTTGTTTTAGACAACACAGCTGTAATTTTGACTAACAGAAATGGTTTCAGCCTTCAAGAAGAGCCTGTCTTCTACATGTCCATTTTAATTGCCGACAATGGAATCCCACCGCTTACGAGCACAAACACCCTTACCATACATGTTTGTGACTGTGATGACTACGGCAGTACACAGACGTGCGGTAATAAGAAACGTATGCTTTCCATGGGATTCAGGACAGAAGTCGTAATTGCTATTCTAATCTGCATTATGATAATATTTGGTAAGTAGTACTCAGTGGAATGTCTCTTCATTTATTTAAAATAACATGATACATATATAAAAAGTTAATTCCAAAAGAGCAGTACTGTTTGTGTGTGTGTTTAATTGCTCTTCTGGATGTATTACAACTATTAAACCCAAAAGACTAAATAAAAACTAGAATTGATAAATTCACATTTCGAGTTGAAATTCAGTGATCCCTGAATGGTAGGAGCATGTGATTATGTATGTGGACATCTGTATATGCATGTTTTTGACACATGGCATTGCAAAAAACGTAAGTTATACATAAAAAATAATAACGGTGAGCTTCTGTTGAGTGCTTATTACACTCCTGGAGACTGTCTTAAGTGCTTTATATGCATTATGCAATTTAATTCTAACAATAAAATTTTTGAAGTAACAACTCTCATCATCTGCACTGTATAGATGAGAAAACTGAAACTCAAAGCGTTACGTGCTTTCCTAAGAGCCATGCAGCTAGTAAACGATGTAGTGACATTCCATAGCTACTACACTCCCCTATGAACCACCATAATGCAGCTGACTGGACACGTTACAAAAGAAAGTCAAGGTTAGCATAAGCCATTGGCGTCAAGTCAATTCTAACTCACTCATAGCGACCCTGTAGGACAGAGTAGAACTGCCCCATAAAGTTTCCAAGGAGCTGCTGGTGGATTCGAACTGCCAGGCTCTTATCCACTACACCACCAAGCTTCGTGGAAGAATGTAAAAGAGTCTTATTGAATCAAAGTGTTGAAAAAAAATAAATCTCAGTAACACAGTTTCATTTTGTTTGTTTCCAGAAGCAGGTAAGTTACTGATTTTATAGTTGAACTCCAAAATGCCTTAGTCAAGCTTTCAAGACTGTAAATGATTCATCTAATGTAGCCCTTTCCCCTTCTTTAACACACTGGTATATAACACCTAAGCCCTGCTCTTGTTTCCCTGATAACTTTTCATCACATAAACATGACATCATAAGTGTTGTGAGTCATCCTGTCAGCTGATGGTTCTGGAATCTCAACCTTGCCACTCAATCTGAGTTTGACTATGTTTCAGGACTTGCTTTGCCTTCATTCTCATCTTTCTCAAAGTTTCTAAAACCATTCATTTCTCTTTTACCACCGAACGTTATTGGACTTTTTGTCTCCGCTCCAGTTTTCAAAATGTTTTCAGTGATCTGTCATAATAAAACTGCATTTAGAACTTTATAGCTAGGTAGTAAAAGCAAGAAGCATAAACAGTGTGTGGTTGAAGGACTGAACCACTTACAGGTAGAGACCTAAACCAAGCCCAGAATCCTACAAATCAGCAAGAGGCTGCCTTACAGGCAAAGACATGAGTAGTATTTATGGGTGGAGAGTATGGGTCAACTAATAGTAACATCCTTTGAAATTTCCTGAGGCCTCTCTCAAATTTATGAATTGGAAAATTATTCATTATACTGTGTTCTATATCAAGTACGTATTTCCAATGAGTTTAAAGTCTACTACCTGAATTCACATGTGATGACCTTATTTATTTCAAGAGAACTATTTCAAATTTTTTAAATGTAAGTTGTAGGTAAAATACTATATATTTTTTTATTTTTATGATAATATTAATACTTGGTATTTGTTATAACTCCACATATCAAATTCTGAACAGCTACATGAGCTCCAAGGTTGAGTGAGGGTTGGCTATCTTTGATACATACAGTATTCTTTAAAATAAAGAGTATTCTGACTTTTTTTTATTTCTACTTAATATCTAAAATTATTTTATGTAATACATGTTGTTTCTGGACAAACTAGTCTTATGATTTAAAAACCTGGTATTTGGGAATTTCTGAAATTAATAATGTATCACAGACCACATGATCTGATCCAGCTCTGTGGTTTTGAGTCCCAGCTATCTACTTACTAGCAGTGGTCCTGGCTATGTTATTTAAGGTCCTTGTGCCCCATTTCTCTCATCTTTAATAGGTGACAGTAATAATATATGGATATCATAAATAGTTCTGGTGGCTGAACTATTAAGTGATGGGCTGCTAACCTAAATGTCTGCTTCTAAACCCACCCAGGGGCTCCCCCGGGGAAAACACCTGGTGATCTGTTTCTTAAAGATTAGAGCCTAGGAAACCTATGAGGCAGTTCTACTCTGTCACTCGGGGTGGCCATGAGTTGGAATCACTCCACTGCACAGCAGCAACAACAAAGATAACATTATCATAAGGATTCAATCAAGGAATAAATGTAAAGCTTTCAGAGCAATGCACATACTTTGTAGCCAATAAATATTAACTCAAATATTAAATATTCTGGTATGCTTTCATTGTCAGGGTTTATTTTTTTGATCCTGGGTCTAACACAAAGAAGAAAACAGACTCTATTTCCTGAGAAGGGGGAGGATTTCAGAGAGAATATATTCAGGTATGATGACGAAGGGGGAGGAGAAGAAGACACAGAGGCCTACGACATCGCAGAGCTGAGGAGCAGCACCTTTATGCGGGAACGCAAGACTCGGAAACACGCCACCTCGGAGCTCCGGAGTCTGTACAGGCAGTCTCTGCAGGTGGGCCCGGACAGCGACATATTCAGGAAATTCATCCTAGAAAAGCTCGAAGAAGCGAACAGTGATCCGTGTGCGCCTCCTTTTGACTCCCTTCAGACCTATGCTTTTGAGGGAACAGGGTCGTTAGCCGCATCGCTGAGCTCCTTGGGATCGGGAATCTCTGATCAGACTGAAAGCTACGATTACCTTAATGACTTGGGACCTCGCTTTCAAAGATTAGCTTGCATGTTTGGTTCTGCAATGCAGTCAAATAACTAAGGACTTTTTATCATTAAAATGTGTTTGGGTGAAGAGGTAAAGCACATGTGATGATAACCCCCGTTGGTCGTGAGGTACCGATAAATCTGCTCTTTGGTATATATTGTTTGCTGATTTCCTTGGAATAAATACCCCGTGGAGCCCTGGTGGCGCAGCGGTTAAAGCTATTGACTAAAAGGTCGGCAGTTCAAAACCACCAGCTGCTCCCAGGAGAAAGATGTGGTAGTCTGCTTCAGTAGAGATTTACAGTTTTTGAAACCCTATGGAATCCTATGAGTCAAATCAACTCAACAGGTTTTTTTTTTTTGTCATTTCAAGCTGCCCACGTGATGTCACTGATTGCAGACCTCGGGAGAGATGCTATGAATCAGCTCTTGAGTGCCAGTACCAGCTGGCTTTAGCATGTCCCTGAAGCACTCCACTAACTTTCCTTCAATAAAATCCAATCCAAATTCTCAAAATTTGGATGGCAAATCTAGGAAAAGCACTGGGTTAGGCCATCTTAATATTATTTCATTGTTTTTCTGTGTTTTTAAACTTATAAAGTAAGAGTAAAGTGTTTATGTATATTAAGTTCCTGATACTAAGTAAAGATAAACACCTAGGAGAATGTGGGTGATGGTATAAATCTTTTAAAACCTATATTCTTTATATGAATAATCTGACTCCTCACAGAGATTCTATGATTCATTCCAGCTTGATATTTTAAAAATGATTTCAAATTTGGACTGATACATGGTATATATTAATCAATCAAAACTACACTGCATACATTTGTATTGTTTATAATATTACAACCTTGTATAAAAAGGAAACATGGAAATATGTTTAAGGAGTTTTCATAGATTATTTTCATATGCAGCCCAGAATACTTTTGTATTATCTTAAAACACAGTGGCAAAATACATGTCAATATTTGTTCATCATTAAATGTAAACTTTATAAAACTTGTGGAAAGTGAGTAAAATCTCTAAGTAAATTTTATTGTGATGAAAAATGATACAGAAACATGAAATGAGTAGTAGATTAAAGCTTGAATTAATATTCATCTTAAATATTATGATCAATTGTACTGCCTTTTACCAAGCATAAAATAAAACATGATATGATTCTCAGCATTTCCTTTTTCATTAAGAGCTTAGAGTATGACTGATCCTTCAGTGTCATTTTTTTTTATTATGGAATATAAAATTAGGTGCAATAGTAAGTTTTATTGCAACATTATGAAGGAAGTAAATGCTAAGCTGCTGGACATAAAGCTTTATGGTAACATTAGATAGTAAAATAATAAAACACTTTAATTTTAATCCACCTTCTAAAAAAAGATCTTTATTCTACCCAAGGTGGGATTAAAAATTCATAGTTTGATCAAAAAGAAAGTAGTGCATACAATAGTCTTAAAATTGGCTTATATGATCCTTCCTGGTTAATAGTATGTGAAGCTGAACTGAATCAAATTGGCCATATATGTTTAAATCAAATATTTCAAATAATTTAGAGCTACGGATAGAGCAGTTGGATGAGTACAATTATTTTCTTTTCTCTGTACTTTAGAGCCCTGGTGGTGTAGTGGTTAAGAGCTATGGTTGCTAACCAAAAGGTTGGCAGTTTGAATCCTCCAGGCACTCCTTGGAAATCTGATTCAACAATTTGAACCAGGCACCATTATGTTGGTGACATAGATATCATGACATTAAAAAAGCCAGAGCAATTCTGATTTGAAATATGATGATTTAGGGAAATAATAAAAAGTTTATGAAAGAACATAAACTGTAGTAAATCCTTAAGTATTCATATCATTATTAGGAAAGAGTTAAAAAAAAATCAACCAGAGTGCCTTAAAAAAGAGCAAAAACTTGCAAATAAAACAGAAATGTACAAGTTGAGAAAAAATTTTTATTGTATTAATATACAACATTGAAAGCAAATAGTTATAGAGACTTTCATGAATTATTCCATATTTAAAAATAGTGCTATATGATTTTGAGCGAAGAACTGGAGAGTTTGCTAAACAACAGATTGAACAATCCACGGAAAATGGATTAGAAAAAAGAAATAGGGTCTTCTGGGCATCACAGTAGATTCTTCCATGGATGAAAGCCTGATAAACAACAGGCAAACTTGGATGTACAAGCTATAAAAAATGTATATTGGTCCAATACCAGCCCCAATGTGTTTACTGTTTGTGTCTGGTGGTGCTAAGTGGATGTATCAAAATGGATTCTGGTTTAGTTAATGTTAGGGCTATTAATCATATGAAGCATAGGAAAAAAACATGAATGGTTGCATATCTATTTGCTAGCCTAACAAGTATTCTTTAAAACCATATCAAAAATATTATCTGATTCTAGGCTAGAAGTTGCAATTTCCTGAAAATTATACACGGTAATACCTTAATAGCGATTTCATCTCTTTTCAAGTCTCATAGCTGTTTCAGGAATACAATTAGCTGTTTCCTAATAGCAAAGGTACGAAAGATCCCATTTTTGTAGATTTTAAGAAAGGCTAAATTGGTGTAGATATTTATGACAACAGCACAGCTTCACATTAATACCCGCAGCACTTAAATATCACCCTTAGCTGACTCACAGGTTTATAAGTAAACCTTAAATTACTAATGTTAAAATGTGAGAATATTTAGTCCTTTTTTAAGAAACAGAGAGTTGTGGGGTGGTGCAAGTGGTTAAGCACTCAGCTACTGACTCTAAGGTTGGCGGTTTGAATCCACCCAGAGGTGCCTTGGAAAAAAGGCATGATTGACCTGCCTCTGAAAGGTCACAGCCATGAAAACCCTATGGAGCAGTTCTACTGTGCAACATATGGGGTCACCATGAGCTGGATTCAACTCGGGGCAACTGATGGGAATCAAAAAACATTAGCTATAATAATAAGTCCACTCAGCAAATGTGACTGAGCCTCACAGATCTCAGTTTAAATTAGTTCTCTTTTACTACTTATAACTGTCTGAACTTTGTCAAACTACTTAATTTTTCAGGGCCTCAGTCTGTAATATGTAAAATGAGGTCCAGGCTACCTAATTCCCATGGTTCTTGTAAATAATAAGATGTGTAGAACTGTCGACACAATCAGTACCTGACAAAATCGAAGGACTCAATGAAAAACACTGCATCACTGCTATGATGGACACTTTTCTGTTGGTGCACCAAGATCTCTTTCATTTCCAGCACTGAGAAATCCTGATGGCTTCCCAGCACATTTCCAATACAAATCACCCTCCTGTTGTGGCTCACAAGGTCACCTACTGTTCAGTTCCTGATTATAACTGCAATCTCCCTGCTTCCACTCTAAACTTCAGTTACTTTAGTCCAGGACTTCTCTTTTTTTTTTTTTAATATAACTTATTTTATTTGCTTTGTTGAGAATATATACAGCAGAACATACATCAATTCAACAATTTCTACATGTACAATTCAGTAACAACGATTACATTCTTTGAGTTGTACAACCATTCTTATCCCCCTTTTCTGAGGTGTTCCTTCCCCATTAATATAAACTCACTGCCACCCCAAGGTTCTTATCTATTCTTTGGAGTTGATACTTTCAATTTGATCCCCTATAGATAGATCTTAAAAGAGCACAATGCTCTAGGCAGACATTCTTTTCTGGATAAACTATTGTTTGGTTTTAGGAATACTTGACTTTTTGATACTCACACAGGGAGTTGGTTCCAACCTCATGACTTCTAACAGGATGTGATACAGGCTTGAAACACTCCCCCAAACCCTGGTATTTTTCATTCCTTCAGTTTACTCAGGTCTATGACCAACTGTACATTACCCAGACAGCCTTCCTGATGACTCCCCACCTACCACCTCTGGGCATTGTTCTGCATTGTTTTTCATCCAATCACTTGTTGTTAGGTGCCTTTGAGTCAGTTCCGACTCATAGAAACCCTATGTACAACAGTACAAAATCCAGCCTGGCCCTGTGCCATCTCCACAATCACTTAGCCACCCCAAAGTATAGAACACACTTTTGGGTTGTTGAATTGCCTTTCTCCCTTATTAGAATGCAAACCTTAAGAAATTGTCTGCCTTCTTCATTTGTTATTGTCCACAACTATTTCTAGCTCATAGTAAGTATCCAACAAATATTTCTTAGATTAATGTAATAATGAATACCACTCTACTTACAGGCCTGTGCACAAGTCATATTGACTTTTGCGGAACATAAATAAGGAATTAATATATTCCTCAAAATAGGTTAGTACTGGGTAGCTATTAGATACAATAAAGCTTTTTCAGATTCTTTCTAGAAATTATGGTATATGAGTTTGGCATTTCAAGGTCTTTATACTTGTTAAACCTGGGGGAAAAAGATGTTGAGAAAGTCATACCGTTCAGTCAAAACATGTTTTTGATGATTACTAGAGAAAATCTTTCATAGAATTAATAAGTTCCTGTGCAGCGTGATGAATATGAAAACATGTAAGATGTATGAGGATTCTATCTACTTTCCATTTTAGAGTTGAATTCAGAGTAAATGCACAGTTATGCTTGCTGGGCTACTCAAAACCTATTAAGTATCTTCAACTTTTATAGGCTAGATAAAGGAACTAGATATTAAATATGAGAAAGGCAGGGAGAATAATTAGGTAAATGGAGGAAAGGAATACGTGGCTTTTTATATACCTAAATTATCCATCTATCTATCATCTATCTATCTATCTATCTATCTATCTATCTATCTATCTATCTATCATCTATCTATCTATCATCTATCAATCTATCTATCATCCATCCATCCATCCATCCATCCATCCATCCATCCATCCATCCATCCATCCATCCATCCATCTATCTATCCATCTATCTATCTATCATTTACCACCTATCTATCCAGAAATTATGGCTTCTGGAAGAGGGAAGACTAGTATCTCAACCACATGGTAGATTCTCGGATGCTTTTTGAATTTGCTACTGCCTTTTTGCCTGGAGAGTTCTGAAGCTCAATGGTTGGCTGATCAGTCTGAAATGGCAGACAAGGTGAGACAGCAGCAGCTGGGCAAAATGCAGTTCCCAGTGCTCAACATGGCACAGCTGTGTGAGTTGCCCATAGGTTAAGTAGATGCAGCTAGAGAAATTAGCACAGACAGAAGTCAGGAGAGGGAGATAAATACATCCATCCCGAGAATATGTCACACAGGCTGAGGGAGAACCGGGACCTCAAGTCCCTGAGGTGTGTCTCTGAATACTGTGCTCATGTGCCACAGGCTAGAAGTCCCACCGTTATACAGAGGACACTGGCCGTTAAATTATGATAGCAACAGCCATGTTTACCTTGCCCTTTATCTCTTATTTCTCCAGGCCCTACAGAACGAGGAGCAGAAGAATGAGTAGGGGAGGGTAAAGGCAGAAGCTTACATTGGATGTTTAAGTTTTCTAAAAAAAAAAAAAACTGGAAAAGGGACTTTTTAAAATTTTATTTGAAAGTGACCAGAAGCTGCAGAAACTGCCTGAAATTCAGCCAAGGAGAGTATCAGTCAATGCAAATATGTCCAAAATTTGAATAAAATAAAACATGTTCCTAATGGTTCTCTTCATGTTGCAACCTACTCAATATACTGGATATATTAACATAACAAATCAATTTGATATTTAATATAGTTGAAATATTAATTTAAAATTCAATTTTTCTAATATAAACCTGGAGTAAAATTAAGAAAAGTAAATATAATTTATAGTGCCCTTAAGTCATCTAAGAGCATATTAAAATGGTTTACACATTTATTTTATGTGGTTCCTTTATGTTTATTCATTTTAATATTTAAAATATGATACAATGATTTCTACATTGCTAAGTGATTTACCTCAGCCCAAAATAAGATTATACATGGAACCTACACTATTTTTGTGAATACATAGAAGTGCAATTCTATAGAATGTTTTATCTAGGAAAGAGAGTGGAGATACGAAGTATTCACATGGTAAATATTTCCATAATATTTCCTAATTTGCATGCTAGAGAGTAAGTGGTCTATGAAGTTCATTTTTAATTATTTTCCACTTGCTAATATTTCCTTGTTGTGTAACCTTGGGCAAGTTCTTCAAAACCTTCCCTCTTGGTAAATTTGTCTGTGCGATGGGGATATTAAGAATATACAATTAAAGGGCTGTTTTAGGAATTAACTGAAATGATGCATATAAAAATGTAGACCTATGTTAAATATATAGCAAATGCTTGACATTTTTAGCTGTTTGTATTATTGTTATAATCATTATTATTGTATTATTATTATTTTTACCTTTAGGAATACTTATAAGCCCATTTCCTTACTTAATTATTAGAGTTAATATGGAAAAAAAGAAAGAAGAAAGTCAATTAATCCCAGATAATAATTAGCTTTCTGTTATGCCTTGACTCTCCCTTGGGTGCCGTTCTATTATTACCAAAGGAAGAATTTAATTGCTGAAGATATACATTATTTATGAGGTGTTTTGATCAAAAGTGACTCCTATTGGCATTTGTTTAGGAGGAAAAGAAAATGCTAAATTAAGCGGTCACCAACTTTTTTGTGGTAAACTTTTCTAGTTACTACTAGTTCTAGTTACTCTAGTTACAAGAAAACTTGTCAAAAAAGAAAGAGCTGGGTTTGCTCACTTGGCGAAAAAATGAAGAGAAAGTACTTCTGTGTTATATTAGGACTATATAGAAGAAAAGAAAAAAGAAACATGCCAATGGCCCCAACAGAAAACTTTTTTAAAATGTGATACTGATATCTATGTTTCTACTGTTATTTTAAGAAATTAAAATTAAATTACAAAGCAGATTGTTCACATCACCTTTGGCAACACAAAATGAAAAGCTGTATCCTTGGTTTCTCCTATCTGCTTTCCACCATCCTCTCTCCTTTTATAATAAAAAATTAAGGGCACATTGCCATATGTTCTCGGGTGAGGAAGTTTTTATCATCTCTCCTTCTCATATCTGAGCCAATCTCAGGGCTCATGCAAGTTCTAGGCACTTGTCCAGCTCACACTGACACCTCTGTGTTCAGAAACTTCTTTCTTATCCCAGATGATCTCTACATAATTCTGGAAGCTTCCTCTGCAAAGCTAATTATCTAATTTTAACTCGCCTGTACCTGACAGATTTATTTTATACATAAATTCACCCATTGTTTGAAAATGTTTTAAGTTCTATTAATTCTGGAAATAAAACTTCAAAAAAACACATTTGCCGTCAGTCAATTCTGACTTAACGGTGACCCATGTGGGTCAGAGGAGCATTTTCAATGGCTGATTTTTCAGAAGTAGTCATCAGGCTTTTTTCCAAGGAGCCCCTGGTTGGATCTGAACCACCAACCTTTTGGTTAGCAGCTGAGCGCATTAACTATTTGCACTACCCAAGGACTCCTAGAAATAACATTAGAAGTTGATAAATCACGTAGTAAATTTATGTACAGTAATTTACCACTATGAAATGGGTTGACACAGTGGCTGCAGCAATAGGCTCAAACATACCAACGACTGTGACTATGGCTCAGGACCAGGCAGTGTTTAGTCCTGTTGTACATAGGGTCACTATGAGTCAGAACGGACTTGAACTAACAGCGACACAATTTCCCACTGTCACATACTGTTAAAATCATCCAAAAATAAAGTTTTCAACACCAAAATCTCTGTCTTTATAAAATATTCTCCACCACCATGTTACTTTATTTTCTACATAAGGATCAGAGTGCATACTAGGAAAATTTGTGAGCTGTGAAAATGCTAAACATTTCTCACAGTGGCATTCATTTGTCCTCTATTTGAAGTAAATAACGAGCATCAAACATTTTATCGACTAGTAGCATGAATTGAGCATCTCCATGTAGAATGAATGCTGTGTGATAAACTTGAACAGAAACTTAGCAATTGAAATATCTATGTCCTGGCTTGAAAAAATAATGAAACACTTGGAGGTGAAGTGATAGCATGTGGCTAGTTTGAGAGTTTGATGCTGAGATGAGACTGAACTGAGCTCAGCTCCCCTCTAGACTTTGCAGGCATAGCTGTCCCTCGCCCATCCTCATTGACGTGTGCTATTGGCCCCAAATTGGAGGGTTTGTATCCTTTCAAGTTGTTCTGATTATATCAAACAAAGCTGCTGCACTAAATCTCTCTCTTTTTTAAAAAAGCACTTATATTTTCAGGTTCTATTCTAAGTCTGTAAGTGTTAGCTCAATTAATCATCTGTGTATGAGGTAGGTCCTGTTAGAATCCCCAGAATACTAATGAGCAAACTAGGACACCAAGACACTGAGTAATTTGCCCCCGGACATACACCTAATAGAGTCCCTGGGTGATTCAGTTGGTTAAGTGCTTGAATACTAATTGAAAGGTTGATGGGTCAAAACCTCCAGAAGCACCATAAAAGAAAGGCCTGGCGATCTACTTCCAAAAAGTCACGGTCTTGAAAACCCTGTGGAGTGCAATTCTACTCTGCACACATGAGGTCACCACTGTGAGTTGGAATCTACTTAACGGCAACTGTTTTTTTTTTTTTTTTTTTTTAAATATATACATATACACATAATAAGTAGGACAGTTGCTATGTCAACCCCGGCATCCTAGATTCAGAGTCCAGGCTTTTAGTCAATATACCACGTTGTCTCTCAATTTACATGCTCTCTTTAGGTTATTAACCTAGGAATTTTAGTTATATTAGGTTGCCAATGATATCTTGTTGTTTTAGATGACATGACTGCATATAAATTATATATACACATAGATAGGACAGTTGATTAGCATTGCTGTTGTGTTGTTAGGTGCTGTCAAGTCAGCTCCAATTCACAGCAACCTTATGCACAACAGAATGAAACACTGCCTGATCCTGCACTATCATCACGATTGTTGCTATGCTTGAGCCCATTGTTGCAGCCACTGTGTCAATCCATCTCATTAAGGGTCTTTTATTCACTGACCCTCTATTTTACCAAGCATGATGTCCTCCAGGGACTAGTCCCTCTCGGTAACATGTCCAAAGTACATGAGATGAAATCTCACCACCCTTGCTTCTAAGGAGCTTTCTGGGTGTACTTCTCCCAAGACAGATTTGTTCATTCTCCTGGCGCTGCATGATATAGTCAATATTCTTCACCAACGCAGTAATTAAAATCCATTCAATTCTTCTTGGTCTTCCTTGTTCATTGTCCAGTTTTAATATGCATATGAGACAATTGAAAATACCACAGGTTGGGTCAGGCTCACCTTAGTTCTCAAAGTGACATCTTTGCTTTTAAATACTTTAAAGAGGTCTTTTGCATTCAATTTGTCCGATGCAGTGCGTCTTTTGATTTGTTGACTGCTGCATCCATGGGTGTTGATTGTGGATCCAAGTAAAATGAAATCCTTTACTACATCAATCTTTTCTCTGTTTATCATGATGCTGCTTATTAGCTCAGTTGTGAGGATATTTGTTTTCTTCATGTTGAGGTGTAGTCCATTCTGAAGGCTGTCCTCTTTGATATCTTCATCAGTAAGTGCTTTGAGTCCTTTTCACTTTCAGTAAGCAATGTATGTATCATCTGTATAATTACATTACTTATTCAAAAACATATTTACCCATTTTATTACTATTATTAATAATCAGCAAGCTTCTAAATTAAAATAAAATCTCAAACTTTTTTTCCCATTATTACTACGTATAATTCATGGAATCGATGCATTCAGAACATCTGTGGCTACAGGAGGAACATTGATTACTCAAGGGCATTCACACTATTATAGAAAGCCACACAAACTCACCATAATTATCTAATGTCTTTTTTTTCTCTTCATAGTAACCGTCCCTCCACAGAAGGCATGCAAAGTAATAGCTGTGTATGGTTTTTGCATTTAGCAGCAAACAAATGATCAACAAGGTAAAGAAAAACAAAGACATGAGTATGGAAAAAAAAAACAAAAACTAAATTCAGTTGGAGAATTTAGAGCAATTACAATTCTTTTGCTTTGCTTTTGCCATTTCCTCATACGTCTTCCTTTGTCCTTCCCTCTATTTGGGATTTTCTGATTCATTTACATGTACACTATCGTGCGCCGGGCTTTTTTCCCTTTTTCTCTATAATTTAATTTTCAAGTAGAATGGGTTAGCTATTTTTAAAAAAGAATCTTTGAAATTCCTAGATACTGCGTGCCAACACTCACACAATTTGCAAATTAATCTGATGCTGTTAGGTAACATATAATAAATTTGCATAAATAAACAGACCTAGTTTGGGGAGGCCTATTTTTAGCAATAATCTGTGCTTTCAGAACCAGAGCAAGATACTAACACTCAACGTGTTTCCTTAACTTCTCTCCTTCCAGTGTCAGGACTGCATGGTCTCTACCATTTCAAAGAGTTCAGCATTCCTTGCTTAAAGAAGACAGCAATTGCAGATGACCATTGGAAATTTGCCAGCTGCCAAAATAATAGGCATCATTGTTATTGAGTGCCAGGCCAACTTTATGAATTCCTCTAACATACTTCCACTTCAGTCAGGATAAAAACAAAGGAGAGAGTTCTATGTTATGTAGAGCAGGGAGAGACTGTGTTTTAAGATGTGTTATGGATTGAACTGTGTCCTCCCAAAATATGTGCTGTAAATTCTAACCCTTGTATCTGTGGTTATAATCCTATTTGGCAATGTTTTTTTTTTTTCTTTGTTTTATGTTAATGATACAGGATTAGCATAGGGTGTGTCTTAAATCAATCTCTTTTACATACAAAAAAGATTAAACAAGCAAGAGAGAGAAACAGAAATGGTGGAAGCGAGATGCCAAGCCACGTGATGATCGCCCAGGAGCAGAAGCTCAAAAGAGACAAGGACCTTCCTCCAGAGCCGGCAGAGAGAGGAAGCCTTCCTCTAGAGCCAGGACCATGAATTCAGACTTCTAGTATCCTAAATTTTGAGAAAGTAAATTTCAGTTTGTTAAAGCAACCCACTTGTGGTATTTTTGTTTTAGCAGCACTAGACAACTAAGACAGGATGTATGGGCTTGGTGAAAAATTAACACAATAACACATGAGAAGCATATCAATGACCCAGTTTAAGGGGATGGAGTCATAATCCATCAGACTTATTTATTGATTTTTTTTAATTCATAATTTTTGGAAAAGATTTGTATATATAAGCAAGCAAGAAGTTATAACTGGTTCTCAGACTCATTCAAAGAATATATTTTCACAGTATGTTTTGCTAAAGCAGTCCATTTGAAGTCTAAAGAAACCAGAGTTCTCCCAGAAGTAAGCTGGTCTTATTACTTTTGAAGCAACTTAATACCCTATATGTGTGATTATATAGGGAGTACATATTTCTGGAAATAGAAGGAAAGATTTCTAAACTGGGTAAGGGAACAAATACCTCTGTAGCAAAGGGGGGGGTAAGTTTCTCCAAATTTCTTTCTATGAGCTACATAATATGCTGTCAGTATAATTACACCCCTGGACCTTATTCTCATCCCAATAGATGAAGATGTTTTGTACTCGCCCTAAGAGCACTATCATATATATTCTTTCATTTTCAGTGACTGAAACATATAACCCTTCAGAGATACTTTCCAATGTAGCATTAAAAACCTATTAAATTTCATGTTTTTAATAAAATATTTGCTTTAATTTATGATTTTTTGGGGGAGAATATTAGCTGAGAGACCTAGATGGGGCCAGGGGTTTTTAAGGATTTGGTGAATGGGATAAGTTTAACACTATTTATTATGAGTAATATAATATTCTCTAGTTTAACAGCTTTTGAATTTTTAATATAGTTTCAACATTTACACAGTAGAATTAATGATTTTAAGCCTGCTTCTTTTTAAAGAAAATAAAAATGCCTGTGCTTCTTTTGGACAAAAGGGAAAGAGTTGCTCTCGCAGTTGTTTTAAGCTAATTTGTAATGTTGAAAGTTCTATTTATTCTACATATCACCTTCTACTGTTCCATATAGTAATAGTCTTATTTGTATTGCCTTACTGATGATGCATTGAAATGATAAGGATGTTTCATAGGCTTTCTTTTTTAACTTTATTCTGTTTTAAGTGAAAGTTTACAGTGCAAATTAGTTTTTCGTTCATAAGTTTATACACAAATTGTTTTGTGGCATTGGTTGCAATCCTCACAATGTGTCAACACCTTCCCGCTTCCCCTTTCCATCTTGGGTTCTCCCCGTCCATTTGTCCAGTTTTCCTGTCCCTTCCTGCCTTCTTGTCTTTGCTTTTGGGCAGGTGTTGCCCATTTGGTCTCATATACTTGATTGAACTAAGAAGTATGTTCCTCATGTGTGTTATCGTTTGTTTTATAGGCCTGTCTAATCTTTGGCTGAAAGGTGGACTTCGAGAGTAGCTTCAGTTCTGACTTAGCAGGGAGCCTGGGGGTCACGGTCTTGGGGGATTACTCCAGTCACTGTCAGACCAGTAAGTATGGTCTGTTTTTGTGAATTTGAGTTTTGTTCTACATTTGTCTCCCGCTGTGTCCGGGACCCACTATTTTGATCTCTGTCAGAATGGTTGATGGTGGTAGCTTTTAAAGACTAAACCTTGAAGAAACAATGTGCCCAATTACTTGTCTGAAGAGTAAGCACCTGGCAATTAAATATGAAACAGAATACCTGTTCAGAGTCCAAAACTATTAAACTGGTGGTGAACAGGATATATCTAGTCAAAACATTTGGATACTCTAATTACACATATTAATTTTTATGAAGGAAACTGCTAAAGTAATACACACTTTCAGGGATATTATAACTCCTAATGGTCTTAATGTTATGATCAAGAAATTCTAAAGTCTCTTAAAAAGTTTACCATCCTCTTAAAAACCAAATATGAGGAAAAAAAATTTTAATTTACTACATTGTGTTAAAAAGTAAGACAATGGGGCATGCTCATCTACTTTCCGTTATCTGGCTTTAGGCCAACCCTCTAGCCTTATTGCTTATCAGCTTTCCATGAAACTCCTTGCACCCTGATAACACCAAGTTTACTGGAATTGTTCAGATATGGCAAGATCACACAGTTATTCAAAATATTCTCCCATTCAAAAACAATTTCTTTCCATAATCAACAAGGCCATCATATATATACTTGTCCTTGATAATGAGGACAAATGTCAGGTACTTCGGGCAATGTTTGAAGATGCACCCATTGGAAGTAAAGACTCTCCTTCCGTGTTCTACATGTTTTTTGTATTCAAGCTATCAGGTTTATCATGTATACTTTGTACTTTCTGGCTTGCATATGTCTGTCCTCATTAGACTATGAGAAATTTGAGTGAATGGATTGTTTCTTGTTCTTTTTTTTTTAATTCAGATTCCTGGAATCTAGTACAGCTCTATCTCTCTGTCTGTATGCACACATACATAAACATACCTACATTTTCAAAATAAAGGAAAAAACAATATATATATATATAATGCAATAGTGTGTTCTTTCATTGGCACTCTTACATGCGTAACCAACACCACAGTTGGCCAAAGGAAATCAAATGCCACAGTGGAAGGTTTGAAGGAAATTTGAACTGTGATAACGGGAATGCAAATGAAGAATCAAACCATCAAAATGGAATTCTTGAGTCCTTTGGAAGATAATGAACTTAAAAGCCATAAGCAAAAGGAGAAAAGCATTTCAAATTCCATACATACCCAGGAATCTATGCTGTTGTTGTTGTTAGGTGCCATTAAGTCAGTTCTGACTCACAGTGACCCTATATACAACAGAATGAAAAACTGCAGGGTCCTGCGCCATCTTCACAATTGTTGTTATGCTTAAGCTCGTTGTTGCAGCCCACTGTGTCATTCCATCTCATTGAGGGTCTTCCTCTTTTTGCTGACACTCTACTTTACTGAGCATGATGGCCTTCTCCAGAGAGTGATCCCTCCTGACAACATGTCCAAAGTATGTGAGACATAGTCTCGCCATCCTTGCTTCTAAGGAGCATTCTGATTGTACTTCTTCCAGGACAGAACTGTTTGTTCTTCTGGCAGTCCATGGTATAGTCAATATTCTTCGCCAACACCACAATTTAAAGGCGTCAATCCTTCCTCAGCCTTTTTTATTTACTGTCCAGCTTTCATATGCATGGGAGGCGATTGAAAACAAGGCGATTGAAAACAAGGCGATTGAAATCAAGGTGACATCTTCACTTTTTAACACTTTAAAGGGGTCTTTTGCAGCAGATTTGCCCAATGCAATTCGTCTTTTGATTTCTGGGCTGCTGCTTCCATGGGTGTTGATTGTGGATCCAAGTAAAATGAAATCCTTGACAACTTCAATCTTTCCCCCATTCATTATGATGTTGCTTATTGATCCAGTTGTGAGGAGTTTTGTTTTCTTTATGTTGAGCTGTAATCTATACTGAAGGCTGTGGTCTTTGATCATTATCAGTAAGTGCTTCAAGTCCTCTTCACTTTCAGCAAGGAAGATTGTGTCATCTTCATAATGCAAGTTGTCAACGAGTCTTCCACCAATGCTCCATTCTTCTTCATATACTCCACCTTCTCGAATTATTTGCTTAGCACACAGATTGAATAACTATGGTGAAAGCATACAACCCTGACATGCACCTTTCTGACTTTAAACCATGCAGTATCCCTTTGTTCTGTTCAAGCAACTGCCTCTTGACCTATGTACAGGTTCTTCATGAGTACAATTAAGTGTTCCGGAATTCCCATTCTTTGCAATGTTATCCGTAATTTATTATGATCCACACAGTCAAATGCCTTTGCATAGTCAATAAAACACAGGTGAATGTTTTTCTGGTATTCTCTGCTTTCAGCCAGGACCTATCTGACATCAGCAATGATATCTCTCATTCTGTGTCCTCTTCTGAATCTGGCTTGAATTTCTGGCAGTTCCCTGTTGATATACTGCTGCAGGCACTTTTGAAAGACCTTCAGCAAAATGTTATCTGTGTGTGATATTGATGTTGTTTGATGATTTCCGCATTCGGCGGGATCACCTTTCTTGGGAACAGGCATAAATATAGATCACTTCCAGTCAGTTGGCCACGCAGTATCCAAATTTCTTGGCATAGACATGTGAGTACTTCCAGCGCTGTATTCCTTTGAAATATCTCAGTTGAAACATCTCAGTTGGTATTCCATCAGTTCCTGGAGCCTTGTTTTTTATCAATGTCTTCAGTGCAGCTTGAACTTCTTCCTTCAGTACCATTGGGTTCTGCTCATATAGTACTTCCCGAAATGCTTGAAAGTCCAATTCTTTTTGGTACAGTGACTCTGTGTATTCCTTCCATCTTCTTTTGATGCTTCCTGAGTTGTTTAATATTTTCCCCATAGAATCCTTCAGCATTACAACTTGAGGCTTGAGTTTTTAATTCAGTTCTTTCAGCTTAAGAAATGTTGAACATGTTCTTCCCTTTTGGTTTTCCATCTCCAGGTCTTTGTGCATGTCATTATAATACTTTGTCTTCTAGAGCCAATCTTTGAAATCTTCTGTTTTACTTCATTTCTTCCTTTCCCTTTAGCTACTCGATATTCAAGAGCAAGTTTCAGAGTCTCTTCTGACATCCATTTTGGTCTTTTCTTTCTTTTCTATATTTTTAATGGCCTCTTGCTTTCTTCATGTATGATGTTGGTGATGTTATTCTACAACTCGTCTGGTCTTCAGTCATTAGTGTTCAATACGTCAAATCTATTCTTGAAAAAAAATGGTCTCTAAATTCTGGTGGGATATACTCGAGGTTGTACTTTGGCTCTCGTGGACTTGTTCTAATTTTCTTCAGTTTCAACTTTAACTTGCATATGGGCAACTGATGGTCTGTTCCACTGTCGGCCCCTGTCCTTGTTCTGACTGATGATATTGAGCTTTTCCATTGTCTCTTTCCACAGATGTAGTCAACTTGATTCCTGTGAATTCTGTCTGGTGAGGTCCATGGGTATAGTCACCATTTATGTTGGTGAAAAAAGATATTTGCAATGAAGAAGTCATTGTTCTTGCAAAATTCTATCAGGCAATCTCTGGAATCATTTCTATCACCAAGGCTGTATTTTCCAATTACCGATCCAACTTTCACATTCCAAACTCCAGTAATAATGCATCATGATTGCATGTTTGATCAATAACAGACTGCAGAAGTTGTTAAAAGTCTTCAATTTATTCATCTTTGGCCTCAGTGATTTTGGCCACGAATTTGAGTAATAGTCATATTAAGTGGTCTTCCTTACAGGCATATGGATATTATCCTATCACTGACAGCGTTGTACTTCAGGATAGATCTTGAAATGTTCTTTTTGACAATAGATGTAACGCCATTCCTATTCAAGTTGTCATTTCCAGCATAGTAGACCATATGATTGTCTAATTCAAAATGGCCAATACCAGTCCATGTCAGCTCACTAATGCCTCAGATATCAATGTTTATTTGTTCCTTTTCATTTTTGATGACTTCCAACGTTCCTAGACTCATATTTCATACATTTCACATTCCAATTATTAATGGATGTTTGTAGCTGCTTCTTCTCATTTTGAGTCATGCCACATCAGTACATGAAGGTCCCGAAAGCTTTACTCCATCCACGTCATTAAGGTCGACTCTACTTTGAGGAGGCAGCTCTTCCCCAGTCATCTCTGAGTGCCCTCCAACCTGGGGGCTCATCTTCCAGCACTATATCAATGTTCCCCTGCTATTCATGGTTTTCACTGGCTAAATCTTTTCAGAAGTAGACTGCAGGGTTCTTCTTCCTAGTCTGTCAGTCTGGAAGCTCAGCTGAAGCTTGTCCACCATGGGCAACCCTGCTGGTATCGCAATACCAATGGCATAGCTTCCAGCAACACAGCAACATGCAAGCCCCCATAATACGACAAACTGACAGGCATGTGGAGGCAGAAATCTATAAGGGCTGAAGAAAATCTACTTTATTAGTAAGTCATGGATAGAGAATACCCAAGAGCTAATGTAAAAGAAGTTTTAGACATACAGTATGAGAGCTTAGTGTGGCAAGGGACAAAGAAACACAAGCCAGAGAATAAGATGTCATAAAAACTGGTCCTGGCTCACTCTGAGCTAGAATTCTGAGAGAGAGGCCCGTATCAAATAGGTTGTGAGAACAGTGGGAAGGGATGTATAACATGGACTTTGTTTTCTACTTGAAACCCTGAAAGGGGTCTGCCACCATGGCGGTCCAACCTTTAATGTTCTCCTGTGGCCAAGAAAAAACAGTTTGACAGGTATAAAGTGGTCTAAGTTTATTACCCATCCCTGCTTTGGCTTCCAAACACACTGAAAAGAACCCATACATGCACCCATGTTACATATGGGCTGGGAACGTAGGTGCTGATGCTGCGTGGTGAGATACCTGCAGCGATTACAAGGGTGCTGGCTGACTGCCTAGGCCAGGTATTAAATGGGAATTGTGCCCAACCTGGAAATACTCTCAGTGCCAGTGAGCACTGAAGTGAAGCTGAGTCTGCTCTAAGGTGTTGTCTAGCAGTGTGTTCAGTGCAGGGAGTCGGGGGTCAGGAGACAGAGACCAGAAGAAAAAGATAGAGCATGAGGTCTGCACCTTGTGATTATAAGATGCTCTCTTTCTCGTCCTCATACAGTAATTTAAGCCTCTGTTACATATGTCGGAAACTCTGGTGGCGTAGTGGTTAAGTGCTACAGCTGCTAACCAAAGGGTTGGCAGTTCAAATCCACCAGGTGCTCCTTGGAAACTCTATGGGACAGTTCTACTCTGTTCTATAGGGTCGCTATGAGTTGGAGTTGACTCAACGGCACTGGGTTTGGTTATTACATATGTCAGCCACCCTATATGTAAGTTTGTTGTACTGTGATAGGTTGTGGGTTGCTGTGATGCTGGAAGCTATGCCACTGGTATTTCAGGTACCAGAAGGGTCACCTATGGTGAACAGGTTTCAGTGGAGCTTCCAGACCTAGACCAGGAAGAAAGTCCTGTTGATTTACTTCAATAATTGGCCAGTGAAAACCCTGTGGGTCACAGAATATTGTCTGAGATTTCAACTGGCTTACTTTGGATGTGTCATCAGGATGAACTGACTGCTGGAGAAGGACATTATGTTTAATAAAGTGAAGGGCCAGTGAAGGTAAGGGAAATCTTCAATGAGATGGACTGACACAATGACTGCAACATGGATTCAAACATACCAACAATCACATAGCTTGCACAAGATCGGGCAATGTTTCATTCTGTTATTACATGGGGTCTCCATGAATCACAGGCAACTCAATGGCAACTAACAACAGCAGCAACAACACATATATCCATGTGCCATCTCATGGGGGGAAAAGATATGATAAAGAAAACGTGAGCATCTACTTATATAACAAAAAACAAGAGTTACCTGAAAACCACTGGGACAGGGTTTTTGAAAAATAGGCAAGTTAAAGAAATAAGGAGATTCTCCTTTTGTTTGTTTTTGCACATCTGAATTGTAATTGACTTTATTTTAGACCTTCCAAGATACGTATTGAAATGTGGTATTGATTTTGAAAGTAGTCAACTTAGAAGGATAAAGTAAATTTAACTGGTGTTTTTTACATGAAATTCCTTATTTAAAAATGGCACCTGATTCAATTTAGAGCTGAAAACCTACAAATCTTTGAAATAAAGCATCTGCAAAGAGTGAAAATACGAAAGAAAGAAAATGAATCAAGTCCTGCGTTCCTAGACACATTTTAAAAGGGCATATATGCTTAAGTGGCTGCTCTCCGTGCTCTCTTTCTGCTCTCCACGGTGGAAAGCAAGACATCATAAAGGCCTCTGTAATATTTTGGAGAAATTGTTCAAACATGGAGACAGTTATTAGCATTAAATCGCTATGGTGATTCTCACCAGGCATTAAAAATTACCTGTTCCCATTGCTGAAATGCAGCCTGACCTTGACATTGCAGTCAAGAGTAGACATATCATCACCATGATTTGCCCCAGCAGGGGGTGCATTCTACCAATTTGTACTCAGAAGGAAGAATACGGGCTTTTCTGTATTTGTGCCAAGGCAAATACTATTAGCTTGGAGGAAGAGAATGAAAATGAACTTGTGTAGAGAAGTAGCAACAAACCAGACAGAATTTTATATTGCATTCAAATCTTAATTTTTTTATGGCTTCCAGTTTTATTTCTTTGGTGGGTTTGTAACATCAATAAAAATTAATTAATCAATTCATCAGAATACATAGAGATAGCTAGAGTTGAGGTCGCCATAGTTAGCGTTTTGTGAGTGAAATATCTTAAGTATTTAGTTAACATTCCAGACTGCAGAAGGGTTTCTGCCCTTGTAAATCATTTGCTATTTTATAATGCGTTCTCTTTTCTAATTAAATTAGTTGCACAAAGCTTGCGGAACCTTGGGATTTGAACTCAAAGAGCATTATGGGCAGAGCTATTTATTCCAAGCTGGTTCTTGTTTTGCCACATGCTACACAATTTGAAAAGCCAAATGCTACTTTCTGCAGCATGAACGCTACTACCCCCTGAGGCAGATTTCAGCTCCAAATTTTCCCTTCTCTAATCACTTTCATTTATTTTCATACTGTATATAACATTAAGTAAATCAGAGTACTCCATTATGACCACTAATTGCTTTTCTGAAAGGTAGGATGCTTAAATGTATTAAATATGTTAAACATGGCAACAGTCCCACTGAGAGACATAGGGATCATTCAAGATGCTTCTCTTCTCCCAGGCAGTTTCTTAATTCAAGTAGAAATGATCTCAGTTGTGGCTTTTACAATTAGCCTTTGCCTTAAGACATTGGCCCAGATCAGAGAAGACCAGAATAACAATGAATTTTTAAATAACATACCTATACTGCTTTGCATTAACAATAAAACAGTCAAGGAATATTGGTTTGGAATAATCAAATAGTACATAGATATTCTTTAGGGCAATATAGTGCACAGTACTGTTAATCTTTTCAAAAGTTAACTCTCATACTATTAAACTACTATTCAGCTACTTATAAAACAATATATTTTATAAAAGTGTCCCTCAACTACTAAAAGCATCATGAAAAGATGAAAATGCAAATTTTAGAAGATCTTGTTATTTTCTTGTTATTTGAGTAATTAGTTGCTTCAAAAGATCCATTTGAATAATACTTTAAGATATCTTTATAATGTGATATCCATGTGATCCCTATGTCTTTTTTTTTTAGGATAATTTGGTTCTAGTAGACTAAATAGAAAAAATATATATGTACATGTATGTATGTATATATAATGAAACTTACATTTTATATATATATATATGAGGCATTGCATTATCTCATTTTCTAAGTACAACTGTTTTTTAGGGTATATGCTTATTTGTGTGTGTGTGTGAGTGTGTGCGTGCATGAGTGTGTGTGTGCCATCGCAGTAAAGAGCTAAAGTCACACCATAAGATGGTGAGAACCCCTTTTGCTATATTCTCATCCCAGTGTTCTAATTCACATGTGACCACCACACATATTCATCTTTCATTTATTTATCCAATCAATAAATATTTATTGAGCACCTCTTACATGCCTAGTACTATAGCAGATTCTGACAACATGAAGGAGAATAACACAAGGTGTCAACATCAGGAGACAGGTGTGTGAGAAGAAAACATTGATCACTATCCAGATGCTAACAGAAGTGAATGTAAAGTGTGTTGGGAAAATGGAGGAGGCAGCCACTCACTCTCTAATCCTGTCCAGTGAGGGATATGGCAGACAGGCATGGTGAGAAAAAGCTTTATAAAGGAGATGGTACTTGAGCTGGGTTTGAACAAAATTGACGAGGAGATGGGCACTGACATGATCTTTGTAGACATAATGCAGTATCACATATTCACGTACCCCACAGTGTAATTTCTTTGGAGATTGAACAGAACCTTCTTATGACACGTTTTTGACCTTGCAGGTACATGACAATTACCTCAAAACTAGACTTGCACCAAAGACACAAGTAGTGAATTTCAGTTGTGGTGTCTGAACTACGTCATCCAAACAAAGGTGGATACACCTGGAGTAGGGAGCACAGTCACACAATACAGACAGGACAACTCATAACTCTCAGAGTACCATTCATTTTGCAGTCAAGTGTTGTGCAGTCTGGCTGTATAACATAACTCTGAACCCAGATGTCGCTCTCTTAAGAAAACCTGTTGCTGTCAAGTTGATTGTGACTCATAGTGACCCTACAGGACAGAGTAGAACTGTCCCACGGGGTTTCTAAGGAGTGGCTGGTATATTCGAACTGCTGACCTTTTGGTTAGCAGCAATAGCTCTTAACCACTGTGCCACCAGGGCTCCACCATCTCTTAAGAGAGATGTATTTTTACAACAATTTTAGATTTAAAGAAAAATTGCAAAGATAGTACAGAGAGTTCTCACATACCTCACACCCAGTAACCCTGTTATTAACATCTTATATATAAGTTGGATGCATTTATTATAATTAATGAACCAATAGCGATACATTTTTTTTTTTAAAGGTCCATACTTTATTCAGATTTCCTTAGCTTTTATCTAACAATTTTCTGTTCCAGGATCCTATCCAGGATACCACAATAACTGATCATGTCTCCTTAGATGCCTCCTCTTAGCCGTTACAATTTCTCAGACTCTCCTTGCTTTGGATGACCTTGACAGTTTTGTGGAGTACGGGTGAGGTATTTTGTAGACTCTCCTATTGGGATTTGGCTAATGTTTTTCTAATGATTACATAGGACCATGGTTTTCTGAAGGAAGACCCCATGGTAAAGAGTCATTTTCATCATATCATTTCAAGAGTACGTACCATCAACATGGTTTCTCCCTGCTGATGTTGACCTTGATTACTTGGCTGAGACAGTGTTTGTCATTTTTCCCCACTGTGAAGTTACTCTTTTTTCCCTCCTTTCTATACTATGGAGCCCTGGTGGCACATGGTTAAGAGCTCAGCTGCTAACCAAAAGGTCAGCATTTTGGCAGTTTGATTCTACCCGCCGCTCCTTGGAAACCCTATATGCAGTTCTACCTTGTCCCATAGGGTTGCTATAAGTCGGAATTGACTTGATGGCAACAGGTTTGTTTGTTTTTTTTTTTGTTTCCACACTACACTCTTGGGAAGAAATTCACTCT
Organism: Loxodonta africana; assembly: GCF_030014295.1. Lineage (NCBI taxonomy): Eukaryota > Metazoa > Chordata > Mammalia > Proboscidea > Elephantidae > Loxodonta > Loxodonta africana. Next base: position 41,331,414 of record NC_087352.1, read on the forward strand.
GCACAGCCTATACTCGAGTTGGGAAGTATGTTCCCCTTCATTGAGGGTGCAGTATTTTCATAAATGTTTTGGAATTCTGTTGCAAGGAAGATATGACTATTTTTAAACTTATTCATTCATTTGGAAAAGATTAAATTCTTCACAATATTGATTTTTCCAGTTGATAAACAAGGAATATCTCCCCATTTACTTATATCTTCTTTGATATCTTTCATCAGAGCTTTGTACATTTCTACATATTTTGGAAGATTCATACCTTAAGATTTCATTTTTTATGCTATTGTAAATGGTAATACATTTTAATCTTAAATTCCAGTTGTTCAGAACTGGTGTATAAGAAACCAATTGGCTTTTGTATATTTACCTTATATCCTGCAACCTTGCCATACTTGCTCATTAGTTCTAGTTTTTTGTTTTTCAATTATATGGAATTTTCTACATACACAATCACGTAATCAGTGAACAAAGACATCGTATTGCTTCTTTTCTAATCTGTATACCTTTTATTTTATTTTCTTGTCTAATTGCATGAGGTAGGAAATTCCAGCGTGATGCTGAATAGGAGTGGTGAGAAGGGATGTTTTCACCTTGTCCAGATCTTAGGGGGAAAGTGTTCAGTCTTTGACCATTAAGTATGATGTTTGTTGTGGATTTTTTTGTAGATGTTGTTTATGAAACTGACTAAGCTGTCCTCTACTCCGAGTTTGCTGAGTGTTTTTATGATGAATGGGTGTTGTATTTTATCACTCTTTTAAATCTATTGATATGATCATATGATTTTTCTTCTTTAGACTGTTGATGTGATGAGTTGCATTAATTGATTTTCAAATGTTGAACTCATCTTGCATACTCAAAACAACTCCCATTTGGTTGTGTTATCCAATTTTTATTACACTTTGTTTTTTTTTTTAATTTTTATTAAGCTTCAAGTGAACATTTACCATTCCAATCAGTCTGTCACATGTAGGTTTACATACATCTTACTCCCTTCTCCCACTTGCTCTCCCGCTATTGAGTCAGCCCTTACAGTCTCTCGTTTCGTGCCAATTTTACCTTCTTCCCTCTCTCTCTATCTTCCCATCCCCCCTCCAGTCAAGAGTTGCCAACACACTCTCCTGTGTCCACCTGATTTAATTAGCTCACTCTTCATCAGTATCTCTCTCCCCCCCACTGACCAGTCCTTTTCATGTCTGATGATTTGTCTTCGGGGATGGTTCCTGTCCTGTGCCATCAGAAGTTCTGGGGAGCATTGTCTCTGGGATTCCTCTAGTCGCAATCATACCATTAGGAGTGGTCTTTTAATGAGAATTTGGGGTCTGTATCCCATTGGTCTCCTGCTCCCTCAGGAGTTGTCTGTTGTGTTCCCTGACAGGGCAGACATCGATTGTGGCCGGGCACCAACTAGTTCTTCTGGTCTCAGGATATTGTAGGTCTCTGGTTCAAGTGGCCCTTTCTGTCTCTTGGGTTCTTAGTTGTCGTGTGACCTTGGTGTTCTTCCTTTGCCTTTGCTCCCGGTGGGTTGAGACCAATTAATGTATTTTAGATGGCTGCTTGTTGGCATTTAGGACCCCAGGTGCCACAATTCAAAGTGGGATGCAGAGTGTTTTCATAATAGAATTGTTTTGCCCATTGATTTAGAAGTCCTCTCAAACCAAGTTCCCCAGACCCCAGCCCCTGCTTCGCTATCCTTTGAAGCTTTCATTTTATCTCGGAAATCTCTTTACTTTTAATCCTGTCCAATTAGGCTGACCTTCCTTGTTTTGAGTGTTGTCTTTCCCTTCACCCAAAGTAGTTCCCATCTACAGATTGATCAATAAAAAGCCCTCTCCCTCCCTCCCTCCCTCCCTCCCCCCTTTGTAACCACAAAAGTATGTGTTCTTTTCCGTTTTTTCTATTTCTCAAGATCTTATAATAGTGGTCTTATACAATATTTGTCCTTTTGCAACTGACTCATTTCGCTCAGCATAATGCCTTCCAGATTCCTCCAGGTTATGAAATGTTTCAGAGATTCGTCACTGTTCTTTATCGATGCGTAGTATTCCATTGTGTGAATATACCACAATTTATTTACCCATTCGTCCGTTGATGGACATCTTGGTTGCTTCCAGCTTTTTGCTATTGTAAACAGAGCTGCAATAAACATGGGTGTGCATATATCTGTTTGTGTGAAGGCTCTTGTATCTTTAGGGTATATTCCGAGGAGTGGGATTTCTGGGTTGTATGGTAGTTCTATTTCTAACTGTTTAAGATAACGCCAGATGGATTTCCAAAGTGGTTGTACCATTTTACAATCCCACCAGCAGTGTATGAGAGTTCCAGTCTCTCCGCAGCCTCTCCAACATTTATTATTTTGTGTTTTTTGAATTAATGCCAGTCTAGTTGGTGTCAGATGGACTTTCATCGTAGTTTTAATTTGCATTTCTCTAATGGCTAATGATCGGGAGCATTTTCTCATGTATCTGTTGGCTGCCTGAATATCTTCCTTAGTGAAATGTGTGTTCATATCCTTTGCCCACTTCTTGATTGGGTTGTTTGTCTTTTTGTGGTTGATTTTTGACAGAATCATGTACATTTTAGAGATCAGGCGCTGCTCTGAGATGTCATAGCTGAATATTCTTTCCCAGTCTGTAGGTGGTCTTTTTACTCTTTTGGTGAAGTCTTTAGATGAGCATAGGTGTTTGATTTTTAGGAGCTCCCAGTTATCTGGTTTCTCTTCATCATTTTTGGTAATGTTTTGAATTCTGTTTATGCCCTGTATTAGGGCTCCTAGGGTAGATCCTATTTTTTCTTCCATGATTTTTATCGTTTTAGTCTTTATGTTTAGGTCTTTGATCCACTTGGAGTTAGTTTTTGTGCATGGTGTGAGGTATGGGTCCTGTTTCATTCTTTTGCAAATGGATATCCAGGTATGCCAGCACCATTTGTTAAAAAGACTATTATTTCCCCAAATGACTGACACTGGTCCTTTGTCAAATATCAGCTGCTCATAAATGGATGGATTTATATCTGGATTCTCAATTCTGTTCCATTGGTCTATGTGCCTGTTGTTGTACCAGTACCAGGCTGTTTTGACTACTGTAGCTATATAATAGGTTCTGAAATCAGGTAGGGTGAGGCCTCCCACTTTCTTCTTCTTTTTCAGTAATGTTTTGCTTATCCGGGGGTTCTTTCCTTTCCATATGAAATTAGTGATTCGTTTCTCTATTCCCTTAAAGTATGACATTGGTATTTGGATTGGAAGTGCGTTGTATGTATAAATGGCTTTTGGTAGAATAGACATTTTTACTATGTTAAGTCTTCCTATCCATGAGCAGGGTATGTTTTTCCATTTAAGTGTGTCCTTTTGAATTTCTTGTAGCAGAGTTTTATAGTTTTCTTTGTATAGGTCTTTTACATGCTTGGTAAGATTTATTCCTAAGTATTTTATCTTCTTGGGGGCTACTGTGAATGGTATTGATTTGGTTATTTCCTCTTCAGTGTTCTTTTTGTTGATGTAGAGGAATCCAAGTGATTTTTGTATGTTTATTTTATATCCTGAGACTCTTCCAAACTCTTCTATTAGTTTCAGTAGTTTTCTGGAGGATTTCTTAGGGTTTTCCATGTATACGATCATGTCATCTGCAAATAGTGATAGCTTTACTTCCTCCTTACCAATCTGGATACCCTTTATTTCTTTGTCTAGCCTAATTGCCCTGGCTAGGACTTCAAGTATGATGTTGAATAAGAGTGGTGATAAAGGGCATCCTTGTCTGGTTCCCGTTCTCAAGGGAAATGGTTTCAGGTTCTCTCCGTTTAGAGTGATATTGGCCGTTGGCTTTGCATATATGCCCTTTATTATGTTGAGGAAATTTCCTTCAATTCCTATTTTGGTGAGAGTTTTTATCATAAATGGGTGTTGGACTTTGTCAAATGCCTTTTCTGCATCAATTGATAAGATCATGTGGTTTTTGTCTTTTGTTTTATTTATGTGATGGATTACATTAATGGTTTTTCTGATATTAAACCAGTCTTGCATACCTGGTATAAATCCCACTTGATCAGGGTGAATTATTTTTTTGATGTGTTGTTGGATTCTATTGGCTAGAATTTTGTTGAGGATTTTTGCATCTATGTTCATGAGGGATATAGGTCTAAAATTTTCTTTTTTTGTAATGTCTTTACCTGGTTTTGGTATCAGGGAGATGGTAGCTTCATAGAATGAGTTGGGTAGTATTCCGTCTTTTTCTATACTTTGAAATACCTTCAATAGTAATGGTGTTAAGTCTTCTCTGAAGGTTTGGTAGAACTCTGCAGTGAAGCCATCTGGGCCAGGACTTTTTTTTGTTGGGATTTTTTTGATTACGGTTTCAATCTCTTTTTTTGTTATGGGTCTATTTAGTTGTTCTACTTCTGAATGTGTTAGTTTAGGTAAGTAGTATTGTTCCAAGAATTTATCCATTTCTTCTAGGTTTTCAAATTTGTTAGAGTACAATTTTATGTAGTAATCTGATATGATTCTTTTGATTTCATTTGGTTCTGTTGTGATGTGGTCCTTCTCGTTTCTTATTTGGGTTATTTGTTTCCTTTTCTGTTTTTCTTTAGTCAGTCTAGCCAATGGTTTATCAATTTTGTTAATTTTTTCAAAGAACCAGCTTTTGGCTTTGTTAATTCTTTCAATTGTTTTTCTGTTCTCTAATTCATTTAGTTTAGCTCTAATTTTTATTGTTTGTTTTCTTCGGGTGCCTGATGGATTCTTTTGTTGCTCACTTTCTATTTGTTCAAGTTGTCGGGACAGTTCTCTGATTTTGGCTCTTTCTTTTTGTATGTGTGCATTTATCGATATAAATTGGCCTCTGAGCACTGCTTTTGCTGTGTCCCAGAGGTTTTGATAGGAAGTATTTTCATTCTCGTTGCTTTCTAAGAATTTCCTTATTCCTTCCTTAATGTCTTCTATAACCCAGTCTTTTTTCAGGAGGGTATTGTTCATTTTCCAAGTATTTGTTTTCTTTTCCCTAGTTTTTCTGTTATTGATTTCTAGCTTCATTGCCTTGTGGTCTGAGAAGATGCTTTGTAATATTTCGATGTTTTGGATTCTGGAAAGATTTGTTTTATGCCCTAATATGTGGTCTATTCTAGAGAATGTTCCATGTGCGCTAGAAAAAAAAGTATATTTTGCAGCAGTTGGGTGGAGAGTTCTGTATAAGTCAATGAGGTCAAGTTGGTTGATTGTTGTAAGTAGGTCTTCCGTGTCTCTATTGAGCTTCTTACTGGATGTCCTGTCCTTCTCTGAAAGTGGTGTGTTGAAGTCTCCTACTATATATGTGGAGGTGTCTATCTCACTTTTCAATTCTGTTAAAATTTGATTTATGTATCTTGCAGCCCTGTCATTAGGTGCGTAAATATTTAATATGGTTATGTCTTCCTGATCAATTGTCCCTTTTATCATTATATAGTGTCCTTCTTTATCCTTTGTGGCGGATTTAAGTCTAAAGTCTATTTTGTCAGAAATTAATATTGCTACTCCTCTTCTTTTTTGCTTATTGTTTGCTTGATATATTTTTTTCCATCCTTTGAGTTTTAGTTTGTTTGTGTCTCTAAGTCTAAGGTGTGTCTCTTGTAGGCAGCATATAGATGGATCGTGTTTTTTTATCCAGTCCGTGACTCTCTGTCTCTTTATTGGTGCATTTAGTCCATTTACATTCAGCGTAATTATAGATAAGTAAGTTTTTAGTGCTGTCATTTTGATGCTTTTTCATGTGTGTTGTTGGCCATTTCATTTTTCCACATGCTTTTTTGTGCTGAGACGTTTTTCTTAGTAGCTTGTGAGATCCTCATTTTCATAATGTTTAACTTTGTGTTATTGAGTCGTTACGTTTTTCTTGGCTTTTTTCTTGAGTTATGGAATTGATATTCCTTTTTGTGGTTACCTTTTTACCCCTATTTTTCTAAGTAAAAACCTGACTTGTATCCTATTTCGCTTTGTATCACTCTCCATCTGGCAGTTCAATGCCTCCTGTATTTAGTCCCTCTTTTTGATTATTTTGATCGTTTGTCTATTGACTTCCATGATTTCCTGTTGTGTGTATTATTTTGTTTATTTATTTATTTTTTAGAATTAGTCTTAATTTGTTTGTTTTTGTGCTTTCCCTGTTTGAGTTGCGTTGATATCAGGACGTTCTGTTTTGTGACCTTGTATTGTGCTGGTACCTGATATTATTTATTGGTCATCCGGCCAATCTCCTTTAGCATTTCTTGCAGTCTTGGTTTAGTTTTTGCAAATTCTCTAAACTTGTGTTTCTCTGTAAATATCTTAATTTCTCCTTCATATTTCAGAGAGAGTTTTGCTGGATATATGATCCTTGGTTGGCAGTTTTTCTCGTTTAGTGCTCTGTATATGTCGTCCCATTCCCTTCTTGCCTGCATGGTTTCTGCTGAGTAGTCTGAATGTATTCTTATTGATTCTCCCTTGAAGGAAACCTTTCTTTTCTCCCTGGCTGCTTTTAAAATTTTCTGTTTGTCTTTGGTTTTGGCAAGTTTGATGATGATATGTCTTGGTGTTTTTCTTTTTGGATCAATCTTAAATGGGGTTCGATGAGCATCTTGGATAGATATCCTTTCTTCTTTCATGATGTCAGGGAAGTTTTGTGTCAGGAGTTCTTCAACTATTTTCTCTGTGTTTTCTGTCCCCCCTCCCTGTTCTGGGACTCCAATCACTCGCAAGTTATCCTTCTTGATAGAGTCCCACATGATTCTTAGGGTTTCTTCATTTTTTTTAATTCTTTTATCTGATTTTTTTTCAGCTATGTTGGTGTTGTTTCCCTGGTCCTCCAGAAGTCCCAGTCTACATTCTAATTGCTCGAGTCTGCTCCTCTGACTTTCTATTGCGTTGTCAAATTCTGTAATTTTATTGTTAATCTTTTGGATTTCTACATGCTGTCTCTCTATGGATTCTTGCAACTTGTTAATTTTTCCACTATGTTCTTGCATAATCTTTTTGAGTTCTTCAACAGTTTTATCAGTGTGTTCCTTGGCTTTTTCTGCATTTATCCTCATTTCATTTGTGATATCTTTAAGCATTCTGTAAATTAGTTTTTTATATTCTGTATCTGATAATTCCAGGATTGTATCTTCATTTGGGAAAGATTTTGATTCTTTTGTTTCGGGGGTTGGAGAAGCTGTCATGGTCTGTTTCTTTATGTGGTTTGATATGGACTGCTGTCTCCGAGCCATCACTGGGAAACTAGATTTTCCAAGTAGTCAGCTAAACAAAAATGCAGTCAGATCCTTATCTGAATTCTCTCTCTGGCTCCGGGTATTCGGATGTTAAGGGGGTCGCCTGGGGAGGGTGGGGGAGGGATCTGAGAGCTAGGAGTGTAGCACCACAGAATATAGAGCTGAACACCACGTTCACGCTCCGCCCCCGTTCGCCAAAATCCGGGCTGGACGGGTCCCTGGCTAGGACACTGCTTTCCTTGCTCAGAAACCAGTCACTTCCTCCTGGGGACTTCCTCCAGTGCGCGGCACCGCTCGTGGGCACTGGGTGGGCGTTTCCCACACGAACGGGTGGGCCCGCCCCCAGGGTCTATTCTGGCGATTATAATTAGGTCTCGCGGTCATGCCCCGCCCGTGCGCGTGCCCAAATCCCAGCGGGATGACTTCCGGGTTGAGACGCTGCTTTCCCTGTTCGGGAACCAGTCACTTCCTCCCCGGGACTTCTCCTTCCGGAGCGCCACACCTCTCGCGCGAACTGGTTTGGCGTCACCTGCACAGCCAGGTGGGCCCGCCCCCTGGGTCAATTCAGGGCAATAAAAATGGACTCCGCGCTCACGCCCCGCTCGTGCGCGCGCCCAAGCCCCGGCAGGACGGCACCCCGTCTGGGACGCTACTTTCTGCACTTCGGAACCAATCAGTTCCTCCGCACGTCCAGGTGGGCCCGCCCCCTGGGTCAATTCAGGGTAATAAAAATGGACCCCGTGCTCATGCCCCGCGCGCGCGCGCGCGCGCCCAGATCCCAGCGGAATGGCTCCCCGTCTGGGATGCTGCTTTCCCTGTTTTGAGACCAGACACTTCCTGGGGTTTCTCCCTCTGGTGTGCCGTGCCACACGGGCGGACTGGGTGTGCGTCCTCCCGCACGAACGTGTGGGCCCCACCCTGGGGTCACTTTAGGGAAATATAGTTGACCCTCCCCCCGCTCGCGGCCCGTCGGCTTCTCGCCTGACTCCCGGCGGGACGGCACCCCAGCTGGGATGCTGTTCTCCCCCCTCCCAGATCAGTCACTGCCTCCCGGGTGCTTCTCCCTCCGGCTACGCCCCTACGCCGCCCGCGCCAACCTGCTAGACTTCCTCCCCGGATGGGTTCGGGGGGGAAGGGGTGGGCCCCCTTTCTGTGCCGTCTGCCCCCCTGGGCTCTGCCCCAGATCAAGCTCTGAAGGTCACCTGCCTGGTGCGCTGGCTCCTAGTTCTGAAAACAGTCGCTGTCTGCCCGTATTTGTTCGTTTTCCGTCTCTAAGTCTGTGCTTGTTGTTCAGAGTTAGTAGATTTTTATGTGTGTGATCGATTCCCTTGTTTTTCCGAGTCTTTGTTGCAAGAGGGATCCGCGGTAGCGTCCACCTAGTCCGCCATTTTGGCCCCCGCCTTTACACTTTGTTTTGACAATATCTGCTTTTATACATTGATTCACTAATATTTTGCTAAGGACTTTTGAATCTATATTCATGAGAGGTTTTGGTCTGTAGCTTTCCTTTTCGTAATGTCTTAATCTGGTTTTGATATTAGGACAATAGTGGCCTCATGGGATCAGTTAGAAAGTTCCCCTTTTGCTCCTATTTTCTCAAAGAGATGGTAGAGAATTGGTATTATCTATTCATTAAATGTTTGGTAAAATTCACCAGTGAAACTATGAGTCTGATGCTTTCTTTTTGGAAGTTTATTAATTATTGACTCAACTTTTTTAATAGATACAGATCTATTCAGATTATTTATTTTCCCCTGTGTGAGTTTGGTAACTTTTGTCTTTCAAGGAATTGTCAGTGTTATTTATCAAATCTGTGGGCATAGAGTTGTTCATAGTACTACTTTATTGTCTGTATATTCCTACTGACCATCCCTCTTTCTTTTCTGATATTAGTAATTTGTCTCTTCTCTCTTTTTCTTGGTTGGCCTACAAGAAGTTTATCAATTTTATTGATCTTTTCAAGGAACTAGCTTTTGGTTTTATTGCTTTTGTTGTTTTACTGTTTTTACTTTCATTGATTTCTTATCTAATTTTTATTATTTCTTTTCTTCTGCCTGCTTTAGGCTTCAATATTTCTTTCTCTAGTTTTTTAAGGTAGATTAGATAATTGATTTTTAATCATTTTTCTTTTTTTGTCTTATTGGCAGCTCTTCCCTTTCCCCTTCTTGCTCCAATATCGGTTGTAGCTTTACTTTTGAATCACTAACATGGGTAAACTGGTTCGTACCTTTGGTTTCATAACCATAATTAAGTCTTCCATGCTCTATGTGTTGATTTTAGAAGTTGACAGCCAGGGAAGAGCATTTACATCTCGTGATTATTGTTCACTGCAGAGCCAAGTAATGTGCTAGGATTTCACATCCTTCTTAATCATTCTTTTTTACTGCATGCACTTAATGATATAAATTTTACTCGAAGGACTGCTTTTGCTGCATCCCCAAAATTTTGACATTCTGTCATATTTTCATTTGGTTAAAAATATTTTTCAATGTCTTTGAGACTTCTTCTTTGACCCATGTATTATTTAGGAGTGTGTTGTTTGTTTCCCAAATATTAAAAAAAAAAATTTCCAGCTATCTTTCTGTCATCAACTACTCATTTAATTCCATTTTGGTGTGAGAACATACTTTGTATGATTTCCTTCCTTTTACATGTGTTAGGGTATGTTTTATGGTCAAGAATGTGGTCTATTTGGTGAATCGACTATGGTAGACTAAGGAGAATGTGTATTCTGCTGTTATTGGATGGAGTATTCTATAAATTTCAATCAGATCCAGTTGATTGATAGTGCTGTTCAGGTCAGCTATATCATTACTGATTTTCTGCCTGCTTGGCCTGTCAATTACTGAAAGAAGGATGTTGAAATCTCAGCCTAAATAGTGGATTTGTCTATTCATTCCTTCAGTTCTATCAGCTTTTGCCTCACATATTTTGACACTATTTTGTTAGATGCATATACAACATGGATTAAGTTTCCTTGGAGAATCTATCCCTTTATCAGTATGGCATGCCCTTTTTTAAATCTCTGATAATTTACCTTTTTCTAAAGTGTGCTTTGTCTGAATTTAATGTACCTATTTCAGCTTTTTTTTCCAAATACTGCCCCATAGGGTTTCCAAGGCTGTAATCTTTACAGAAGCATCTGGTGGATTCAAACCACCAACCTTTCAGTGACCAGAAAAGAACTTAACCTCTGTGCCACCAGAAAAAAAAAACCAGGCCTCCTTAAATTAATATTAATATGGCATATCTTTCCTCACCCCTTTACTTTTAACCAGCTGTGTTGTAGTACTCTAGTACTGTAGAAAGGAACCCTGGTGGCAAAGTGGCTAAAGCACTCAGCTGCTAATAGAATGTTTGGCCATTTGAACCCACCAGCCGCTCTGCAGGAGAAAGATGTGGCAGTCTGCTTCCACAAAGATTTATAGCTTTAGAAACCCTATGAGGCAGTTCTACTCTGTCCTACAGGGTCGCTGTGAGTCAGAATTGACTCAATGGCAGTGGGTTTGGTTTGGTTTTGGTTAGTACTGTAGGTAATGATTTCTTCTCAATGCCCTGAGTTAAAAAAAAAAAAAAAAAAGAAGAAATTTGCTTGGATTTTGTTCTGGAAGACAGGTTCTAGTACTGATTCTACCACTTATGGGCATGTAATTTTAATCCTGTGCTTCAATTTATTCATGCAAAACCAATTATAGTGATTACTACCTGAGAAAGGGAGACAGGGCTGAGGAAAACAAATTAGATAATCATAACCATCCTATGGCTATTTCAACTTCTTTGTTGTTGTTAAATGCCATCAAGTCAGTTCCAACTCACAGCAACTCTACGTACAACAGAACAAAACACTGCCTGGTCCTGCACCATCCTCACAATCGTTGCTTTGTTTGAGCTCATTGTTGCAGCCAATGTGTCAGTCCATCTCGTAGAGGGTCTTCCACTTTTTCACTGACCCTCTACTTTACTGAGCATGATGTCCTTCTCCAGGGACTTGTCCCTCCTGATAACTTGTCCAAAGCACATGAGACAAAGTCTCACCATCCTTGCTTGCAGGCAGCGTTCTGCTGTACTTCCTTCAAGAACATTTGTTTGTTCTTTTGGCAGTCCGTGGTATACTCAATATTGTTTGTCAACACCATAATTCAAAGGCATAAACTCTTCTTCAGTCTTCCTTATTTATTCTCCAGTTTTCACATGCATATGAGGTGATTTAAAATATCATGGCTTGGATCAGGCACTCCTTAGTCCTTATCAAAATTCCTTAAATTCATTAAAACTTTTGTTTACTTGGACTGTTTTTGAAGATCAAGGTAGAGAATGTGAAAATATCTTGGAAATGAAAAAAATATTTAATACTTAAGGTTTTATTATTATGATTACAACTAGTAAACATATTCCGTCCTTTACATCCAGGTGAGTATCGTTTAAGCTCCGGTCTAGTTGTTTTCTTGTGGTTTGATAAAGTTTTCAATCAATTAATCATTTTATCAACAATGATATTTTTATCCCTGATTCTCAAGTATTTTTACCCCTGGAGATTCTACTTCAGTCCTGATTTTATCAGTGTGTTCTATTTTAAGTAGGCTTGGTTCAAAGAAGAGTGTATGACTTTGAAATAACCTAGATTTTCGGCATATAACTCCACATTTCATCCATAATTTCTCCCAGTGCAGCCATTCCTTTCAATGGATACTATCAGTAAAGTGATTATCATATACAGTACTCCTCATCAGATACAGATCTTATTTAAGTTGTGGCCATCCCTGCCATTTCTTTAAAGCAAAAGCCTGTAGATCATTTTTTTTTTCCTTATATAATTTAACGGTGAAATAGGTTTACTGCCTTACTAAAGAAATTATGGAAACTTTTGTAAAACATGAAATTGTCAGGATGTAACTACAGTATCCTTATGGGCAATTTTATTTTGAAACATAGTCAAGTGTGAATCAGTCTACTTGATTTCAAAATTATTAACACCAGCAGAGCACATTCTAAAATATTGTGAAGCACTGTCTTTATCCACTTGCACTTAAGAAACTTGTAAATGCACACAGAAGTCCATTTAGAAAAGGGATTAAATGCAAGTCGCTCCATTTGCAGAGTCCCCTAGTGACACTTCACAGGACATACGAAGATAAAGTGTTTACTTATCTTTTTATCTCTAGTTAGCTTTGATTTTTTTTTATTCATATGCATTACTCTTCCAGAATTGATTCTAATGTATCATGCCAAAAAGCTATCTCCTTAATAATCACTGGGCATAGTACAGGGCACAGTGCTCAATAGGTGATCAATGAAATCATAAATTAGGGTCTTAGGATAGGCGTAAATTATCCTTACAAAAGTCACTTATCCAAAGAGAGGAATGGTTAAAGCTAGGTTTAAAGAGACCATTGCTCTTTTTGGGTCATAGACTCCTCCTATTTCAAGTTAATAAGAGTTAAATGAACTGCTGCAGCCTGAAAGCGTTCATGCTTTTATAGTGCATAAATTTATACTAGCATTATTTTTATATAGTCTTGTGTTAAACTTGGATAAAAGTGCCAAGCAAGTGAAAGATCTACCATGCCTTCTTATAAAGATTTGCATTTGACAAGTGTCAAAAGAAATTTTGGTAGTAAGTTGTTGTTGTTTAGTGCCATAGAGTTGATTCCTATTTATAGCAACCCCATAAGTGAGAATAGGACTGCCCTCTAGACTGTCCTAGGCTGTTGGAACCCACTAGCCACTCTGCAGGAGAAAACTTTCCGTAAAGATTTACAGCTTTGGAAAACCTATGGGACAGTTCTAGTCTGTTCTATAGGGTCGCTGTGAGTTGTAACTGATTCGACAACAATGGGTTTGAGTTTTTAATCTTTATGGGAGCAGGTCACCAGGTCTCTTCTCCCTCAGAGCAGCAGGGTGAGTTGAAATCACTGACTTTCTGCTCAGCAGCTGAGCGAAAACCATTGTGCAGCAGGGCTCCTTTTAGTGGTAAACAAGTGGCTACAATCACAAGACAAATAAAACGTTAACAGCATACAATCTATTCTTTCTCTTGACTTTATCGCATCTGAAAACATGAAAGCATCTCTTTTACTTCTTAATCCAGGTCACGCACAGATATTTGAAAACTTAAAATTCAACAGTAGCCTGTGAAAGACCATTATAATCACACCTTAGGGTATGAACTGGTGAACTCCATTTAGGTGCTTCCATTAACACACTAAAAACCTTCCAAAAACACTATTACAGAACCCATATTTCTCTGAGTTGTCCACAAGATATCCTAAGAAACACTGTCATGTTTTGTTGTTGCTGTCGTTTTTCGCTAAATTCCACATGCATTATTTTCTGACCCCATATTCTAATATTGTCATTGCTAAACATAATTTGCTGAGCTGAATGATGTACATACAGAAGTTTGATTTTTATCACTCTAAACCGAAAAACTTTTTGCCATCGAGTCAATGAGTCAAATGAGATAAAACTTAATTTACAGAAATAGACGCATAAGAATTACTGAAGGAATTTATTTAAAAGGTCTAGAAGAACCTTTCCTAGCAGGTTTCCAGAAAATCGAAAAGTTACCAGATTTGCAGGAAACCAGTGTCAATGATCATAGCTGCCTGTAGCATTAGACAGGAAATCTGCAGGAAAAAAATAAATAAAGCCTGGAGACTGCAGAATAATACTTTCTCAGAAGACCAAGGGTCTGCCCACCACGACTATAATAATTGCTTTTGTTTTTCTCTTTCATCTTCCAGATCTCACACAATTGTTTCTTATTAGTAGAGTGAAAAATGGAACAATGCTGGCTGAAGGGTAGGTCAGCCATTTCTGGTACCAAACTCAGTTTAGACAGAAGCAGGTAGAAAAACAAAAAACCCTCATGGCCTTTCCTGCAGATAGGTGTTTAGTACAGGAAATGATATGCTTAAAATTTCTTTAGAATGCTGGAGGAAGTCAAGGTCAGGAAAACCATTGTTAGGTCTCAATTTCATTCTTAGATTTTAGAAAATCAGTAACTTGCAGGAATGGCAGAAAACTTCTGACAATAGTCTCAACTGCCTATAACACCAGGCAGACAAATTATTAGGGGAATATTTTTACCAGCTACAAAACTTACATGTCTGCCAGAGCTCATGCTTATGCCTGAGGCCACAGGAGAAGAAGCAATGGTTTTTGCCTTTCTTTGGCCCTCCAAATTGGCTTTGTCTTTCTGCCTTTCAAAGCTTCTCATTGGCAAAGCCTCAAATGGAAATTTGATGGCAAGGCTTCCTGCCCTTAAAAAAAAAAAAAAGAAAATGCCAGAAGATAATGGAGATGATTGTAAATTGAAATAGATATTTTTCTCTATTTCTTATTCTCTCACATCCCATCCCTCATCAAGTTCTGCTGATTCTACTTCTTAAACAGGTCTCAAATGTATACAGTCATCTCTACAACCACTATTATCATTCTAAGTCAATATTCTTTCTCACATGGAGTATTGCAATAATTCTTACCTGGCCCCTAACTGCATCTATTATTGGATTCATTTTCCTCAAATCTGCTGATCCTCAAGAATCTGTATATGGTCTCAAGAACTCTCTCAAGTGTGCCACAACCACGCCCCATTTATTTATTATTTTGTTTGGGAAAGTGTTGTTCTTGTGTTTTCACATCGTAGGTTAATTGTTTACCGCCCATCAAATGAATTCTCATGGTCAAAAATGATATGACAATATTGAAAATCAAGCAATGTTTTATGACTTTGCATTTATGGAATATATTTTATATAATTAAAATTGCTGTGCCTGTGCATAAGGGATCTGACTGTTAGAAATGTTGTCAAAGAGGATTATATCCATTCTGGGTCAACATGTCAAAAAGTTTAACTGACTAACAGAAAATAACTTGACTGATGTATCTCACATTGACTTTATCTCAACATAGAACTAGAAATTCTCCTTAACTCAGTCCTCTACTCAAAATTTTTTTTTTCCTTTTAAACCAGATATTATGACTAGTACTCTTCTACTTTCTGGTACTTCTCAGCATCACCAGTACTTTTCAGAGAATACAATCATTTTAATTAAATTTTAAAAATAAAAATGGACTTACCCTTTGGTCCTAGAAGATTTCTGTGGTTTTATCTGGAAAAAAAATAATAAATGTACCAATATGAAAAAATGTGAGAGTATATAAAGGATGAATTTTGATATGATTTCCTGACTTTATATATTGAAATATTCTCAAGCTGATCTAAATAGGATAATACCATATGGCTGAAAAACTTGCCTTTTTTTTCTACTTGTCAAAATACAACACATATTTATTGGAGGCAACACATCGTTAAGATCTGGGTAGAGAATAAATGTGGAAAAAAATGGGGGACAATGACTAGAAAATTGGCAGACAACAATAATAGGAGGAGTAAGAGGTGAGTAAGTCAAATGCCAGCTCCTGTAACACGAACCTGGAATCTGGGCACTGTGAGGGACAGTAAGCAGTACACATTGTAGAGGACTGTCAGGGAAACACCACACTTAGGAAAGAATCATATATCAGTGATACCTAGGAGGGAAAGGAGGGAGTATTTCTGAGCAGCTTGATCACAGAGTTGGTTTTTCTGTAAAGCAGAGGGTAAAAGAAGACTGTGGATTCTTTACGCATAACTTAAATTCTCCACATGATGGGTCATGACCATGAATAACTTGGACATGAGCTTCGGAATAGGTGCTGAATTAAAGTTGAGTAAATGAATAAATCAGTGAACTTCTACTACCACAAGTTTATCCCTTTGAATCTAATAATTGTATCCAGTAACCTCACTAATGTTTTAAAATCCATTCTACAGTTTATTAAGTAGTACTATTGGACATACAGCTGAAAGAATTTGAAAGTGGTCTGATGTTGGGAACTCCCTAAAAGAGGTATCCAGTATGTATGGTGGCAACCTTAGCTATTCATATTTAAACTGGGATTTAAATTTGAAGTTCTAAGTTTGGCACAGACATGAAATGAAAAGAAGCAATTAAAATGAATTATTTAGCATAGTAAGAAGATTCCTCATACTCTAAGAGAGTATGGATACTAAAAATAGTTTGCTTTAATGCATATTTGTTCATATTTGCAGTGAAACGTAAGTATACCTCAGTTAAAATATGGAGCTGACCTTTGTACATTTCTCACAGTCAAATCCTTATGCATAGGGATAGTAATTTTAATTACATAAAATGTATTCCATAAATGTAAAGTCAAAAAACATATCTCTTTATCTTCACTGTTGTTGTTGTTGTTCTTTTTGGGTGCCATAGAATCAATTCCAATCATGGTGATCCTGTGGTGAAGACCAGAACTGCCCCATGGGGTTTCCCAGGTTGTAGTATGTAAGGATACCAAACTGCCAGCCTTAACTGCTGTGCCACAGTAGGAGTTATTACGACACAAAAGAAGTAAAACACTTTCCCAATACACTCTAGAGCCTGGCAGCCTAAGTGTGAAACCAACTCTAGTACGTCCAGGTTTGCGATCTTGTGCAAATCTGAGCTTTGATGTGCCATTGCTTTCTCTTAAAGAAGATGGGGCTAATAATTAAAATCTAAAATAATTCAGTGACTTAATATATGTAAAGCAATTGAGACATTTCCTGGAACATAATAGTATTTTATGAATATTAGTTATTTAATGTAGTTTTAAAAATACATTGTTTAAAATCAAGTATATTGTTATTACATATGCATACATTATTTGATTATTATATATAAGGGATTATACATCTCAAATTTTTTCAATAGCTCAGTTTATTTCCTAAACATGGTCACATTTAGTTAATTTAATCTAAATATTCAGTGAGACTAGGAACTTGAAAGAATACCTTCAGTTTTAATCACCTATAATACTTACCAAAATATGTAAGCCCACATTAAGACTAATAAGAATAATTTTTTCTAGTGAAAATAATGTTGAGAGAAGCGTAAATAGGGGAAAGAGGAACTATAAAAACATGGGCTAAAATATTAATGTTTCTCTTTCATATCCTAAAGATATCTCTGTCAGTCATTTAGCAAATTTAATATAAAACTTTCCTGAGAACTTAGATTTGCACAAAGGCAACAAAATAACTTTATAAAATTGTATTTACAATATTTAAAAGTTTAACTGAATTCTTCTTTGAAAATAATGTCTAAACAAGCACAAATCCCCTTCATCTGATTGTGACAAGTTTTGATAGCCTTATTCAAGTATTTCTAATAAACACTAGTAAATAACGCATGGTATACACTGCCAACTTTTGATAATTTTGCCCCTTGTCTCAAATTTACTTGTCAAGATGCTGAAAAGTGTGAGGAGTTTTAGCTCTGTCAAATACTTATAAATTCAAGAAACAACATTATTAATTATTATCTCCCCTTTATCTGTGAAGAACAGAGCCAAATATCGCCACCAGGGCCAACATGGGAAACAGGATTAGAATTTTGCAGCAGCAAGGTACTAATGGGTCAGATGCCATTACATTGCAACTTCAAAAATGAGAGAATTAAAATAATGCCACTATTATATAGTTTACTAACAGGAACATTAAGCTGGGTAGTGGGATGGGGATATATTTTTTGTCTGTGTGATATTTAGAAGCCACTATCAGCTGTCATATCCTCCACCTTCCTTCCTCTCCCGTTTGCTTCAAGTCTTCTCTGCAAAGTAAACAGTTACCTTTTTCCAAGCATTCCCCACCTAGTGGTGTTAGATCCCATTCTGGCTCTCTATAAATGACCACAATTATCTTTTCCTCTCCAAGACATGTTGTATAAAAATAAACATATAAATACACTGCAATCACCTATGTGTTGGAAAAAAAAAAAAAGGCAATGGCCTTATTCCAATACAAGGACAAATGCAAAGATCAATTTGGGTTTTTTTTTTTTTTTAAGTTAGATCATATCACAGACTTCCTTTCAGCATCACATCAAGTAAAAGCCCTACATCTTTTTACTGGTAGTACATCTAAGACCCATATCTCATTTAGTTTCAGGGCCATAATTAGAGGGAATTAGAGTCATTCATATTAATTTTCTTAACTTCTGCTGATTATTTTTACTAAATATATACTTTTTAGTCCCTTCAGTATACTTGTTCTCTGGAAATTTTTTAAGTTTCCTCATTCCAAATATATTAAAACATAAAGTTAAAATAGGGAAGGTAGTCATTCAAAGGAAAACAGTCTTTATTCACCAATGGCATAATAATTTATGTAGAAAATTCCATGGAATTTACAAGAAAAACTATTGGAACAAATGTGTTTGGTAAAGCTGCAAGATTTAAGATTAATATACAAAAATCAACAATATTCTATATACAGTAATGGACAAACAGAAATTGAAGTTTTAAAAATACCCTTTATAATAGTAAAATATATGTATATATATATATATAACACAGGGAAAATTCTGACAAAAATTTGAAACAGAGTGAAAACTAAAAACAGTGCTGAGAAATAATTAAAGATGACCTAAACAATTGGAGAGATACACTTTGTGCGTTGGTCAAAAGAGTCAACACTGTTAATATGTTAATTATGCAATATTTAATATTGTATATAGTGATTGAACATATATTAGGTTTATATTAGAATATATATGATTAGCTATGTAAATACTGAGATTAGATTATATGATTTATGTAGTTTGTTCAATCCTTTACCAAATTGCCTTTCTATTATTTATCCATAAGAATATATGAATTTTAATACAAGTTAGTGATATGAAAAATACATGGCTACCAAAATTGTAAAGGATTAAAATTTTGAACTCTGAATTTCTGTGATGTGTTCATCACATCGAATGTTGTTCTGTACCTTCTTGGTCTAATCATGCTTGACTATCTTATTTCAGGTGTTCCATTTTTCTACAGAAGAATTAAGAATTTTTAGCTATAAGTAGGTTAGATAAACCTTGAGAGGTTTAACTATATTTCATTACACAATCTAAGAGAATATACTTTCAATTTGACCTGGTACATAATTTCCTCTCTCCTTTTCCTTACCTTCCATCCTTCCTTCCTCATAGCCTATGCAATTTTCTGAGTCACTATACGGAAATGCAAAAATTGACATTTCTTCTTCCCAAACTATTAACATATGCTGTCCCGTTTGTCTCGTAGTTCATTCTCATAATCAAAGCCTTTCACAAAGTATCTTCTCAACCAGTACTGAGGAATGAGTTACATACAGATAGCTAGTGAATAGGTGGCTCCAAGCTCCAAGCAGAACACATTCCCTCTGAAATGTTACTCGTAGAAATCATTGGAGAATGAGATTAGTCATCTACAGTTGTTATCTAGCAAGACAATTTGCAATTTATCGATTTATGATTAGGACTGGAAATTAATGGAACTATGGATGTAACTAACATATTTCATTTAAATTTAGGCATATTAGCATTATCAGTGTGTTTAAAAGGTTAGGTATGTTCTGGGTAAAGTCTAGAAATCATTGGTCCATGATTAAGAAACACATCTCTTTGTGTTTTGGTTTTTTTGTGTGTGTATTTTAAACACGGAATTAACCTGAGCATAGAAAGACAACACATGTATCATTGATACACAAAAATATTCCTCGCTGATTTCACTTTTTTGTTTTGTTTTTCTAGTTGATCAGCATTGTGATCTGTAATTTGATATTCGTTATTGATTTTCTGCCAGGAGATAGTACCCTAAATTAAAATAAGAAAATATCCTATTCTAAATTAGTAAATTAAGGTTCTTAGAAATAAATAGATATGTTGATGTTTTGGTTAAAATATATCAGTGCATTAGGATTCTTTAATACTGTGTAACTTGGTAAAAATGAATGAAAAGCTGCATATATATGAGTCACACTTAATTTGTATTTGTTCCAATAAGTGCGTTTCCAATTTAAATTTTTTTTTCAATTCCAAATCCTCTCAATGTTTAGATATCCACTTAGTTCCAATTATATGTAATGTAAATTGAAGATATACAGAAAGTTCTACTTCTCTCTCCATGTCATATTTCTTCATTCTTCCTCATCATGTCTTGGAATTTGAACTTTTCTTCTTAGAATTAAACACATTCTGTGTGAGTATGTGTGTCTTTGCATTAATCTTCTCTCAAAATATATACGAGAGAAATATATTCTTGATGCTCTACTTTTTTTTTTTCAGGCTGCATGACCAAATTCCACTGACATAAACAGAGGTTGTGTTTGCCATTGTAATAACACAAAGGCTTCCCAATTTCTGCAGATCATGGAAAAGATATTTCAATTCATTAGTACATGGCATGAAACGGTGAAATAATAAAGCTTTGTGGTAATCTTGGTTAATTTCTCTTACCTGTAACTTTTATGCTGATTTCCCTCATTTTCAACATTTCTGTAATTCTGTTTTATCTCATACTCATTTCCATCCTCCAAAGGAAGAAAAATCGTTTGCTAATTGAAAGGAAATCATCAGGCAATTACTAACACTTATAAGGATCTGCTCAGTTCCCCTATACACCTATTTGATTGCCTCCCACACAGTAAACAAACAGAAAGCTGCAGAGATGTTTACATATTAGTAAAAACTTATATATATATATAGTTATGGAATTTATTTAGAGCCAAAATTTTAAAGAGATTCAGCAGGATAAACAGTTCCAAATGATAAAATTAACATTGATTTAGCCACCCTCGTATCCCCTCAAATTAAAACATTAATTATGAAAAGAATATGTTTTGCATCTTAAAAATTCTATTTTTATAGCTCCTACCTTACCAAGATTCTCTGGAAAAAATAATATTAAAATATTAGCCTAAATAAAATAAAGCAAGTCAATTTCAAAGTCTTTGAGATCTGTACGCCTCTTATTCTACTTCAGTCAGTTTAGTGAGGACTGAATCCTGGACTCCTGTGCCAACGCTTCTTCCAAAGCTCACCTACTGTGAAGAGGACATTGACAACGTTGGGAGTACCACGTATTCGGTACGGAAATATTTTAGACTGTTTTTTTCTTTCTTTCTTTTTGGTTTGTTTTTTGCTTTAATGGTTGAGTTTAGATTAATCTAAAATTTACATAATCATCTTCTATGTGATTAACAGAATATGACTGGTGGAGCAAATAATTTTGAAAGTAATCTTCTTTATAAGAAATGTTATCATCCAGGTTGCATTTACAATGTCATCATAACCTTCCAAGCTGTGTTCTTTTCCACACACACTCATGACAGTCCTTCTAGTTTTTTTTTTCCCCAATGTAGAACACCTCATGTATATAAACAAATGATAAACATTACAAAAAAGTGCTTTAAAATTTTATTTTCAAGATCTTATTTTATTTTTTTAATGTAGAACCAGTCGATTGAATGAATACTTGGATTTACCTCCCTTGCCTCCGAAAATTCTCCCAATGAAAACAGTGGATTTTGAAAGAGATGAATACACAAGGAAATGGAGAGCATAAACGGAAAGAAAAGCAATGACATTTCAAAAACTAGAAAGCAAACGTGAAAATGATAACTGCCCTAGCAGGTATAAGAAAATGGAATCCTAGACAGATATTGGAGCAAGTCAAGATGCTACCTGATCTGCATAACAAAACTTCTCAAAAGCTCAAGAATTAGCGGCCTCAGATTCACCTGAAAATGAGGTGAGCCTGTGGCAGAAATCAGAAGGATGAGGTGAATATTTATGAGAGAAGAATTCAGAGCCTCGGACCCCTTGCCTTATTCTGCCTTCTGAAGCCATTTCTCTCCCACCTTGTCTGGTGACTGGATGATTGTTCTCCTGGGACAAAAAACATAGAGGTTATCTAGATTGGAGGGTGCCAGCTAGGGATGAGAGCAAAGGTGCCATACTGCACACCGGGCACTAAGTATAATCACTCAAAACACAGCCTCCATGTGCACAGTCTGTGCCCTACAAAAACATACTCTGTAGAGGAGAATAGGAACACCTGAGCATAGGGGGTTGCATACCTCCACTCTATCACTCACAAGGCTGTGTTTGGCATGGTGGGGATTCATACAATGTGTAGTAGTGGTATTTCTGAAAATGACATAAAAATGCTGAGACCTCAATTTCTTGTTTCCCATTGTTGTTGTTGTTAGGTGCCATCCATTTGGTTCCGACTCATTGCCACCCTAAATACAGCAGAATGAAACACTGCCAGGTCCTGTGCCATTCTCACAATCGCTGCTATGCTTGAACCCATTGGTGCAGCCACTGATTCACCTCGTTGAGAGTCTTCCTCTCTTTCACTGACCCTCTACTTTACCAAGCATGATGCCCTTCTCCAGGGACTGGTCCCTCCTAATAACATGTCCAAAGTAGGTGAGACAAAATCCCCCATCCTCCCTTCTCAGGAACATTCCGGCTGCACTTCTTCCAAGACATACTTGTTTGTTCTTCTGGCAGTCCATGGTATATTCAACAGTCTTTGCCAACACCGTAATTCAAAGGCATCAATTCTTCTTTGGTTTTCTCTATTCATTGTCCAGCTTTCTCATGCATGTGAAACGATTGAAAATACCACGGCTAGGATCCCTGTGAGTCAGAACCAACTTGATGGTTATACAGTTGATAAAATAAGACCCCCCAAAATGTGTAGAGACATAAAAGATCAAAACAACGGTGTCAAGCACCTTGATTTAACTGATAATTCTAGAATGTTATACTCAATAGCTACAGGATGCATATTCTTTTCAAGTACACATTTTACATTCACCAAGGTAGTACATACACTGTTCTATCTTTGCCCAATAATGCAAGTCTCAGTTAAAATACTCATATCACACAGATTATGTTCTTGGACCAGGTTGGAATTAAATTAGAAATTCATAAGAACGTTATAACCAGAAAAAAATCAAAATATGTGGAATTTCAAAGTATTTTTAAGTAACCCAAAAGCCAAAAATAATTTAGAAAATATTTCCAATATTTGTCTTTTTTTTTTTTTTTGCCTTTGTTACTGTTGTCAGGTGTTCTTGTTCTATAATATGTTCTCTCAGTAAGTGACTTGCCTAATCATATTCTTAATGATGTCATCTGATGAACAGAAGTTTTGAATTTTAAGAAGTCTATTTTATAATCATTGATTCTTTTGGGGTTTTTTTTTGGGGGGGGCTTTTATCTGTTGTTTTCCATGTCCTGTGCTAGAGATCCTGGTTTTATCCCAGGTCATGAAGATATTCTCCTATGTTTTCTTCAAAAATTTTATAATTGTAGCATTTATGCTTAATACTATGATCCAACAATTAAGTTATTTTCTGCAGTTTGAAATAAGGGTTGAGACATTTGATATCCAGTTGTTCTAGCACCCTTTAAAAAAAAAAAAAAAGACTGGGTTAGCCCTATTGCATTGTTTTGGTGGCTGTGAAAAATCAAATGATTATATTGACATCATCATTTCTGAGTTCTGTATTGCTTTGATCAATTTTTCCATCTAATCATTTATGTCCATGCTGAACTATTTTGGTTACTTGTCTTTATAACATCAGCTCCTTTAAATTCTCTAACTCTATTCTTCTTTTTGAAGGTTTATTTAGATATTCACATTCCTTTAAATTTGCATGTAAGTTTTAGAAATAGTTTTCAATTTCAACATTTAGCATCTGGGATTGTTTAGGGATTGTATCAAATCTAAACATCAGATGACAGAGAATTTTAGCAATATCACTTCTATGTTGAAAGATACTTTTGTAGCTGAACATTCAAAGTTATACAATTGCCTCCAAGGACAGTTTTAGCAGTATCCAGAAATTCTGAAATGTTATAAATTCATTTTTCTTCATTTCAAAACATTTTCCAATTTTGCTCGTGATTTCTCCTTTAACCTAGGGATTATTTGAAATGTGTTGTTTAATTTTCAAATATTCTGGATTTTCCTGGATGTTAATTCATAATTGAATTCCATTTGGGCAAAGGAATTCAACACTGCATTTGTTGTACTGACCCAGTGCTGTTTTCTATTTCACTACATTCTTATGAGGTTCACAATTTTTTTTCCTTGATTGATTTGGTCTCAGCTGTATAAATAAACAGTACAAATAAACCAGAAGAATCTTTCAGAGTTCAGAAAGACATACGCTTGTTAACAAATGGCATGTAGAAAGGAAGATCTCTATCCTTCTGTTGCGAGTGGTCACTTGTCAGATGAAAAATCTCTCCTGGCTTTGCAACAAATAGGTTGGTGCTAAATCCCAGAAAATATCCGATTCTTCAAGACAATCAGACAAAGAAAACAAATTAGATTGCTGGTTACCTATAGCCTGAGAGTTTCTCAGTCTCCCGGTGTTATTTCCACTAACGGAGAAAATACAATGCTGGCTGTATTGATGACAGAACAAGATTTCACAAAGAAATAGAAATGGCATCATGCATAGAGGGAAGCTCTGTAACACGGCTGACTGCACTCTGGGAGCAGAGAAAGACAATCTGTTCACTAGATGCTTATGCAGTTCCATTCTGAGTTTTTAGCTGGAACGTCTGTCCGTGAAACGACAGTTCTCAGACAAATGCATTGAAACAAAAGCATGTTCTCCTATATTTCACAAGGGAATCCAGAATAAGTGGTTTCCCAAATAAAAGGTATTTAAAAAAAAATAAAGTACAGGTTTACCAATGCTACATTAGTCTATTATTGATGGAAATCCTTTTCTTCTTATTTATTCTGTCTGTAAGTGATATTATATACTTACAGATATCAATATTGCATTGTCTAGGTTGGAGTTATTTTCTCTTCTGAAGTCTGCAACTTGCAAAAAAAGCAGCATGTTTCTATTTATTTGGAAGCCTGGTGACAGGAAGTACTTGCTGCTTTCAGTTTATATTAGAATTCCCCCCCTCCTTTGACTACAGAACGGGATGTGCTTAATCACAGTAGAGTGAGGGCAAGGTGTCAGCTTTCCTCTTTCAGTTACTTCTAGATCTTTTTCCCTGAACAGAGGCAGGAAAAGAACATTTTTTTTAAAGCTTTCAAAATAATTCAGGGTAAAAAACATATATATACACATTTTTTTTTTTTTAAAGCTTCCAAAATGATTTGAATGTCCTGGGATAAACAAAGTTTTCTTGCACAGGACATGGAAAGCAACAACTATTAGGAAGCAAAGACATGACTACACCACCCTAAAAAATAAATAAGGAAAATTAGATTTCAAACTCAAAGGGCTGCAATCATATGGTTTGGCCACACTTGCTGTTTCCTTTTCATCATATAACAAGTGTGTTTAGAGCCACAGAAAGGGACAACTAGGTCAGTATCAAAGATACGGTGAATACACAAAACACCTTTACAGCTAACATTGATTGAGAAAGTATTCTGTGCCATGAGCTACACTAAGTACTTTTACATACATTATCTCAATTAATACTCCCAATAATTTGGAGTTATTATTCTCTCAAGTTTACATATGAAGAAATAGAGGCATTGAGTGGTTGCATAACTTCTTCAGACTCCCACCACTAGTCACAAGTGGAACAGAAAGACCTGAAGACAAGACAGTTTGGCTGCAGAGTCTACTTTTCACTCATCACACTATACCTCCTCTGTACACTTATAAATAAGATGAATAAAAAAAAGAACTTATTAGAGCAGTGATTCTCAATCTACATGAAAAAATAATCTAATCAAACACTAATCTGGGTGTTTCTGCAAAGGTCTTTTGTAGATGTGATTAAAATCCATAATCAGTTGCCCTTCTGTAAGGAGATTATCCAAAATAATCAAGGTGGGCCTGACTCAATAAGTTGAAAGAATTTAAGAGCAGAGCTGAGGTTTTCTTTAAGAAGGAATCCTCTCTGTGGACAGCACCTTTACCCTGAGACTGAGAGCTTCAGCCTGCCTTTCCTGGTGGCCTGCCCTATAGATTTCAGACTCACACAAGCCAGCCCTGCAATCCCATGAGCCAATTATCTGCAATACATTTCTTAGTACACACCTCCTAGTTTTATGTTTCTCTTGAATCTTGGCTGATACAGATACCGAAAAAAATTATAGATTTATATCAGGACCATTTGGGGCAGTATTTTCAGACTGTTCCTGCAGCAGTTCTTTTCACACATCCTATTATTTCACAATACTAGCAAGGCTTGAAGTCTGCGTGTCTGTGTAAAGACACACAAAACACAGGCTTTAACCATTAATATCAGATCATCACTGTATAGACAAATACCACGATTTATGATACGGAGATCTTTAAGATAAGTTCTGTAAAAAAACAGTATGCTGTTTTACTGGGGAACTCTTCAGATTGTTCTTCTAGGGTAACATTTGCATTTTCAATATTGACACATCTCATTTATTTCTCTGGTAATTTTTTTAAAAGTGTTTTCAAAAGCAAATGTCTTAAAAACAAAAGAGCAGTATAAATATTTAGAATGAGTGATAGATGCTTTAGATTTCTAATAACTGTGTAGCCAGTTTCCCTGGGAAGCTTACAGGCATATACATTCTATTGTAAAATTCTGTCTTTGATACATTAACCCAATGACAGTAAGCTAGCATAATCAATGTGGATGACAACTTCTTGGTGCAAATTCCTTTAGAAAATTTTAAATAAATATTTCAAGTCTTCATTTTTCCTTGGCATTTTATAAATGACGCTTTGCATAAAAGCTTCAATGGTTATTACACATAGCAAAGCCAAGTTTCATAAAAACAGAAAATAAATAATGCTGTTTTAGTTTATTTAACTTATATTAACATTGGTGAATAACAGTAGAAAAGTAAATCAATAATGAATAAACGGTAAAATGGGGAAAGTCATCAATATATCTTGGTCATAACTTTCAGCAAAACTGGAAATGAATATTTTAACATTTCATATTTATTTTTATAAATGAATCCATATGTATCTAGACTGTTTTAAATTTTTCAGTATTTACTTTTTTTCCTAAATGAAAGAGCTATATATTTCAATAAAAAATCATTTTAATAAATAAATGCATATTTTTATAAATATATATATTTCCTGCTAAGGAATAGTCCATTAAATAATATTGTGAATTAATTACAACTTATTTTTTTTATAATGCCACCAGGTAAATTTTTCTATAGTTCTTTTTAGATTTTAATATTGATACAGAAATTTCCTCACCATAATTTCTACTCATTAATTTGAATTTTCCCATATGGGGCTTTATTCACCATGTCCAATTTCTTTTACACGAGTACCTCTTTGATTATTTAAAGATATTTTCTGTGTCCTCCTAATTTTCTTTTTCACCAGGAATGAATTCATTTTGTCATATATAAACTTTTGTTTTCTTTGCAATCTTATTCATACTCTTTGGGACATGTCCTATGTTAGTCATTTATTTCAAGTCTGAAGCTCAGACTTCAAACTAATAGTCCAAGAACTCTCAACTCTCTATATTATATAGAGCAATTATCTATTATCAGAGATAGATATATAGATACACATTAAACATACATAGTTATAGAGATATAAATCTCTGAATGAGAAAGAGATAAGTTTGTACTGCTTTTAATTCTTCTTTTTACATCTATGTTAGTGTGACTTTCACATTTCATATTTAAAAGCTGAAGCTCTGAGAGAATCTAAAACATGACCAAGGTTCACATGCCTGCTACATGGGTAGAGCTGTCTGTAATTCAGAGAGACTAGAGGATATGCGTTATTATGCATTAGTCAAAGTCAAAGATGATAATACTGATATGCGTTATTATGCATTAGTCCAAGTCAAAGATGATAATACTGGCTTTGCCGGTGATTACATAAAAGAGTTGATTCCTATCCAGGGTTTTATCACTGGTCCTACCACTTCTACTGTGAAACTGAGCAGGTGCCTTGCGAGGCAATACTTGCCCTCCTCAAGATTTGACTCTAAAAGCCCCTGCTGGCCACTAGTCCAAGAATGATTCCAAATCCCTGCTGGTGTCACTGAAGAAGCTGTGGCCCTGATAAGGGGGAAATGGATTGTACATCAAAGCAGCTGTAGTAATTCATTGCTATGAACCAGCAGGAAACCTGGAGAGCACACATGGAATAGACCTGTGTGGATCTGGGACAACAGGAGACAGAATTTAGTCTGCATAAGTTGGAGTTTGTCAATATGGGTAGGAGTACTCTCCTGTGATTTAGGTTTTAACTTCCTTTCTAGAAAACCAGGAATCAAGTCTAATACACTATTGGGATGATCCCGAAGTCTGGAAACACGATGACCAACCTTAAATAAAGCAAAGCTGTCACGACTGCCCTGGCAGAATGTGAAGAAAGTGCTCAAAAACCTCAGAAGGTGAGTATGCATAAAGGGTCTCTCATGTCAGAGAATCCCCAAGATGGGTTTACCCCCAGTAATATAGTCATTGCTGTTGTTGTTGCCATTGATTGAGTTGATTCCAACTCATGGTTATCCCCTGTATTACAGAACAGAACTGTTCCATAAAGTTTTCTTGGCTGTAATCTTAACGGAAGCAGACTGCCAGGCATTTTCTTCTGCACCAATGGTGGGTGTGTTCAAGCCATCAACTTTTAGGTTAACAGTGGAGTCCAAACCATTTGTGCCATCTGGGGACCTTGATTCAAATTGCAGACCTTTTGGTTAACAGCCGTAGCTCATAACCACTGTGTCACCAGGGCCCCATAACATAAACAAAAAACCCAAATCTGCTGTTTTCCTGTAGACAGAGTAGACCCTATAGGACAGAGTAGAGCTGCCCCATAGAGTTTTCAAGGAGGATCTGGTGGAAAAAACTGCTGACCTTTCAATTAGCACCCACTTCGACGGCACTGGGTTTTTGGGGTTAACCTCTTTAACCACTAAGCCACCAGAGTTTCCATAACGCAGTTACTGCCATTCAAACGCTAAAGCTAAAATTTACAGTAAGGACAGAAGAGCTAACCTGATAGTGAAAATAAAAATACTTGATAGAATTGCTCTGTGTTACTATAAAAATATGTATCATTACTTGCAGGGATACAGTGTGATTGTGTCTGTGCAGTTTATATAAAATTTTCCGAAGGAATTCACAAGGTGTGCAGGCTCAGCTGTTGATTAAAGAAGTAACAGAAAAGTGGAGCAATTAAAGCTTTCAGAGGAAAAACTGCACATAATTTTCCAGGTGTATTAGTAATGCAGTCTTACATCATGAGCGACCTCCCCTGGAGGCATATAGCGTCTATGGCAGGCCCAAGCACTGGGTTCCTTATTAGGGCAGTCAGGAGGGTAACAGCGCCTTGGGGCAATCTCTAATTTACACTCCCTCACCCATTTTTACCCCTTTACAAGCTGAATAGACATTGATAGCAGCAACACATGACAAACGCCTTTCTTCCTCAGTCAGACGCCTTTCATATTTGTGGGGCCTCTGAATGTCATTCGTCCACTCATACAGCACACCCTTGTACTTGCAGTCCCCACGCCACCGCCGCCCCCCACCCCCACCCCGCCTCGTGTCTACTGTGCTCCAGGAAGGATGTTGGGCCTTACCGGGTAAACAGAGGCTGCTTAGTGGTGTCCTCCCTTCAAGTGGTGCCCAGGGGGCACCTGTCATACCTACCCTCCCTCTCGGTACCCACCCTCCCATGCACCCCGCAATTTGTCCACAGCCCTAGGCAATTTCACTTAGCTGGGAGGAAACTAATCTTAGAATTTGGGTAATTCACTGTACTAAACACATAATAAGTTTGAATTCCAATTCAAAATATTTTACATTTTAAAAATTATTTCAAAATTCCATGAAAACAACCGAGGAACTTTTTTCCCAAGGACAATTTGCATTAAAAACATTTCTGAAACGGTGATGTACTGCTGACAATAAATTATTTATTTTTCATTTTATTATAACCTCTATATTTACCATCATAGTATGTATGCAAATACATTTGGTATTATCAACAGCACAAGTTGCATAATTGATTAAGTAAGAATGCTACCTTTTTCATAGACAAACATAGCAAGAACTTCCTTATAACGTATTGACATTCTTGAAACCAGCTATTCTATTTCCCAGCTAGAATTAAAACATAGTCTTGTAAAATCACTTTAATTATAAGCTTGTTAATGACTGAAAATTTATTCACTTTGAATACTGGGAAACCCTGGTGGCGGAGTGGTTAAAAGCTACGGCGGCTACCCAAAAGGTTGGCAGTTTCCATCTACCAGGCGCTCCTTGGAAACTCGATGGAGTGGTCCTACTCTGTCCAAAAGGGTCGCAAGGATTTGAAATCGACTTGACAGCACTGGGTTTTTGTTTGTTTGTTTTTTAGTTTTGCAATATTAGGATACAATGTTCATGCATATAAAACCAAAAAAAGCAAACCCACTGCCGTCGAGTCGATTCCCACTCATAGCGGCCCTATAGGACAGAGTGGAACTGCCCCATAGAGTTTCCAAGGAGCACCTGGTGGATTTGAACTGCTGACCTTTTGGTTAGCAGCCATAGCTCTTAACCATTACGCCGCCAGGGTTTCCATGCATATAAAAGACAACCTTAATTTGAAAGTTCATATAAGATACGTAATTTAAAATTTTATTAGCCATGGTGATTTAGAAAGAGTTTTATACTATCAGGAGTAGAAATCTATTCCCATGTTCATTTAATTTCAGAAAAGTGACTGCAGGAATAGGGTGGTAGTGTGCCTGACCTCCGCCTCACCTGGTGCTGGGCTTGCTATCAGTTACTCCTGGTAAACAGGCAGTCACATGCTAGCTATGCCGTCCTGACCCCTCAGAAGTCTCCGAAAGGAATACTGAGAAAAGAAAGGTGCAAGGATCTTGGAGAGTCAATCAGGCTCACTGGTTCTTGGTGCCCACACAAAGCAGTTCCCGTGTTTGTTGTTCAAGGATAATTATTACCAGCACCCACGTTGTTCTGTATGGAAAATCATAACTCTTCATGACAGATTTAAAAGTAGAAGAAAGCTCCTTGTCTGATAGAAAGAATGCTGCTGGGTCTTCCCCACGTAGTTGTCTTGTGCAGAGATTTCTGAATTCTTTACCTACAATAAAGGTAATGCTTGAACACTTAAAATGCAGGTTTTTTTCTTGACCTACGTAGTTTAAATAATCCCCTTTTTAGTAATATTTAAATTCTTACTTTATGGGAGATAATAATACGTATTCCTGCTACTTGCTTGCTTTTAAATCAATACACAGGGGCTAAAATAAAACGTAATCCTATTTAGCATGCTGTCTTTTTTGCAAATTTAAGATAACTGAATTGAAAGACACTGGTAATCATATAGGAATGCTGGCTTGAAATACGTTTCATATTAAAAGAAGTTTATTACAGAATCAAGTCAATTTGCTAAGGAAAACATTGTTCATATTTTTAAATGTTTTGAGCATGACATTAAAGATCTATTTTTTCCAAATGTCTGAATAACATTTACTTCTTCATTACAGGGTTGCCCCTAGAAAATGTTATCTCCTTCACCCAAGATTGATATTCCAACTTGTCAATTCAAGTTATGGCCCTGTAGTCTATAACTAGAAAATGCTATAAATTAGAAGGAAACTATTTTATTAAAAATACCTTATCTAAAAGACTTCAACCAGAATTGAGCAAATTTAGCCTTCTTTTAATACTCAAATATTGATCCTCTTGATGAAGGAAAGAAAGTGCCCTTGATTACTACAGGGATCCAATTCTAGACAAGTTTCTGTCAAAGCTATTTTAAAAATTAGAAAAAAAGAAAAGATAATGAGAAAGACTTCATTAGGTTGTGACAAAAGGGAAGAAAAGTCTCCAGAGGAGAAAGGAGGATTTACTGCTAATAGTATACACCTGAAACATTCATAAGGTTGACTATTACAACTACAGGCAGCCCCAGATTATGAACATCCAATTTACATACAACCTGTAGTTGTGAACCCTGTAAAGTCTATTATATTAAATTTTGAGGTACATATAATGACAGGAGAGATACATGCAGGCTCACAAAGTCGTCTCCTACAATCAATCACTCAATCATCAATCAACCAATAAACAAGAACTAAAAATAAATCTTCTTTTATGTTAGGCAAAATCATGACAGAAATATTTAATGTGTTTCTGTTTACTAGATTTTCCATGTATTTTGCAGATATATACTGAACCATGGTTCTTTTCTCTAAGACTCAGTGTTGACACTTATCTGTTTACAGATGAGCCATGGGCAATTTGTTGCAAATCAAGAGAAATGCTTTTTTATAGTTGTTCTCATATGCTTAAAAATTTTATGTTTTTATCTGTTCTGACTTGTATTGTGAACAGATGTTCTCCTTTAAATGCAGAGACCATTGATACACCTGAAAAAGGCATTATTCCCCCAGGCATTGGAGAATGAAAGCTCTCATAATCCTGGATGCACGTTAGTTAATTTAGACTTTCTGAGTATTGTCTCCAGTTAAAACTTGAATTAAAATTAAAGGTAAAAGTAAATAAAAATGGCTTGTCCATTTAGCAGTGATATTAAATTTAACCACAGAGGCTGGAAAGAAGAGTATTTGCATTGGCTTTTGTTAGTTTGTTTGTTTCTTACTTTTCCTCTCATTCAGCAAGCCAGATATTGTTGGGTGTCACCTCATTCAAGTGAGAATGCCTTGAGTTTAGACTAATATTCAATTTTTTTTCTAGAGCATATGAAATTAGGAACAACTTATAAAATGTTCTTAGGAACATGTTATAAAAATGAGATAGCTACAAATTAGACAAAGCCAGAAAACATACAATATCTTTGTTCCAAGGAATAATGTGTTTTTAGGAACAAAAAATTGTAAAGGGGTCATTTGTAATTCCAAGGATAGAGCCATTATATAGAATGTTCAAAAACACTTCAGAACAGAGTTATGACATGCATGCAATAACATGGATTTTATGTGTCTTATTTTCTAAATAAACTTATGGAGAACATTGTCTCTATTTCCCAAATACAATATTTTGATAATCGAATTTTTTATCAAGAATTCGGCATTAAATAATAGAAAAAACTAAGTGTACACAATAAAAACAGAATCATAGCAACTATGCTACAGACCATTTCACGATTGTAAGTTTCTTGATCTGTAGAACCATGAAATATCTTTGCAATATCTACAATATGAAATGTTTTATATGGAATCAATAAAATATATATTAATACTCATTGCCATCAAGTCTATTCCAACTCATAGCAACCCTATAGGTCATAGTAGAGCTGCCCTAGAGGGCTTCCAAGGGGTGGCTGGTGGATTCAAACTGTTGATCTTTTTGTTAGCATTCAAGCTCTTAACCACTGAACCACCAAAAAAATAAAACTAAAAAATTTTCAGGGTGCCTATTTAGTGCACATGTAATTAATAAGAAAATTATTTATGAGATATATACATTAAAAACAATTCTGTTGATTCACTGAAAATTAATATACAAGCATTATACACTATATATTTATTATAATAGTAGAGGTATTTGGAAATTATTTAAATACTATTTATCTTTGAACAACATTGTTTAGAGGTCTAACATTTTAGTTATAAGTTTTGAGACTAAGTAAAGTTCCTTTCTGGAGCAAAATTATTTAAACATTTACAATGGCTTTGTGTTTAGAATTTTAAGATTTCCATGTGGGCTATCAATAACCTTAGTCCTACCACAACCCAAATGAATGAATCCTGTGTATACCAAGCTCTCCATGTCTGTTCTATTCTATGACTACCTCAAGTCAAGGGGCTCACTCTCTTTCTAGATGACCTACTATGGTTTGGACTGCACCTGCTTAAAAATTTCCAACCACAGTATCTAGATTTTCTTTGAAGGGCTAGAAACAGTTCATTTAAACTTGAAACAGCTTTCATATTTTGAGTGTTTTTTTTTTCTTTCCCACAAGCTAATTTTTCATATTTCCACTGTAACTGCTCATGTGACATGCCAATGAGTCACCACTCCATCTGTTTCAGTCTTCACTGAGTTGCTCATCATTTGCATATATTTTTAAAGTTTAGTGTCAGGAATAAGTAATAAATCACATGTGGCCTGATCAAAGCCCCAGTACATTGGCAGTAACCATTCCTCATTTTAGGTAATAATAACATATTAACCATTTTGGCTAGCCACATTCTTTACACCATATCCAAGGTGTTCAGCACATGCACAGTCTATCCCAGACCTGCTGCTGGAGGCTGAGCTCAAAAGGTACAAACTCTGTTTTCCACCAGGAGCCACTGTTTTGTGACAGAATGAATACATGAGTGAATAATGTCTGCATCAGTTCATTCTGACATGAATGTTACAAAGTAATTAGTGTGATGAAATATCGTTGGATTGGTAATATTTCCCTTTTTAAGAACTCCTGTTAATACATAGAGTACAAATAAGTACATTTGTCATAAGAAAAGTTAAGAAAATTAACAGGGGTGGCAGAGACTGACAGTTGTCTATCAAAGAGCTGTTCCCCTTCACAGTAGGTATGCTTCATTCCTCAGCCTATCTAGCATTCAAGTGTGGTCATTTGAAACCCAATAGTATGTGAGCACAAGTGTCCCATTTCTGACCAAGGGCTTCTTAAATGAGTGGTATACCACCTTCACTCATTCCTTTCCTTTTTGTGTGCTGCATCCTACACATGGCAATCATATCTCAACCATGCAAATAGTAACTAAGCCATAGGAGGTATAGGGCAACCAGATGGCAGGGCCCTGAGTTTCTGAATCAACAGATAAAGGAATGCTGCCCACAGACCTGGAATATTTATCTGCCCAGAAGCGTTCACTGAGAGAGAAATAAACTTTATTAAGACATAAATTGTCCTTGAGTATTAGTGCAGTCTCACTAATACAACAGGAAAAGAGTAAATTAAAATGTTAAATATGTCAAACAAAAACTGCAGTGACTGGATTCTATATTCTATAGGCATACAGACCTACTACAATTTGCATTAAATGAAAGTATTGATTAATCATAAGCATGTGTCAAGTACAGTTTCTCTAGCATAGGGCCTATACTCCTTTATGTAAACTTGATTATACACATACACTTTTATATTCTATATGTCCATTGATACTGAAGATTGGAATACAAAAGTTGAAAACAACTGGGGAAGAGCTGCCTCCTCAAAGGAGAGTCAACCTTAATGACATGGATGGAGTCAAGCTTTTGGGACCTTCATTTGCTGATGTGGCATGACTCCAAAGGAGAAGAAACAGCTGTAAACATCCATTAATAATCAGAACATGGAAAGTACAAAGTATGAATCTAGGAAAACTGGAAATCATCAAAAATGAAATGGAATGTATAAACATCAATATTTTAGGGATTAGTGAGCAGAACTGGACTGATATTGGCCATTTTGAATCAAACGGTCTACTATGCTGGGAATGACAACTTGAAGAGGAATGGCATTGTATTCATCGTCAATACAGAGCATTTCAAGATCTATCCTGAGGTACTACACTGTCAGTGATAGGATAATATCATATGTCTACAGGAAAGACTGGTTAATACGATTATTATTCAAATTTATGCACTAACCACTAAGGCCACAGATGAAGGAAATTGAAGAATTTTACCAACTTCCGTAGTCTGAAATTGATCGAACATGCAATTGTATGCATTGACAATTACTGGTGATTGGAATGCAAAAGACGGAAACAAAAGGAAGAATTGGTAATTAGAAAATATGACCTTGGTGACAGAAATTATGCCAGAGTTCATATGATAGAATTTTGTAAGACCAACAACTTCTTCATTGCAAATACCTTTTTTCACCAACATAAGCAGTGACTATATGCCTGGATCTCGCCTGATGGAACACGCAGGAATCAAATTGACTATATCTGTGGAAAGAGATGATGGAAAAGCTCGGTATCATCAGTCAGAACAAGGTCAGGGGCCAACTGTGGAACAGACCATCAATTGCTCATATGCAAGTTCAAGGTGAAACTGAAGAAAATTAGAACAAGTCAACAAGAGCCAAAGTATGACCTTGAATATGTTGTTGTTAGGTGCTATCAAGTTGGGTCTGACTCATAGCGACCCTATGTACAACAGAATGAAACACTGCCCAGTCCTCACAATCGTTGTTATGCTTAAGCCCATTTTTGCAGCCACTGTGTCAATTTATTTCATTGAGCGCCTTCCTCTTTTTTGCTGACCCTCCACTTCACCAAGCATGATGTCCTTTTCCAGGGACCGATCCCTCCTAACATGTCCAAATAATGTGAGACGCAGCCTGGCCATCCTTGCTTCTAAGAAGAATTCTGGTTTATTTCTTCCAACACAGATTTTTTGTTCTTTTGGCAGTCCACAACGTATGCAATATTCCTCACCAATACCACAATTCAAAGGCATCAATTCTTCTTCAGTCTTCTTTTTCATTGTCTAGCTTTCACATGCATAGGAGGTAACTGAAAACACCATGGCTTGGGCCAGGTACACTTTAGTCAGCTGACATCTTTGCTTTTCAACACTTTAAAGAGGTCTTTTTGCAGCAGATTTGCTTGAGTATATTCCATCTGAATTTAGAGACCATCTCAAGAACAGATTTGACTTGTTGAACACTAATGACCAAAGACCAGATGAGTTGTGGAGTGACATCAAGGACATCGCACATCAACAAAAGCAAGATCAATAAAAAAAAAAAGGCAAGAAAGAAAAGACCAAAATGGATGTCAGTAGGACTTTGAAACTTGCTCTTGAACACTGAGTAGCTAAAGCAAAAGGAAAAAATAATGAAGTAAAAGAGCTGAATGGGAGATTTCAAAGAGTGGCTCATGAAGACAAAGTAAAGGATTATAAAGACATGTACAAAGTCCGGAAGATAGAACACCAAAAGTATAGAACATGCTCATCATTTCTCAAGCTGAAAGAACTGAAGAAAAAATTTGAGCCTGGAGTTGGAATATTGAAGAATCCTATGTGGAAATATTAAATGACAAAAGAAGCATCAAAGAAGATGGAAGGAATATAGAGAGTCACTATAGCAAAAAGAATTGGCCGACCGTCAACCATTTCAGGAGGTGGCATATAACCAGGAACCAATGGTACTGAAGCAAGAAGTACAAGCTGCACTGAAGGGATTGGTGAAAAACAAGGCTCCAAGAACTGAAAGAATGCCAATGGAGATGTTTCAACAAACGGATGCAGCACTGAAAGTGCTCACTCGTCTATGCCAAGAAATTTGGAAGACAGCCACCTGGCCAACTGACAGGAAGAGATCCATATTTCTGCCTATTCCAAAGATGATCCAACAGAATGCAGAAATTATCAAACAATATCATTAATATCACATGCAAGTAAAATTTTGCTGAAGATCACTCAGAAGTGGCTGCAGCAGTATATGGAAAGGGAACTGCCAGAAATTCAAGCTGGATTCAGAAGAGGACACAGAACCAGGGATATCATTGCTGAGGTCAGATGGATCCTGGCTGAAAGCAGAGAATACCAGAAGGATGTTTACCTGTGTTTTATTGACTATGCAAAGGCATTCAACTGTGTGGATCATAACAAACTATGGATAACACTGCAAAAATGGGAATTCCAGAACACTTAATTGTGCTCATGAGGCGCCTGTATGTAGATCAAGAGGCAGTTGTTCGGATAGAACAAGGGGATACTGATTGGTTTAAAGTCAGAAAAGGTGTGCGTCAGGGTTGTATCCTATTCAGTCTATGCTGACTAAATAATCCGAGAAGACGTACTATATGAAAAAGAACAGGGCATCAGGATTGGAGGAAGACTAATTAACAGTTTGCTTTATGCAGATAACACAACCTTGCCTGCTGAAAGTGAAGAGGACTTGAAGCACTCACGGATGAAGATCAAAACCACAGCCTTCAGTCTGGATTACACCTCAACATAAAGAAAACAAAAATCCTCACAACTGGATCGATAATTTTTGAATGAGAGATTAATTTGAGCTAGAAACTTTCACCTATAGGACAATTGAAAAAAAAAAGATTACAGCCTAGGAAGCCCTACAGGGCAGTTCTACCCTGTCCTATAGGGTTGCTATGAGTCACAATAGAGTCAATTGCACACAAAAAAACAGTCTCTAAAAATAATTATTTACTATTATAAAATAAAATAAAAACCTCCTTGTATGTTACTCCTTCAGCATTTAATATAATCATATTTCTGTTAAGTATAATAAATATATTACTTTTTTTCTATTTTGTCTATTGTTAATGAGACATATTTTAATTGTGTATTTTTCTGTTTTTTTCATGGTCTGCCAGTCTTTTTTGATGTTTTTTTATTGAGTCATTGATGTTTTCATTATTGATTTATAGTTTGTAAATATTATACTTTTTAACTCTTTTTCTTAGCTATTTTTTACAGATCTGAAAAATATGTACACTATTTGTGAGATCCAGAAATTTTAAAATTGTATGTAATTCAATCTACTGTTTTTTTTCTCAATTTTTTTTTCTTTTATGCTTAGATATTACTAAGGGAGAATGAATTATGGGCAATGCGCAGGGAACTTAACTGCAGTGCAAAGCATCAAGAGAAAAGATCTGGAATATAAAGTTGTACAGCAGGGGCTTAAGGACTTTGCTTGTTTTCTGTTAACACTATACACATATTTAATTTCCACAAAATAATATTTATTAACATATAAGTTGGTTTCTTTAGTAGTCATTACAGCCTGCTTGATTTCAGTAAGGACCACCTTGTATAAACAGGGATAGAAACTCATGTACATACTTTCTGAATCATTTCAAAGGCCAACTTACACATGCGCAGTACTTAGCCCAAACTAGCAAGTTATATTCCATTCATTCTCTAAATATTAAGACTTATATTTCCAATGATATAATGTTCATTTGAAAATATTATTAAAGTCAGCAAAGACTTCTATGAACAGCAGTTAACCATTTACTCAGTAATTGTGCATGCCTTTGAATATACTTGCATAGTAATACCTCATTTATATGCCATAAAAAATATGAGGTATTGACTGGTTGATTAAAGCACTCATTCTAATTTATTTCATAAACATTATTAAGTACCTATAGCTATACTTTATATGCTGGACAAGCCCTATGTTTGACTGATAAAAACAAAACAAAACAAAAAAAACACAAGGAACAAACAAAAAAAGACATTGCCCTCCCAGAGGCTTCTACCTTGTGGACTAGAGAGAATAGAAAGAAAACAAAACAAAAAAAATATAGACACACACCCCTCACCATACACCACACATTAAAATATAGACAGAAGGCTTGATCTTTAGATTGAATAGTCAGAGAAAGCCTTTGGGAAAAGGTGGTAGCTGAAATGAGAAATGAAAGTTGAGAAAGAGTCAGGCATAGGACAAGAGGTACAAGGCTTATTAAGGCAGAGAGAACAAAAGCTGTGGAGGTCTGAATTGGAAATTAGCTCTTTGTTTTCAAGGGCATAAAAAAAGTTGTTGTTTTCCAAACAGGATTTTTCAGATAAGTAAATGTTGATCATTTACTGGCTGTAACTAAAAATGAAAAGCTAATAAACTAAAAGAAACAAATCGATCTTTCTAATTTTTTTAAGTTCTTGTATTTTTTCATGAAAACTATCCTAAAAATGTACATAATACTTTTCTTTGTTGGCCAAAGAAATCATACATAAATGAATACTTTCCTGATGATTCAAGGTTTTCATTACAATATTTATTATTATAGCTTCTTGTAAGGACCACTTACTTTAAGAAGAACTCTTTTCTTCTATTAAAACTATCAGAAAGATTTAGTGTTGGTATAATTTTTTACTTTGCTCTCTCTTCCCTCAAACTCCTTTCTTCTCTGATGCCTCAAAGCGTGCATTCTGGTGGGCTCGAAAACTACTCTATGACACACTAAAGATGTTCAAGTAACTTAAAACAACTGTTAAATCAATAAGCTTAGTAGTACAAGTAATTCTTCTCTGTGAGCTTTTAAACTGATTAGTTGAGAATATACCTACTCCTTGTCAGAAGAGTAAATAAATTTTAGTGGACTAATTCTCTCATTGCACTTCTAAATTACAGATTTTAGACTGTTAGAACTAGGAGATCTTAAACTCGATATGAATGAAAGCCTTAATTTTAAACATGACAAACCATGGAATAGAGAGTTTGATAATCACTGTCAAGCTTGCATATGTTTTGCCATACAGGAAACAAAGTCTTTCAAAGCACAAATTGTCTCAAGTTCATTCTTGGTATTCTCCATATATTAAGATATCAGCTAATGTACAAGGCTGAATAGTTTACCCCTCAAGAAGGATATTTCTTGGCTGTCCCACTGGAAATAAACTGCAGTCATTCCAGGTCTACATAAGCCAACTCCGCGCTGACTCACAAATGTCTGAACAACAACAAAGAATATGTTCATCGTACAAATATGTTCATTCGTTACACAGGCAGACGTTGTGTACTCCTTAAATATTTGGATTTATTTAAATTTACGGATGAAGAAATTGATGTTCCAAGCTATGAAATAATTTTCTAGTGCCTTAAACTGAATACTTGACATTTATCTATGCCCAGGAATATGGGACAAAATAGACACCTTATAAATAGTGTAATGAGGCCAGGATGGAAAGAATGAGAAGCAAACTATGAGAGTAGAAATGCATGGGAAGAAAAGTTCTTGTATTCAACGATAAGGATATTAGATTAAGAATTGAGAATGAATGAAAGCCAGCGAATAATTTTACACAGGAATGATTGAGCACACTTGCACATTTCTACCTGGTAATCCATCCTCTATTCAGTTATGATTGCCATATTTATCTTCTACTTTCTTTTTAATCAAAGCGTCAAAATTTTCTTAAATTTTTCCTCAAATGAAAAGTCTAGTGTTAGAAAAGCATAGCAGGACTGTTCGGGTTTGTCTATTACTGAATGCCTTTATTCAGAAATGAACAACTTGGAATTAGAACAGAATCAAGCAGAAAAAAGTTAACTATGAAACAAAATAATATTGAATTATTTGGTATCTATATCACATTTTTTGTCTCTTGCACTACCAGAGAAATTCAGAAAACATCAAATCCACTGTCCAAACAGACATCTAGCTGGAAAATGAGTAGACAGTAACTCCTTGAAAGCATCTTAATCTCTACAAGTGATTCTATTACAACTAGGCTTGTTGGAATATTCCACTTTCATTCCACAAGGGAAGGGGTTGGAAAAGTCAAAATACGCCTCACTTATCCAAAATGCATCCCTCTAATTCTGATGATACATTCACCCAATAACTCCCTTTTCCAAATCAACTGCTTATATGCTTGAGTTCAGGGAAAGACTGTGTAGAGGACATAATGGCTGGGGTTATGGTCACTGCAGCAGAGTTAATTTTCTGCCAGTTAATAACCCTCGGAGGATGTTTTAACCCCAACTCTTGGTGCTCTATTTAGTATATAGGATTGTAGAATATTCTTTGTCCTTGGCAAGTGTTCCATTTGCCAATTACCAAGGCTACAAAAACATTCACTCTCAATGTCCTGTTGTATTTACCTTTACAAGTGTTATGAATTGAATTGTGTCCCCCAAAAACAATGTGTCAACTTGGCTAGTGCATGATTCCCAGTATTGTGTGATTGTCCACCATTTTGTCACCTGAGATGATTTTTCTATGTGTTATATCCTACCTCTATGATGTTAATAAGGTGGGATTAGCAACAGATATGTTAATGAGGCAGGATTAAATCTATAAGATTAAATCAGTCTCTCTTGAGATAAAAGAGAGAAGTAGAGAGACAGGGGGACCTCATATCACCAAGAAAGTACTGCCAGGAAAAAAACACATCTTTTGAACCCAGGGCTCCTGTGATGAGAAGCCCCTAGTCCCGGGGAAGATTGATGACAAGGGCCTTCCTCCAGAACTAACAAAGAAAGAAAGACTTCCCCTGGAGCTGACACCCTGAATTTGGACTTCAAGCCTACTAGGCTGTGAGAGAATAAACTTCAGTTTTTTTTTTTTTTTTTTAATTAATTTTTATTAA
Organism: Loxodonta africana; assembly: GCF_030014295.1. NCBI lineage: Eukaryota > Metazoa > Chordata > Mammalia > Proboscidea > Elephantidae > Loxodonta > Loxodonta africana. The sequence goes on from NC_087352.1 coordinate 41,373,471, forward strand.
GCTTCAAGTGAACTTTTACCATTCCAATCAGTCTGTAACATGTAGGTTTACATACATCTTACTCCCTTCTCCCACTTGCTCTCCCCCTATTGAGTCAGCCCTTTCAGTCTCTCGTTTCGTGCCAATTTTGCCATCTTCCCTCTCTATCTTCCCATCCCCCCTCCAGTCAAGAGTTGCCAACACACTCTCCAGTGTCCACCTAATTTAATTGGCTCACTCTTCATCAGCATCTCTCTCCCCCCCGCTGACCAGTCCTTTTCATGCCTGATGAGTTGTCTTCGGGGATGGTTCCTGTCCTGTGCCATCAGAAGTTCTGGGGAGCATTGTCTCTGGGATTCCTCCAGTCGCATTCATATCATTAGGTATGTTCTTTTTATGAGAATTTGAGGTCTGTATCCCATTGGCCTCCTGCTCCCTCAGGAGTTGTCTGTTGTGCTCCCTGTCAGGGCAGACATCGATTGTGGCCGGGCACCAACTAATTCTTCTGGTCTCAGGATAATGTAGGTCTCTGGTTTGTGTGGCCCTTTCTGTCTCTTGGGTTCTTAGTTGTCGTGTGGCCTTGGTGTTCTTCCTTTGCCTTTGCTCCAGGTGGGTTGAGACTAATTGATGTATCTTAGATGGCCGCTTGTTGGCATTTAGGACTCCAGAGCCACAATTCAAAGTGGGATGCAGAAAGTTTTCATAATAGAATTATTTTGCCCGTTGACTTAGAAGTCTCCTCAAACCATGTTCCCCAGACCCCAGCCCCTGCTCCACTGACCTTTGAAGCTTTCATTTTATCCCGGAAACCTCTCTGCTTTTAGTCCAGTCCAATTAGGCTGACCTTCCTTGTATTGTGTGTTGTCTTTCCCTTCACCCAAAGCAGTTCTTATCTACTGATTGATCAATAAAAAACCCTCTCCCTCCCTCCCTCCTTCCCCCCTTTGTAACCACAAAAGTATGTGTTCTTCTCCGTTTTTTCTATTTCTCAAGATCTTATAATAGAGGTCTTATACAATATTTGTCCTTTTGCCTCTGACTTATTTCGCTCAGCATAATGCCTTCCAGGTTCCTCCATGTTATGAAATGTTTCAGAGATTCGTCACCGTTCTCTATCGATGCGTAGTATTCCATTGTGAGAATATACCACAATTTATTTACCCATTCATCCGTTGACGGACACCTTGGTTGCTTCCAGCTTTTTGCTATTGTAAACAGAGCTGCAATAAACATGGGTGTGCATATATCTGTTTGTGTGAAGGCTCTTGTATCTCTACGGTATATTCCGAAGAGTGGGATTTCTGGGTTGTATGGTAGTTCTATTTCTAACTGTTTAAGATAATGCCAGATGGATTTCCAAAGTGGTTGTACCATTTTACAATCCCACCAGCAGTATATGAGAGTTCCAATCTCTCCGCAGCCTCTCCAACATTTATTATTTTGTGTTCTTTGGATTATTGCCAGTCTAGTTGGTGTGAGATGAAATCTCATCGTAGTTTTAATTTGCATTTCTCTAATGGCTAATGATCGGGAGCATTTTCTCATGTATCTGTTGGCTGCCTGAATATCTTCTTCAGTGAAATGTGTGTTCATATCCTTTGCCCACTTCTTGATTGGGTTGTTTGTCTTTTTGTCGTTGAGTTTTGACAGAATCATGTAGATTTTAGAGATCAGGCGCTGGTCTGAGATGTCATAGCTGAATATTCTTTCCCAGTCTGTAGGTGGTCTTTTTACTGTTTTGGTGAAGTCCTCAGATGAGCATAGGTGTTTGATTTTTAGGAGCTCCCAGTTATCTGGTTTCTCTTCATCATTTTTGGTAATGTTTTGTATTCTATTTATGCCCTGTATTAGGGCTCCCAGGGTTGTCCCTATTTTTTCTTCCATGATCTTTATCGTTTTAATCTTTATGTTTAGGTCTTTGATTAACTTGGAGTTAGTTTTTGTGCATGGTGTGAGGTATGGGTCCTGTTTCATTCTTTTGCAAATGAATATCCAGTTATGCCAGCACCATTTGTTAAAAAGACTATCTTTTCCCCAATTAACTGACACTGGTCCTTTGTCAAATATCAGCTGCTCATACATGGATGGATTTATATCTGGGTTCTCAATTCTGTTCCATTGGTCTATGTGCCTGTTGTTGTACCAGTACCAGGCTGTTTTGACTACTGTAGCTGTATAATAGGTTCTGAAATCAGGTAGAGTGAGGCCTCCCACTTTCTTCTTCTTTTTCAGTAATGCTTTGCTTATCCGGGGGTTCTTTCCCTTCCATATGAAATTAGTGATTTGTTTCTCTATCCCCTTAAAATATGACATTGGAATTTGGATTGGAAGTGCGTTAAATGTATAGATGGCTTTTGGTAGAATAGACATTTTTACAATGTTAAGTCTTCCTATCCATGAGCAGGGTATGTTTTTCCACTTAAGTATGTCCTTTTGAATTTCTTGTAGTAGAGCTTTGTAGTTTTCTTTGTATAGGTCTTTTACATCCTTGGTAAGATTTATTCCTAAGTATTTTATCTTCTTGGGGGCTACTGTGAATGGTATTGATTTGGTTATTTCCTCTTCGGTGTTCTTTTTGTTGATGTAGAGGAATCCAAGTGATTTTTGTATGTTTATTTTATAACCTGAGACTCTGCCAAACTCTTCTATTAGTTTCAGTAGTTTTCTGGAGGATTCCTTAGGTTTTTCCATGTATACGATCATGTCATCTGCAAATAGTGATAGCTTTACTTCCTCCTTGCCAATCTGGATACCCTTTATTTCTTTGTCTAGCCTAATTGCCCTGGCTAGGACTTCAAGTATGATGTTGAATAAGAGTGGTGATAAAGGGCATCCTTGTCTGGTTCCCGTTCTCAGGGGAAATGCTTTCAAGTTCTCTCCATTTAGAGTGATATTGGCTGTTGGCTTTGCATAGATGGCATTTATTATGTTGATGAATTTTCCTTCAATTCCTATTTTGGTAAGAGTTTTTATCATAAATCGGTGTTGAACTTTGTCAGATGCCTTTTCTGCATCTATTGATAAGATCATGTGGTTTTTATCTATGTGATGGATTACATTAATGGTTTTTCTGATATTAAACCAGTCTTGCATACCTGGTATAAATCCCACTTGATCAGGGTGAATTATTTTTTTGATGTGTTGTTGGATTCTATTGGCTAGAATTTTGTTGAGGATTTTTGCATCTATGTTCATGAGGGATATAGGTCTAAAATTTTCTTTTTTTGTAATGTCTTTACCTGGTTTTGGTATCAGGGAGATGGTGGCTTCATAGAATGAGTTGGGTAGTATTCCGTCTTTTTCTATGCTTTGAAATACCTTCAGTAGTAGTGGTGTTAAGTCTTCTCTGAAGGTTTGGTAGAACTCTGCAGTGAAGCCGTCTGGCCAGGACTTTTTTTTGTTGGAAGTTTTTTGATTACCATTTCAATCTCTTTTTTTGTTATGGGTCTATTTAGTTGTTCTATTTCTGAATGTGTTAGTTTAGGTAGGTAGCATTTTTCCAAGAATTTATCCATTTCTTCTAGGTTTTCAAATTTGTTAGAGTACAATTTTTCGTGGTAATCTGAAATGATTCTTTTAATTTCATTTGGCTCTGTTGTGATGTGGTCCTTCTCGTTTCTTATTTGGGTTATTTGTTTCCTTTCCTGTATTTCTTTAGTCAGTCTGGCCAATGGTTTATCAATTTTGTTAATTTTTTCAAAGAACCAGCTTTTGGCTTTGTTAATTCTTTCAATTGTTTTTCTGTTCTCTAATTCATTTAGTTCAGCTCTCATTTTTATTATTTGTTTTCTTCTGGTGCCTGATGGGTTCTTTTGTTGCTCACTTTCTATTTGTTCAAGTTGTCGGGACAGTTCTCTGATTTTGGCTCTTTCTTCTTTTTGTATGTGTGCATTTATCGATATAAATTGGCCTCTGAGCACTGCTTTTGCTGTGTCCCAGAGGTTTTGATAGGAAGTTTTTTCATTCTCGTTGCTTTCTAAGAATTTCCTTATTCCCTGCTTGATGTCTTCTATAACCCAGTCTTTTTTCAGGAGGGTATTGTTCATTTTCCAAGTATTTGATTTCTTTTCCCTAGTTTTTCTGTTATTGATTTCTAGCTTCATTGCCTTGTGGTCTGAGAAGATGCTTTGTAATATTTCGATGTTTTGGATTCTGGAAAGATTTGTTTTGTGACCGAATATGTGGTCTATTCTAGAGAATGTTCCATGTGCACTAGAAAAAAAAGTATATTTTGCAGCAGTTGGGTGGAGAGTTCTGTATAAGTCTATGAGGTCAAGTTGGTTGATTGTTGTAAGTAGGTCTTCCGTGTCTCTATTGAGCTTCTTACTGGATGTCCTGTCCTTCTCCGAAAGTGGTGTGTTGAAGTCTCCTACTATAAAGGTGGAGGTGTCTATCTCGCTTTTCAATTCTGTTAAAATTTGATTTATGTATCTTGCAGCCCTGTCATTGGGTGTGTAAATATTTAATATGGTTATATCTTCCTGATCAATTGTCCCTTTTATCATTATATAGTGTCCTTCTTTATCCTTTGTGGTGGATTTAAGTCTAAAGTCTATTTTGTCAGAAATTAATATTGCTACTCCTCTTCTTTTTTGCTTATTATTTGCTTGATATATTTTTTTCCATCCTTTGAGTTTTAGTTTGTTTGTGTCTCTAAGTCTAAGGTGTGTCTCTTGTAGGCAGCATATAGATGGATCGTGTTTCTTTATCCAGTCCGTGACTCTCTGTCTCTTTATTGGTGCATTTAGTCCATTTACATTCAGTGTAATTATAGATAAATAAGTTTTTAGTGCTGTCATTTTGATGCCTTTTCATGTGTGTTGTTGGCCATTTCATTTTTCCACATACTTTTTTGTGCTGAGACGTTTTTCTTAGTAGATTGTGAGATCCTCATTTTCATAATGTTTAACTTTATGTTCGTTGAGTTGTTACGTTTTTCTTGAGTTATGGAATTTTTATTCCTTTTTGTGGTTACCTTATTATTTACCCCTATTTTTCTAATTAAAAACCTAACTTGTATCGTTCTATATCGCCTTGTATCACTCTCCATCTGGCAGTTCAATGCCTCCTATATTTAGTCCCTCTTTTTGATTATTGTGATCGTTTATCTATTGATTTCCATGATTTCCTCTTATGGGTTTTATTTTGTTTATTTATTTTTTAGAATTAATCTTACTTTGTTTGTTTTTGTGCTTTCCCTATTTGAGTTGCGTTGATATCAGGACGTTCTGTTTTGTGACCTTGTATTGTGCTGGTACCTGATATTATTGGTCATCAGGCCAAACAATCTCCTTAAGCATTTCTTGCAGTCTTGGTTTAGTTTTTGCAAATTCTCTAAACTTATGTTTATCTGTAAATATCTTAATTTCTCCTTCATATTTCAGAGAGAGTTTTGCTGGATATATGATCCTTGGTTGGCAGTTTTTCTCCTTCAGTGCTCTGTATACGTCGTCCCATTCCCTTCTTGCTTGCATGGTTTCTGCTGAGTAGTCTGAACTTATTCTTATTGATTCTCCCTTGAAGGAAACCTTTCTTTTCTCCCTGGCTGCTTTTAAAATTTTCTGTTTGTCTTCGGTTTTGGCAAGTTTGATGATAATATGTCTTGGTGTTTTTCTTTTTGGATCAATCTTAAATGGGGTTCAATGAGCATCTTGGATAGATATCCTTTCGTCTTTCATGATGTCAAGGAAGTTTTGTGTCAGGAGTTCTTCAACTATTTTCTCTGTGTTTTCTGTCCCCCCTCCCCGTTCTGGGACTCCAATCACTCGAAAGTTATCCTTCTTGATAGAGTCCCACATGATTCTTAGGGTTTCTTCATTTTTTTTAATTCTTTTATCTGATTTTTTTTCAGCTATGTTGGAGTTGATTCCCTGGTCCTCCAGAAGTCCCAGTCTACATTCTAATTGCTCGAGTCTGCTCCTCTGACTTTCTATTGCGTTGTCTAATTCTGTAATTTTATTGTTAATCTTTTGGATTTCTACATGCTCTCTATGGATTCTTGCAACTTATTAATTTTTCCGCTATGTTCTTGAATAACCTTTTTCAGTTCTTCAACAGTTTTATCAGTGTGTTCCTTGGCTTTTTCTGCAGTTATCCTAATTTCATTTGTGATATCTTTAAGCATTCTGTAAATTAGTTTTTTATATTCTGTATCTGATAATTCCAGGATTGTGTCTTCATTTGTGAAAGATTTTGATTCTTTTGTTTTGGGGGGGTGGAGAAGCTGTCATAGTCTGTTTCTTTATGTGGTGATATGGACTGCTGTCTCCAAGCCATCACTGGGAAACTAGATTTTCCAGGTAATCAGCAAAAAAAAAAATTCAGTCAGATCCCTATCTGAATTCTCCTTCTGGCTCAGGGTATTCAGATGTTAATGGAGCCGCCTGGGGAGGGTGGGGGAGGGATCAGAGAGCTAGGCATGTAGCACCACAGAATATAGAGCTGATCCCCTCATTCACGCTCCGCCCCCGCCCGCCAGAATCCCGGCAGGACGGGTCCCCGGCTGGGACGCTACTCTCCCCGCTCCAAGATCAGTCACTTCTTCCCGGGGATTTCTCCCTCCGGTGTGCCGCACTGCTCGCGCGAACTGATTGGGCATGGCCCTCAGGAACAGCTGGTCCCGCCCCCGGGGTCTATTCAGGGGAATGCGCTCACACCCCGCCCGCTCTCGCCAAATTCCCAGCAGGACGGCTCCCCGGCTGGGACTCTGCTCTCCCCGCTCCAAGACCAGTCACTTCCTCCTGGGGATTTCTCCCTCTGGTGCGCTGCACCGCTCGAGCGAACTGGATGGGCATTGCCCTCACAAATGTCTGGGCGCCCCCCCCGGGGTCGTTTTAGGGAAATATAGCTGATCCCCATGCTTGCGCCTCGCCCGCTTCCCACCAAACTCCCGGCAGGACGGCTCCCCGGCTGGGATGCTGCTCTCCTCGCTCCAAGATCAGTCACTGCCTCCTGGGTGCTTCTCCCACCCGCTGCGCCGCTACGCCACCCGCGCCAACCAGCTAGACTCCCTCCCGGGATGGGTTCGGGGGGGTAGGGCTGGGCCCCTTGTCTGTGCCGTCTGCCCCCCTGGGTTCTGCCCCAGCCCGGGCTCCGAAGGTCACCTGCCTGGTACACTGGCTCTTAGTTCTGAAAACGATTGCTGTCTGCCCATATTTGTTTGTTCTCCGTCTCTAAGTCTGTGTTTGTTGTTCAGAGTTTGTAGATCGTTATGTATGTGATCGATTCACTTGTTTTTCCAAGTCTTTGTTGCAAGAGGGATCCGCGGTAGCATCCACCTAGTCCGCCACCTCGGCCCCGCCTCATCTTCAGTTTTTTAAAGTCATCCACTTGTGGTATTTTTGTTATAGCAGCACTAGATAACAAAGACATGTTATGACAAAACATCTTGTTTTGAAATGTTATCTGGAATTGATACTAAAACCACTACAATTTGGTGGGTTGAAATATGTCTCCCCCCTCTTATTTATTTATTTACTGGTTCTTGTTATGGTCACTCTGTAAAAGAAAGATGAACCAGCAAATCAAATTTGGTTTTGATGTCAAAACTAATGATGACACACACACACACAAAACAAGAGGGTATAAAAGAGTTTATGTTAACATAAGCTAAGGTCTCTGGGGGAGCAGTGCAGGTCACACAAGCAGGTCCAAAACGGCTTGAGAGAATGAGGACGCTGGCTAGGTTTTTATTGTGATTACGGACTGGGAAGAAGACTAGGGTTCCAGAACACAGATGATGGTTTGAATCACCCCCAGGCCCAAAGGAGGGAGGACCTAGACTTTCTAATCAGTTTGCCCAGAAATGGAGCAGAGGGAAAGAGAGAGGGATGAGACTTAAAAGCTCTCAAGAGCCAAACATCAAAAAATGGGGTCAAACTCCTTATTACATTCCCCTATCATTTAAACATAGGAGCCCTCGTCGCATAGTGGTTAAGAGCTCTGCCACTAACCAAAAAAAGGACAGCAGTTCAAATCCAGCAGCTGATCCTTGGAAACCCTATGGGGCAGTTCTACTCTGTCCTATAGGGTCGCTATGAGTTGGAACTGACTCGATTGTACCTAACAACAACAATTATTTAAACAAGAAAATGTGATGGTGCAGTGGTTAAAGCACTCAGCTGCTAATTGAAAGGTCAGTAGTTTGAGCTCATGGGAGGAAGATGTGGCAGTCTGCTTCCAAAAAGATTACAGCCTTGGAAACTCTATGGGAGAGTTGTACTCTGTCCTACAGGGTTGCTATGAGTCTGAGTCAACCACACAGTGATGGGTTTTATTTAAATAATTTTTTCAGACATACAAGCCCTCTTGAATATCCATCACTCCTGTCCACAAGAAAGTAAACAAGAAGATATTAAAATGGCACTCAGAGCTATGTGTGTCCAGGCAAAAAGGATAGACAAAAATATTACATAAAATAGGCCTACAGAAGTCCAGGTGCTTGAAGGGACAGTCTTTTCTCCACATCCAGGACCCACCTACAAGAGGCCTACAGAGTGCCACAGGTCTGTTTGTTACAACCACCTCTCTCTATTAACATATACGCAAATTAAGCCAATATAATTTTGCATCATAATAATATTTTTTCTGCTCAAATCTCAAGTTGTTCCTCTCTATTTTAACTATATAAAAATCAAAACTGAGGGGGAAACATAATGTTAAAACTGAGTTTACCCACACGGTCTCCCTGAGACATCATCACAGTTGATCCCAGCATGATCTATAATCACTTTAAGTCATCACAGAAGTCTTAGCTTTCCTGGCCCTTCATCATCAAATGGAGTTTTGCGCCGCCATTGTTCAGCAACACATCAATGTGCCCCATCTCCAACGCCTCTCTGACCTTGTGAAATCTTTCCCTGTACTTTCTGAAACTCACAGTCAGTCTGCCATTTGCAAAATCCCCTTTATCTTTTCTTCTTTATCTTTTCCAGAGTGAGTTTTATCTCTCTTTTTTCTTTAATTGTACCCGGCTGTTTCCTGTGAATATTGGTTCTCTTGTAGTCCTACCAAAAATTCCTTTTTCTTTTTACTCTATACCACATCCTGTGCTCCATATACCACAGGGGGTAATGTATGTGTCCTACTTGTTCTTCTGGGGTGTTTCCGGGGGGATGATTTTGTGCGTTTCCTACACACACACACACACACACATGCATACATACAAACAACAGTGTTGATGTGCATGCAATCCAACTGTGCCATCTGCTACCTTCCCTGGAATGGTGCTGCTCACTGTGTCAGGATAGCAATTTTTGTGTGATGGAAAATGGCATGATTTTTTAATATCCATTTGGCTTTTTTCTACATTCCATATTTCTTAAATTTCCCAATAATCAACTTTAAAAAAAGTATTTATTTCTTTCAAAAATAGACACAATACAAAGTAAAGCTAGACAACTGTATTGTCCTTGTATGTGTACTTGAAGTAAACTTGGGTACAATTTTTCATACTGTGTGTTTTGAACAACTGACTGTTTAGAGGCACTATAAGAATAAAGATTGTCTTAAAACTAACTGTACCTTCAAAAAAATGACATGCTCTGTTGATTAGTTCTCTGTGCTTTTTCTTAAATTCAGAATGTAAAATAGTTTAGCCACATTGAGAAACTTTTTTCCTTAATCCCTTATTCTGTATATGACGTTTCTATATCACAATCTAAATATAAAAGGTCATATATTTTTTAATTATTTTGCATTTTTAATGCTCTTTACATAAGAATATAATACTCCAAATGTGTAACTGATATGAGCACTGTGATCGGGGGATGAATAGGTTAAAACGTTGAGCCTGAGGCTTTTAACCTCTCTGATGTTTGAGCTATGACATAAGCGTGTTTCACACCCACTGGAAGAGCCCCTGGCTCCCGCATCAATGCTGACTCAGAAAAATACACAGCTCCCAACTGCTCAGCCTCAGAAGCCATCCAAGCAATTTTAAAATCAATTTGGTATTTGACAGGGAGCCATTGCAGTTACCAGGGGACAGAAGTGACATGCTGAGGCCACTTAGTGTGAATAAAATTCTGACAGCAGCATTTTAGTCAAGTTGGAGCTTCAGGGACATTTTTTTTATTTTCCTAAAAGACCATTTAAAAGGGGTATGATGATAGTCTAACCTAGAAGAAGCAACAAAATCTATTGTCTCAGCATCAGTGGGAAGGCAGTTGGTGCATGATCTCTTTCTTGAAGGCCATGGTAAAATTAAAATCTTGACAGAAACCAGAAATCATGATACAAGGACAAAGGTTGATTCCAAATTAGCTACTAAATAGTTAGCCTAAGCAACGTGGCCATAGCCATTAGATTCAGCAGAGACTGGAAGATTTGGAAAATTACAGCAATTTTACTTTAACCATTCTGGCATCACTGTCTATATAATTTAATATATATTGAATGATACTAAGTCAATGTATTTTATTCTGTGTTTTTTTTTTTTACATTCCATAGAAATTGTATTTACATTTAAATCATGAGCTATAAATTTCACAATCAATATTATCAGTTGTAGCATTAATCCTTCTGAATGCTAAAAATTAAATTTTCCAACTCTAATCTCAGTAATTCTGGTGGATATGGTATATCCTTCCTTCCCACTTCTCAGAAAACTACTCTATTTCATTCAGAGATTAAGGCAAAAAAGCTACAGCAGTGAATTTTTTTTTCCATGTCTTTTTTTCATTCTAAGTGGTCTGAAAAATTTTAGGATATAATTGTCTATTGTAGAAAATTTATGATTTTGAACATAAATTATCAATTTTCACTACACAAACTGATGTGATCAGTAGAATGAAGTAAAGTTAAATATGTGTGTGTACACACAAACACACATACTTTATATAATATATATACCCAGAAAACCCTATAATAAAATATGAAAGTAATTAGAAATATCTTTTTAGGTAAAAAAACACAAACACACAAACAAAAAACCTTTCTTCAGGATGAATTTAATTTTGCTAATATATCTAATTTACATATTCTACACACAAACAATTTCTTTCTTCACATATCTGTCTCATGAAGACAAATGGAACCTGGGGGAAGAGTTTTAAAAACATTCTAAACAATTCTTTCTCTCTCTCTCTCTCTGTAAGTTCACTGCAATGGCACAGTCATAGGGTGGAGAGCTCTGCGTAAAATAATGTGGTCAAATTATGAATTACAAATGCATATAGGTAAAAAGAAGTTAAGGTACACTTTTGTCCTTATCTCCAATAAAATGAAACCTATTCATTTTAAACATTTTGAAGCCCCTTGAAATTCTGTATGTACCTGAGGATCAGATTTTCTACCTCTGTAAAAAAGGCCACCGGCCAATGTTACAAAACAACATGTATACTAATTGTTTAACGAGAAGCTAGTTTGTTCTGTAAACCTTCATCTAAAGTAAAATAAAAACAAACAAAAAAGGAAGGCAGGGCCAAGACGGTGAAGCGGTCAGACATTTCCTGTGGTCCCTCTTACAACAAAGACCTGAAAAAAGAAGTGAATCGATTATATACGACAATCTAGGAGCCCTGAACATCAAAGAAAAAGTTCAGGAGTTGAACTGAGCAGCAGGGGGAAGGAGAGACAGTTTAGAAGCAGCAAGGATTTGCCAGACCTGACCTGGATGGCACTTTGTAGGCTAGATCAGCTGGAGCGTGTGGGGTGAGGCAAGCAGTAGCACTTGGGATGTGTTTTCCACTTCGGGAGAAATCGAGTGGTAGAGAGTGCTCAGCCTCTGGAACCAAGGGGAAGCAGTGCTGAATTGGTGAAAGATAAGTACAAGTGTCTAACCTACTGTGTGAGATCAAAAAAACCCTTCCCCTCCTGGAAGTTCCTCTCTCCCATTTACCCCCCCCCCCACTACTCTGATCCGGGTCCCTGTTCAGCTTCAGCAATTGCTGCACCCCCATGGCTGGAAGTAGGACCTCTCACATATCCCAAGTCATTCTCCTGGCTTTGAAGAGGGAACAAATTAACAAACAGGAAGAAATAAGCTGCCAGCTCCCCTAAATTGGGAGCTCAGGGCAGGCACAGCCCCTTTGCCTAGGCACAGACCTAAGGGGTCCACAGACTTTGAATGTCTTTCACCCCTGCCTAAACCTGTGTGGGCCCATTTCAACAATGTAGGCCCACATTAGCAGAGTACAACAGGTTATATACCTGAACCCTATTTTCAAGTGCAACAGCTAAGGGTAAATGGCAGATTCATGACATTTTATACCACCCTGCCCATTAAGCAGGATCCTCACCTACCCACATCAGGGGACTGGGGACTAGTGGCTCCACCCACTCCACCCTCAGCAGGAATCCAAGAATAAGTGGTGACTCTTAGTCCTTACAACCAACAGCACTGGGTGACCAAAGTCCAGCTACAAGCCCACCCACCTATGCAATTTAGTGAACACAGACATGCCTTTCATGTAGGCACTCAGGGCAGCCATCAACCCCCTGCCTTGCTCAGCACATGATCCCCTACTACAGCCAGATTCCTGTGCCTGCTCCAATCACCCCTGTCCAACTAGGACTGTAGGTGAGAGCCTGCACAACACACTCGGTGATCAAGGACGTGGACAACTGAGTTGAATCTATACAAGAAAAGTAAATGGACTTCTGGGCTACATACCTAGTAACAGCTCTAACCACCTAGTGACAGGATGTAAGAGCTTCAAAAATGCAAATAATCAAAGTAGCTCACGTGATCAGCCTATTTGGGCATGTCAAAACAAAACAAGACAAGAAGCTAGGACATAGTAAGCAAACATAAAATAAATAAATATAATAACTTATTGACAGCTCAGAGACAATAGTCATATCAAATCACATAAACAGGCAAACTGTGATGGCTTCAGCAAGAGACCAAAACAAACAACCAAGAAACCTCTGGGCGGAATATGATTCTTGGAATTACCAGATGTAGAATTCAAAAGATTAATATACAGAACCCTGGTAGCATTGTGGTTATGAGCTATGGCTGCTAATCAAAAGGTCACTAGTTCAAATCCACCGGGCACTCCTTGCAAAAAATATGGGGAAGTTCTATTCTGTCCTATAGTGTCGCTATGAGTTGGAATCAACTAAAAGGCAATCGGACTGTTTTTTTGTTTTTTCAAGAGATCAGGAAGGAGATCAGGCAAAAGCAGACCAACCGAAAGAACACACAGACAAAATAACAGAGGACCTTAAGAAGGTTATACAAGAGCATACTGACAAATTTAACAGGCTGCAAGAATCCACTGAGAGAGAGCAAACAGAAATTTAGATTAACAATAAAATTTCAGAAAAAGACAAGTCAATAGAAACTCAAAGGAGCAGAACTGACACAATGGAAGTTAGAATTAGTGAGACTGAAGATAAAGTACTTGACATCAATTTATTTGAGAAAAAAATAAGATAAAAGAATTAAAAAAATGAAGTAAACCTAAGAATTATGTAGGACTATCAAGAGGAATTTCCTACAAGTGATTGGAGTACCAGAATGGGGGGCCGGGGGGTAATAGCAAATTGTTGAAGATTCTTTGGCAGAAAACTTCCTGATATCCTGAAACATGAGAAGATATCTATCCAAGTAGCTCTCTGAACCCCACACAGGGTATAGCCTAAAAGAAAGTCACTGGGATGTATTATGATCAAACTTCCCAAAATCAAAGATAAAGAGAATTTTAACGAAAAGTCATCTACAAAGGAGAGTCAATAATACTAAGCTCAGACTACACAGCAGAAACCATGCAGACAAGAATGCATGGGGCGACATATATAAAGCCTTAAAAAAAAAAAAAAAACTGCCAGCCAAGAATTATATACCCAGCAAAACTGTCTCTCATATATGATGGTGAAATTAGGACATTTCCAGATAAACAGAAGTTTCAGAAATTTGTAAAAACCAAACCAAAATTACAAGAAATACTAAAGGGAGTCCTCTGGTGAGAAAATCAATAAAATTAGATAAACAACCCAAGACTAGAACACAGGACAGAATACCTAGATATCCACCCAGAAAGGGAAGTCACAAAAATAAATCAAAGCTAAAACACTGAAAATAGGAAAACAGAGACATCAATATGTAAAAGATGAAAATGTTTTAAAACAAAAAGGACTAAATAATGTCGTCATAGAACTTTCATATGGAGAGAAAGTCAAGGCGATATCAAGAAATAAAAGGTTGGTATAAACTTAGAAAAACAGAGGTAAATATTAAGGTAACCACAAAGGAAACTAACAATCTTACAATCAAAATAAACACCAAGGGAAACATAAAGACTCAGCAAATACAAAATTAACAAAAAGGAAAAAGATGAAAAGAAAATACACCAAGAAAAATGACTCAGCACCGAAAATTAAGTGGAACAAAGAAACTGTCAACAACACACAAAAAAAATCAAAATGACAGCACTAAACTCATACCTATGAATAATTATGCTGAATGTAAAGGGACTAAATGGACCAATAAAAAGACAGAGAGTGGCAGAATAGATTAAAAAAAAAAAAGATCCGTCCATATGCTGCCTACAGAGACACATCTTAGACTCAAAGACACAAACAAACTAAAATTCAAAAGATGGGAAAAAAAATGTATCAAGCAAACAAAAATCAAAAAAGAGCAGGAGTGGCAATATTAATTTCAGATAAAACAGACTTTAAAGCAAAATCCACCAAAAAGGATAAAGAAGGACACTATATAACGATTAAATGGTCAAAACCCAGGAGGACATTGCCATAATAAGTATTTACACACCCAACCACAGGGCTCCAAAATAAACTCTAACAGTATTGAAAAGAGAAATGGACAATTCCACAATAATAATAGGAGACTTCAACACACCACTTTTGGTGAAGAACAGAACATCCAAAAAAAAAGCTCAATAAAGACATGAAAGATCTAAATGCCACAATCAACCAAATTAATCTCACAGACATATACAGAACACTCCATCCAATAGCAGCCAAGTATGCTTTCTTTTCCAACGCACATTGAACATTCTCCAGAATAGACCACATATTTGTCCACAAAGCAAGTCTTAACAGAATCCAAAACACCAAAATATTACAAAGCATCTTTTCTCACCATGAAGCCATAAAAGTAGAAATCAATAACAGAAAAAAGAAGGAAAAAAAATCAAACACATGGAAACTGAGTAACACCTAGGTCAAAAAATACTGGGTTACAGAAGAAATTAAGGATGGAATAAAGTAATTCACATAATCAAATGAGAATGAGAACACATCTTACCAGAACCTTTGGAATACAGCAAAAGCAGTGGTTAGAAGTCAATTTATCACAATAAATGCACACATCCAGAAAGAAGAAACGGCTAAAATCAAAACATTAACCTACAACTTGAACAAATAGAGCAGACAAAGAAGTGTTGGGCCCCAGAACAGAGGAAATGATAAAAATTAGAGCAGAAATAAATGAAATAGGGCACAGAAAAACAACTGAAAGAGTTAACAAGACCAAAAGCTGGTTCTTTGAAAAGATCTACAAAACTGATAAACCATTGGCCCAACCGACAAAAGAAAAACAGGAGAGGAAGCAAATAACCCGAATAAGAAATGAGATGGGTGATATCACAACAGACTCAAGTGAAATTAAAAGAATCATAACAGAATACTATGAAAAACTGTACTACAACAAATTTGAAAACCTAAAGGAAATGGACAAATTTTTAGAAACACGCTACCTACCTAAACTAACACAAACAGAGATAGAACAACTAAATAAAACTATAACAGAAGAAGAGATTGAAGAGGTAATTAAAAAACTCCCAACAACAACAACAACAAAAAAGCCCTGTTCCTGATGGCTTCACTGCAAATCTACAAAACTTTCAGAGAAGAGTTAACACCACTACTACCAAAGGTGTTTCAGAGAATAGAAAAGGGTGGAATACTCTTGAACTCATTATGTGAAGCCAGCATAGCCCTGATACCAAAACCAGGTAAAGACACCAAAAAAAAAAAAAGAATATTAGAGACCAATATCCCTCATGAACATAGATGCAAAAATCCTTAACAAAATTCTAGCCAATAGAATTCAATAAAATATCAAAAAAATAATTCACCATGACCAAGTGGGATTCATACCAGGTATGCAGGGAGGCTTCAAGATTAGAAAACCAATTAATGGAATCCATCACATAAATAAAACAGAAGAATTCACATGATCCGATTAATTGATGCAGAAAAGGCATTTGACAAAGTCCAGCACCTACTCATTATAAAAACTCTCAGCAAAATAGGAATAGAAGGGAATTCCTCAACATAATAGAGGGCACTTATACAAAGCCAACAGCCAACAGCCAACATCATCGTAAATGCAGAGAGTCTGAAAGCATACTTCTCGAGAACAGAAACCAGACAAGGATGCCCTTGATCACCACTCTCATTCAACATTTTGCTGGAGATCCTAGCCAGAGCAATTAGGCTAGAAAAAGATATAAAGGTCATCCAGATTGGTAAGGAAGAAGTAAAAGTATCCCTATTTGCAGATGATTTGATCTTATACACAGAAAACCCCAAAGAATCCATAAGAAAATTACTGGAACTAATAGAAGATTTCAGCAAAGCATCAGGATACAACATAAACATACAAATATCAGTTGGATTCCTCTATACCAACAAAGAGAACTTCAAAGTAGAAATCACCAAATCAATACCATTTACAATAGCCCCCAAGAAGATAAAATACATAGAAATAAATCTAACCAGAGATGTAAAAGACCTTTACAAAGAAAACTCCAAGACACTACTGCAAGAAACCAAAAGAGACCTAGCTATGTGGAAAAACATACTTGTCTGTGGATAGGAAGACCCAATGTGAAAATGTCATTTCTACCCTAAGTGATCTACAGATACAACGCAATCCTGAGCCAAATTCCAATGACATTTTTTAAAGAGATGGAGAAACAAATCACCAACTTCATATGGAAAGGGAAGAGGCCCCAGATAAGTAAAGCATTACTGAAAAAGAAGAAAGTGGGAGGCCTCACACTACCTGATTTTAGAACATATTATACTGCCATGGTAATCAAAACAGCCTGGTACTGATGTAACAACAGATACCCAGACCAACGGGATAGAATCAAGAATCCAGACATAAATTCATCCACCTACGAGCCAGCTGATATTTGACAAAGGCCCAAAGTCCATTAAATGAGGAAAAGACAGTCTCTTTAGCAAATGGTGCTGCCATAACTGGATATTCATCTGCAAAAAAAAAAAAAAAAGAAAGAAACAGGAACCATAACTCACACTATGCACAAAACTAACTCAAAATGGATCAAAGATAAAAATATAAAATCTAAAACAATAAACGCTGTGGAAGAAAAAATAGGGACAACACTAGGAGCCCTAATACATGGCATAAACAGAATATAAAACTTAACTAACTGCACAAATACAGAAGAGAAACTAGATAACTGGGAGCTCCTAAAAATCAAACACTTATGCTCATCAAAAGACTTCACCAAAAGTGGAAAAAGGTTACCTGCAGACCGGGAAAAAAGTTTTTAGCTATGACATTTCTGATCAGCATCTGATCTCTAAAATCTACATGATACTGCAAAAACTCATCAACAAAAAGACAAATAATCCAATTAAAAAATGGACAAAGGATATTAGCAGGCTCTTCAGCAAGTAAGACATTCAGGCAGCTACCTAATACATGAGGAAATGCTCAGGATCATTAACCATTAAAGAAATGCAAATCAAAACTACAAGATATCATTTCACCCCAACGAGGCTAGCATTCATTCAAAAATCACAAAATAATAAATGTTGGAGAGGTTGTAGAGAGACCAGAACACTTACGTCCTGCTAGTGGGAATGTAAAATGGTATAACCACTTTAGGAGTTTATTTGGCACTTCCTTAAACAGCTAGAAATAGAAGTACCATATGATCCAGCAATCCCACTCCTTGGAATACATCCTAAAGAAATAAGAGCTCTCACACGAATATATATGCACACCCATGTTCACTGCAGCAGGGTTCACAATAGCAAAAAGATGGAAACAACCTAGATGCCCATCAATGGATGAATGGATAAACAAATTATGGTATATTCACACAATGGAATACTATGCAATGATGAAGAACAATGATGAATCAGCAAAACATCTCACAACATGGATGAATCTGGAAGGAATTTTGCTGAGTGAAATTAGTTGCAAAAGGACAAATATTTCAGGAGGCCAGTATTATAAGAACTCAAGAAAAGGTTTAAACACAGAAGAAAACATTCTTTGATGGTTCCAAAGGTGGGGAGGGAGGGAGAAGGAAATTCACTAACTAGAGAGTAGACAAGAATTATCTTAGGTGAAGGGAAAGACTACACACAATACAGGGGAAGTCAGCACAACTGGACTAAACTAAAAGCTGTTTCCTGAACACAACGACATACTTCGAGAGAGTAGCAGGGGCGGAGGCCTGGGGTCCATGGTTTTAGGGGACATCTAGGTGAATTGGTAAACAAAGTTCATTAAGAAAATGTTCTGCATCCCACTTTGGTGAGTGGCATCTGGGGTCTTAAAAGCTAGCCAACAGCCATCTAAGATATATCAATCGGTCCCAACCCACTTGGAGCAAAGGAGAATGAAGAATACCAAAAACACAAGGAAAATATTAGCCCAAGAGACAAAAGGGCCACATAAACCAGAGATCTCATCAGCCTGTGACCAGAAGAACTAGATGTGCCCAGCTACCAACAATGACCGCCCTGACAGGTAACACAACAGTCTCGTGACTGAGCAGGAGAAAAGTAGGGTGCAGAACTGAAATTCTCATAAAAAGATCAGACTTAATGGTCTCACTGAGACTACAGGAACCCCAGAAAACACGGCCCCTAGGCTGTCCGTTAACCCAGAACCAAAACCATTCCCAAAGCCAACTCTTCAGATAAAGATTAGACTGGGCTATAAAACACACAATAATACTCATGAAGAGTGTGTTTCTTAGTTCAAGTAGATACAGAAGACTAAATAGGAAGCTCCTGTTCGGAGGTGGGATGAGATGGCAGAAAGGGATAGGAGCTGGTTGAATGAAAATGGGAAACCTGGGGTGGAAAGGGGGAGTGCGCTGTCACATTATAGGGATTGCAACTAAGGTCACAAAACAATATGTGTATACATTTTTGTATGAGAAACTAACTTGAGCTGTAAATTTTCACCTAAAGCACAATAATTTTTTTTTAAAGGCCACTATAATTTTGATATTGACTGCATTGAATCTGTGGCTCACTTTGAGGAGTACTGCTATCATAAAAATATTAAATGCTACAATTCGCAAAAATGGGATGCCATTCAATTTACTTAGGTCTTCTTTAATTTTCTACATCAATGTTTTATAGTTTTCACTGTTCAAGTCTCTTACCTCCTTAGGTTCATCTACTCCTAGATATTTTACTGCATGGGGTGCTACTGTAAATAGAACTGTTTTGGGTGTAATGTTCTAAATACATCTGTTAAGTCTAATTGGTTTATAGTTTAACTTCTTATGCTCTTCTATCTAGTTGTTCTACCCATTACTTCTTAAAGTTTATTTAAAAACTATGCATGTTAATCTCATATTTTTTAATACAAACCCACATTTCTACTGAACAGTACAAAATAAACTAGAAAATACAGTCTTATAAAACTACTGAAAATGAAAGTGAATTAAGCAGGCAGTGTCAAACTTTACTCGTAATTTCCCCTCAGAATAATCATTTGAAATTTGTTGAATTATTCATGTTGGTCTCATAGTACATATTTACTATTCTAGCATTTTCTACATTATATTATTATACAGATGTTATTGTTTCTATGCATGGAAACTAGTAGGTGTGTTTTTCTTCATTTTTAGTATAGTTCTGTTTAACCAGTGCTTACAGTAATTCCAAGTGGCAATGTTTATCTTTGTTATACAGAATAAATCAAGAATTTCAGTTTTTCTATCTACAAGCTACATATTTATGATGGGGAAATAAATACAATGCTTTCATGATATCTGACTTTCACATTTCAGGTGTGTCTTTCCACTCTGGCTATTCATATAACTCAAAAAATAACAGGAGAGGAAGTGATTATTATATTCAATTTTACTCAGAATATGTATGCCTTCTTCCACTCTGTATTTAGAACCACACCCATCAGCATCTGTCCCCAATAATGTAAGACAATATAATCAATATATTTTAAGGATCAAAAATTGTACCAAAAATATTCTGCAGCTGTAGTAAAGAATAAACTGACCCTTCAGTAAAATAAAATTGTAGCTTTTTTTGTATTTATATTTAATTTATTCATGTCATAGATGATTTTTACCTACTCAAAAATAATTAAGGTTTAATTATTTAGGTATAGTAATTATGAATTTCCGCCACCCACCTGTCAGTTTGTCATGCTGTGTAGCTTGCATGTTGCTGTGATGCTGGAAGCTATGCTACCAGCACTTCACATACAGCAGGATCACTTATGGTAGACAGGTTTCAGCAGAGCTTGCAGAATAAGACTAGGAAAAAAGGCTTAGTGATTGACTTTTGAAAACTAGCCAATGAAAACAGTAAGTATTATAGCAGAATACTGTCTAATGTAGTGATGGAAGATAACCTCCCCGCCGCCCCAGATTGGAAGGCACTCAAAATACAACTGAGGAAGAGCAAATTTAAACCCCACCAAAAAAATAAATAAATAAAGCCCTGAAATATTCTTAAAACCAAATGACAGTTTAGCTAAACCAGTAAAAAATGTCTGCCTTGAGCATTATGGTCTTTTAAGATCTATATAGGATCAAAGTGATGACAGCAACTCTAAAATTTCAATAAGAATCTAAGGAAGCAGCGAATTTATGTTAATGGGGGAGGAACAACTCAGAAAAGCAGTGTGAGGATGGTTGCTTAACTTGTAGAATGTAACCAATGTACATGAAGAATCGGTTGAATTGGTGTATGTTTTTCTCTGTATATTTTCAACAACAACAAAATAAATTAAAAAAAAAAAGATGTGGATGGAGTAAAGCCTTTAGGAGCTCCATCTGCTGATGTGGCATGACTCAAAATGAGAAGTTACAGCTGCAAATATCCATTAGTAATCAAAACATGGACCATACAAAGTATGAATCAAGGAAAATTGGAAGTCATCAAAAATGAAATGGAATGCTTGAAGATCAATTACCTAGGCATTAGTGAGCTGAAATGGACTGATACTAGCCATTTTGAATCCAACAGTCATATGATCTACTATGCTGGGAATGACAAATTGAAGAGGAATATTATTACATTCATCTTTAAAAAGAACATTTCAAGATCTATCCTGAAGTACAATGCAGTCGGTGTTAGGTTAATGTCCATACACCTACAAGGAAGACCTGTTAATATGACTATTATTCAAATTTACCCACCAATTTTGAATGCTGAAGATGAAAAAATTGAAGATATTTATAACTTGCTGAAGTCTAAAATTGACCAAACATGCAATGAAGACGTATACTGGTGACTGAAATGTGAAAGCTGGAAACAAAGAAAAACGATCAGTAATTGGAAAATAAGGTCTTGGTGATAGAAATGATGCTGGAGATCACATGATACAGTTCTGCAAGACCAATGACTTATTCAGTGGAATTTTTTCTTTAGAGTACCAGTGTTTAGTATTAATATTTAATCCTTACTATTGTCAACTATAATCATTTTATCAGATTTTTAATGCCTGTGAATTTATTAATACGTGAAGTCAGAGACACCGTTTCTTTCAGCAAAAGTCCAAACGAGACAAGGAAGAACCATAATCCCTGTGGACACTGTATATTTTGCAGCATATAGACATAATACTTTAGTTTGTAACCTTCCAGACACTAGCAGTTACCCCTCAATCCCTGTCTAACAAATTTGATTTACTACTTAGCATATCCTTTAGATATTAGAGATTTTCAAAGTTTTATAGGCTACCATCCTCATATAGAATTCTCTTCATGCCTTCAGACTCTCCTCCCTTCCAGCCCATCTCTCATACTGCTGCAAGAATTATCTGCTAACCTCTGTTTAAGATGGTGATAACACAGGCTTTGTTAGTCACTGATCTGCTCCTTTGCCGGTAAGCAACAATTGTGGTCTTCCTGTTCATTCAGAATAAATTCCAGTTGTCCCAGCTTATTAGAAAATGCTACTGATCATTTAGGCTTCAATATATGGCAAGTCTACTAAACTTGGTTCCTTAGTTATTTGAGCATGATTTAATCTTTTAAAGGTTTGATAGCAAGCAAAATATACTGGATATTTTAAAAGCTAAAAATCAAAAAGAAACTGTAGAACATGACGGTTAAGAAAACTCCAGGGACTTCAGGAAATAAACAATTTTGGATTTCTGAAGTTTGACCCTAAGGCAAGTACATGCAAGTAAAAAGAAACTAGGAAGGTTTCGGAAGGCTGTGTGGGAAAAACAGGTGAGGAATCAAAGTTATATTAATGTATAATATTCCACATATTTAGGAGATTTCTATAATTGAAAATGTCACTAAACATAACTCTAAAATTGAGGTAGTATTCTTTTTTTGCAGATTTTCTAGAAATAGTAAGGCATCAAATGAAAAATCGCCAGAATTTGCTTACGGACAAGTCTTTCTTTCATGTGCTTCTTCCTTGACTATGGAACCATGGGCAATACTTCTGTACTGTGTGTTTTAGTCTCTGTCCATGGTATGATAATCACTCAACAGAACACTTAACAGAGTAGTTTATCTCTTCTATGGCGTGACCAGAGTCCAACTGGTCATTCACCTGAAGGTCTAAGGTGTAAAACATCTTTGTTGCACATTCCTGTGTTTTCTGGTATCCCCTGAAACTGCCTATTATCTACACAGTGTGTGCAGAAGCCCAGACTCTTTCAGAGAGGTAGTCTAACTCTGAGTACAAGTGGATCTGTTTGTATTTCAGGTCAAATACCCGCTGTTCTGTTTCTGTGAAATTTACAAGTCATCATATGATCCACATCAGCTTTTTGAAAACATTTCTCTATTATTATTTTCTATCCTAGTTAAATCACTGGCCATGGACAGGGGATATTAATATCCACTCAAAAGAAAAACACACAGTCTTTTCAAGTGTACATGGAACATTTACCGAGCGAGGCCATCTTTCTGGACCATAAAATAGGTCTCAGTAAATTTAAAAATTTCAAGTAATACAAGTATGTTCTCAGACCATAATTAAATTTAATTAGAAATTAATAACAGAAGAATTTTGGAAAATCTCCAAATATTTGGAATTTTAAGTAATACACTTTTAAATAGCCCATTGGTTCATGAAGAAGTCAAATAAGACATTATTTTGAACTGAAGAATAAAAACACTATGTCAAATTTTAATATTAGAAAAGAAGAAAGATCTGAATAAATGATCACCACTTTCCCTTAAGAAACTGAAAAAGAGGAAGTTAAACCCAAAGTAAATAAGAGAAAGAAAATACTAAAGATCAGAGCAGAAGTCATTGAACAGAAAATGATAGAGAAAAAAATCAATGAAACAGAAGATTGGAAGGTGGTTCCTTGGGATCAGTAAGTTTGATAAACTTCTAGCCAGACCAAGCAGAAAAAAAAAAAAAAAAAAAGACACAAATTACCAATATTAGGAATGAGAAAGGTGGTTATCAGTATAGAATCCACGGATATTGAAGGAAAATAAGGAAATATTATAAACATATTTATGACTATAAATAGAACGAGTTAGATAAAATTTGACAAGTTCCTTTAAAGACAAAATTTCCAATACTCACTCAAAGAGATAACCCTAATAGTTATATATCTCTATAAGAAAGGAAAACTACAGAAAAATACCTCTCCTGAGTACAGAGGTAACAATTCTAAACAAAATTTTAGAAAATCTAATCCAACAATATATAAAAAGGAATTTATTTTACCATAAAATCTGGTATATAATAAATATAATAAAAGCCTATAATTATGAAAAAAAAAAACCTCATGAACATACAGTCTTACCACACAACTCATAAACTAGAATGCTGTTAATACCTTTCCTTCTATTTATGTGTTACTTCTGTCTCTCAAGGCAACCACTATTTTATAAAAAAAAAAAATATATTTTTATAGCTCGCATTTATTGTTTCCCTCCTGAGCTTAGGCATTTTTATTCTAGCATTTGTTTATTTTCTTTGCCTTTCAAGGACACCAATTATTTTCAGATTAGTCCTTTTGTATGTATCTTCTAAGTCTTGTTTTCTAAAGGTAACATTTCAGTTTTTTCATTTTATTTTTATATGTTTGTCCCCTTCTTGATCTTTCAAACTATTAATCTGGATACTCATTTTCTTTAATTTATAATAATATTTTAGTAGAAAAGCATACTTTTAAATTCAAAAGAAGATAGCTTAATTTTTTTAGTTAATGGCATCATCTATTTTGTTACCTTTTCTCTATTTTGGGGTGTTGATGTAATTCCTGTAGTTCTTATTCTGGGCATATTGTCGAGATGGGGTTAAACAGGGAAATGGCTCATGTTCCTGATCAAAGAAGATCCAAAAAAAAAAAAAAAACAATTCATAAGAGGTCGGGCCACCTTCATGTGAAATAACAATATTCTGAATATCAACCTCCCGTTATTCTCATCAGTCAAGAGTATTCTCCCTTTCTATATTCTCCTCCTGGGGTCTGTAAAGATAAGTGAATGTTAACAGGTAATGAATTATACAATTACATTCATTATTTTCTCAAGTTTTTAACCCTATCTTCTACATCTTGGAAAATTCGATGTGTTTTTGTTGTATTGCTTATATAGGGTGCCACATGAGGATGTCAGTCGAAGCAGTTATTGACTATTTCTGTACTGTAAACATTGATAGTGACACACTTTTATGTAGAGATGTATTGGAAAGATTTTGTATGTTGCAAAAGAATAAGTCTTTGTTATTACAGGGTCACTATGAGTCAGAATCAACTCAATAGCAGTGCGTTTGATTTTTTTTATTATGAACAAAATATTCCTGAGTGAAAGGGCTTTAAGAAAACACATGACAGCAGTGTAATAGTTTATTATGTGCAACTGCTCAGATAATTTCACGAACAGGTTTCAAATCTCTGCAGATGCATCATGATTGATGAGTGCATTTCAATTTTGAGGAACAGTCACAGTGGAAAAGTAATTGAAACATCTCTATCAATAAAAAAGCAGTTCAACCTGTTAAAATAGGGCCAGGAAATATATCATTCTCATACCTAATGCATAGTGGATATGAGAGTGAGACAATTCCCAGTCACCAACTCATGGTAACATCAATTGACAGAAGGCGTATTTACAATGGGAGTAGCAACCTGGAGGTCAAAATGACTCATGGGGCAGACAGCACGTTGTACTTAGAAGAAAACGTACACTTAAAAATGTCTTCATTATTAAACTTATATATTATATACCTTATGGAAACCCTGGTGGCATAGTGGTTAAGCTCTATGGCTGCTAACCAAAGGGTCGGCAGTTCGAATCCACCAGGCGCTCCTTGGAAACTCCATGGGGCAGTTCTACTCTGTCCTATAGAGTTGCTATGAGTCGGAATCGACTTGATAGCACTGGGTTTTATTACATACCTTGATCTTTAACATTTTTGTCATCGCTTGTATGGCAAAAGATGGAGTCATTACTTCCTATAGTATCACATAAGAAACATAAGAATGATGGTTAAAAATTTCTAATTCTCATGGAGCTGCCTATAGTCAATGTTGTTGTTGTTAGGTGCCACCCAGTCAGTTCTGACTCATAGTGACCCCGTGTACAACAGAACAAAACACTGCCTGGTCCAGCACCATCCTCACAATCATTGCTATCCTTAAGGCTTGAGCCCATTGTTGAATCTACTGTGTAAAGCCATCTAACTGAGCATCTTCCCCTTTTTCACTGACCTTCTTTACCAAGAATGATGTCCTTCTCCAGGGACTGGCCCTTCCTGATAACATATCCAAAGTATGTGAGACGAGGTCTCGCCATCCTCTCTTCTAAGGAGCATTCTGGCTGTACTTCTTCCAAGACAGATTATAGAACTCATCTGAGATGTTAATTAGGAGTAAGTTTGTTACAATAAGATACTGAGTTAGGTCTGTCTTTTTTTAATGGAAAATATATCCAGAGCTGGATTTAGTATGAAGATATTTATTAAGGAAATGAAAAGTCTCACAAAGTAGCACTTTGTGCTGCCACATTTTAAATACATACAGTTCAAGCCCATTTATGGAATTAGCCTGGATGGTAAAAGGCAATCTCAGAGCACACAGTACTCTGTCAAAACAGTGATTCTGTTTTCTACTGGTGGTGGAATGTGGAATTGGCTAAATCACTGGGTGTAAAATGGAATGGACTTTGAAGTGGTATTTTCAACAACATACTAAAATTTTATTTTGGAAATCCTTTTTTGGTTTCAAAATATAAGTAAAATATTAAAAATGAGAACTACAAAAGCAAATATTGCATGAGCAAACAAGAGAATGGGGAAATAGATAGAGCACAGATAAATATAGCAATGGTAACTGATAGCCGTGGCTATGAGATAATCTTTAATACCTCTCATCCCACTGACTGACGAAGACAAGCCCTGTCATTACAAAGAGCAACCTGTCTCTGTTGACAGGGTTGTTGTCTCTTCTGTACATCGCTACTCACAGTAGCTTAGAGAAACCTACAGGACAGAGTTCACAAGAAAATCTATAAATAACTTTAACCGGCTCTTAGGCAAAAGGCGGCAGATGCAGCCTGGACACAGAATTCACACTAAAAACAAAAAGATGCTAACAATTATTATAACACTTTTATATGCTCAGTTACCTAAGACATGCCTTCCCCAAGTACATCATACCTCATACCATGGGCATCCTGAACACAAGTAATTCTGATCCATGCTACTAAATAGAGACAAATCACTTTTCAAGTTGAGCAGTTGAAAGAGAAACACTGATAATGTGTGCCCACAAAATAAGGTGAGCGAAGCATAAAATGGAGCAAAAGCAATAAATACTACCATTCCAAGTCATACCCTTAGCCCAGAAATACTGCGAAAGAGGCCAGATAACTTCAAGCCCTGCCCTACCAGTCATCGAAGTCCTTAGTGGTTTGGTTTTGTGTCTTTAAAGAACAAAATGAACTGACCACTCAGCTTTGACTGTGTTTTTGTTTGGCTGGTTTTTAAATACGTATATATACAGAGCTTGGGTTGTGTAGCGGTTAAGTACTCAGCTGCTTACTGAAAAGTCGCTGGTTTAAACCCATCAGCTGCTCTGTGGCAGAAAGATGTGGCAGTCTGCTTCTGTAAAGGTTACAGCCTTTAAAACCCTATGCTGAAGTTCCACTCTGTCTTATAGGGTTGCTATGAGTCAGAATTGACTCAACAGCAAGGTATGCGTATATATATATACACCTAAATACATTCACATACACACACCCACGTATATGTGAGTGTGTGTATGTATATATATATATATATATATATATGGAAACCCTGGTGGCATAGTGGTTAAGTGCTACAGCTGCTAACCAAGAAGTCGGCAGTTCGAAACCTCCAGGAGCTCCTTGGAGACTATCGGGCAGTTCTACTCTGTCCTATGGTCACAATGAGTCAGAATCAATTCGATGGCAGTGGGTTTGGTTTGTTTTTTATATATATATCCTTTATATGGAGCCCTGGTGGTGCAGTGGCTAAAAACTCAGCTGCTAGCCAAAAGGTCAGCAGTTCGAATACACCAGCCACTCCTTGGAATCTCCATGGGGCGGTTCTACTCCGTCCTATAGGGTTGCTATGAGTCAGAATCGACTCTACAGCAGTGGGTTATCCTTTATATATATCTATCTCCTTTGTCAGGTTGTGAAAGTTCTCTTCTCTTCCTAGTTTACTGAGAATTTCCTATTATGAATAAAATTTTTATGTTCCCATGGAGAAATAGGAGCATTTGCCGGCATAGAAATAAAATGAGTCAGATCATCTTCCTCCAAATATACTAAGTGGATGGAGTATAGCAGATAAACGTTAAAATTTACCTGGGAATATATTGTTCTTAAAAACCTAGGTTAAAGCACTTATGTTAATATCTGAAACAATACCTGCTCAATACATGGCACATTTTTGATGTTCTTATCTCAGTTTTACTGTTATTATAACACAAAGTACATATATTTTATAGAAATAAGTTTCATTATTTTTATTGACATTATTTTTAACCCAGGAACTGTCTATAAAAAATCACAAACAGGGACTTTATTTCTCCAATGCAATATATGATTGGTATAACCAAATACAAATATTCTTATGAACTATACTATATGTCACTCTATTAATTAGACAGAAGAATTTGGCTCTAGATTTCTATTATATAAAAAGGCAATGTTCTGTGGAAATCACAGAAACTGATTTTGTGTGTGTGTGTGTGATTACTCCTCATCTGGACAGGATATTGGTAAGGTTTTGAGTGACAAATTAGTAGTTCCTTGCTCTCCCTCTAAAGTGGAGAAGTTTATTTTATTTCTTCATTGATGATGGTTAAATATTTTATTAAGATTTTTATTAGAAAGTCTAAACAGAAAAGAATTTATAATCTACAATTAATCACACAAAAGAAAATGTATATTATGGCTTTTTTTAGCAAATTTATTTTTCATGACATTATTAATGAGACCTTCCTCTTACAAAAGTTCTCATTCAGTTCTCTTTGTACTAAAGCAAACTATAAAATATTTTAAGCACATGGAAAAAGACCAAAAGTAATAAAACAGACACTTGTTTTTTCATCAGCCAAATGAGTAAATGTGGATATTTTATCATACTTTAGATATTTGTTTTAAAAATATTGATCACTTACGTTATAATGAAAGGGATCCCTCAGCCCATTTTCCTTCATTCCTGCCCAGTAACCTAAAACTAAAAGGAGAACTGGTTGGGTCAACGGTTAAGCACCTGGCTGCAAACTGAAAGGTCATCAGTTCAAAACCACCATCAGCTTCACATGAGCAAGACCTGGTAATCTGCTTCTGTAAAGATTATAGCCAAGAAAACCCTACAGGGCTGTTCTTCTCTGTCACGTGGAGTCACTATGAGTCTGAACTGATTCAACAACAACCTAAAAATAACCTGAATCTTTTATTGCATATAATTATTCCTTTACTTAAGATTCTGGCATTGGTAATTTTTGAAATCCTATCACAATGTCCGCTGCTATTCATTCACCTGAATTTACAGACCATCTGAAGAATAGATTTGATGCATTGAACACTAGTGACTGAAGACCAAGGTGAGCTGTGGAATGACATCAAGGACATCATACATGAAGAAAGCAAGAGGTCTTGAAAAGCCAGGAAAGAAAGAAGACCAAGATGGATGTCAGAGGAGACTCTGAAACTTGCTCACGAACATCGAGCAGCTAAAGCAAAAGGAAGAATTGATGAAGTAAAAGAACTGAACAGAAGATTTCAAAGGGCAGCTTAAGAAGACAAAGTAAAGTATTATAATGACATGCGCAAGGAGCAGGAGATGGAAAACCAAAAGGGAAGAACACACTCGGCGTTTCTCAAGCTGAAAGAACTGAAGAAAAAATTCAAGCCTCGAGTTGCAATAGTGAAGGATTCCATGGGGAAAATATTAAACGACGCAGGAAGCATCAAAAGAAGATGGAAGGAATATACAGTCATTATAGCAAAAAAGAATCAGTCGATGTTCAATCATTTCAAGAGGTGGCATACGATCAGGAACCGATGGTACTGAAGGAGAAGTCCAAGCTGCTCTAAAGGCATTGGCGAAAAACAAGGCTCCAGGAATTGATGGAATATCAATTGAGATGTTTCAAGAAACAGAAGCAGTGCTGGAGGTGCTCACTCAACTATGCCAAGAAATATGGAAGACAGCTTCCTGGCCAACTGACTGGAAGAGATCCATATTTAGGCCTATTCTCAAGAAAGGTGATCCAACTGAATGTGGAAATTATAGAACAATGTCATTAATATCACACCCAAGCAAAATTTTGCTGAAGATCATTCAAAAGCGGCTGCAGCAGTATATTGACAGGGTACTGCCAGAAATTCAGGATGGTTTCAGAAGAGGATGTGGAACCAGGGATATCATTGGTGATGTCAGATGGATCCTGGCTGAAGGCAGAGAATGCCAGAAGGATGTTTACATGTGTTTTATTGACTATGCAAAGGCATTCAACTGTGTGGATCATAACAAATTATGGATAACATTGGAAAAAATGGGAATTCCAGAACATTTAATTCTGCTCATGAGGAAGCTTTACATAGATCAAGAGGCAGTTGCTCGGACAGAACAAGAGGATCCTGATTGGTTTAAAGTCAGGAAAGGTGTGCATCAGAGTTGTATTCTTTCACCATACCTATTCAACCTTTATGCTAAGCAAATAATATGAGAAGCTGGACTATATGAAGAAGAACAGGGCATCAGGGTTGGAGGAAGACTCATTAACAACCTGCGTTACGCACAACCTTGCTTGCTGGAAGTGGAGAGGACTTGAAGCACTTACTAATGAAGATCAAAGACCACAGCCTTCAGTATGGATTGCCCCTTAACAAAGAAAAATCCTCACAACTGGACCAATGAGCAACATCATGATAAACGAAGATTGAAGTTGTCAAGGATTTCATTTTACTTGGATCCAAAATCAACAGCCATGGAAGCAGCAGTCAAGAAATCAAAAGATGCATTGCATTGGGCAAATCTGCTGCAAAGGACCTCTTCAAAGTGTTGAAAAGCAAAGATGTCACCTTGAAGACTAAGGTGCACTTGACCCAAGCCATGGCATTTTTAATCGCATCATATGCATGTGAAAGCTGGACAATGAATAAAGAAGGCTGAAGAAGAATTGATGCCTTTGAATTGTGGTGTTGGAGAAGAATACTGAATATACCATGGATTGCCAAAAGAATGAACAAATCTGTCTTAGAAGAAGTACAACCAGAACGCTCCTTAGAAGCAAAGATGGCGAGACTGCATCTTACATACTTTGGACATGTTGTCGGGAGAGATCAGTCCCTGGAGAAGGACATCATGCTTGGCAGGGTATAGGGCCAGTGGAAAAGAGGAAGACCCTCAATGAGGTGGATTGACACAGTGGCTGTAACAATGAGCTCAAGTGTAACAATGATTGTAAGGATGGCTCAGGATCGGGCAATGTTTTGTTCTGTTGTACACATGGTTGCTATGAGTCCGAACCTACTCGACGGCACCTAAGAACAACATCACATTGTCCTTTGAGAACCTATATCTTCCTTAATAATAATACACATAGAACTTTGCATTTTTCCTTTTTTGCATTAGATTGCTTTACAAATTAAACAGAATCCTAAATCCCATATTTGTGAGAATTATTTGAACAAGTTTTACAAAATCCTGCCTTTCCAGTACAAATGTTTAAAGTGTCTCCTTAATAAGTACCATTGTCCTATGTCAAATTTAATAGATTTTTCTCTTTGCCCCCTGGTGGATGTTTGGATGAGACAATTTTTCTTTCCAGCCGTTAATCCAACTCTGAGGAAAACTCAAACCAAATTGACAAGTTAATAGAAACAGAGATGGATGGTGAAACTCTAGTGATTTCTTCATCTGAAAAGTGACTGATAAAAAATACAGGCTTCCTTTGGAGTTAAAGGAAAAACGACTTGGTGCTTTATTTCCCAGGGGTCAGTATGTTATATGCTAGGTTTTTTTTTTTTTTACTCTTTGAGGAAATATATCCTATTTATGAATAATACCTTCTGAAACCCCAGCATTCATTTGATACAAAAAATAAAGGCAGCACATTTACAGAAAGGTTATGAATGTGTCACAGAAATCTGGTGGCCTATATTCTATTCCTTTAAAATTGGCTGTAGTTGAATGAACATCAGTCATCCAAGTAAGAACTTTATCCCACGCTACAACATGTGCTTAAGAGTTTATTCCCAGTCGTAACTCCCAATTCTCAGCTAAATTCTAAGCACTGAAAAAGGCCAAGTCCATCCACATTTAGTAACTCTCTTTTTCCCAATTTGTGGTTCACAACATCTCATGGTAGCTCACTGCCTGCTCTACTGTTTGTGTATCTCTATTAAGTGTGAAAAATGATTTCCCTAAAATTACTATCAAAATGAGAATATGTTTGAGACTACAGTATCATCTTTTGAAAATGTGCTTATTGTCTACAACATAGTCTTTCAAATATTTTTTAGCCATTAGTGTTGTATGAGGAATTATCTTCAAATATACATTTCTCCTATTGTCAGTTTTTTTTTTTTTTTGCATGCTTATTTGAATTGCATGTTTTACCAGTCTAGGCTTGTCAGTATAACAAAGTTCTTTATTTTTTGAGAAAAAAAAATTACGGCACAAATCTATCATATCAGGTAAGAATAAAAATACAATTAATTCCATTTAAATGAAGAACTAAGACATAATATCTAATGTAAGTTCACACAGTAAACAGCAGCAGATAGATTTTAAAAATGCAGTTGTCTTCTCAGACTTTCACTTTTGAAATTAAATTGACCAAACCTCAGGTCTGGGATAGGATTGAAGTAAAGAACTAAAAGTGTGCATAGTAGGGATCAAAAGAGGGAATGCAGACCTGGTGGAATAAAGGTGGTGGGCACGGGGAACAGGCAGTGAGATTATAACCAGCTAAACTTCATTTAGGAAACCCTGTGTGGAACAAATGATTCATTCAATCTGCTACTAGTTGAAAGACTGGGGGCTCAAGTGCACCTGAAGATACCTCAGAAGAAAGGCTTGGTGATCTATGTTCAAAAGTCAGCCACTGAAAATCCTTTAGAGCACAGTTCTACACTGACACACATGGGGTTGCCATGAGTTGGAATTAACTCCATGGTAACTAGGAAAAAAAAAAAATCGCTGAAAGAGAAATCCAGGGAGAAAGCCCTGGTGATGTACTTCCAAAAAACAGTGAATAAAAACCCTGTGGATCACGACAGTCTGATCTGCACCTGATCACGGGGATGGCGCAGAACCAGACAGTGTTTCATTCTATTGTACACAGAACTGCCGTAAGTCAGGGATCACCATGAGTGGGGCACCAGAGCAATAACAACAACAACGACTTTGCCTAGAGGATTTTCAGGGTACACATTATCACGGCATTGCTTGAGGTTTTTTTTTTTTTGCTTCCACGTTCCAATTGATCTGTGCAGAATTACAAAGAGATGTGAAGAAGAGATATAAAATTACAAAGAGCATAAGTTTTTCTGCTGAGAGCTCTGGAAGGCTGAGCCCCCATGGCGCACACCTGCGAGCAGGAAGCAAGCCACCTGACTTTCAAAGAGAAACTGAGATTGACAGCTTTCAGGGGGCTGACATATATGTTAGTCTCTTAGATATAGCAATTAAACCAGAAATCTTCAGATTTCAAGAACGTTCTGTGTTTGGCTTGAGGTTAGGTTTCAAAAACACAGTCTTCCTTATTCTGTTTGAACAAGGTTTCCAACTGTTAAAGATTCCCCCAGTCTAGTTTTAGCCCCTTTTTCTCTTTACTCAAGAAAGACAAAAGCTTAGGAAACACCCAAATTCTAATTGAACCGCTCATGTGTTGCCTGGTGCAAACTACGAAGGAAATTCACCTCACTGATGCCTGCATTCTGGAGCTAGAGATTTCTACCCCCCAAGGATTGATAGTCTGAATTTTTATATATATATATATAAATAATACATATCATATATATACACATATGTATGATTTTGACAAATGCTGTGAAAAGATTTCAGATTAACGACTATATTTCATTTTTAGGAGACATGGAACTGTGTTTATTAGAAAACTTTATGTTATGATCGTCAGCCACCAAGTCACTCCATATTCTCACATGGAATATTCTTAGGTGTACGGTCAGCATCTCAGTGTCCCTTTTTCCTGTAACAACCCTGACTAGGAAAATTTGTGGGAAGGAAATAATTTATTTTCTCTAACAACATATTTCTTGAAAAAAAAAAAAAAATTTCTTGAAGCTGTCTAGATATTTTACAGATATATTTGTTGTTGCAAGACCATCAATGGAAACTAAAAGTAAGTTACTCTCAGACACAGGGAAACTTAGTTCCAGATTGACTTTCATTTGTTTATAGTGTAGACAAACTAATTAAACATTTTTTTAAAAAAGAGAGATCGTCACCAAGCTTTACATTATTTTATATAGATCTTTTCAGAACTAACATCTTCCTCCTCTGTGCTTTCTTATCACTTTGAACATTTAACACTTCTCACACAGTACCAGGCTATTTATGACATCATATCACATTCATATCTTAACTTATTTTCTATTCACTACTAAAGCTTGTGAAAAGAATAGTCAGCTGACTACGCATTTATTAATGAATAAGGCATCATTTATTACAGTGCACTAAACAGTATCTGGAATAAATTAAAATTATTATATAGTAAAAACTGTGAAAGCAGGAACCTGTCAGAGAAGGAAAACTGAAATATTTTCCATGAATAGAGAGTGATAGAAAAGCGGTAAGACTGCACCCTGTCAAAGACAGAAAACTTGGAAGACGTGGAAAAACAAGGCAGTCCGTGGAGCTCTGGCTCTCACAGGTTTCACTGTACCAGCTAACTTGTATGTGAAGTGAAGTGTACACTGTTGTTGTTCCCTTACATTCTCCAAGGGGCCAACACCAACACTGTTATCAATTTTACAATAAACAAACACTAATTAAATGGCATAATTATAAACAGTGTCACCAAAATTAACATCTATCAGTTACTCAAGTATACCAGGTGAACTCAGAAATGAATCAATGATTGTTGTACTACTATTGATCAGAAATAAATAATTTTATTATATAATTGAATATATTTATATGTATTCCTTCATTTGGTCATCAAATATTATTAAACACTTTTATTATTCCAGATACTTTAGGATCTGGAGATGGCAGAAAACAAAACATAATACACGGAACTAACTGGAAGCAAATAAGTCATAAGGCTATTTAATACTTGAGACCTTGTTAAGTATTTGTACAGTTCTGAAACACAGACACACCCTGTGAGAGATCAAAGAAGCCTCTCTGAGGCAAAGTTCTAGGTATTTATGTCTCTTGTATGCAGGAGGGGAGCCCACCAGAAAAAAACCAAACCCGTTGGCATTGAGTCAATTCTGATTCATAGCAACTCTACAGGACTGAACAGAAATGCCCCATAGGGTTTCCAAGGAGCAGCTGGTGGATTTGAACTGCCAACCTCTTGGTTTAGTAGCCAAATGCTTTAACCACTGGGATGGTGAATTCCAGCCTATAACCTTGAGCACTGTCCTTTCCGAATACCTCTTAAACACATCGAGGAGGGCCAGCGTCTAGGTGTTTGATCAACCCCTCCATGCGTGTGTGCACTTTAGCAAAATAGTAATTGGTACCATAGATGAATATGAGCCAAATAGGAAAAAAACTAGAAAAGTAAGAAAGAGTAAGAAGCACAACTGCTATAGAAAAAAACCAACAAACGCAAACTAAATAACCACAATACCAAAAACTAGATGAACACATGAAATTAAATATGTAAGTATTCTCAATGAGATCACAGAGAAAGTATGCTACTTACATAAAAACTAAGTAAAAATACTATACTACAAATTGTTGAAGTTACTTAGGTAAGCAAGCAGGTCCAATTTTCTAAGCTTAAAAATGCCTCTTTCCCAGAACCAGCAATTTCCCTCAAATACCTAAGGCTACTAGATAAACTAATAGAAATACGTATCAGGGTATATAAAAAGATGGTTTAGCATTTTTCTTAAAAAAAAAAAAAACTTTAGGAGGAAGAAAAATCTCTCTACCATGAAACAGAACATATTACACTTTTCTATATTTCTAGAATGGAAAACTACATCGTAGGGACAAATAATGAACTGCAGATGCATGTATCAACATGAAGGAATCTCATTTTTGAGAATTAAAGCAAAATAAGGTTAAAGCAAGTCCCTGAGGAATAATACAATTACATACCTTTATCTCCTTCTCCTCTTACTCACTCTTGTTGTCTGCCATTTCAAAAAATATATGTATGTGAATAGGTGTGTGTAAAGCTCACATAATAAAATACTGTTTACCCACTGTCGCCAAGTGGATTCCAACTCATAGCGGCCCTATAGGAAGGTATAGAAGGTAGAACTGCTTCATAGGGTTTCCAAAGCTGAAATCTTTACAGAAGTGGATCGTCACATCTTTCTCCCGTGGAATGGCCAGTGGGTTCAAACTGCTGACCTTTCAATTAGCAGGTGAGCACTTAACCACTGTGCCACTAGGTTTCTTTAAAATATTGTTTAGCAATGCATATTTCTAAATATATTATAATGTAAATAAAAATGTATATAGATAAAAAATTCATAACAGAGTTTATCATTACCGAGGACAAAAAGAATTCAATAATTCAACAACAGTGGATATGGGGCTTTGTAAAATATTAGTAAGATTCATTTTTTTAATTTAAATGGTATGTGTATGGGTATCGATTTTATTGCATTCTAAGTCTTACAGGTAAGATATTTATTCATGTATGTGCATATACAAATCTTACATAAACATGATTCTTTTGAAAAGAAAAAAAAAAAAAAACAGAGAGACAGAGATCATCCACGTGAAAAAAATGCCAAGAAAAAAAAAATTACAAGGGTGGAAATGATAACTCTCCATGTAATTTGGTGACACAGAGGACTTCATTAAATATGCTGAAAATGTGTTTTACAAGTGATTCTCCTTTAGATTTTGAAGCTGATAATTAGTAGTCTGAAAGTACAAACTGGGATTGTCAGAAATTAAAGATTAAATATTCCAGGAAATAAGCCTTTTTTATAACTTACAAATTTCAATGAATACAAAGAATTTAAGATTCATGACTTTTCATTATGTGGGCAATAAATGTGCATTCAAAAAACACCCAACATTTTATTCTTTTACGGAGTCCTTGCGTAGCACAAATGGTTAAGCAATGGACTACTGAACAAAAGGTCGATGGTTCAAACACACCCAGATGCACCTTGGAAATAAAGCCTGGTGATCTGCTTCTGAAAGTTCACAGCCTTGAAAACTCTATGGAGTAGTTTTACTCTGCATACATGGGGTTGCCATGAGTAGGAATCGACTTGAAGGCAACTAACAACAACAGCACTAGAAGCTACAGAAAAGACAAAACGGATATCAGAAGAGACTCTGAAACTTGTTGTTGAAAGCAGAGTAGCTAAAATGAGTAGAAGAAATGATCACGTAAAAGAGCTGAATAGGAGATTTCAAAGGGTGGCTTAAGAAGAGAAAGTAAAGAATTACAATGACATGTGCCAAGACCTGGAGTTAGAAAGTCAAAAGGGAAGAACACGCGTGGCATTTCTCAAGCGGAAAGAACTGAAGAAACAATGCAAGCCTCCATCGCAATACTGAAAGATTCTACCTGCAAAATATTGAATGATGCATAAAGCTTCAAAATTAGATGGAAGGAATACACGGAGTCACTGTACTAAAAAGAACTGGTTGACATTCAACCATTTCAGGAGGTAGCATATGATCAAGAACCTATGGTACAGAAGGAAAAAGAGTCCAAGCTGCACTGAAGGAAATGGTGAAAAACAAGGCTCCAGGAATTGACAGAGTATCAGTTGAGATGTTTCAACAAACAGATGCAGTGTTAGAGGTGCTCACTCATCTACACCAAGAAATTTGGAAAATAGCTTACTGGCTGCCTTAGTTATCCAGTGCTGCTATAACAAAAATATCACAAGGCTTTAAAAAAGAGAAATTTATTCTCTCACAGTCTAGGAGGCTAGAGGTCCAAATTCAGGGCACCAGCTCCAGGGGAAGGCATTCTCTGTCAGCTCTGGGGAAAGGTCCTTGTCATCAATCTTCTCTTTGTCTAGGAGCTTCTCTACACAGGTACTGAAGGTCCAAAGGACGTGCTCTGCTCCCGGCACTGCTTTCTTGGTGGTAATGAGGTCCCCATGTCTCTCTGCTTGCTTTTCTCTTTTTTATCTCAAAAAAGATTGACTTAAGACAAAACCCAAACTTGTAGATTGAATCCTGCCTCATTAACATAACTGCTGCTAATTTTACCTCATTATCATAGAGGTAGTACTTACAACACATAGGAAAATCATATCAGATGACAAAATGGTGGACAATCACACAATACTGGGAATCTTGGCCTAGATAAGTTAACACATATTCGTGGGGGACACAATTCAATCCATGACATTCCACCCTTTGGCCCCCCAAAATTCATGTCCTTGCCACATGTAAAACACATTCACCCCATCATGTCATGGTCAAGTCTTAAATCAACTTCAAGTCCAAAATCCAAAAATTCCTTTTCATCTGTGAAATCTAGAATACAAGTTATTTGCTTCCAAAGTGCAAAAAGGGAACATGCACAAGGTAGACATTTCCATTACAATTGGAAGAAACTGGAGATAAAGAAGGGATAACAGGCACCAAGCAAGTCAGCAGAATGCATTACATTAGCCCTTAAGGCTTGAAAATAATTATTAATTCTCAGACCATTTAGGCAATTTCCCCACCCTCCAGTCTCTGGATGTTGGCCACACTCTCCAGACTCTGAGTGGAGGCACCTCGGCCCTTGGCTTCAATTCTGCCTTCCAGGCTCACTGGAACAACATCTCAGCTCCCTTACATTTGAGCAGCTCCATTCTCCTAGTACATCTGAGCGGCAACTCCAACCTTTGAGACCCCAGTGATCCGGCCCTACCCTTGGGGAAGGTAGCTCTGCTTCCTGGGTTCCTTGTCTCTTCAGCTTCTGCTTTCTGGTTCCTTGGCCTCTTGGACCCTCAGGCCTCATATCACCAGGAAAGAAGCACTGGGAGCACAACGCATCCTCTGGACCTGGGATTCTGGTACTGAGAAGCTTCTTGACCAGTGAAGACCGATGACAAGGCCCCTCCCTAGAACTGACAGAAAGACAAAGCCTTCCCCTGGAGCTGACAACCTGAATTTGGACTTCTAGCCTCCTAGACCATGAGAGAATAAATTTCTCTTTGTAAAGCTGTCCATTTGTGGTATTTTTGCTATAGTAGCACTAGATAACTAAGACACTGGCCAATCAACTAGAAGACATCCATATTTGCACCCACTCCAAAGAAAGGTGATTCAACACAATGTGGAAATTAGAGAATAATACCATTAATATCACACACAAGTAAAATTGTGCTGAAGATCATGTAAAAGCAGTTGCAGCAGTACACTGACAGGGAATGGCCAGAAACTCAAGCTGGTTTCAGCAGTGGATGTGGAAAGAGGAATATCAATGTTGATGTCAGATGGATCTTGCCTGAAAGCAGAGAATATCTGAAAGACGTTTACCTGCGCTTTCTTGACTCTCCAAAGGCATTTGACTATGTGGATCATAACAAATTATGTATAACATTAGGAAAATGGGAATTCCAGAACACTTAATTATATTCATGAGAAACCTGTACATAGATGAAGAGGTAGTCGTTTGAACAGAACAAAGGGAAACTGAATGGTTTAATGGCAGAAAAGGTGTGCGTAAAGGTTATATCCTTTCACCATTCTTCCTCAATCTGTGTTTGCTGAGCAAATAATCCAAGAAGTTGGACTATAGGAAGAATAACAGGGCATCAGAATTGATGGAAGACTCATTAACCACCTACAATATGCAGAAGACACAACCTTACTTGTTGAAAGTGAAGAGGGCTTGAAGCACTTACTGATGAAGATCAAAGACTATAGCCTTCAGTATGAATTATACCTCAACATAAAGAAAACAAAAATCCTCACAACTGGACCAAAAAACATCATAATGAATGGAGAAAAGATTGCAGTTGTCAAAGATTTCATTTTACTTGGATCCAAAATCAATGCCTATGGAAGCAGCCGTCAAGAAATCAAAAGACACATTGCATTGGGCAAATCTGCTGCAAAAGACCTCTTTAAAGTGTTAAAAAAAAAAAAAAAAGATGCCACTTTGAGGATTAAAGTGACACGATCCACAGTTCTTCCATGGCCTCATATGCATGCGAAAGCTAGACAATGAATAAGGAGGATTAAAGAAGAACTGATGCCTTTGAATTACGGTGCTGGGCAAGAATACTGAATACACCATAGACTGCCAGAAAAGCAAACAGATCTGTCTTGGAAGAAGTATAGCCAGAATGTTTCTTAGAAGAGAGAATGGTGAGACTATTCATCTCATGTGCTTTGGACATGTTATCAGGCAGCACCAGTGCCTGGAGAAGGACATCATGCTTGGTAAAGTAAAGGTCAGTGAAAAAGAGACCCTCAAGAGATGGATTGGCACATTGGCTACAACGATGGGCTCAAACATAGAAAAACGATTGTGAAGATGGTGGAGGACTGGGCAGTATTTCACTCTGTTGTACATAGGATCACTATGAGTCAAAACCAACTGGACAGCACCTGACAACAACAGAAACGGAATTACAGTGAAAGTAGACATAGTATGTGCATGCTTTGATTATAATTTGTATTTAATTTTTGAAAATATTATATGTATTAAGCTTGGTTTACACTCATGTTCATGTAAAATGAATTGATAAGATGTTATATTGGCAAACTCATCTTCATTTCCGGGACCATTATTTTATTCAAAGCAAATGCCAATTTGCGTTGAATGAGTAGATGGCACTGGCTAACTTACTGGCAGGAGTTTCCTATTGGGACACAACAAGAAAAAAAAAAAAAGGATAGAAGGATTTTTGAAATCTTTCTAAAGATCAGCTCCAACTCTAATTTTCATGGGCCCCTCTAAATGGTATTAAATTATGTATCATTTTGTTAGTCACCGTATTTTCTCAGTTATAATTTTCATGACAATTTTTGGTATATGGTGCTAGGTAGAGGTCTAGGTTTTTTCTTTCTTTCTTTTTTTTTTTTTAAATAATGGTGTCTTGGAGCAACAGAGGAAAAAGGAAAATCAGGAAAGGAGGCGGAAATCAATGTGTGGCTAATTGCCTCCATGAACAATTACCTCCTTTGCCATTAGACTAGAAGAACTGGATGTTTGCCTGGGCACCATTACGGAGTATTTTGATAGAAGAATCCTGATCATAAGGGCAAAAATGCAGAACAGAATATGATATTCTCATGGAATCCAGATTTTCTGGAGCTATGGAGGCTGGATAAACCCCCAAAACTATTGCCCTGATATAATCGTTAAACCCTAAACCAAAAATCCCTTGAAGTCTTCTTAAAACCAAACAACAGTTTAGCTTAACTATTAAAGAACATCTGCCTTGAATATTATGCCCTTTAAGACCTATCCGTATGAGGATCAAATTAACAACAGCAGCTTGAAAGGTAAGACAGGAAACTTAGGAGGCAATGAGTTAATTAGAGGGAGGAACAAACTAGGAAAGAATGTTGAGAATGACTGCACAGCTCAAGGAATATAACCAATGTCACTGAATTCTACATGTAGAAACTGTTGAACTGGTATATGTTTTGCTGTGTATATTCTCAACAATAAAAAATAAATTATGTATTAAAAAAAAATTGTGCCCGATTGCTCCAATGTATGTTTTCTTTGATTTCTTTAAACATGTTCCGTAATTCTTATTTTTAAGATACCTTTATTTGTAGTGAATGGTTCACTTACTCTAAAAACAATTTTTGAAATTATTGTATTAAAATACAGTATCCTGATAATTACTTACTATTTATTCCACCTTTTTTCTCCTCTCTGACCTTTTATCTAGGATTTACAATATACTCTGTAATTTAAAAACTGTATATTCAAATGGAGAATACATATTTCTGTGTGTGTTATATAAATTTTGCAATAGTATATTCCCAACTTTTCATCTTTTGTGCTATTGTTAGTATGCATTTTGCTTTTTTATACATTTCACACATTTATACTTTTAATATTGTATTCAGTTTTCACTTAGAGATTAAAAATGAGAAAATTATATTTTATCTTCAGATTTATTTTAACTACTTCTGTTCATCATCATTTATTTTGCAGATTCACATCTCTATCTAGCATTACATTCCTCTGCCTGAAGAGCTTCTTTTAACATTTTTATAGAAGATTTCTTGGTAATGAATTCTCTCAGTTTTGGCTTATCTGAGAAACTCTTATTTTTTTGATGAAAGGTATTTTCGATAAACATAGAATTCTGTGATGGCAGTGATTTTATCATTGCTTCAGCATTCTGGAGACATTACTTCCTTGACTTCTGACTTAAACATTTTTATATGTTTTTATTCTCAGCCTGCCTTCAAGATTTTCTCTTTATTATACGGTAGTTTGAATATGGGGTGTGTGTGTGTTGTGTGTGTGTTGGTATGAATCCCCCCTTGGATTTCTCAGCTTCCTGGATCCATGTTTTGATACTATTCATTATTTCTGGAAAGTCTCGGTTGTATATCCTAACACTTTTTTCTACTACATTCTCTCCTCTGCGTGTAGGATTCTCTATACAAATATGTCAGCTTGTTTATATTATTCCACAGTTCTTAAAGCCTCTGATTTTGTTTGCTTATTTTTTTTCTTTCTTTTTTACTCTTCTTTCCTCTGTGCTTCAATTTGGGTAATCTGTACCTGTCTTCAAATTCACTTATTCTTTTCTCGAGACTACTTGCCAGCCCATCGAAGGCAATTTTCAACTCTGATATGTTTCTTTTAGCATTGCCATTTTATTATTTTTTTCATAGCTTCCATCTCTCTCTTGAAATTCTCCAGGTGCTCTTAATGCTGGCTACCTTTTCACAGTAGAATGTGGAATAAATAAGTGGGGTACAACTTGTCAAAATCTATAGAGAAGAGATGTGCACCCCAGTAAAGTAGAGTAACTGGTAGGAGATCTACCCTCCTGTCTGAAAAAAAATAAATAAATAAAACAAACAAAATACATGAAACAAGAATTTTCAAGATGTCAGACATAAGGCAAGAAAGGAAAAAAGTCTGAAAGAGATGGTAAACAAATGCAATGAGTCTAAAATATGCCCTACCTTCTTTCTTTCCTGAGAGAATTTCCAGGCCACAGCTCAGAGAGGGGAAACCCATGCACAACATGTCACTCTCCACGAAGTGAAAGGACAAAGATGGGAGTCAGTGAAGACCAAGGTGGCTGGAGTATGCAGGGCAGAGTACTGAGCACAGTGCAGTTGAGGGGGAAAGCGGCACTAAAGGAGAGCTGCCGACAGCTGCAGGGGGCCTGCCAGAGTTTTTAGCAGGGATCATGCATCTGAGGAAACCAATGGTAATACACTCTCCTGGTTTTGAAAAAAATAATGTCTAAAATTATTCAAAATTGTTAAAATATATATCCAAGAAACAACCAAAATCAACTCAAAAAACCTCTATCCAACTAAACCAAATAACAACATAACCAAATTTTTCAAAACCAATGATAAAAAGAAAATTCTTAAAAACAGCTAGAGAGAAAAGACACAGGAACATAAAAACAAGTATGAAACACAGATGTCCTACCATAAACCATAAAAGCTAGATGATAGTAGGGCAACATCTTTAAAGAGCTGAATGAAAAAAAAAAAGTCAACCTATAATTTTATAGTCAATGAACAAATACAGTTTAGAAAAAAGGCAAAAAAAAAAAAAAAAGGCTTAAAAAAAAAAACCCAAACCCGTTGTCATTGAGTCAATTCCAATTCATAGTGACCCTACTCCATAGGGTTTCCAAGGAGCAGCTGTTAGATTCAAACTGCCGACCTTTAGTTAGCCGTCAATCTCTTAACCACTGCACCACCAGGGCTCCTTTATAGGCATAGAAATGCTGAAATAACAGATAGCAAGCAGACTTACAGAACAAGAAACATTGGATACTAGATAGGATAATGATGCTAGATAGAAAGGGTGATGATTCTTAGAATCCTATACTAGATAGAAAGGGTAATGACTAGATTCTTATCTAGTCAAAGGAGTGATGAGCACAGTAACTGTTAATGATGTAGGTAATATAAAAAGGCTTTTTTTTCTCATAAATTAAAACAGTTTAGATGATCGTTTATTTTTAAAGTAAATAATAACAATGCCACTGCTACTATTACTACTACTATTGATAATAATAATACCATGGATTTTATAAGTAAAACATTAATAGCATAAAGGGCAAAAGAAGAGACACGGCAATTAAATGTATATATTATTCTGTACTGGGTTTTATAATGGAGGAAAAATGCAACAAAGGGGACATTATTGGGTCAAATAACAAAAAATCGGAATTTGACAGTCAAGTAATTCATCAATATTACGTATCCTGAGATTTGTAACTATTCTATGACTATGTTAGAATCTGTCTTTGTTATTAGAAAATGTAGACTGAAGTATGAAGGAGCATAATTTATGCAATTCACTTCTCAAATGATTCAGAAAAGAGAGAGAGACACAAATGGGGCAAAATTTTAATAATTGGTAGATCTAGATTAAAGTAAGTGAGACTTCATTGTGCTATTCTTGCAACTCTTCTAAAGCTTGAAATAATTTTCAGGTAAAAAGTTGAAAAAATAATTACTCTTTTATTAAAAAAAACCCAATGAATTATATGTTGCTCCTTATCAAATAAATTTCAAATCTCTTTTCTTATATTCATGGTATTTCCAAATATGATTCCAATCTAATTTTTATCTCCATCATTTACTACACTTTTGTATCACTTACTGACCCAGCCATACTATTGTTCTGACTGTCCCAAGAATGTACTTTAATATTTTGTTTTGTTTGTGCTAACCTCTTACTAGAAAGTACTTCTACTGTCTCTACTTTTTAAAATTCTGTGCATGATTTCCAAGCTATATTTCCAATGACATATTATTTGTAGCTTTGGATGTACCTTCAAATTAATGAGAATTTTCCGTTCTTTATAATCAC
This sequence comes from Loxodonta africana, assembly GCF_030014295.1. Lineage (NCBI taxonomy): Eukaryota > Metazoa > Chordata > Mammalia > Proboscidea > Elephantidae > Loxodonta > Loxodonta africana. Next base: position 41,418,256 of record NC_087352.1, read on the forward strand.
AAACCTTCTTATTTGAATCCCTCTTTTGACACATACCACTCCTCAGTCAATTGGGAGGACTCTCTGGTCTCACTTACTATGTAAACTCTGTGGAACAAGGATTTTTTGTATCTCCCATGGTACCTTCCATTGGAAGCATATCAACAAATGTTTGAAAGCCATGAACATTTGTTGAATTTCAGTTAATATTGCAGTGTATCTTTATTTCTCTTTTAATAACACGAAAGCCTTAATGATTAAATAGTCTCCAAACATTAACAAATATTGGTTGAGAACTTCATTCACACATCTTTACTGAGCACTTGCTCCACATCAAACATGAAGCTAACATCAGGGGATTATGGATAGATGAAAACAGTAGTGCTCCAATATATAAAGTACTAGTTGTTCACAATCTTTTGTGCATATCAGAGCTTTCATACCTCCAGGTGTCTAGGCAGCATCCAAAATAAATTAAACCAGATTCTCTGGAGATTGGACTTACTAAGAGTAGTTTCTAAAGCTTCCAAAGTGATTCTATTATATACCCAAAAAAGGTTGACCAGTATTACACTCTGCCATCTTACCTACTATGCCTTCTGGGGTCTTTATCAAAATATGTCTTACTATGTAACAGCACAGTTGCCTTCTATGAAAAAAGGCATTTACTGAATTAAAAATGGAAGGTAAACTTTTACAAATAATTATTTCCCTCTCTAACTGCAGTTCTGTAGTGTTTACCTGGTGGATCAATTTTTATTATCTGTTTTCTATTAATTTTAAATTAGGGAAAACTTCTTCATGGGTTGAATCTATCAATGGGATGATATTTATTGACTAGAACATGATAAATTACCAGACACAAATCCTAACTTTCCAAGGTGAGTTCTACACAGTCCCAGTGAGAAAGTCTTTAAAATGTATTGCACCCAGCTATGTCAAGACAGAAAAATAGAAGGTGGAATCAAAGAATTCCCAATATGGCAAATCCTGTTCTTGAGCAGCCAAATTATTTTTCTGGAGGTCTCTGGGAGCATTCAGGCTTAGGAGAAAATGGAAAACACAGGGCTATTTTAACACGCAGGAATTTGGCTTAAAAGTTCAAAGTAAAATTCTGGTGAGAGACAAGATAACTCTTTTTATTCTCTTCAGCTAGAACAAATCGACCTAAAACCACAGCATTCTGAGGCCCTTGCTTTGAATACATCAATGTCCCTGGTTTTCTCACTCCAAGTGGCCCAGGCCTAAGAAGACACAGCAAAGAAGGCCTCATTAAGAGAACTTGTTGCCCCAATACAATCTCATCAATGATGACTTTTGGCTCCTCCCCAATCTCTCCTCTCATCCCCGCCCCCTTTGGCTTTATTACATTTTAGCATTCAAAACATGTTCTGGATTCAGTACATTTAAAAAAAATTGGGGTTAACTGAGGTTTTACTCCTGTTAAGTTTTATACATGAAGGTAGGTCACAATGGATTGAAAACTCCAATTACTGGGCAATAACAAAGGGAATTTCTATAGCAAAATTTCAAAAGGAAAGCCAAGTATGGACCCAAGTGTGGCTAGATGATCTGACTTATTTTCCAGGGAGCCCTCCGTCTGGCTGATTCTCATTCATTGTTGGGGAAATAGCCTGCCTGTATGAGTCAGCTCTGAGGGTATGTTCAAAGGATTCCACTGCCATTCAGTTTGGAAACACAACAAAATAGACCTTTTAGAAATAAATATATAATTGCTAAAATTAAAAATTAACTGGAATATTTAAACGACAAACTAACCACAACTAAATATAGAAACAGTAAACTGGAAATAAGCCTGCAGAAATTTTTGTAAAGACAGAGATAAAAATTTACAGAAGATATAAGGAAGAAATTAAGAGAAATGGAAATTACAGCAATAAAAATTTATATATGTCTTAATTGAATTCCACAAGATGAGGGGAAAGAGAATAGATGAGGTAATATTTTAAAGGATAATTTAAGGGATAGGAATATTCAAGAATTAATAATAAAACATTCCTACTTACATTAACAGAGATCGAGAAATCATCAGTTGGGTATATTAACAGCAAACAACACTAGAAACATCAGAGTGTAACTGCAGAGTACCAAGCATGAAGAGATAATGTTAAAGGCAGCCAATAATAGAAGACAGATTATGTATAAAGAAATAATATGTATAGTAACAGCAGACTTCTCCAGAGGAACAATGGAAGGCAGAAAACATGGGGAGTGAGAGCTGCCTTCAATGAACTAATTAAAAATTACGTCAGCCGGGCACTGTACAGAAGGTGAAACTATTTTTATAAAAAAAAAAAAAAGGCAAAATAAAGCCTCTTTTAATAACAAATCTGAGCTAAGCCTTTAGTGATCACTACAGTCACAGCAAGGCTCCCTAGGAGGAGACGGAGACTTGAACCCACTGGGTCCCCATGGCTCATGGGGTTTGGTGAATATTATAACTTCACTTTGACTGTGAATGGGGGTCAGCTAACATGGAGAGAAAAGCTGGAGGTCCCCTGGTTACAGCATGGGACGGAGACACTAGCAAAGGAGTACACGCTGGTGATGGCAGTTGGAAAAAAAAAGCTACTGTTGTGCTGCGAGGCAATTGTGTCATTGCTAATTGTGAAGCTGAAAATGCTGGAGGGAGTCCTGGTAGTGCCTGTATAATAACAGCATAGAAGCCCACTCCACTTTCATCAGACTTATTCCGATAAAGATCTCAGACACTGGCCCTCCCAACTACCCCAAGCCCTGCTGTGGCTGCTTAGTTTGAGGTAGCCATAGGGGAAAGTCTGAAATGGCTTACCGAATTAGATTGTGACTGAAATAATAATTCTAAATTACCAGTTAAGCCCCTGAATTTATACCCTGATTAATTTGTATACCATAAGCACGTAGGCATCAGACTTTAAGGGAAAAAAAAAAAAAAGCAACTTTAGCTATAATGTGTAATTACTGCATTCACAATTCTGTGACTTTAAACTTTATAGCTTGATAAAGTAAATGAATAAAAACTCTGTCAGAAGAGTTAAGGTATGAGCATTAGTGATACGATCGCAAGGACTATTTAAGTACTGGATTGAAGGAAAGGAGACAAGGCAATCATTTATCAGTTTGGCAGCTATCAAAGTTAGAATTTTGATTCAGACTTCATGAAAGACTTTCAAGTCATAATCAATGTGTAACACAGTACTTTGCACATGCTACCAAGAAAAAAAGAAAAATGCTGCTGTTGAGACAGAGTAGAACTGCTATAAATCTTCACAGAAATAAAGTGGTGCCACGTCTTTCTCCCACAGAGTGGCTGGTGGGTTTGAACTGCTGACCTTTTGGTTTAAACACTGCATCACCAGGGCTCATGTTAGGGAATCAATAAATTTGTATGAAACAGTTGAATCTCACAAAGGTAGGGAAGTATAGGGATCAACAATGAAAAAGAAAGTCAAAATATCTTATTTGATAATATAATGTGTGCTTTTAAAAAGCATCAGTTAAGGTTGGAAGCATCCAGAATAATTTCTGGCAATTTTAAATAGCTTTTAATTGCTATTTTATGTAAGTCTTCTCTGCATAAAACTAGTTGGCATGGAGTCAATTCCAACTCATAGCTGCCCTATAGAACAGAGTAGAATTGCCCCCCAGGGTTTCCAAGGAGCAGCTGGTGGATGTGAACTGCCAACCTTTTGGGTTAGCAGCCAAGCTCTTAACCACTGCACCACCAGGGCTGTGGTTAGGGGACCCTGGAGGCTGAAGACACTGAAGACACCTAATTACTTAGTACTCCACCAGGTATCAGGCCACTCCCAGTCACCTCCCCACCACGTCACTCACTTCCTCTAGGTTGTTTGTCTGATCCTCTTAAGAGCCCTGGAAGAGTTTAGTTCTACCCAGCTCAGAGTATCGTCACATGTGCAGAGCAGACCACAATGGCAGACAAACGACACCGGGCTGCCACGCATGCTCAATAACGCAAAATAACAACGTCAAGGAACCAAGACTTATGCTGAGGAACCAAAATCACCGGAAATGCATCATCCACAATAGTTGAGTCCATTTCAAAAGCGTTTGGTCCCTCGGCCACTTCTGTGCTGAGTCTCAGCCCCGCCTTGTAAGAAATAATCAGTAGAAACTATAATCAGGTAAAACCTTTGATCCTGCCTACCATTTCCCTCCACCCCTAAATGAATATGTGTAAGTATAAATTGTACACTGCTCCCGCAGATCGGGGAACTCAATGTCGATACCTCCGAGTTCTCCCTTGCTGGTCTGCGAAATAACTCTTTCTTCCGCTCAAAACCTGCGTCTGAGTGTTTGGCTTCTTGCACGCTGGGCATGGATCCATTGGTCCAGTTTCACTCCTATGTAAAACTATTCTTGGTAAAACATAAATACTAAAACCAAACCCACTGCCATCCAGTCGATTCCAACTCATAGCGACCCTATAGGACAGAGTAGAACTGCCCCATGGAGTTTCCAAGGAGCACCTGGTGGATTCCAACTGCCGACCTCTCGGTTAGCAGCGGTAGCACTTAACCACTACGCCGCCAGGGTTTCCAAAATATAAATAACTTGATAATTCATGAACAGTTACTCTAATGTAGAATTTATTATTACTTACAGTTGGCTATCCTCTTGTTACAATTAAAGAACATATTGCATAAGAGCATGATCTGCACTGTATCCTTAAAACTGAACATAGTGATTTAATAATGGTTCAATACATTGTTTAATATACCAAAATCCCTATTGGCCATATTTGGTCCAAAAAGTCCAAAATTATTCAGAGTATCCCAAAGAAATTTAAGAAATAAATATACCAAAACAGAAAGTTTAAAACTCTAATTACTAGTATTGCAAAACATAAAAACTTTTCTTAAACCAGCTGAAAACCACCGTATGAGAAACATTTTCAAGTTACTCCAGGAATTATTTCCTGAAAACAGGCTCATTCGATGGTACCCCAACCTTTGAAATTACTTACTTTGCCGAAGAGAATACAAAACATTTTTGTGTGTTTTGGAGTCAAACTTCTTGACCCTTTTATAGAATCATTCCAACTTTCTTCAAGCAAAAAACAGTCTGGAAATGACTTACTAAGTTAACGATGACCATTTCCTGTTGTTTTTGCTTGACTCTGAACATACAGTTTCCAGTGAAACCATGGTCTTGGATGAAAAAATCAGCATGTTCCTCGATAGGTAAGTTACTGACGATGTCCTGTTTCAACACAGGTGAATAACAACCGGAGTTAGTTAATTTCCATTGTAAAGGACACGTTATATCATTAATAAGGTCAGGGCAGAAGACCCTGTTACCGTTGAGTTGGGTTGACTGGGACTCATAGCGCCCCTATGGGACAGGGTAGAACTGCCACATGGGGTTTCCAAGGAGCAGCTGGTGGTTTCAAACTGTCGACCTTTTGTCTAGCAGCTGAGCTCTTAGGAGATACGCACTTTGTTGAATCGGTGATACACTTGTAGGTAAATGTTGCTTTTGTGTAAGAGAGGAGAGCCAAAAAAGCACTTAACTAATATAAAATGGCTGAACTAAACTATGTCTCAGCTGTGTTCAGCAAGGTTAAAACTAGCACAAATGCATGACCTTTGAGTCCTTCATCTGGCCCATAACCATGGGTGACTAAAGGAAATGTTTTTTTCTCTGAGGTCAAGTCAGGATATGGAAAGAATGGGGAAACTTTAGCAAACAATAGAACTTTAAACACTTTCAGCAAACAATGAAGAAAGCAAAAATATGGTTTGTGAAGAAATGTTTTCCAGGGAATGTTTATCCAGAGGGTCTTGAAATAATGTTTGTGCAGCATAAAGAATGTATATATAACAGAGCCTTTCTTGCAAGATTGGCTCCAGGAATGCTATCAGCAAACCTTGTAGAATTTTAACTTGCTATTGTCTTATAAGCCTGTTGCCACTGAGTCAACTCATAGTAAACCTATAGGACAGAGTAGAACTGCCCCATAGGGTTTCCAAGGAGCGCCTGGTGGTTTCGAACTGCTAACCTTTTGGTTAGCAGCCGTAGCTTTTAACCACTACATCACCAGGGCATTTTTTTTTTTTTTGGTAAATTGTCTTAGAGCTATATGTAATTCCAAGCCACCATGATTGTAACTGTGTACACTTATTTTCTCCAGTGGACAAAAACCCTTTGCCCTCTTCACTCTGCAGGAACTCTGTATCGAGAGCTTCTTGACCCTGTGTTTCCAATTCACAAATCATCCTCTCTCTCAATAAAACTCCTTGCTTTTATTTTAAGCAGACTACAGTACCTTGAGAGGGAGCCTTAATGCTAATGGACACCGTAGCCTTTTGTGCAAGATCTTTCTAGAAAATGAGTTGCCGTAAGCAAGTTATTTTTACCTGTTCTGAAAAATGAATTGTAAGCATCTTGTGACTATTGCATGTAATTTTTTGATCCAGCACTACTTGTGCAATTAGGTTTATAATCAATTGGATTAGCCCACCTGTACTAATGTAGCCAATGATGTACAAGCCCTTGCTTTGGAATGCCTGGCCTCCCATCCCCTTACCTCTCATAGAACCAATCAGAATGTGGTGATGTAATTTCCTGATATTGCCCTATGACCATTTGCTCTCAGAGCTCATTCCTCAGACTTGCTCTCTTGGCTGTGTGGACTGGCAGCTCTAAAAGCTTTAATCCTATGAATTTTACCTGCTGAAGGTCTGGAGACTTTCCTCTGTGCCATTTGCTTATGTGTCTACAAATATCTAACCATCGTTGATAACATCAAGTGTACGTTTTTAATGAAACATCACCATCACTCCTCATTATTTCTTTAAACTATTATCTCCAGAATTAAATCTCATCCTAGTTCTAGGCCTCCTGATGTTTCTTTTATTATTATTATTATTTTATTTCATCTGATGCAGCTAAAGCTTCAGTACACATTTTTGGTCTTGTTGTTGATATTGCATATTGTTTCTGTAATTTCCACTCAATAACAGAATGTTTGCTTCTGTCAGTTTCCGAGATTGTCCAAATGCTGAGCTGGATTCACATCATTAGGTCATCAAACTGCTACCCAGAATAAATAGTAGTACTTTTGTTTCAACTGCAACCTAATATTACAATTTTATTCCAGACCAGCTTGTTCTAGTTGCATCTTGATTGCTTTGTGATATGTTGTGTTCATGCTCCATTAAACAAATGTCAACACTATAATTCATGAAGGAGAGACATGGAGGTGGGCAGTGGCCCCAAAAGGTACTTCCCAGAAACATACTGTTCAAATGGATCTCACTAATTGCCATGAAGAGGTTTCCTGCTGATCCCTGTGATTGTTTTTATACTGACAGAGAGTTATAAGAAAATTGTTTTGCTCCTGAATAGCAACTAAGGGCTTCCTTTTGCTATCAAACACGGCCAATTGGCAATGGGGAGATTTAAAGATAGGATATGTTTGTTTGTATGTTTTCTAAACAGATTATAGACCGAGGAAAATGAAAAAATAAGAAATTTAGTGGAAAAGAAAATGTATTTAATGGATGATAATTGCACCTTTGGTGCCCTGGTGGTATGGTGGTTAAATGCTATGCCTGTTAACCAAAAGGTCAGTAGTTCGAATCCACCAGCCGCTTCTTGGAAACTCTGTGGGGCATTCTCCTCTGTCCTGTAGGGTCACTATGAGTTGAAATTGACACTATGGCAATAGGTTTTTTTGGTTTAATTGCACCTTTTAGAAATATCTTATTTCTTTTAGTTGATTTCCTTGAATATCATTTATTTTAACATTACTGGTACATTCTCTAATCTTTCCAATGTACTTTTCCCATCAATGATTAGGACTCTTTCTTCTCAAAGGAACAAGACATAACTTGATGATCATGACCCAGCCTAAGTAAATGTATGAGTATTACTTGTGTATCACTTCAACTATATCTTACAGAATATCATGTCGTTTTTACTTTATGTTTTATTATCCTCAAATACATCTTTCCAGTGTCCTGTTTTGTTAAGCGACTAACCAATATCCATTACATCATTTGCCATTGATTGATGTAAGTAATCTCATTTTTCCTGCTTCCTTCTTCTGTTCTGAGCAATCATATGCCTTATTTGCTCATGTACCCATTATTTACTTCTAATATTGTTACTGGGTGGAAACCTCAGGTTCTTACTCTGCATGACTCCTATCCACCAATAAACGAGAGACTGAGGTGGTTAAACAGGAAAGGCACATTTATTTTGTTGTACAAGGAAATGGAGTCAGTCAGAGCTACTGCTGCCAAGACTGCTCACCAAGGGCAGGCAGGCAGGTTACTTTTAAAGGGAGTTACAAGTACAGAGTTCATACAAGTTATATCAGCAACATTCTTAATCATACTACCCAGGTACAATGGGGTTTACATATAACCTCCAAGCAAAAGCAGGATTCAAATGCAAAGCTGGGGTGGGGTGAGGGGGTGGAGCCCAGCAAAGGTACAATACTGTAGGGGAGGAAGCCAGGTAAAGAATACAACACTGCGGGGTCTCTGTCTCAATATGAAATTATAATAATTCAAGCAGATGGAGTAAACTGACATAATTCATCTGACAAGATTAGTCATGATATGTGAAAACATGCAGAGTACTGCCAATCAGGGAAACTCACCTGAGCTTTATTGTCCAGAGTTTTATTGGAACTTAATTACATTCAATATCCCACTCCCCTCCCCTGGAAGGCTAGCTGACATTATGTGGCCTGAGGGCCCATCATGAGTTACCACTTTATCATAAACTATCAGGTGTGATCCAAGGGGTCTACTATGAATAACAAAGACACCTAGCACTCAGGAAATTCTAAGGTTTAGAGGTTTCCTCTGGGGATGCAGGACAAAGGACAAACCTCTCTAAATTTCCAGCTATACAATGAATATTCTCTTTCTCAAATAATGTGTAATACAAAAGACAAGAACTAATACACACAGTCCCCAGGTTACGAACATCTGACTTACGTACGATCTATAGTTATGAACCAACCCCATAAAGCCTATTATATTAAAAATTTGAGGTACATACAATGGTCCGTAATAACAAAGAGGCACTACTTTGCTACATGCATCGAAACATTATTATTATTATTACTGAATCATTATGTTAAAGATATTTTAGAGTATCTATTAGTGTTTCTTTAATGTTTTTTAATGCATAGAAAAGTACACTATGTACTATATACTAAAACAAACATTTGACTAACTGAACTTAGGTATGAACTGTACGTAGTTGTTCTGATTTATGGACAAATTCGACTTAAAGCTTAAAGACGGTACCGCAATTTTGTGAGTTAGAGCCACCTGCCGCAAACAGCCAATTCTTGAGACAGGGATAAGGTGGGTAGCAAGAGCTTTATTATATACTGATGTATGGAGACAGAGGGAAATGATCTCCTCCTAAACCTGTCTGTCTCCAGAAACTGGAGACCAGCTGGGGTTTTATAGGGAAAAGGGGACGTGGGTTGTAGTAACATATGGAATGTCCATTCTCTTTCTGTGTGCTTTCAGTGGTCACATCTCAAACATGTTGATCTTTTCCTGCCATTATTCCATCAGCCCAGGGGGTGGCTGGCACCATCCTGGTGAGCACTTTCCTGTTTGACAGGCTTAGATTAATATCACTTGTTTTTCCATGGTCCTAAGGGGAAACATTGGTTAACATAACTTTTGGAGGAGCTAACAACAAAATCATACTTGGTGACAGAGACAGGCTAGGGAAGGGGGAAAAAAAAATGGCACAGGTACTGTTCAAGATACGGCTGAGCAGCCTGATCCAAAGATAGACTTATGAATGGGACTTGTTCATAATTTGGGGACTGCCTGTAACTGTAAAGGTACAATATAAAAAGCTTCATACGATAGATGAAAACCCAGTATAATAGGAGTTCAAATACAGAGCTCTTGCTTCAGAGGAGTTTTAGTCAGAGGTTGCAGGGTGATAGTAGAAATGAAGATTATTCCAAGTAGAGAAGACATTATGAGCATAGGTTCCAAGGCACAAAGTTCAAAAACAGATACCTCAGTAACTGTTAGAAATTTACATGATACTTACATGATTCAGCATATAGAAGAAGGTATTTAAAAGAAAAGGTTTATCAATTGTTCAAATACTACACTGATCAGGGAAGATGAGGCCTGAGAATTATTAAGGGTATGTATTTTAGCCACAGTATTTCGTGGGTGAGACCAAGATTATAAGAATTTATTTATTTATTTTCCATTTGTATGTAATCTGCCTGAATATATAATCAGGATATTCATCTATTTTTCTTTACCATGTAGAAATAAAAAACAAAACAAAACAAAACCCATTGCTTCCGACTAAATAGTAGGTACGATTATGAGTGGAAACAGCATATAATAATTAGAAACAATCACAGAGGGCTAACCAAAGCCAACAGTTTTTCAAAACAATTATATTTGGGATTTTTAAACATGTTTCTCCCATATCTAAGATATGTTTATTTCATTTTTCTATCAGTAATCTGGTTGTTTTAGCATAACAATGGAAATCAGGCCTTTAAAGGAAAAAAAAATTTTTTTTTTTTTTTTAAAGGCAGTGTTAAATGGATTTAAGCCAAAGACATCACAGAACACTTGGCAACACTTCCTTCTTGGAGGTGAGTTTTCTCTTACTCATAACATCTAATAGTTTAAACATTGTAAAGGGTCTTTTGGGATAAACTAGGGTACAATTTTCCTTTTCTCTTTGTCGTTCTTGTTGCATAGGCTCTGGGTTGAGATTCAGAAGGAAACTGCTCACTTGGCTAGGTTAAATAAAAACTTCTAACATTACTAGTTTAAACAAGAGCTTCCTCTACTGACGAGCTTCTTTTAATTTATTCTTTTACTCACTCTGTCACTCATTGATTTATTTGTTCTTCCATTTAATTATTTACTCATTCAGCAGATTGTACACCTACCACGTGTCAGGAACTGGACCAGGCAAAAAGAACAGAGAAAAAGTAGGGTCTAAGGCAGGCTATATTAACCTCATAGGACAGTTTTAAAGGTCGAATGAGATATTAAGGTGCTGGGAAGAGTTATATGAGTTAGTGATACTGTTTTTCTCCCCTTCTCTTTTTCCTCTTTGACCCTACTGTCATTATATGATGGATGAGATAAAGTCCACAATTAAATACAGCATGTTCTGTCTTGATTCGGTCACTGGTTCTTCCACTTCCAACTTTTTTATCCTGCCTGTTTCTACTTTGCATTTTCCAAAATTTAAACGTTAAAAATAAAAGGAAAATATGCATGTTGATGGACATGTTATTGATTACATTTTTACCCAAATGATTAAGGATTTGGGGAGTATTATAAAAAAAAAAAAAAAAAAAGAATTTTTTTTTTTTTTATACACAGCTGAAAAGAGCCCTGGTAAAGCAGTGGTTAAGCACTTGGCTGCTAAGCAAAACATTGATACTTTAAACCTATGAGATGCATGTGGGAGAAAGATGTGGCAGTCTTCTGTAAAGATTACAGCCTTGGAAACCCTGTAGAGTAGTTCTACTGTGTCCTGTAGGGTCACTATGAATCAAAATCAACTCAACGACAATGGACTTCGGGGGTATATGCAGCTGGAAGACATACACTATTTCTCAACCGTTAGGAATCATAAGTAACACTCTGATAATCTATTTCTTGCTAGACTTCAATGAATACCAATAATGCTAATATTGTGTATATATTATGAACTTTGCATATTTTTTCATTTAATCTCCATATTCAATCTATCACACAGATTATCTTTATTTAAAATTAAAGAAACCGAAGTTTTAGGGTTTAATAGATACTCCAATTTCACTAGTAACTGATAAAAATCACCATTTTTTAACAGCTCGCTGTTGTGAATTGAATTGTGTCCCTCAAAAATTCGTGTTGTAAATCCTAACCTCCAAGCCTCTGATTAAATTCTCATTTGAGAATGGATTGTCTTTGTTATACTAATGAGACAGGATTAGTGTAGGGTGTGTATGAAGTCAATCTTCTTTGAGATATAAAAGATATTAAGATATAGAAGGGGGGGCGGAGCCAAGATGGCGGACTAGGCAGACGTTACCTCGGATCCCTCTTACAACAAAGACACGGAAAAACAAGTGAATCGATCACATACATAACAATCTACGAACCCTGAACAACAAACACAGATTTAGAGACGGAGAACGAACTAATACGGGGAAGCAGCGATTGTTTCCAGAGCCTGGAGCCAGCGTACCAGTCAGGTACGGCACAAGCACAGAGACCTGCTCCACCCCCCTGAACTAACCCCGGGAGGGGGACCAGCCGGTTCCACGGGCGGCGTGGGACGCAGCCGGTAGGAGAAGTCCCCGGGAGGCAGTGACTGATCTTGGAGCAGAAAGAGCAGCATCCGAGCCGGGGAACCGTCCCGCAGGGATTTGGACTGCACGCAGGTACGCCATAAACACGGAGAGTTGCTCCACCCCCTGAACTAACCCCGGGAAGGGGACCAGCCGGGTCGCGCGGGCGGCGTGGGACGCAGCCGGTAGGAGAAGTCCCCGGGAGGTAGCGACTGGTATTGGAGTGGGGAGAACAGCGTTCCAGCCAGGACACTCGGTCGCGGCACAAGCACAGGGAGCTACTCCACCCATCTGAACTAACCCCGGGAGGGGGCCCACCTAGTTCACGGGGGCGGCACGGCCACGCGGCTGGAGAGATGAGAAGTCCCCGGGAGGCAGCGACTGATTTTGGAGTTGAGAGTGCACCGTCCCAGTAGGGGAGCCTTGACGCTGGGCGTGGGGCTGGAAGCGGAGGATCTGACCGTGACTCCAGCGGGCCAGACCCCCTGGGGGCAATCTCCACACAGCCAGCACACATAGGCGACGCGCCCGCGGGAATCTCAGATATAACAGTCATTCCAAGCAAGACAAGCAACTCTGGCTATATTCTGAGGTGCTACTCTCCTATCTCTCTGTTCCCTCCCCCACCCTTCCCAGGCGGCTTCATTAACATCTGAATAGCCTGAGCCAAAGGGAGAACTCTGATAGGGATCTGACTGCAGTTTTTTTTTAGCGGATTTTCTGGAAAAACTAGTTTCCCAGTGATGGCTCGGAGACAACAATCCATATCAAACCACTTAAAGAAGCAGACCGGGACAGCTTCTCCAACCCCCCAAACAAAAGAATCAAAATCTTTCCCAAATGAAGATACAATTTTGGAATTATCAGATACAGAATATAAAAAACTAATTTACAGAATGCTTAATGATATCACAAATGAAATTAGGATATCTGCAGAAAAAGCCAAGGAACACACTGATAAAACTGTTGAAGAACTCAAAAAGATTATTCAAGAACATACTGGAAAAATTAATAAGTTGCAAGAATCCATAGAGAGACAACATGTAGAAATCCAAAAGATTAACAATAAAATAACAGAATTAGACAACGCACTAGGAAGTCAGAGGAGCAGACTCGAGCAATTAGAATGCAGACTGGGACATCTGGAGGACCAGGGAATCAACACCAACATAGCTGAAAAAAAATCAGATAAAAGAATTAAAAAAAATGAAGAAACCCTAAGAATTATGTGGGACTCTATCAAGAAGGATAACCTGCGGGTGATTGGAGTCCCAGAACAGGGAGGGGGGACAGAAAACACAGAGAAAATAGTTGAAGAACTTCTGACAGAAAACTTCCCTGACATCATGAAAGACGAAAGGATATCTATCCAAGATGCTCATCGAACCCCATTTAAGATTGATCCAAAAAGAAAAACACCAAGACATATTATCATCAAACTCACCAAAACCAAAGATAAACAGAAAATTTTAAAAGCAGCCAGGGAGAAAAGAAAGGTTTCCTTCAAGGGAGAATCAATAAGAATATGTTCTGACTACTCAGCAGAAACCATGCAGGCAAGAAGGGAATGGGACGACATATACAGAACACTGAAGGAGAAAAACTGCCAGCCAAGGATCATATATCCAGCAAAACTCTCTCTGAAATATGAAGGCGAAATTAAGATATTTACAGACAAACACAAGTTTAGAGAATTTGCAAAAACCAAACCAAAGCTACAAGAAATACTAAAGGATATTGTTTGGTCAGAGAACCAATAATATCAGATATCAGCACAACACAAGGTCACAAAACAGAACGTCCTGATATCAACTCTAATACGGAAATCACAAAAACAAACAAATTAAGATTAATTAAAAAAAAAAAAATACACATAACAGGGAATCATGGAAGTCAATAGGTAAAAGATCACAATAATCAAAAAGAGGGACTAAATACAGGAGGCATTGAACTGCCATATGGAGAGTGATACAAGGCGATATAGAACAATACAAGTTAGGTTTTTACTTAGAAAAATAGGGGTATATAATGAGGTAACCACAAAAAGGTATAACAACTCTATAACTCAAGACAAAAACCAAGAAAAACGTAACGACTCAACTAACATAAAGTCAAACACTATGAAAATGAGGATCTCACAATTTACTAAGAAAAACGCCTCAGCACAAAAAAGTATGTGGAAAAATGAAATTGTCAACAACACACATAAAAAGGCATCAAAATGACAGCACTAAAAACTTATTTATCTATAATTACCCTGAATGTAAATGGACTAAATGCACCAATAAAGAGACAGAGAGTCACAGACTGGATAAAGAAACACGATCCATCTATATGCTGCCTACAAGAGACACACCTTAGACTTAGAGACTCAAACAAACTAAAACTCAAAGGATGGAAAAAAGTATATCAAGCAAACAATAAGCAAAAAAGAAGAGGAGTAGCAATATTAATTTCTGACAAAATAGACTTTCGACTTAAATCCACCACAAAGGATAAAGAAGGACACTATATAATGATAAAAGGGACAATTGATCAGGAAGACATAACCATATTAAATATTTACGCACCCAATGACAGGGCTGCAAGATACATAAATCAAATTTTAACAGAACTGAAAAGCGAGATAGATACCTCCACAATTATAGTAGGAGACTTCAACACACGACTTTCGGAGAAGGACAGGACATCCAGTAAGAAGCTCAACAGAGACACGGAAGATCTAATTACAACAATCAACCAACTTGACCTCATTGACTTATACAGAACTCTCCACCCAACTGCTGCAAAATATACTTTTTTTTCCAGCGCACATGGAACATTCTCTAGAATAGACCACATATTAGGTCATAAAACAAACCTTTTTTTTTTTTTTTTGCAGAGTCCAAAACATCGAAATATTACAAAGCATCTTCTCAGATCACAAGGCAATAAAACTAGAGATCAATAACAGAAAAACGAGGGAAAAGAAATCAAATACTTGGAAAATGAACAATACCCTCCTGAAAAAAGACTGGGTTATAGAAGACATCAAGGAGGGAATAAGGAAATTCATAGAAAGCAACGAGAATGAAAATACTTCCTATCAAAACCTCTGGGACACAGCAAAAGCAGTGCTCAGAGGCCAATTTATATCAATAAATGCACACATACAAAAAGAAGAAAGAGCCAAAATCAGAGAACTGTCCATACAACTTGAACAAATAGAAAGTGAGCAACAAAAGAATCCATCAGGCACCAGAAGAAAACAAATAATAAAAATTAGAGCTGAACTAAATGAATTAGAGAACAGAAAAACAATTGAAAGAATTAACAAAGCCAAAAGCTGGTTCTTTGAAAAAATTAACAAAATTGATAAACCATTGGCTAGACTGACTAAAGAAATACAGGAAAGGAAACAAATAACCCGAATAAGAAATGAGAAGGACCACATCACAACAGAACCAAATGAAATTAAAAGAATCATTTCAGATTATTATGAAAAATTGTACTCTAACAAATTTGAAAACCTAGAAGAAATGGATGAATTCCTGGAAAAACACTACCTACCTAAACTAACACATTCAGAAGTAGAACAACTAAATAGACCCATAACAAAAAAAGAGATTGAAACGGTAATCAAAAAACTCCCAACAAAAAAAAGTCCTGGCCCGGACGGCTTCACTGCAGAGTTCTACCAAATTTTCAGAGAAGAGTTAACACCACTACTACTAAAGGTATTCCAAAGCATAGAAAATGACGGAATACTACCCAACTCATTCTATGAAGCCACCATCTCCCTGATACCAAAACCAGGTAAAGACATTACAAAAAAAGAAAATTATAGACCTATATCCCTCATGAACATTGATGCAAAAATCCTCAACAAAATTCTAGCCAATAGAATCCAACAACACATCAAAAAAATAATTCACCCTGATCAAGTGGGATTTATACCAGGTATGCAAGGCTGGTTTAATATCAGAAAAACCATTAATGTAATCCATCACATAAATAAAACAAAAGACAAAAACCACATGATCTTATCAATTGATGCAGAAAAGGCATTTGACAAAGTCCAACACCCATTCATGATAAAAACTCTTACCAAAATAGGAATTGAAGGAAAATTCCTCAACATAATAAAGGGCATCTATGCAAAGCCAACAGCCAATGTCACTCTAAATGGAGAGAACCTGAAAGCATTTCCCTTGAGAACGGGAACCAGACAAGGATGCCCTTTATCACCGCTCTTATTCAACATCGTGTTGGAAGTCTTAGCCAGGGCAATCAGGCTAGACAAAGAAATAAAAGGTATCCGGATTGGCAAGGAAGAAGTAAAGTTATCACTATTTGCAGATGACATGATTATATACACAGAAAACCCTAAGGAATCCTCCAGAAAACTACTGAAACTAATAGAAGAGTTTGGCAGAGTCTCACGTTATAAAATAAACATACAAAAATCACTTGGATTCCTCTACATCAACAAAAAGAACACCGAAGAGGAAATAACCAAATCAATACCATTCACAATAGCCCCCAAGAAGATAAGATACTTAGGAATAAATCTTACCAAGGATGTAAAAGACCTATACAAAGAAAACTACAAAGCTCTACTACAAGAAATTCAAAAGGACATACTTAAGTGGAAAAACATACCTTGCTCATGGATAGGAAGACTTAACATAGTAAAAATGTCTATTCTACCAAAAGCCATCTATACATTTAACGCACTTCCGATCCAAATTCCAATGTCATATTTTAAGGGGATAGAGAAACAAATCACCAATTTCATATGGAACGGAAAGAAGCCCCGGATAAGCAAAGCACTACTGAAAAAGAAGAAGAAAGTGGGAGGCCTCACCTTACCTGACTTCAGAAACTATTATACAGCCACAGTAGTCAAAACAGCCTGGTATTGGTACAACAACAGACACATAGACCAATGGAACAGAATTGAGAACCCAGACATAGATCCATCCACGTATGAGCAGCTGATATTTGACAAAGGACCAGTGTCAATTAACTGGGGAAAAGATAGCCTTTTTAACAAATGGTGCTGGCATAACTGGATATCCCTTTGCAAAAAAATGAAACAGGACCCATATCTCACACCATGCACAAAAACTAACTCCAAGTGGATCAAAGACCTAAACATAAAGACTAAAACGATAAAGATCATGGAAGAAAAAATTGGGACAACCCTAGGAGCCCAATACAAGGTATAAACAGAATACAAAACATTACCAAAAATGATGAAGAGAAACCCGATAACTGGGAGCTCCTAAAAATCAAACACCTATGCTCATCTAAAGACTTCACCAAAAGAGTAAAAAGACCACCTACAGATTGGGAAAGAATTTTCAGCTATGACATCTCCGACCAGCGCCTGATCTCTAAAATCTACATGATTCTGTCAAAACTCAACCACAAAAAGACAAACAACACAATCAAGAAGTGGGCAAAGGATATGAACACACATTTCACTAAAGAAGATATTCAGGCAGCCAACAGATACATGAGAAAATGCTCTCGATCATTAGCCATTAGAGAAATGCAAATTAAAACTACGATGAGATTCCATCTCACACCAGCAAGGCTGGCATTAATCCAAAAAACACAAAATAATAAATGTTGGAGAGGCTGCGGAGAGATTGGAACTCTCATACACTGCTGGTGGGAATGTAAAATGGTACAACCACTTTGGAAATCTATCTGGCGTTATCTTAAACAGTTAGAAATAGAACTACCATACAACGCAGAAATCCCACTCCTAGGAATATACCCTAGAGATACAAGAGCCTTCATACAAACAGATATATGCACACCCATGTTTATTGCAGCTCTGTTTACAATAGCAAAAAGTTGGAAGCAACCAAGGTGTCCATCAACGGATGAATGGGTAAATAAATTGTGGTATATTCACACAATGGAATACTACGCATCGATAAAGAACAGTGGCGAATCTCTGAAACATTTCATAACATGGAGGAACCTGGAAGGCATTATGCTGAGCGAAATTAGTCAGAGGCAAAAGGACAAATATTGTATAAGACCACTATTATAAGATCTTGAGAAATAGTAAACCTGAGAAGAACACATACTTTTGTGGTTACGAGGGGGGGAGGGAGGGAGGGTGGGAGAGGGTTTTTTTATTGATTAATCAGTAGATAAGAACTGCTTTAGGTGAAGGGAAAGACAACACTCAATACATGGAAGGTCAGCTCAATTGGACTGGACCAAAAGCAAAGAAGTTTCCGGGATAAAATGAATGCTTCAAAGGTCAGCGGAGCAAGCGTGGGGGTCTGGGGAACATGGTTTGCGGGGACTTCTAAGTCAATTGGCAAAATAATTCTATTATGAAATCATTCTGCATCCCACTTTGAAATGTGGCGTCTGGGGTCTTAAATGCTAACAAGCAGCCATCTAAGATGCAGCAATTGGTCTCAACCCACCTGGAGCAAAGGAAAATGAAGAACACCAAGCCCACATGACAACTAAGAGCCCAAGAGACAGAAAGGGCCACATGAACCAGAGACCTACATCATCCTGAGACCAGAAGAACTAGTTGGTGCCCGGCCACAATCGATGACTGCCCTGACAGGGAGCTCAGCAGAGGACCCCTGAGGGAGCAGGAGATCAGTGGGATGCAGACCCCAAATTCTCATAACAAGACCAAACTTAATGGTCTGACTGAGACTGGAGGAATCCCGGCGGCCATGCTCCCCAGACCTTCAGTTGACACAGGACAGGAAACATCCCCGAAGACAACTCATCAGAAATGAAAGGGACTGGTCAGCGGATGGGAGAGAGATGCTGATGAAGAGTGAGCTAATTATATCAGGTGGACACTTGAGATTGTGTTGGCAACTCTTGCCTGGAGGGGGGATGGGAGGATAGAGAGAGAGGGAAGCCGGCAAAATTGTCAAGAAAGGAGAGACTGAAAGGGCTGACTCAAGACGGGGAGAGTAAGTGGGAGTAGGGAGTGAGATGTATGTAAACTTATATGTGACAGACTGATTGGATTTGTAAACGTTCACTTGAAGCTTAATAAAAGTTATTATAAAAAAAAATAATAATAATAAAATAAAAGATATTAAACAAGCAATTGAAAGGAGAAGAGATGGGAGAAGAGAGATGCCAAGCCACATGAAGATCACCCAGGAGGAGAAGCTCAAAAGAGACAAGGACCTTCCTCCAGAGCTGACAGAGGGGGAATCTTTCCCTAGAGCTGTCACCCTAAATTCAGACTTCTAGCCCCCTAAACTGTGAGAAAATTAATTTCTGTTTGTTAAAGCCACCCATTTGTGGTATTTCTGTTACAGCAGCAACAGATACCTAAGACACTCACTAAAACTGCTTCTTATGGGTTATCTGTCATGTTAATTCTCTTCTTTTTCTTTAAAACTGCAAGGCATTCATACACCTTTGAGATAGGTAGAGAGTTTAGAATATCTAGTCTTTTTTTTTTTTTTTAGTCTTTGGTATTTGCTTTATCTAATTAGAACTGAGCAGACCAGATACCATCAACTCAGCTTTTAAAAGAAAAACATTAACAGTCTATCCAGGTACATCAAATTTTTGGACCTATTTAAGTGTTTGGAGTCTGGCAATAAGTTAGACATTGAAAAACTTAACACTTCTTTTAGGCTGAAAGGTTACAATGGAGTGTATTACGTCCATAATGCCATCTAGTAACTAAAAAAGTTTTTTTTTTTTTTAATCTAGTAACTAAAAAAAAAAAAAATTTTTTTTTATTGGCCTCAAATTCCTCTATGCCTCACAAGCCCAGAGGAGAAATAGAGTGATTTTCAATAATGCTGCAAAATAATGGACTCAATTCTCCCCTGCATCTCAGGGCATATGGTTTCTTAAATACAAAGAAAAGAATCTCTGCCATTATTCCCTTCCTGTATTATACAACTTAATCTTTCCAAAATTAGATATAGGAAAAAAAAAAAAACTGGTGTTTCACCATGCTGAACTGTTTACTCTATTTTGTATATCTTTTTAAAGTGTAGACCTGGGATTTCAAATTGTATGGAAATCCTAGATTTCCACCCCAACCCCATTAAAAAAAAAAACCATGTTGAATAAATTTAGGCAGGTAAAATAATTAATGTTAAAAGTGAAACCGTCAAACCATTAGAAAAATAAGAGGGTGATGGAGAAAAGTTTTAATATTTGTCAAAAAAGTTTAATTTTGACATACATAAAATAAAAAAAATAAAGTTTTTTTTTAAATAAAGATAAAAGGGTAACATCAACAATATTAATAGACAAATCTTCTTGAGTATTTCACATTTCCTAGCCAATATTATAACTACTTTCTGGTTTTATTTAATTTTTACAAAACCTGTATTATATAGGTAATTATTATTATCCTTATTTTACAATTGAGGAGGATATGCTTGTGATAGTAAGAGATATAATTAGAATTTGGCCCTATCAAACCTGTATCTGTCTCTAAAACCTGAAAATTTGAACACTACACAGTAATATGTGTGTGTGCGTGTACATGCATGTGTATGCATGTGCAAGTACAGACTTGCAGCATGACTTCACCAAATGACTTCATCAAATTTTGGATATATATATGTATATATTTTGTTTTTCAATAAATATAAGAAGAGTTACTCAAAGTGGTTTTAAACTAGGCAAGTACAAATAAAGACAACACTGAGTACTTCCTTACTATTTAATACATATTGTATTGCCAAAAATTATGAAGTTTGATGATTTTTCTACACATTAAAGTTAATGATAAACATGATCTTCAATTGCAATTGTATGTTTCTTTGCCTGGATGTATTGTCAATTTTACATTTGTTGTCTTATGTTAAGTGTTTTCTTCAGTAATATAAATGGTGACTATACATGTGGACCTCTTCAGATGGAATACAAGGAATCAAATCAACTACTTCTGTGGAAGGACACTGTGGGAGAAGCTCAATATCATCAGTCAGAACAAGGCCAGGGGCTGACTGTGGAACAGATCATCAATTGCTACTATGCAAATTCAAGTTGAAGCTGAAGAAAATGAAAATAAATCCGTGAGTGCCAAAGTAGGACCTTGAGTATATCCCACCTGAATTTAGAGACCATCTCAAGAATAGATTTGACAGGTTGAACACTAATGATCAAAGACCAGATGAGTTGTGGGGTGACATCAAAGACATCGTACATGAAGATAGCAAATGGTCATTAATAAGACAGGAAAGAAAGAAAAGACCAAAATGAATTGTAAGAAGAAACTTACTCTTGAATGTAGAGTAGCTAAAGCAAAAGGAAAAAACAATGAAGCGAAAGGTTTAAATGGAAGATTTCAGAGCAGGGGCTCAAGAAAACAAAGTACAGTATTATAATGAAATGTACAAAGACCTGGAGTTAGAAAACCAAAAGGGAAGAACACATTTGGCATTTCTCAGGCTGAAAGAACTGAAGAAAAAACTCAAGCCTCCAGTTGCAATATTGTAGGATCTTATGGGTCAACTGGTGAAACCCTGGTGAGGTAATTATTAAGAGCTACAGCTGCTAACCAAAACGTCAGCATTTCGAATTCACCAGATGCTCCTTGGAAACCCCATGGGGCAGTTCTCCTCTGACCTATAGGGTCACTGTGAGTCAGAATCCACTCAACAGCAATGGGTTTATGGGCAAAACATTGAACAATGCAGGAAGCATCAAAATAAGATGGAGGAATACATAGACTCACTGTACAAAAAAGAATTGATCAATGTTGAACCATTTCAGGGGTAGAATATGCTCAAGAACTGATGGTATTAATGGAAGAAGTCCAACCTACACTGAAGGCACTGGCAAAAAAAAAAAAAGGCTCCAAGAATTGACAGAGTACCATCTGAGATGCTTCAACAAATGGATGGAACACTGGAAGCACTCATTCATCTATGCCGAGAAATTTGGAAGACAGCTTCCTGGCCAACCAACTGGAAAAGGTACATATCTGTGCACATTCCAAAGAAAGGTGATCCAATCAAATGCAGAAATTATCGGATGATGTCATTAATAACACACAAGAGTAATATTTTTCTGAAGATAGTTCAAAAGTGGTTACAGCAGTACATCAACAGGGAAATGTCAGAAATTCAAGCTGGATTCAGAAGAGGACATGGAACCAGGGTTATCATTGCTGATGTCAGATGGATCTTGGCTGAAAGCGGAGAATACCAGAAAGTTGTCTGTCTGTGTTTATTGTCTATGCAAAGGCATTCATCTCTGTGGATAATAACAAATTATGGATAGCATTGCAAAGAATGGGAATTCCAGAACTCTTACTTGTGCTCATGCGGAACCTGTGCATAGACCAAGAGGCAGTCATTCAAACAGAACAAGAGGATACTGAATTGTTTAAAATTAGAAGAGGTGTGCATCTGGGTTGTATCCTTTCCTCATACTTATTCAATCTATGTGCTTAGCAAATAATCCAAGAAGCCAGACTGTGAAGAACATGGCATTAGGAATGGAGGAAAACTCACTTAACAACTTGCAATATGCAGACAACACACTCTTGCTTGCTGAAAGTGAAGAGACTTGAAGTACTTACTGATGAAGATCAAAGACTACAGCCTTCGGTATGGATTAAACCTCAACATAAAACAAAAACCCTTACAACTGGTCCAATAAGTAGCATCATAATAAACAGAGAAACTATTGAAATTGTTAAGGATTTCATTTTACTTGGACCCATAGTCAACATCCAAGGAAAAAGCAGTCAAGAAATCAAAGGATGTATTGCATTGGACAAATCTGCTGCAAAGACATCTTTAAAGTGTTAAAAAAAAAAAAAAAAAAGCAAAGATGTCACTTTGAGGACTAAGGTACACCTGATAAAAGCCATGGTATTTTCAGTCACCTCATAAGCATGTGAAAGCTGGACAATGAATAAGGAAGACTGAAGGAGAATTGACACCTCTGAATTATGATGTTGGTGAAGAATATTCCATGAACTGCCAGAAGAAGAAACAAATCTGTCTTAGAAGAAGTACAGCCAGAATGCTCCTTAGAAGTGAATATGTTAATACTTCATCTCATGTACTTTGAACATGTTACCACATAGGACCAGTACCTGGAAAAGAACATCATGCTTGGTGAAGTAGAGGGGGAGTAAAAAGAGGAAGACTCTTGACAAGATGGATTGACACAGTGGCTGCAACAATGGGCTCAAACATAGCAGTGATTGTGAGGATGGTGCAGGACTGGGCAGTGTTTTGTTCTGTTATTTGCTGGGTCACTATGAGTCAGAACCAACTCCATGGCACCTGACAACAACAAGGATGTTAAATTTGTCAATGATGGAAATTACACTGGATAACATTTATTAAGTGTATATCATATGATGTGTCATTTTTCTAAGTATTTCTTGTATTAACTCATTTACTCCCCACAGTAACCTGTGAGATATACACTAATATTATCCCCTTTTGATAAATGAGAAAAGAGAAACATAGCCACTGCAAGTAACTGTCTGAAATCTTGAGTCTTAAATACTACACTCTACTTGCTGACTAACAAATACACCTATTAATAATTGAAAATACCTTTCGATTTTCAATATCCTTATTGTTTTTTTGATGGCAAAGATGTAGACATTTTGAAGTTCAGTTAATAAAGATAACTGGTAAATTGAGAGTTGGACAAATATCTGTCACAATTTTGGGGACTTAGTTCTCCATGAATGATAGTCTCCTTCCAATGACTCCTTAAAAAGAATGAATAAATTTCCATATAAATATCACCGGGAAAAAAATTAGGCAATTCCATGTTTAACTTATTCAAGTAGAAAATGCTTTTGTCCTAATACAGCCAAACTATGTAATAAAAGATAAAAGCCAAAAATGCTTTTTAGAATTAAAAAAAAAAAACAAAAAACTTTTGGTCCTAATTTCTACTTTGACATCTATGTTGTCTAAAAGCATTGAACACTTGTTTCCTTTAATTCTGATTGGGCTTTACAAACTTATCTTAAATGTTAGCGGCATACATATCATGGAGTACTTTTAAACAATTTTTAAAAATGAACTGTTTTTCTTGCTTGCATTATTACGTATTTCCATGTAAAATTTTTGAACAGCAGTGATATTTCTGTTGAATAGGTGGATAACATTTTCACCACTCAGTTTTAAAACAGTGTTCAAGGTGAAGTCACTCAGAAAAAGGTATATCAACTATCAGAAAATAATACCTCTTGAACAATACCCTTCTGACATTAGAGGAATCAACCAAGCTTACAGTGGTTGACAGAGTCAATAGTATATTGAAACACACTTCAACACTGATGATGAACTAAGAATGTAGACCATTGAATGAGCCAGCATTAAGCAAAACTACTTTAAGAATATTTCTAAATTATTATTATATTTTAAAATATATTTGCTCTTTATTACCTTTTTTCTTTTTGTTATGCTGCTTCTACAATATCACACCAAATTTTGTTCTGTTTCTTTCTTTTTTTTTTTTAAACTAGGCAATTTTTTTTTTTCCAATAGCAGCCAAGGACGAATCAGAAATGAACTGAGAATTGAGCGAGAAGAACTAAATGAAACACATGTAACTGAAAAAACGGTAGGAAAATAAAATAGTGAATGACTGTCAAATTCAAAGCTTCCCTTCGAGTTTATTTTTGTACAGAAGTCATTCTTTAAGGTTACCTGCAGACTAAACTCATCTTGTTTGTTACTCAAGCTTAAATTAAAATAGGAAAATCTCCAGATTTACATTTTTATTAATATTGTATATTGAAATATTCCTTCGGCATCTTAATGAACTAAAACTTAAATCCTCCCCTATTTCATTACATAACGTTTTCTACATGAGGTCACTGCATAGGTTTTTCCACAATGAGATCACTGAAACCTCAAATCAAACAATTTCAGAGAAAAAATTTTTGATAATGGTTGATGGCACTGTATTCAAAACTATTCCTCCTTTGAAAGTAACAGATTAATTTAAAATATTATCTTGGGAACAATTTAGTTTTCTAACTTTTTATGTGTTGGTACGCTTCCTGACTCACAATATCCTTACTGATTTAGTAATATTCAGAGGGACTGAAGGAACAAAATGTCAATGAAAGTGTAGGTAAAATGCATATGTATCTATTACGTATATACTGATAGGTAGATGTGAATCAGACCTTTTTTTTTCTGATTCTCTACATTTTCAGCATTAGTACATTCAGTATTATTGATTCCCCTATGTTCGTAGCCCTTCAATAATGCTAAGAACAACTGGAAAACTTTTATTGGTCAAGAAGTCTTAAAAATAGTAAAAATAGCTTTATAAAGATTCTAAAATGCTAAAAAATATATATATTCAATTGACAGGATACTGTAAAGAAACAAACGTCACCTAGAAATAATCCTTCTATTTTAATTAATATTGACATAACAATGTAAGATATTTAAGCAATCATATAAAATAATTATACCGGAATTTAAAGGGGATACCGTTTGGGATATAAGAGGCTTGATAAGCCTCATCCTATGGCTTGACAAGACATTCTAAATCTCAGGTACAAAACTGGGCTCATTTTTATGAGGAATAGGGAGATTGAGAAGTTATGTTTACATATGTTTCTGGCAGACATATTCACTTTTGTCCATGCTATAAATGTACCCTTGGTGTTCATATCAATAAATAAAATTTTAATAAAATTTATGAGTTAGAGTATTTACTGTTTTTGTAAGACTCCAAACCACTTCTCTGCACATATACCACATCATTTTCCTTAACAAGAAAATTTGATGCTATGTCATGAGAAATAGTCAAACATAATTTATACAATGTGATATAATAATTTTATTAAGTAATTTTATATTGGAGCATGCTGAATATTGTTCTAGTCCTTGGAGCAATGGAGCTGCATTAATACAATGATAAATCATTTTATTGAGCATGTTGTTGTTGTGTGCCATTGAGTCAATCCTGACTCATAGCGACCTTATAGGACAGAATATAACTCCCCCACAGGGTTTCCCAGGCTGTGATCTTTATGGAAGCAGACTGTCACATCTTTCTCTGGCAGAGCGGCTGGTGGGTTCAAACCGCTGACCTTTCAGTTAGCATCTGAGTGCTTAACCACAGAAAGTGATACAATACAGAAGGATGATACACACACACACACACACACACAAACAAATGGCATAAAAAAATACAAAGAAAAACCAGTTTCTCTTGCACCCAGTATGTCCCATTTTACCTCTCTAAGCAAGTATCAGTTATGATTTCTAGTATGTTATTCCAGAAATTGTCCATGTTTCCAACCAGGAAACCTTGATTTCTCATTGAATAATAAATTTCTTATTAGAACATATAGCCATACTTCCTTTTTTTGGTAAGTTAATTTCTTATCATTCATTAGTCAGTTCTCTACTGGTGGACTTTTAAGCAGTTTCCATTCTTTTGCTATTATATACAATATTAAGATACAGAATAATGGTATTCTTGCCGAAAACAACAAATATAAATCTGATCAAGTTCTGGGTCAAAAATCAGTTTAAAGGAAATATAGAAGACAGAAGGTTATGTTGAAGCTTACCATGGACAAAATCGGCATAATATCCACTGATAAAAAACTCTAAAAAAATTAAGAAAAAAAATAATTTGCACAGGATAAAAAGAGATTGAGGGAGATCATGTCGATTCAATGAAAAAAAAAGTTTACAGTGGGAACTTGACAAACACTACTGCAATCAGGTGATCAAGGTCAACATCAACAGTGATAAATCACATGGACAGTATCTACCCTTAACATGATACAATAATAATGGCACTCTTCTTCCGTGAAGAAAAACCCATAACCCAGTCTAATCATGAGAAAAACAGCAGACATATTCCCAAATAGTTCACTGGTACTTCTCAAAACTGTCAAAGTTAATAAAAATAAGGAAAGTCAGAGATAGTGTCACAGCCAAGAGAAGCCAAATGAGACATGACAAATGAATATAACATGGTATCCTGGATGGGAACTAGGAACAGAAAAAGGGACATTAGATTAAAACTAAGCAACCTGAATAACGTATGTAGCTTAATTAAAAAAGAAAAGTAAATTATATGTATGAGACAAACATGTATTGTGCATTATCTGATCTAACAGAGTAATAACATTGGACCTGCCTGGCAGCCAGCAATTCTTTATCAAACGGAAGTGGTGGATACATGGTCAGTCTCAGGCAGGTCAAACACCTTGTGTGACCATGTGGCTCATACTCCCCTGACATTTGTGCTACACCACTGCTCCTTACTGAACCCACTCTATGACTGAATGAAAAGTTGTCTATGACAAGCTGTCAAAAAAGGGTGGGGAGGGGAGAAAAACTGGCTCAGTGTACAGAAGTTTCTGTATAATAAGCTGGTGCTAGTTAGTAATGAACTGATGCAACATTAATAAAAGTCTCACTCAACAGTGTTCATAAAAGATACTATAAAACTTAGAGTGGATATAACATCACTCATACCTGACTGTCCTCTTTACATGCAATAGAAATGCAGAAGTGCAGATCAATACTAATGCATGGTCAATGGCTAATGGATTAGTGAGAGAATTGTAATGAACAAGATTGGAAGATTAAGGACAAGGATGACTGAGGAAAGCTACGCTGATAAACCTCTTAGAAGAGAAATAGAGTATAAGGATATCTGTATCCCATGTTAAAACAAGCCAGTTGCCTTCAAGTCAACTCCGATTCACGGCAATCCCATGTGTTTCAAAGTAGAACTGTGCTCCATAGAGTACTCAATGGCTGTGACCTTTTGGATGTGGATTGCCAAGTCTTTCTTTGGAGGATTCAAACCACCAAACTTTTGGTTGGTAGCTGAGCGTTTAACTCTTTGTACCATCCAGGGAATCCTGTATCTTATATAATCCTCCTAAAAGACTACCTACTAATTAATGCTCCTAAAAGAGTACCTACTACAGAATAGATTCTTGACCCTCAGATGAATGAATTGATCCAGTTAGTCCCTTTCCTAAGACACATTGAGACTTGCTCAGTATTTTTAAGGACAACGTAGCCATGGTGACAAGATGAAGAGTAACAGTCAGCAACAGGGACTTCCCCTCGCCTCGGATGATCTGACCACCACCACCACTGTGTCCTCAATAAAGTACTATATCGTTAGGATGGTCAGTCAGTGATTTCAGATAATTGAATAGACAGCTATACTGGGTTTAAGTTTTTCTCCACAGCTGGTTGTGCTTCTGCAAACACTACCATTATGGACTATGGGATTGCTTAGTCATTGGAACAATAATCTATATGATATTGTTTCTGAGCAGGAACTCATTTCCCTTCAAGAGAAGTGAGTCAATGGGCTTAGCCTATGGAATTCATGAGTCTTGTTATGTACACCATCACCTAAAAATAGCTGTCTTGTAGAATAGTGAAATGACACCCTGAATAGTAAGTTGTGGTAAAAGCAGTCACAAAACACCCTGCAAGTATTATCAAGTGTAAATCAGCCATTACGGAGTTAAGGTGACTGTATTGCAAGGTATACTACATACTTTGAAGGAGCAATCAGTACACAATGATGTTTCTCCTAATTCTGCCATTCACAGCTCCAAGAGGAGGAAGAGAGTGGCCCCTTTCACTGTTACAATAAGTAACCCCCTTTCAGAAATTTTACTTTAAATTTTCCAAATCCTGGATTCTGCTGGATTAGAATTTTTTAGTTTCTAAAGAAGTATTTCTATCAGAGGATCACAATAGTTGCATAAACAGATGCTGAAGCTGATACCTGCCCAGGAAGAAAAAAGCATCACTATACAGGCCTGTATTATTAATCACATTTACCAAGAAGATATATGTAACTGAAAGGGCTCACTGGAGTGCAATTCTGCATCTCATAGTAAATGTCAGTGAAGGATTAGAAAAACCCAGTAGAGGCAGAACTTCTCAGAAATTAGACCTTTCAGGACATGTATCACTCCTCAAAACCCACCTAAATTATTCCGATTGGATTTTGGATATAATGTAAAATCTTTAACCTCTGACACTCTCCAAGTTCTGAGTCAAGCTATCTCATGCCACAGTTCCCTCTGCTTATTTTCCGTCGCCCATTCTCAAAGCTGTCAAGTCCGTTACTGTTCTCTTGGTACATGGTGCCTGCAGCGATTCTCACAACTTCCTATTCAAACTCTTACTTAATATAAAAAATCACCTTAAATTATTTACTCTCTCTGAAGCATTTCATAAAACTTGAAGTTACGTTCTTTTTTTCATAAACATTCTTACAGTAGCTTGTGCTTCTATTCCTATTGCTAGATAATAGTTATTTGCCATAAGCAGCTGAGTGACTGACATACAGGGGACACTTAATATTTAGATTCCTTCCTTCAATTAAGAGATATTTGTAGATCACCTGCTTTATGCCAGTAACTGTTTAAGCGCTGAGATATCATAATAAAAAAGAACTAATTTTCAAAGTTTACATCATAGAAGAGGAAACAGTAATGTAAACCAAATATATGAATACATATTATGAAATAGTGATAATCTTTACGAAGGAAAAAAGTAAAAAAGTATAGAGATTTACATTTTTGGTAGTATAAAAAACAAACCATTGTCATCGAGTCAGTTCTGACTCATAGAGACGCTACAGGACAGAGTTGAACTGGCCCACAGGGTTTCCAAGGAGTGGCTGGTGGATTTGAACTGCTGACCTTTTTGGTTAGCAGCTGAAAGTCTCCTGCTATAGTTCCAGAGGTCTCTGGGCTCTTTTTTTTTTTTTTTTTTCTTTTAGCCTATTTTCTCTTTTTTCTGCAGTTTGGGTAATTTCTATTGTTCTATCTTCAAGTTTTCTGATTCTTTCCTTTTTCCCTTATATCCTGCCGTTGATTCCATCCAATGAGGTTTTCATTTCGGCTATTGTATTTTTCGGTTCTAATATTTCCACTTGATATTTCTTTATATCTTCTATTCATTGGTGAGACTTTCTATTCATTTGTTTCTTGCAGGTTTGTATTGTTGAAATATTTTTATCTTGGTTGCTTTAAACTTTTCATCAGATAGTTCTAAGTCACCTTAATTTCAGTGTTTACATCTACTGATTGACTTTATTCGGTTTCAGACCATCTTGGTTGTGAGTGATATTTGATTGAAACTTGAGTATTTCATACTTTGTTATGATATTCTAGATTGTGTTTAAACAAGGTTTTTTTTTTTACACCACTTCAGCAAATGTATAGGGAAACACCACCACATTGCCTGAACCAAAAAAAAAAAACCCAAACTCATTGGTGTCAAGTAGATTCCGACTCATAGTGCCTCTAAAAGACAGAGTAGAACTACCTCATAGAGTTTCCAAGGAGCGCCTGGTAGATTTGAACTGCTGACCTTTTGGCTGGCAGCTGTAACACTTAACACCTTCGCCATCAGGGTTTCCCATTATTGCCTAGTGGAGGTAAAAGTCAAGGTTCCCAATTCAACCGCTGGTGACACTTGAAGGAGAAGGGCTTGTTACTGGTGGGTAGAGGTGGGAGTTCCAGTTCTCCTCACACTTTACGTTGGTGGTGGCTACATTACTGCTGAGAATGGGGAAAGACCTAACTCTCCAGTAGGCCTCCTCTGACGCTACCCCAGCGGGAAGGGGAAGGGACACCTCATTACTGGCTGATGAGAATGAAAATCCTTTCTCCTTACCAGGCTTCTCTGACACTACCCTGAAAGGGATCTTGTAATACCTCATTATTATTATTATTATTTTTTACAAAGGTGAAAATCTAGGCTCTCCACTCAGCCTGTTCTGGCATATACATGGTGGGAGACCACGGTTTTTTCCTGGTGTTTGGCTGGGGTAGAGTGGTTATTGTCTAAAAGTTTTCTCTGTTTCTAGGTTGCTCCTTTTCCTGTCCTTTGACTATGGACAGAAGCTTTTTTTTTTTTTTTAACTTTTATTGAGCTTCAAGTGAACTTTTGCAAATCAAGTCAAACTGTCACATATAAGTTTATATACATCTTATTCCATACTCCCACTTGCTTTCCCCCTAATGAGTCAGCCCTTCCAGTCTCTCCTTTTGTGACAATTTTGCCAGCTTCTAACTCACTCTATCCTCCCATCCCCCCTCCAGACAGGAGATGCCAACACAGTCTCAAGTGTCCACCTGATATCATTAGCTCACTCTTTATCAGCATCTCTCTCCTACCCACTGTCCAGTCCCTTTCAAGTCTGCTGAGTTGTCTTCGGGAATGGTTCCTGTCCTGGGCCAACAGAAGGTTTGGGGACCGTGACCACCGGGATTCCTCTAGTCTCAGTCAGGCCATTAAGTCTGGTCTTTTTACGAGAATTTGGGGTCTGCATCCCACTATTCTCCTGCTCCCTCAGGGGTTCTCTGTTGTGCTCCCTGCCAGGGCAGTCATCAGTTGTAGCCGGGCATCATCTAGTTCTTCTGGTCTCAGGATGATGTAAGTCTCTAGTTCATGTGGCCCTTTCCGGACAGAAGCTTTTGTTGGAGCTTTTTTTGCCAGTGCCATTTGGCATTCCTGATTGCTGATGTTTTCTTTGGCTCCAAACCTGGAACGTGTGAGGCCAAATAAAAATCCAGGGAAATCACAACCACGTTGTTCCTCAAATCTGAGGGTCCATAGCTGGTATGGCTTCTTATGTTTATTTTACGTATACTGGCCAATGTAATTAGTTGTACTTAGTGGGAAGGAGAAGGAAAAATAACATAGCTGGTATGGCTTCTTATTTTTATTTTACGTAAAATGGCCAAAGTAATTAGTTGTATTTAGTGGGAAGGAGAAGGAAAAATACATTATTCCATCTTTCTAGAAGTCTTCTGTCACTGCGTATTGAATATATACATATTTGTGTGTAAGTGTGTATCTTACATAAACTTTTAAAAGTAGAGCAATAACAAATATTCTACACATCTTGTATTTGTCATCTTATTTACATCTACCAATATATTATAAGGGATACTATTGTTATTATTCCTAATTGGAAAATTAAGGAATGAGCCTTATAAAGATTACCTTACCCACCCAGTACCTTAGTTGCCCCTTAATAGGTCAGTACGGACTAGAGAAGGCAGGATTTGAATCAAGGCAAATTGACCTAGAACCTGTGTTTTCAGCCATAGCACCATGCTGTCTTTTCTACTTAAATGAGGAATATACTTTAATTATGGCATATATATTTTAATAACAACTCAGGATGTTGAGCAAAAAGGATCAGTGGCATTTTATTAATGTAATACAAAAAGAATATTTATATGTAAAGACATTCTATGAATAATTTCTTTGAAAATAGAAAAAAATTAATAAAAATATTACTGTGTAATATTGTTATATTAGGACCACGTTAACTAATATACTTGAGCCTATCTTGCTCACCTGGAAATATACATAACGCATTTAAATGCAAATCAGGTGAGATGACATAGCATAAAGCAAACTTCAAATTAATGAATATAGGTTGCAATAAAGCTGTATCCTATATTTATTTCTATGAATCATATTTATACTCTATCTAAAACATATTGGAATCTCCAATCGTGCTATGTATTCTAATATTAAAATTTCATCTTTCCAAATACAATACTTTTTCAGTTACTCATATAACCATGTTTACTAAAAGTATCAGTGACATGTTCTGCCAATAAACCTGAAATTCATTTGAGTGATGAGGGTTATTGTTTTCAATTTATAGGTTAAAAAAATATTTTTCATTGTAAATGTAATGAAATAATGTAAACCACTAGAGTATAATTCTTAAAAAAAACTAAGTGTTAAAAAATGTTAGAGTTTCTCTTCTTTCTATTGCTGATCATTAGAAAAATTCAAGTAATTTTGGCAATTCATAACAATGATTCAGAAGCGTTCTCCCATAACAAAAGACCACAATTGCCCTTTAGTTTTTCTCTTTATATTTTCCCTCCATCCTTTTTTAAAAAATTGCTTTCACTTATACATACTTACAGTTGGATAAAGTGAATATTTTGAACTATAGGAGATGCAAAGAATAAGATGTATGTCTGATATTTTTCACACATACATACCGTTTTAAACTAAAACAAGATTTATGAGGCACACATGATTCTAAATATGGCATATAATAGAAATAGCTTTAGAAAGATTAAAAATAGAAATCTCACCTGAACAATAATCTTATTAATATTACGACACTATTTAATCATATTCAGTAATAGCTGCACATATTTGCCTTCATACACCCATTTACCAAGCATTGCATAGTGTCAGAAATAAAGCCAGTCTTGGGGATATAATTATGAATAACATATATGTCTATCTTTATGCCTATAAAAGATTGTTTTAAATATAGTACAAGGTCTAAGCATACCCCAAAATAACATATTTAACACAAAAAGGCCCAAATGTGAATATATACTAAAGTATAGCTGGATGTTTTTTGCTTTTTATTTCTTTTTTCTCCAGGAGTAAAAAATATGTTATCGTATCTCTACTCCAACTCTCCTTTCATCTCAGGTCTCTGACTCTCTTGAAGTTTTGATTCATTGTATACATAGGGTTTATCCATGTAGCAGAAAAAATGGCAGTTAGAATATTGAATACGCCATGGACTGCCAGAAAAAAAAAAAAAGAAAAGAACAAACAAATCTGTTTGGAAGAAGTACAGTGAGAATGCTCCTTAGCAGGGATGGCAAGACTTCTCCTCACTTACTTCAGACATGTTTTCAGGAGGATACCAACCCGGGGAGAAGGACATCATGCTTGATAGCACCATGCTGTCTTTTCTACTTAAATGAGGAATATACTTTAATTATGGCATGTAATTAGGGTCAGTGAAAAGAGGAAAACCTTCAACAAGATGGATTGACACAGTAGCTGTAACAATGGGTTCAAACATAGCAATGATTGTGAGGATGGTACAGAACGAGGCAGCATTTCTTTGTGTTGTACAAGGGGTCACTGTAAGTCAGAACCAATTTGACAGCACCTAACAATCAACAACAACAAACACTCTCTTATCTTTATGACCCTGCCTCCTTTATTCCAAAAAGAGAGACAATTTTTCCTGTAAGTGTATCTGTGTTAGTCTTTGGGCTTGGCTTCATGTTTTTAACAAATGCTGCAGAGAGATGTCATGCCATAACTGGCCAGGCCCACCTCCTGTACCAATCTCTCCAAGGATCTGCATGCATTTAGGACTCACCAGGAATCAGAAAAACTAGGCAAGAGGAGTTAACAGTGTCTCTGAAATCACATAGATGGGAGCAAGAAGTTCTCCAGCAGAAATGAAAGAAGTAGCAGGAAAATAATAAAAGCCTGGGTGGCACAGTGGTTAAATTAAGCACTGAGCTGTTAACCAAAGATTGGGCGAAAGATGTGGCAATCTGTTTCCATAAAGATTACAGCTTTGGAAATCCTATAGGGCAGTTCTACTCTATCCCATACAGTCACTATGAGTCGAAATTGACTTAACAGCAATAGGTTTGTTTTTTGGCTTAGGAAGATAATAATAAGAGTTTTACATTCCATTTGCCACCATAAAAATATATTCAGTTAGATGTTTCCATGAATAAAGTTCCAATATCACTCTGCTTTTGCATCACGGAACAGACTTATGACAAAAATGCTCTTAACATTGGCAAAAAAAAAAAAAAGATTTTTCAAAGTCCAAAGTCTTATTCATTGCTACTCCCAATTGCAAATTCAGGATCTTTGTGTGATATACATCACTCCAAAAAAACCTACACCTTGGTCATCATGTGGATCTTCACTGTCCAAAACCCATACAACATGTTTTCTAACATCTTATTTCTAACTTCAGCTTATAGGAAATAACACATGATATTTCATTATCAGATCTCCAGCTCAGGATAGGATTGCTGAAAGCAGATAGAATGTGGTCTCTTAAGAAAAATAAAATGGGATATCAGAAGGGCCATCCTGGACTGAGGTATGCCCTTGTCCTCCAGAATACTGAATACTGCACAAAGAAAGTAACACATGCCTACCCTCCAGATTTTTCTAACAAGTGGCCTTAAGACCTAAACTTCATACAACATGACCTAAGCTAGAAAATAAGACAAGGTAAATTTTACCAGCTTTTAGTTACCACCTAACTGGTTGCACACTTGAATGCCTGAGCTAGAGCAATCCTTGCTACTTTTATTCCACATTTTTTTTTAGCTAAGTGCATTCCTATTAACAGTTTTTGCTTGCCAGGACACTATTGGTTGAAAACTGTAGAAATCCACATCTAGTGTAACTAGGACAGAAAGGGAAAAATATGATATTGTACACAATTTTGGTGTCCAGAGATGGGATTATATTCAAGAGTGGCTGATTCTGGCAGCTGAAGTATTGAGGCTATATCTACTAGTGCTTTTTAAGATCAGTTGGCTTTGTTTTTTTATGTTGATTCTAACCAGCAAAGAGACAAGACAACTGACAACAGCCTCAGAATAACATCCTTCCCAGTTCAGCTCCAAAGAGAGAAAACCGGTCTTTCCCAAAAGCAATGTAGCCATACCAGGGAAGCTTTGGTTTAGCCATGCTGCCATTACATGCCTGGGTTCAACCATAGTAGACTGCACAAAACATTATTTCCCACTCCTGCTTCATATATTAAATGATGCAACAAGGGGATGATGGGATAGTGAGAGTGACAGGTCCCACATAACGATTTGGGATGGAAAAGGGGCTATGCCAAAATAGAAGGAGCAAAGAAGCATAACTAAATATTGACATTAAGATATCTTATACGCAGTTGTCAAGGATTTCTTTCTTCTTGGATCTGCAATCAATGCCCACGGAAGCAGATATCAAGAAATCAAATGACATATCGCATTGAGCAAATGTGCTGAAAAAGACCTCTTTAAAGTGTTAAAAAGCAAAGATGTCTCTTTAAGGACTAAGGTGTTTTCCATTGCCTCATATACATGCGAAAGCTGGGCAATGAATGAGGAAGACCAAAGAAGAATTGAAGCATTTGACTTTTGGTGTTGGTGAAGAATATTGACTATACCATGGACTGCTAGAAGAATGAACAAATCTGTCTTGGAAGAAATATAGCCAGGAAGCTCCTTAGAAACAAGGATGGCAAGACTTTGTATCACTTAGTTTGGACATGTCATCAGGAGGGACCAGTCACTGGAGAAGGACATCATCCTTGGTAAAGTAGAAGGTCACAGAAAAAAAAGGAAAACCTTTGACAAGATGGATTGACACCATGGCTGCCACAATGGGTTCAAGCACAACGACAATTGTGAGGATGGAGCAGGACTGGGCAGTGTTCCTCTCTAGTTATACTATTAGTTGGAGTCGACTCGATGGCACATAACAATAACAACAATGATAGAGATATGCTCCTATGACTGTTTATAAAGTCATAACTACCAAAGCATATGAAATTATTCCTGAATGATAAATACGATCTTGCCAGAGAGAGGTAGAAAATAAGGGAGGAAGGAACTTGATTTCTGAGGAAAGGGAATATATGAAAGCATAGAAGAACGAATGAATATAGTACACTCAAAGAATATGTTGCACCTTTGTGAGGTGGTGGTAGGATGGGGAGAGGAGTGAGTAAGAATATCAGCTTCATTTAAGTCTGAAGAGGTCTTCATAATTTAAGAATCTGAAACATCACAATAAATAACACACTATTTAGATGTTACCTAGGCCCTCACATTCTAGTTGGAGAGGATCATACTCTACTATATTATTATGATATGTTCTAAGTGCTATATTGGAGACATGTGAAATTACATTTATGAGTTTAATATAGTTGCAAATGTAGAGCTCCAAAAACATTTCAAATTTAGAAAATAATTGCAGAAAACAAAAATTATAGGATACTAACATCTTGGATATTACATATAAACATATATATATACACACACACAAGTACACACAATATATATGGACCACCTCAGCTTGAAGTAAAGTGTAAAAGAAAAAAATAAATTTCAGGTTATTTATATAAGCATATTAAAGGCAATCTTAAATACACTAATTAAAACAAAATATGCATGGTCTATTTTTACCATAGTTTCCATCAGGCCGAAAGAGCTTGCTCCTAAACCATGCCTTTAAGATGCATTTTTGTCACAAGAAATATTTACAAAATAACAACAGATTGTTTAAGAAACAAACTATAGGCAAGTCATTGAGAGAAGCCTATTTTGATCCTGTTATATTTAAAAAAATTTTTTTGTTATATTGGGTTCCTGACCTTATAATTTATTTAGGAATTGAAATAAAAAATGAATAACAGGTTAAAATTGGAGCATATAGGTCACTCTTAATTTTGACACTTATCTATTATTTTTAAACAACTATGCAGTATTTTCAGTCTAAAATAGCATTGGCATGTCAATACAGTTTAAAGATATTACAAGTTATTTGCTTCCAGTCCTATGTTTTTCAAATGTATTTTGAAAGAAAGGTAAGGGAATCATTTCTCCCGTGTGTTATGGCCTTAAACATTTATGAATAAATGCTTAGTTGGCACAATTTATTGAAGATTTTCAGATAAATAAAAAGAAAAAAAAAATGAAACCATTAAAGGGACTAAAAATCAGTACTGCTTGCCATCTGGAATGGTGACTCATTCTGGTAATTATTTGTAAAATATCTTATTGCAGGGCTGTAACATTTTCCAACTTTCCACCTATTAAGCATTCCTTTGGAAAGATTTGGTCATGTCAGTGAAAAACAATTCTGAAATCATGCAATTACAGAACGGCTTGAGGTGTATCATCAATGTGCTTGAAAATAAAGGATTCTCAAATCACAGAATGTATTGCTCTGATAACAATGTATCTTCTAAGCTACAGTCAAAACCCATAGGGCTATTCCAGAATACGATGCAAATCTTAAATTCTCCAGTTCTGTTCCATGGCGATGTCTGCTTCTCCAAACTTGATTGATTATAGTGATTTAAATGGCTAGGAGTTCAAACAATTTCAGATAACTTAAAAATATCCTCTTCCAAACTTTTCTCTAGACACACATATCTTACATACTACACTGCGCTCAATAGTAAGCTCCAAGAGCTGTAGGAAAGTATATCTGTCACACTGGCTGTGTTTGTGCCACCTAATGCTGAGCAATATAGACATTCAATAAATATTTGATGAATTAAGCGAATTTGTTTCATTACTGACATCTTATACGCTTGCTTTTTTTTTTTACCTGCATGCCTTTGCAAGTAGTTCCTGAAAAAGGACAGATATGAAAAATACTCAGCATATGTTGCTGCGTAGGCACTCACCAATCAGAAAGGACAGCCACCTAATGATAAGTGCATAGTCCAATACAGCAAACCAGCCCATACCAACTCTCAGACAGCTCCCTTTGCCAACCTTGCACCCTGTCTTTACCCCACTTTGCTTGTCTAGCCTACATTTATGTTTTATGGTTAATATTAGCTCTGTATTTCTGATACATTCTCTGTCCTTAAAGAATATTAAGTATTCCTTAATTTTGCTCATATATCATTTTCAATATCAGCTTTATTGAGGCATAATTTACAAACAATAAACC
The DNA here is from genome assembly GCF_030014295.1 of Loxodonta africana. NCBI lineage: Eukaryota > Metazoa > Chordata > Mammalia > Proboscidea > Elephantidae > Loxodonta > Loxodonta africana. Next base: position 41,457,049 of record NC_087352.1, read on the forward strand.
GCATATACATAAAGTATAAAATGTGAAAAAATATGACATATATAGACACCCAAGAAACCATAACAACAAACAAGATAAAGAACATTTCCATCACCCACACAGTTTCCTGGAGCCCATTTGTAATGCTTTCCTACAGTTACAGTTAAGCAATGTTTAATCACTTGGCTGCTAACCAAAAGGTTGGCAGTTCGAACCCAGTGGCTGCATGGGAGAAAGATCTAGTGATGCGTTTTCATAAAG